>NC_133941.1:7710000-8310000 GCF_031877795.1 Strix aluco
CAGCACCCGTGTGTTGTGCCCAGAGCCCAGCAGTGAGGGGATGCTGGTGAGCTCCCTGGGGAGGGACCGGTGCCTCACCCAGTGGTGGCTGCCTGGCTGCCCTGTGCTGCAGCTGCCTTCTGAGATGGCGTATGAAGATCTGGTAATTAGCAGTGAGCAGGGATTTGAGGTAGTAACAGGTTTTCTTTACAATAAGCTTGCCAAACATTTTGGCTTCATCACACTTCTAACAGTGATAGTTATATTAATTAGCACTTTTATCACATAATAGTCTTTAGCCTTAAAATGTCAAATTGTGAGTGTATTTGTAGATCAGGTTTAAGCATTAGTGCTTTTCAAGAATTATATATAGATATGTATTGTTTCGTTATTGACAATATTAAATCATCATAGTTGGAGAGCTGTTCATTCATTTTTCCTCTGCCACCAGAAACATGCAGACATCACCGCGTCTTACCCAGCTGCCAGTATTTGAAGATGTTTTCTCTTTTTAAGTCTCTTTTATCCTCCACATTACATAACTACATAAAGGTTTCATCGGTATGCTTTTCTGTAATGTAATTTATATTTATTATTTTTTCAAGGAGGGAAACTTCCACACCTATGAGGAGAAAGAAGTAGACTATGAAGCATTGTTCTTAATGGCAGCAGTGAAAGTGTTCCGTGATTTGGGATGTTAGAGCAAGTCTGCTGGGAAATGGATTAGTAGGCCAGGAGAGGGTATTGTGATCAAAGTGCATAGTAAATTAATTTACCTCCCACTCCTGCAATTTATCACATAGATATCACCTCTACACATGAAAAGATACATGAGTATGGATGCAATATTGCTCTGCTGCTTATATCTTATTCCAGAACTTAAATAATTTAACACTCCTGCTTTAACCTTATTGAAATATTTAAATCCTGCAATCCCTTAGATTTGCTTTTGTTACAACTGTAACATGACATTTTTGTGTCTTTATGACACCGGTTCATAATTGCAGCCAGACAGGTCTTTGGCCATTTGAATAGAAAGCAAAACTGGTTTTGACTGGTAAAAGCTAAGCAATTTAATCATGAACAAGGACATGCATTATAAAGAAGGAGGAATTGCAGATTCACTGACATCAGGAGCCCTTTTGAAAAGAACTTTTTCATTTGCTCACCCTTGCAACTTTTGGCTTCAAGTCATTTCCCATCTATATAGCAGTTCTGAGTGATTTTTCAAGTTGCAGTAGTTACGCTTCAAAATTAGACTTGGCTGGTAAACAGTTCATTAAAAATATCTACTTCAAAGCAAGATAAAACAAGTCTTTCAGAGGTTTTGATGGAGAACGGAACAAAATAAAGATCCATCTATTGTTGAAGGGCCTCTAGGCTGTCTGGTGGTGGTGCAGTGAAGTTGAGAACAGGTAATGAAGTTATGTCCTGGTCTGAATCATGAGTGTTAAGAGTTCTTGTTTGCTACTCATGGTCCAGGAAAGTGCCATGACAAGGCTGCTCTGGTCTGTCTGTCCCTTTGACCAATACCTGCCTTGTTCTGAGCTACTTTTTCCCATCAAAATTACTGTCAAGTGGCTCTCCTCAAAGTTTCAGCTGTACAGAATATGCGCTATCAGATTACAAAAAGATCTCCTCAAAAAGAAGTCCCAATTAACTATAGTCACTGTGCTTATTTCAATTAAGCTGAGCTGATCCCTGCTGCTTCTGGATCTGGCAAGCGGAATGTTGCAGAGAAGGTCTGCTCCTCTCCTGCTTTCCCACATCCTCTCTCAAACGACTGCTTGGCTCCTTCTGCAGAGCCACCAGCTTCTTTAGCTGGAATCCCTTTATTGCCTGGGTTCCTCTAATTAATTACTTATCTCCAGGTCTTCTAAAAATTTGGTAATTAGTGTGTGTAGCTGTCTGTTTCCCCTAAAGTCTGAAACCATTTTATGTACATCTTATCTAAGTGTACAATCAGCTAAATTAATACTAATTACAATTTCCAAGACTCCCATGAATTCTTCATTTTTGGAAAAGTTTTCTTGACAGTTATTTATGGGTAGAGGTTATGAATATCACTGTATTAATCTTTTTTGATTGCTAACACCTGGTAACTCAGATTGCTTCTTCCTAAAGTATTTTTGGTTCAATTAATTTTCTTTTACTGCTGGATCTAACACACATGCTGCTGTAGTAAATCATCTGTTAATGAAACTACATCTTTTACAATCAGTTCAGGCTTGCTTGTGACTATGTTTGTTCTTGTTAGACTTGCATTTAAGGAAAAATGTGTACCTGGAAAGGCTTATGGAAAATTAAAATAGAAAATCCAATTACTCAGATATTTCAGTTTACTTGAAATTTCTGAAGTGAAATATTGTCACCTTTAAATTTCTTGTGATTTTGACACCAACATGAGTGGCTTTGACCATTCTTTGCATAAATTTTTTCTGCATTCTTTTAGCACAGAATTATTAGTGTTTCTTGGAGTTTTTTCTTTTTCTTTAAGATGTAGGGCTTAGAGCCTTTACCTTCAGTATGAAAATATAAGACACACCAGATGATGTCAGATCAGCCCAGGCTCTCATAGCATGGCCACACAGGACAAGGCATATTCAATCAGCTGAGATCTGCTGCAGGGAAGTGTGCAGGAGAGGAAGTTAAACCATGAGGGTGGCAGTGTTTCCGAAAGCTCATTGAACGATGAGGTGGTGCAAACATTGGAACTCAGACTCCAAAACTGGCAAGAAAAAGGTGGTGGAAGAAGTTGCTACTCTCGTAGAGAAGGAGGAAATCTTTCCAAAACAGGCAGTTGGCGCTCTGTTGAGTTTTCATCGTAGTGTTACTCCATCAGTAGAACGTAGGCATCAAGTAAGACCACACTGATTCAATGGCATTTTACAAGCATTGCCCAAAAGACTTGGGACAGTATATAACTGTGTTCTAGGGTTATATATAAAAGAACCTTTAGACCCTTTTACAAAATGAGATTTATTGATGGCTCATGAGGGATTTCAGATGAACTAAGTGATCCTTCGGAGAAATGAGTAAATGCTTAATCAAGACACTTGATCATAACCACTGCAAAATTAATATCTTCCATTGAGGTAGAAAAGTTGTGGTGACAACTCTTGTTCTGGTCCACAAGAGTGAGCGGTACATAACTAGGTCTGCAGGTGACAAAGTGTTTGGGTAGTCAAAAGGGAAGAAAGATGCAGCATTCTTAAATAAGAGGAGGCCAAAGCTACAGAACCCCTTTGCAATGTGTTATTATAAATCAGCAATATGCTGGGATTCAAAAAATAGATTAGAGACTTAAATGATTAATAAAAACATCTGTAGATATATTCATATATGTGTTTTTTAGCTTCTAACCTTACTTTTAATGGTATAAGCTTGCTATTCACCTCTTAACTTCATGTCTCTAGTGCAAATCCTAGTCATGCCTTCACTAAAATCTGTGCCTGTCTCCCTGATGACATCTGGTTTTAAGTCTGACAAAATATAGCTAGAACAAAATTCTTCTCTTACCATGGCTAAAGCAGGACTCATCATTGTGTCAAATCTCAGTTTTCAGTATTGTCCACTGTGAATAATTCCATCCTGCCTGTAATGTGTCATCTTCAGCTCCTCAGCTTGTGTCATCCATGCCGCCTCTGAATCATGCTGCATGAACCATCTAACATGCAATTGCTCAAGTTTGTATGTGCAGCCAGAAGTATTGTTAAGGCTCCCGTTTCATGCTCTGTTTATTTCCACCTTCATTTGTCTGTTCTTAAGTTTTGTGACGCTATGCTAGTGTCTATCTGAAAGGATGAGGCAAATACTGTCCTTAGCCTGTACCTCATCTTTCCTGGTATCCCTTTCACTGTTGCATGAATTGTAAACTACTTGCTTTGATAATTTTTTTAATAGCCTTTTTGGTCTATTCCTGTCAGATTTAATTCCCGTTTATTGGGTATTTACATGCTTTCGTGTGTATCTCATATTGTGCAGATTTTCATGTTGTTCATTCACATAGTACTTTATGAACTCTTTCAAAGTACCAAGCTACTTTAGTGTTACCTGCTGTTGGGATACTGGACTAGATGTACCAATTGGCCTGATATTCTATAACTTTTCTATGACTGCAGAAAGACTTTCTCTAGATAATCTATCTTCTAATATCTGTACTTAGGATAACAGACAAATTATACTTAAATTCAGGTGACCATGTCTGATCTACAAAGGTGCCTCCTGGGACATACTCGTTTAGGTACCAAAATGCAGGTTTGTACTTACTGTGATATTCAGCCATGAGTTTTCAGGCATCTAGTTTAAAAGATGCAGTTGTATAAGGATTTAATTTCAATAGGTCTTAGTCCTCTGAATATCCCCCCTCTCATAAAAAGAAGATTCTAGATGTATCCACACAATGCAAAGGGAAACAAAGATGTCCTAGCTGGAGCCTGTACTAGCTCCAGAGCCAACATAGCTGTACCAGGGCATGTTAGCTTGAGCTGACTGCTGTGTTCATTTGGTACTCTGCTGCCCTAGCTGGGCGAGTTTCTGTGTTGCTCCGGCATCACACATGTGTTGATTGCAAATCTACCTTCAGTGTAAACTAGTTTTAAGCTATAGTAAGTGTAAACTAGTTTTAAGCTATAGTATCAGTTTAGATGCTTACAAGACCAAAATTCAATATCTTAAAGTTTATCAAAGGTTATCTTAACTACACATGTGTCTATACTGTGTTTCTCGGATTTTGTTACTAAACAATTATCAACAATGATTATTAAAAGGTGTAGCTAAAATTTCGTGTTGATTGAATCACTTATGTGAGTATGCATAATATGGAGTGTCCCTGGTTTATTAATCTGAACCAAACTGTGCTGCTCTGAAAGAAGGAAGATGTTATTAAAGTGAAGTATATGTGTATAGCCAGGCTATTGCCTTACAAACTGCGGTGATAAACCTGAAGCTTAGGTACTCTTGAAAATATTCCCTATAGAGAAATGCATACATTTGTTTATAATAAGTCAGACTTAGAACAGGATTTCTGCTGGTGTTTGTAGCCTGTGCCCTGGCAGCAGTCAGCAACCACTTGATTAGCATCTAAACCCAGTGTTAGGACCTCAAGGGTGACCTTCAGTAGAGGGGAGCAATCAGACACTTTTAATTTCCTAATTACTGAGCGGGGCTAATGGATGCATGGTGACATCAATTCCACAAAAACTATTCTTGTTCCTCTTGGGTTCCTCAGACTCCTTTGCTTGTATTGATTGCATCTCTGCCCTGAAAAATGTATAGGCAGTGTGAAAGAAAGCTATTTTGGCGTGAGGTGTTGAGAGATCAACACTGTCATAGTATATATAGTGATTTAAATGTGATATGCCAAAAAGAGGGCAAGATACTGTGCTCATCTCCACTGAAATAATAGTTATTAATAACTGTTCTGTTTTTAAGGAAATACATGTGGAACAAGGAAATCCCTCAGAGCGGAGGGTTTAAATTGCTCCAGTCAACAAATTATTAAACACATCTCTCTGAGAAGAAGCTAACATTTTTGAATGTCCATGGGTGCTCACTACTTCAGTAGCTCAGCTACTATTCTATACGTAGAGTGTGCTCACAAAGTATCCCTTATTCACTGAGGACTGCTCACTTAAACAGGTGAAGTGACTTAGGTCTGGTGTAGGGCAGGCAGGTTCTGGATTTCAGACCTTGTTGCTGGCCAGTGCTATGGGTCAGCAACCTGGTGTTAAATTCAGAGGCTGCACAACAAATTAATTCCTTTGCAGCACTAGGATATAGGGTCCTGCTTTCCCTTCTCTAGCTTTTTTACACCTCTTGGTAGCATAGCTCAAGCTTGTGTAGTGACCTAGAACTAAGTAATTACTGTGCATAAAAGTACATAGATTTAGTGGAGTAAAATGCTAGTAAGTGTGCCATATAGTAATTATACCACTTTAAAAATTACCCATCTAAATCAATTCGATATGTGATGCCTTTTAATGCTTTTCACTAGTTTTACATTATGAAGAATAGTAGATAACTGTTTTGTCTTTCCATGTCATCTGCTATTTTATATGCTTTCCTGTGTCCCTCCCCTTTATTTGTTCTCACTGGAAATGAAGTGTTTAAATTTGTTTAGTGCCCTTGATTCACTTCGGTCCTTTTGCTGGTGTCTCTCTCTCCTGTTTTTCCTGCTTTGTCTTTTTTGGGGTGGGGATCTTAAGTTTTACTGGGTTTAGTATTATTTAACTATATTCCTTCTCTACTGATTTTTCCAAGCTATTATTTTTCTAGCTCCCAAATTGTCTGACTTTATGGCTGAACTATCATTTTTTTTCCCAACCTGACATGGTTTACTTTAGAAATATCTTGGAGAAGGTACAGTTGACTGTTATGACTTCAAGTGAAATTGCATCTGTTTCGTTAACTCTTGTTAATGATTTTCCCCCTTTTTTAAAAAAAAGAACAAAAACAATTGAAAAAAAATCAATTGAAATGCAATTCAACAAATGAAAATAACAATTAATGTTGGTCTTCAAAGTGAAGGAGGGGGAGTTAATGCTGGTATTCCCTCCAGAGCCCCAATGCTATTTTTCTTCTTTTGATAATACCAACAAAGTGGAAGCAGCTTGGGCAGATTTGTGTGGGGAGGTGTAAAAATTGTGGGAGTGTGGAAATAGCAAAATAAATTTATCTTCATCCCACTACAGTGTGTCATTGCAGCTGTTTATTTCAGTAGTTGTTCCACATAAAATACCGAAGCAGAGCCAGCTTCTCTGCTTCAAACTGGCTGCAATGTATGGGTACTTTCAGGTAATGGGCCAGTAAGAAACAGTAGGCCTGAATGCTGCCTCTATGGCCACGTGTGCCTTGGGATAGATGCAGGTCCTGCTTCCTCATCAGTTGACAAAAGACCACTGCCAGGAACTGTGCCTTAAACAACAAAAACTGTGAAGCCCTCTGAGGAGGAGCTTGAGGTTAGAGGATGTTCTTGCCTCACAGATCTCAAAGCCAGCATCCTGTAACTTTTTTTCCCATGTCCCCATTCCTGAGGGGAGCAGTGGGACAAATGCTGAGAAGGATTCTCCTGTCTCTCAGCTACCTTCTCCTTCTCACTGGGAAAGCACCCTAGTGAGTCACTTCTTTTAAAAACAATAGGTGACTTTAGGAATGTTGCTGTTTCTCTTAGCTGTGTGTGGGGTGAGCTCCAACACCACCCCGATGAGCCAGCATCCCTGCCTTTGCAGGGCTGTGTATTTTGGCTCTGATATAAATTAAAGCCATTATCTCTTGCCCAGGCCTCCTATGGCACCTGTGAGTTGTTGCATTGGAAGGCGACCTTACCATCTGCTCTGAACTCATCACACCTGGCTGGAGACAAACTTTTAGCTGAGGTGTGGTTCTGGGTAGAAAGGGGAAAAGAGACTTTGGACAATTAAATACAGATCCTTTGGTATTTATTAAAATATAGTAACTATCAAATTTAAATGGTGAAATAGCTGTTGCAAATGCAAATTTTCTCTAAAGTTCAGCTGCTGCTAACTGAGATTCTGGTGCTCCTATACTTAGAAATGCTTAACATAAATTATGACCTAATTAACATTTGCATGGTAATCTAGACTTCCTACAGCTTATTCTGCTAATTAACACATGACAAATGATCAAGAATTAATATTTCATTGAAACATAACTTGTCCAAGAAAGCCCAGTAATGCTGTAGAGAACATTTCATTCCCTTACAGTTTTATACCTGAAAAGTGTTCTGTTACAGTAAAGACTATTATGTAATTTTTGTCATTAAAATTATTTGTTATTAGAAAAATTACTGTAACAAGGATGATTGCAGGTGTTTCAATTTTTTTCATTTAAAAATAAATGAAGACATGTCCTGCCATGATCAACTGATCTAATTAGGGTTTGGGGTAGTTTGGATTCTTCTGTATTACCCTGCTGGACTTTGGTCAGCTTCAAACAGTTTGAAGCAAGAAACAAGCGCGAACCCCATGTGCTGTTCTTCTGTTCTTGTTTATTTGTAATGTGATAGTACTGAAGGGTAATATGCATTCTGAGTAATGCAGCGTTATGAGCAGACCTGCAGGTTAGCTCCAAGCAGGCCAATATCAGCACAGAACACAGCACAGTGGCATGCAGAGATACCAGCTTGGGTCTTTAGCTTCCGTTGCCGCATTTGCTCTGTTTCATGTTTTCCCCTTTTTAATGCTGCAAAACATCCCTGTGCTTATTGCTGCCGCAGTGGGGCCAGCCTTCCAGCGCCCTCAGTGGGACCCAGCTCCTCGTCCTCGCCTTTCCTGGGGTGACAGGCTGCCTCTTTGCAGGATGTGGAGGTCTGAGCACCCACTTAGAGTTTCTCATCTTAAATGGATGACAAAGTGTGGCTGAAACAGAGAGCTTACTCTTCAGAAAAAAATGTTTTCTTTAGATCCACAGGAAAAAGAAAAGAGCCTGAAGAGTTCAGTAAATGTGTGTAAGCTGAGTATGATTAACACTTAAATAATTATTAACTGCTAACTCATATAACCAGGAAACAAATTTCAAATCAAGGTTGTAATTAGGATTACATGATCAATGCAGCACAGAAATCCAGTGAGCTAGTTCCTTGAGTTCAAAGTGATTAAGTACCGGACATTCTTGCCATGATTTTTTTTAAGCATTTCTATTTCTGAGCACTACTTACCCCAAATTTGAATATAGATGTGTCTCCTTGGGCTGAAACAGTAAGTCTGATTACCCTTAAAAAAAAAATTAAAAATAATCAATTGAAAACAGAACATTTTCTTCTGCTTGGATTCCTACGCAAATAATACTACTTAAAGCAATAGGTATTCTTTTGCAGGAATGTAAGTCTCATCTTCATTGTTTGGTCATCAGACACATCTCTACAGACACCTCTTGCTCCATTTCTTTTAGATAATATATCATCATTTGTTCAGTAAGCAATAAATCCTTAGTGATTAATCAGTCAAAATGCCTGTTGGTTTCAGAAGGAATCTTGACTGCTTGCAAAACACAGGATCTCCTCTCTAAGGAAAGAGCAGAAAACATGCACATATTAGACTAACATTTGCTTTGTTTTAAAGTCAAATTAATTTTGTCTTGCCTGAAGCTGAGAAGGAACTTAATCATATATAGAGAGTCTATAATAAATCCTGCTTGACATATGGTATTTCCCTATGAGCTTCTAAAAAGGAGGGGGAAGCAGCAGATATGTTGTTCAGGGACAAAGGCCTGGTATTTCTCGAGCACCAATTGAACTCCGACATTTTGTATTTGCTTTTGTACTCTAGTTGTGTGTGCTTTTCTTGGAAAGAGCTCAGAACTCAATTTTGTTGCACATGGCTGCTTGGCACTAGTCTGAGACGCAGGCGCAATGCAGAAACATGTATCTGAAAAATCTGCTTTATAGACTGTCAGACAGCTCTTCTCCAATGTATAAGGTCAATGTCTAAGGTTTGAGCTTTATGATTATCTTTTTTTATATGAACTTGAATATTTATTTTAAATTACCCATAACATTTTTATTTCAACCCAGAGTGGTAAAGATATTTGGGTCTATATGTTATCAGTTCTGAGGTTATAAATATCTATCTTAACAGTTCAATAAGCCCAAACTTCTTCAAATTGAGTTCCTCAGAACTATTATCATGAGGAATTGTGACTGTTCAGGCTGGGAAGTCTGTTTTCTAGCCCACTAAATGAAAAACACAGTGCAAGAATATGGGGGGTTTTGGACAAAAGAGGCATGACTACGTTTGTGTCTGAATGGTGGCATTACGTAGCATATCATCTCAACTATCAAGTACTGAAATGCTGAGAATCTGTGTGCAGTCATTCTCCCACTGCCTTCTTGGGAGAGGCCTTAGTGAGTACTGGGTGTAACTTGTTGTATAATAATTGCTTTAATATTGCAATGATCTGAGTGTTAGCAGTGTTGTATCTTTGAATTTCTTGTAAGCGTAACTATTAGAAGAGTTTCCTTTGTCCAGAGATGGGAGTGCAGATAGAAATTGGTAATACTGATCTGCCAACAGTGATGTATTTTACAACTGAGTCTGAAGCATATCATCCCTTTGAAGCTGTCTTTCTTGTTTAACTATTTTCCTTTGTTCTAGTTTTTTTTAATGTTCTGGCATTGATGCTCACAATGCTAAGAGAACTGAATGAAAAGCCCTTCAGAAATCTAGCAGTTTGTGCCTGTTTACATTCTTCTGTTCTACATTAGATACTCAAACACATTTAACCCTGAAAAAAAGCTTCCTTTAAGGCTTTTGATTCATTGTGACATGTTATGTATGTCCACATTATGCACGTGGCATCGTGGCATTTGTCCTCTACCATACAGCTGGAGAAAAGTAATAACACAAAACTTCGTCAATCACTTCAACTGTAGGTGGCCTTTCAGTGCTCCCAAAAACCTGATGCACCTGCAGCAGGATACAGCTGGGATGGGCCATCCTTCTGAGCTCCAGGCTGCCCTTGATGCAGGAGCATGTCGATGCTGATGGTGTTTCAAAGGCCCGTAATATTCCCTTTTTGGATGCTACATTTTTGATAAATCCACATTTATCCAGGCTTGTGTTGCATCATGTAATTGAAGCAATCTGATTCATGCAATGGAGTGACACTGAAAGCCAGTGCTCACTTTTATAAACTAGTTTCCTTTAAATTCAAAAGAAAACATCTTGAATGTCTTTGATCTATGATAAAGGTCAAAATTTTGAGATGCAGACGATATTGCACATCACCCATGGATTTGGGGATGGCAGAAGTGTCAGTCAGGTTCTTGACTGTGTTGCAATAAGCGTGATTTCATGTCTTCAGTGGCCCAACATCCTCCAAATGTAGAGCTCTCACTTGTGTATCCTTCAGCTTCTTTACTTTGAACTTCTGAAGGGTGTCTGTGACTTGGCCTACTGACTGAAATGAATTATGAATAATTAGCTCTTGTCTTATATGGTTATTTTGAATTAAAGAGTCTCTGATCTATACAGGTTACTCAGCTTTTTTATTCCAGATTTTGGGGGTTGAGCATGTTGACACCATTTCTTTTACATAATGAACAGTAATCTCTTGTCTCTGCTCTGCATTTTGTTATATTCTAGTTCCATTAGATCTGCAGGTAAAACCACAACCCCAACTGCTTCAGAAAAGGCTTTACTTCTTTCCAGTTGCTTGAAGCAAAACCTGTTTATAAATAAACAGCGAGTGATTAACTGCTTTCTCTAAGAAATGCTGGTCAGTGTGGTAAGGAAGGAATTGCTCTTCCAATTTGGCTGTCTAAATGCAATTAAATGCTGCTAGATTTGCCATAACAAACTGCTAAATTGTCACTGTCATCTGCTGAAAGAGACACCTCAAGTTATTGAGGGCACTGTTCATTTCCTCCTCGCAGATAAGGGATCTGTCCGGCTGTCAAGTGTCAGTCGTCGTCAGGCGATGCTGCTATGTGCCCGGACTTCAGAGCGTGCAGCGCGGTTAGTGCTTGGATGGCGTTTTTACTTACTCTTCTGCTTGGGTTTGCTGCTTTGGGGGTGCATTTGGATTTTCAGCTTCCCCAAGAATGACTTCATGTTGTTATGGGTGGGTGTAATTTCTCAGGGAAAGAGTAGAATGGGGGCAACGCTTAAATGGGTAAAAATTTGGGATGTTTTTATCAGGGGACAGCTCAGTTCCCTGGCTGTGGTGATGGAACAAGCTGTGGATTCGTTGTTCTGGGTCTGACTGCATGAACTGACAATCACAGGGTGGTTTTGTTTTCTCCACTCAAACTCACGCTTTGCTCTGAGTATCTCTGTTTACACAGACCATTGCAGTCACAGAAAAGGTTAAACTGAGCTAGAGAAAAAAGTGTCTTTTTTTGTTGAGTTAGCAGTGAAATTATCATGGGATAAGCTTTTCTTTCTGAGAATAGAGGCTGTACTACTTGAATTCAGCCTGTCTCTAACACTGAACTCTATTACTCTGAGTCATTTTACATTTTTCCTTCTCATTTCCCTTTTGAAATGGGAAGAGCCCACCAGAGGGTGTTTTCAGCATTAATTAGTTGACATAATTTGAGATGCTGAAGAAATTCATGATAGTTCAGACACTTTATTTTGGGCTACTGCCTCTCTTACCGATTGATGTTTTTTCCTCACATACTAATTTAGTGGGGAAAAAACTACCCCTTTTTCAGTTTGATGTTAGACTGACTCTTCTTTCTGTCTTCTCCCATCCAAGGCATCTGGAGGTCATAGAAGCAGCTGCCTACATGCCAGGCCACTATCAAGTAAAAGTGACTGTGCACTGATGCACACGTACATTTCTTTCCGCTGTGTTCAGCTGTATCGATGTTGGAAGGCAATATTTTGGCCACTGGAGCTGGTATTTACATTAAGGGCTGAAAACTGTCAGTTTGCTGCTTGGTTTTGAGATGTGAGGTTGTCCATCCATAAACCCAGCACAAGTGTCAGAGACCCCGTCAGCTCATAACAAATACAAAGGCATGGCTTTGCAGTGAGTCGTCCAGTTGTATAATCAAAATGTTTATAGCATCTGTGTCTTGGCAAGGTGTCTGCAGTACCCCAAACACAAATTCCATCAAACAGGTGGTTGCAGAGCAGCCATGTGTATTAACTCTGTTTATCAGATAATTAATTTTGGTATCAGAGAGAAGGGATGACCATAATTTACAATGTAATTCAGGGCCATGTGGAAGAAAGAACAATGCTGTAGTATTGTGGGCTGCAAACAGGAATTTTAAGTATACCTTAATATCTCAGTGAATACACTAAATGCATTAGGTAACCTTCTAACCAGAAGGTTGTCCTTATGGTAATGGGGGAGTCAGGTTCATGTCCTTCTGGCAGGACAGGACTAACTTCCTTTTGTGAATGTGTCTTTGCTAAAGGGTGGGGTTTGGTGGTTTTTTTCCATTTGGGATTTTTTTGGCATTTCAGTATTGCATAATCCTCAAGAATAAATATTATTGGTTCTCTGGCAGCAGCCATATTTTAATTTTTTTAAACAATATGATGTTTATGGCCAGCAAAAGATTTGAAAATTATTTTAAGCCACAAGTCCTGATCAGACTAGGAAATGTGGATTTAAATTGTCCCACACAGGGTCTGAATCCTGTAAACGTATAATCAGCCCCACTGCTATTTCCTGAATGCATTTTGTTGCCAAGTGCCCTACTAGGGCCTGTGAGGTGACTACCTCAGTTTCCCTACTCCTTGCCAGGAGAGAAGGAGCAGATATCATCCGTGTCTTCTCCAGAGCATGTAGAGTGCTTCTGCCTCCTACCCCTTAGCAGCAGTGCAGACCCAAGGCACCGTGGGCAGGAAGCACGTTTATCTTGGCTCTTTCTTTATTCCCTTAGTATTGTCAGACTGAGTACTCCCATTTGACAAAATGTGTACAACATGCAAAGTGTCATCTAATTTTTTCATCTTTGGGGTGACTTCTGTTTATCAATAGCTCAATAATTATTGATATTACATTTCCTACAGAGCAGGCAACATCTTTTAAAATTTATTCTCCCTACTTGCAGTGTTTCTCCATTTTCTGCAGTATCTAGCTAGAGGGGAGAGAACCAAAATGAGCATTCAGGTCTATTTTCCAGTTCAGGATCCCTTTTGTTCCTGCAAGCAAAGTGCAGGTCGCACCACAAGCACTAGATAAATGGCTTGTTTTACCTCATCACCGAGTGAAACGTTCTTTCTCACTTCTTTTTCGCTGTTACAACATGTTTGGTGTTGTTCCATTTGCAGCATTTGTAACAAGTTCCAGTCTGATGACCTCTGGCGATCCTCTCAGCAATGCCTGCAAGTGGTGCATTACTACAGCAGAAGAGGGAATGAGCAAAATTTCCTTTACTGCTGCATGACTCTTTTCAGAACTGCCAGTACCTTTGGAATATGCTGCACTGTTAGTTTGCCTTTTATTTTATCTCGGGTAGCTACAATCTGTTGCGCTGACTGTTGTGAACAGCCAGGAGGAGGCAAGGCTTACATCGGTTGGTGTTTTAGCACTGAGAACTTGACTGTGCTTCAAGGCACGTCCTGGGAAGGAGCAGGCAAGTGGGATGCCCTGGGCTGGGAAGTGCTGTGGCTCAGGCTCCCACAGTGCCCCAGCTGGCTCTTGCCTCTACCCCTCTGTGGATGGGGTGTGAGTGTTCACAGCCACTCTTTTCCAACAGGGATATCAGGACTTGGTCTGGTTAAAATGTGAATTTTCATCTGTGATTTGAAAGTGCTTTTATTTTCCCTTTTTCTACGTTCTATTTATTAATTTTGCAGTACTTTTAAAAAAAGTGAATAGTGGTTCAATATTTCAACTCTTCTTTCATGTTGTTTTGAAAATCATTATTGCCTTGCATTGATCAAATCACACTTTATCTAGAGCAAAGTGTCTACTTTGAGATGTAATGAAGAGTAAGTTTGATACTTGTACAAAAATCATACATTAAGGCATGTCAATAGTAAAGTAGTGCAGGATGTTACTACCATAATGTTGGAAAATGTGAGAATAATAAGGACCATGTAAATTGTAAAATATATCAAATTACTTTAATACTCCACTTAAAAAACCAATTCATTTTAAAAAATACTTAATTGGAATATATTATATTCCACAATATATTTGTTGATGTTTGCATTGAAGTCAGTAGAATTTGTAGGGGAAAAAAAATAACTTTTTTGGACAAAGACCAGTACATCCAAGACCCTGCAAACAAACAAGATGTCATAAGAGGGAAAAAGCCCTTCATGACACTCAGGTCCTTACCAGAAACTCCAGAAGACTGGTGCTAAACACACTTTTTATTCTTGCTAGCTCTTTCTCAATCAGCCTCTATTGTGGGAGAGAGGGAAGGAAGAGCTATTCTTTCCTAAAGCCCTTTCATGATGATCTGAAATCCAAGACACAATCAAGTCTTTATATACTAGAGAAGTGGGTGGTAGATGTCAACCTAAATAGATTAGATGAATTATTAATGTGCATATTTTTGAGATTGACAATAATCGGTTGAAGATGACAAGTCTATTTCGATAAGCAGTGTGCCTCCAGACACAGCACCAAAGGGAGGGTCCAGCCTGGGGCCCCTCAATTTGGAGAGAGATTGCGGGGGCCATGGACAAGCCTTGTTGAATCACAATGACAGGAGAAACAGCTGATGTGGAGCTGTTCACCACATTCTTCAAAATTGGGCACTTGGTGAATGAGCAGGAAACTGATTTTTAAAAGCACATTTGTCCCTTTGAATGCCCCCAGTGCAGGGCTGTAGGTCCTGGGGAATGATGGAGGGGATGGGATGGCACAAAGTGGCAGAGGCTCCTGTGCTCCACCAAAGAGCACCTAATTGCTGCTGTGGGAGAGGAAATGCTGACACACAGGGCAATTCCTATGCTAATATGTCATCTTGAAAAAGTCTTTCCTTATTTTCCTGCCTTTTCCATATATTCTGTGAAGAGAGGGGGGCATATCACTTTGAGCTGAGAAAGAGGGTGCATGGCTCTTTTCTCAAGTCCTAAGAAAGTACCACTGTAATGATAATGTGGAAGAAAAAAAATCCTATCCTAGTTTTCCAACTCTTCTTGTTTACTCCCTTGCTAATAACCACACAAACTCAGCTCTGGTCATCACCAGAAGCCAGATTGTTGCTTCTGAAGAACAGAATGAAATTTCAGTAATATGGACAAATACTTTGGCGATTAGTTTGCAATGTGCTTAGCTTGTTTCCAGCATCACTTAATCTCAGATTATCCAATATAAAAGATTAATCTTCTGTTTAGCTTTCAGTTCCTCTCAGTATCTTATGTCCAAGCTTTCTGCAACGTATGCAGCTTTTTAGGGTGTAATACTATCATGGCTAACGCATGCATAATGTATTAAACCTATTCATAAGCAAATACTGGGTGATATTTACTAACATTTGCTTTGTATCCAAGCCAGTCTTTTCAACTCAATTCGTATTGATCTTTCAGCCTGATTTCCATCTTTCCTATTAGGTTGGGGGGTTTTTTTGAACCATTGACCTTAATTGACCTTTGGAGCTGTAAGAATGACAGAAATGATGCTATTAGGTTGCTCTATGGAGAGCTGATGGTGACAGTAGCAGCTTTCATTTCAGGTCCCCAGGCATCCTCAAGTGTGTGATTGATATTCCCATATTATTTTCATCTCTCAGGTCAAATCAAGAAAAAAAAAAAAAAAAAGAGCAGTTAATCCAAAAACTCTATCACCCCAAAATGAGAAGAGTGTACAATGGAGGCATGTTGGTAAAGCAGACAGCTCTGCTCTCTGCTGATTTTTAGAGCTTCTTATTTTAAATGACACGGAAACAACAGCTTTATGCTCTGATCAGAAATACAGAGGTTAAAATTTAATGTGATTGAACACTATCCCACTAGTAGGGCTGTCATGAATTTTATCTGCAGCCTGCAGAATGAGAAGGGTCTCCTTGACAAGATACCCCCTAAATCCCAAGGCTGCATTTACTGTTTTAGAGGTGGGATTCTCTGATGTTTGCACACATTTTTCAGTTTGGTACATGTGACTTTAAGAACTGTATGAAATATTTGTGTTGTGCAAATGGTGCTGCTTAGTTACTATTGGATACCTATTGTGGTACAAGGCTTGAATCAGAATTGCACAAAGTCTGAATCACAAGATGCAAAACAAACCCCTGAAAACAACTCCATTTTGTTCAAAGAAGCCAGTCCTTTAGTTTGAGGCTGAAGGAAACTCCTAATTCTGTCCATTTCCAGAGGGATTGTGCCTTTGTCTGGATTTGCTGTATCAGGAGAGAGATGAATGCTTGGCAACGTGTTTTGTGAGAACAGTAAAAACATATCTTGTCTGGCGTATTATATATTCTTAGACCTACTCCACAGGGAAGCGCAGGTCGAAAGGACCATCCTGCTGGTTTTTAGCTGAGTCTCTCTCAATGTGGTTATCAGTTAACTGATGAAGAACCACACTCTGCAAGATGCAAGATATTTTTTATGAAGGGGTGATTATCTTCATTTTCCCCTGGGAGCTGAAAATGCTGAGCATCTCACATATTATGTTCAGTGCTTTACAGGACTGAATCTAAAGGTGACATAAGTGTATTAGGGCTAATTTTAGGGCCAAAGACCTACGGGGAGGGACTGAAAATCATGACACTGAGATGATAATCTCAGCCCTGCAGCTGTCATACAGAGCCTGCTTAACTTCTTGGTCTTCTCTGGAGACTGGAAACAGGGCCACAGCTACAGATATATATGTAGGTACCTAAAGATGCAGAAAGATGCTACCAAAAATCTCCCTGAATATATCTCCCTATTAGTAAATATTTTACTGTTGTGAGTCTGGCTCTTGAGTTGTGGCGCTTCCCTAAGCCTTTCCAAGACCTGCCTAAAATATTCTAGTTTTGTGGTAGTGTTTTGAGTTAAATTTTTCAGTTATGTTTTCTCTTTGGAAGGTTTGATATTTTTTTTTAACTTTTTTTTTTTAATACTCTGAATTATTTCCAGCCAATGCTGAGGTGGTTTTTTTATTTCCTTTGGAGCCTTGCAAGATCGACGGGCTTGTTGTCATTTGATAGATAGGTACAACTGTCAGTGCCACTTGCTCATTCAGCGATGAAGAGACCTTTAATAATGATAAATGGTTAATAATAGCAGCTTTTAATGCCTACTATCTGGAATTAAAAATCTCATGAAAGCTTATACACGCTTTCGAATTGTGGTCATTTAGTGCCTTTGTACTTTTATGTGCTAGAAATCTAGCAACTGTCCCCTTTGTGCCTGTTAGATACAGAACCATAGTTGTCTGACTTCAAAGTCCTTAGTCAGAATGAAACAGCAAAGATTGCTGTAGCTTTCCTATGCATTTGCTTAAAGACTTATTTTCATTTATATTGCTTGTTGATGCTAATCTTTGTTTCAATTATAGTAACATGTTGATAATATGATACCTGGGTATGGATATAAACCAAAATGGATGTAAATGTAAATTTAATAGGTAGACATACCTCTTTATCTGATGCAGAAATATTTCCATGGTTATTAGTTGTGTATACAAATACTCCTGCATAATTTGCAAAACCAATTAATGCATGGTATTACAATGCACATCTTTGGTCACCTTCTCTACAGTTTGTTCACAAAGTTGTTTGTTCTGGAATAATGCCAGATAGTCTCAGCCTGTTTTACCTTACCTGCCATATCTAAATCCAACTACTCTGGCAAAGCTCGCTGGTATCTCTGTCAGTGTGGAACAGTAGGTGGAGTCAGGGTGACCAGGAGTGTGAGATTATTCACTTCTGGATCCACTCTTGGATCTATCAGGGGGCTGAAGTGCAGCATCCAGTGGCCCTGCTGGATTAGCAGATAGAAACAAGCTCCCTCTTTCCCAGAATGAGAAATCTTTCTTTCAGGCCCCAAAGAGTCGTATATTACCAACCCTAAAATAAATCACTGGTGTATGGGAAGCGCAAAATAATTTTCTAAAGTCTTTCAGATGGGTGTCAATGTACCCCTGGTACTAAATTATGCCAGGTTGAAGCAAAAGAGAAAGTTACCACAGTTAACTTTAAACACTCTAAAATTTTTTTTCATGTTCAAGTATATTGCTTGTACTAGTATGGATTAAGGTACTCTAAGGAGTTTGCAGACATTTCTTCAGGGTGACCTTCGTAAGTTCCTAGGGAGTTTACTATCTGCAAAGGAGACGTGCCCAGTGAATGCCTGTTAAATATTATACCACAACATAATATTGCAGATACAGTGGTCACCATTAACATTTCAGAATTTGTTTACAGATTTGTTTACAGCAAATAACCACAGTTATTTGCTAAATCAGGCACATGCAGAAACAAATGGTATCTCAAATAACTTTAACTGTTGGAGGAAATACTAAATTTTAAATTGTGAGCACTGTATATACATGTGACATGTATTGTTATTAAATAATTGGGACCAAAAGCCCCAGTTGAGAATAGCAATTCACTGTACAAATTTGTATAGGAATCTGGCTAAGTATCATTGCAATAGAAGAGAGCTGCCATTCAGAAGACCTTTGGAGATTGTTGGGTTAATGAAGGTATCTGCTAATCGAAGGTAAACTGAAAGCATTCATTTGCAGATTGTGTCAGAGTGTAGGATGTGAATTTGTGTAACAGCAGCATTTCCGCAGTCATGTTAAGACAGAAATAATGCAAGGTAGAGAAAGTTACTTTAAAGCTAGTAAGTGATATGTCCTTACATAGTTTCTTCTCGCTTTGGATTCGGAGTTAAATGCGATTTACAGTCCAGTGCTTGTAGTGGAAATCATGTTTCTTTTAAGTTGTAGTGATTCCTGTGCTTAAAGGGTACAGCTTAATAGAACACAACTTCTCTTTGAAATGTCTCTTGTCAAAACTAAACACTCTGGAAATTTTCAAACAAACATCAAATGAACTGGCTGTAATTGGCACTAGTGTGTTGAATATAAAGTACGTTACTCTTGTAGGATTTGTTTCACCCTACGTTCATTTCAAAATATTGGGTTATTCTGCATGTTGAAAATGTTTGGTGGCAAGAAGAGTAAGTGATGAATGAAGGTGACTAGTGGCAAAAATTAAAATGTGCTGGTAACCGTGCATTCATCATACTACTGTGTAAACTTTATTGGGGTTGGATAGACTCAATTTGCACATATTTTGCTGAGCACTGATCAGGTGCATGATTTTGGCTATTTCCTGTCATGTATCCTGGCCAATGGAGAGATCGTATCTAGCCTAGTGATAAGTTGTGGATATACAGGTGTCATCTATTTTGACTGTGTTATAGTCCTCCCCCCAGATTTCTCAATAACACAGGCATGGGATCACTCACAGTATCTCCTCTTGAGTTCCTCCTTTGTCAGTAGGACTGCCTTCATCTCTTGCTGTTGCAAGATGCTGTAAGGGTAAATGCCTGAAATGTTTTGAGGTGCTCTCATACTGTGGGAACAAGAAACTCTGGGTATATCCTGTCCGTATGTCCACCTGCAAAGATACACGTCAGGTTTAATAATTCCTATAGTAGCTGCTATTACCTCTGTCTATATGGCTTCCAGGTGAGAGCTGGGCCACAGTGGAAGAGCTCAGGTCCATCTACACTGCCCAGACAGATATGCCCTTATGTGGGCACAGGGTATGGCAAAACTGGTGAAGGGAGATAGGATGTGGCTGAGAAAGGGCTGAAAAAATCATAGTGGAAAGAAAAGCATAATAAATCAAACCAACACACAGAGAAGTGAAAAGAAGACATAGCACCATCCCTAGAGGCAGGGACATAAGAGCTGAAATTAAATTAAATTGCTGTAAAGTGTTATACCTGGAATATCCATACTATCTAGTCAAAGAAAGATGCAGAGCTTTGAGGAAGGCCAGTCTTGATATTGAAAATGCAAAACAAAAGGAAAAAGAAAAATCCTGTCTCCTGAAATGGAAAGCCATGGCAAGAACACCTTCAAATATTTCCCCTGTTGTTACTCAGGGGTGAGACACTCTCCCTCCTCAAAATATAATTCAGAAGATTGATTTTTTTTTTTTTTTTTTTTGTCAGAGAGGGGATGGTGAAAAATACCTGGGACCAGTGTCGCAAATAAAATTAGTGCTGTATACCAAAAAGCAAAATAGTTAGGGTTGTCTCTCGATTTCTCTTTCAGCTTGAATTTAAACTAAACTTCAAAAACATTCATGCTTGGTGGTGCAAGTCATCTCTCAGAAAAATCTGATAGGTATTGTTTTGGTGTGTTTTGTGTTGCTTTTTTTTTTTTAAGAGCTTACTAGCCAGACTGTGCAATATATTTCTAAAAAGAAGATTGCCCAGTAGACATCACTGGTTAAAAAGCCTCTGGCTGCATAGCAATCAGATTTGACTTAACATCAGGAATTGGAAAATAAACTTGGTTCTTCATTTTGGTGGCTGTCGGTGGTTTTCTGCTCCACGGCTATAACAAGCATGGAGGTTGCATTGACACGGGCACTGTACCTCAGCCAGTGACGCGCTGCATTGCCTGATAAATCCCAATTCACTCGTAGGTTATGCAATGGGAGTGAAAGCTTCCCCTGTTGTGTAAAGGGCTGGGGTTTGTTGTTTAGGTGTTTTTGTTGCATATCTTTTTAGTTGAAAATAAGCATAGTAACAGTGTCCTAACTCCACTCCAAATAGAGAGAATGGTTGTAGAATTCATTCATTTCAGTATTGCTGGGTATAAGAGGTGGTCTTTCACAAATGATGCGTGTGTTATCTTTTCAAGAAGAAGTTCCTGCTCTGTATGCTTACCTCTAGCTGCTCTTTTCTGTTCTGTCACCCATGGGGTTTGTCACCCGCAGCCACAGTCTTGCTTCAGAGCGCCACTGAGGGCAGGTACAGTCATGGAGGTACAGCGCCTCTAGCGAGGGCAGGCAGAGACCTGTGGCGGAGGAGGATGTTTGGCAAATTGAAGATTCTTTGTGCATGACAGGTGAATTTAAACTTTTTATGAAAACAGGGCCTTTCTAAAGGGACTGCGGGCCAGCTTCTATATCCCTTCTCAGCCTTCTCCCCAGGCAAGACCTATTTTTTCACTTTCCTCCCTGATACACAGGGCAAACAGTGTGCACATAAGCCACACAACTCCCTTTCCCAGGAGTATCTCTCCTTAGGGACAGACAAAAATATCTGTGTGAAGAAACACTACCCATATCGCTGAAGGTACGTCACAGGCCCCAGGAAAGATACAATCCTGGTAGCTGTGCATTTGCTGGCGTTAGTCTAGCTGACGTGGGGAAGGCATAGCATAAATTAAAGCGCTGCCCCATCTGCTCCTGGTTATGGATTTTTGTTGCAGCCCTGTGTCACTGGGCTGCCGGGGTGAAAGCTGTGCTCTGCCCCAGGTATGGAAAGTTACCTCAGGAGAACAGGGCTCACTATGAGCCAGACACACTAAAGCTGAATGAATTTCACTCCTGTGCAATTAATCACTCAGTTCTCTGAGAATAATACAAATTATGTGCACTTGCATTAAAAAACCTCCTCCTGACAGTGCTGTTGAGAAATATGTCAGCTTCTAAAATCAATGTTTGAAGTCTTTGGTTGGAAGCCTGCCTTTTCCAAGTTCTTTTCTTGCTAGAAGATAATATCAAAAGATGGCATCTTAACGTCCTACTAATTTCTTTCTAGTCATTCAAATGATGAGTCTAGCTAAATTCTTTTTCCTCATAACAGGAAGCGTAAGTTAACATCTGACTTTTCTCCCTACACAAAGCCAACACTACACAAATGCCTTCTGACTAGGTGTATGTACATTAACAATATGGCTTCTTAAATAATCTGTTATCTAAAAAGCAGTAAAATCTGTTTCTTGTGGAGTTCCAGAATATTTAGTTTAAAAAACTCAAGCAGTGAGCAGCTGGGGTTACAAGCTTCTGCGAGTTTTGTTTCAATAAAAGGAGTAGTTTGGGGGAGAATTGCAATGGAAAAAGTGACACATTCTTTAGAAGTTCTGCTCCTGGGATGTATTCTGCATTGCCTCTGCTGAAGATGGTCACAAAATAAGTTTCTGCAGCTCAAAGTCTGATGGGTCCTTTCTTGTACATCCATCAGGAATGGGGCAGAAATGCTTCTCGTAGTCTAATCACTCCAAACAAGCATGCCCGGAGCATGGATTACAGGAATTACAGGGATATTAGGAAGAGCAATCAATTTAATACTGGTGCTATAAGAGAAGCCAAGCACTTGGAATGCCTTTCAGCTCAGAAGTTGAGTTTATGGGGTTTGAATTTGGGAGGTTTCTCAGACTATTCCGCCACAAATCACTGACTGGTGACATGGAAGCCCAAAACAAGAGTAACTCTCATTTGTCAGAGCTTTGAAATGAGTCTATTTGCCCTCTCTTTGCATTTCTGGGTGTTTTAGAGGGCTAGAGGGAGGCAGATACACAGCAGAATAATTAGTTTGTGGTGTATAAAGCATTCACATGGTGAAAGGAGGCAAATGAGTGCCTCAGGAGGATGTGGGATGCACCTGAATTAGCCTGGGTGCCTGACGTGAGTGATAAAGCTGACCCTGGCCTGGCACAGGGGTATTAAACACCCATTGTTGTGGAGAGATCAGGTAGTCACACTGCAATTTGCTACAGTAAATCACCTGGTAAATGAGAAGCAAGCAGGTGAGCAGGATTTACACAGTGCTGCTATGTCATCCTTTTACACGAATAGGCACTTAAGACGTTTGGTGTGGTTATGTCTTGTTCCCCTGGGAGGCTAGAGTCATTTTTTGTGGGGGTAGTTTAGTTCAACTCCGAGGAGGTTTGTCTGTGCTTTTTATTTTATGGCACAGCAAATGCTGCTGATCTACATTAGCCTGTCTTTGCTTCTGCAAGTGCTTGCTGTTGAGCTGCACGATACCTCTGTTTCCCCAGCAACTCCGTTAATTCATTTAAATCTCTCTTAAAAAGTAACTTTTCCTGTCTACCTTAGGATAGGGAATTGTAGGGGAATTACAAAATCAATATACAAAACAAACCCAAACTAAATTTAGAGAGACTTCTGCCAAAACAATGCATGTTTTGTGTTCCTTATCTAAGAAAGATCTGCTTTTGCATTGTTCACTTTGTTCTTCCTACATCTATTTCTTTATCCATTGTATCAAGCGTAGGAAAAAATGCCAAAACTGCTGAGGTGTGAGTTTATGCATATATTTTGGTATGTTTTGGGATCCATGTTATTTTCTTCATCTACCTATTTCTTAAAAGTAGATCCCAGTTTGTATAGTATCTAAACTGTATGGTACATTTATATGGATATTTAGGAAGTACAGAGAATACTTTGAAGAGGTGAATTCTGTATGACTGGACACAGTACTGAATGGATACACAGTTCCAAAGTCCAGCCAGCATGATTTACCTAGTTACAACCATAACATCAGAAGTAGTTGTGTCTGAATCTATTTTGTCAGTGATTAACTAGAGGATAAAAATTGCAATTCAGGGAAACCGTGGTATTTGGTGGATGCACAGATAAGTGCTCTGCCTTTGGTTCTGGTTTAGAAAACATTGGCATTGAGATGAGAGGATTTTCTCCCACAGTGCTGAACTCCCACAGTCTGCCCAGTTTGATTCCTTAGCATTCTAAATAAAACCCCCAGGATGCTGGCAAGTCTTAAAATTTCTTTGGAACTCAGGAAAATATGAAAAATAACGGGAAATAAGGGGTGTTAGCCTTTAATCAATTGGCACAAACCCTTAAAAATCAAATCCTTTCCCTTTCCAGACTCTGTGACAAAGCCTCTTGGGTTGGAAGCGGTCTTCTGGTCCAGACATTCATGGTGGCTCAACCAGAACCAGGCTTTGAAGATGTGCAGGATGCCTTCTTGTGCTGAGCAGGTCCCAGGGCTCATGTTGTCCGTATTTGCTTCCCAGACACTGGAGAGTGGTATCGAGGGCACAACCCTCTGCCTCACATCCTGCTGCAGGGCAAGGGATATTTGCAAACATTTCCAATGTCGGCCACCATGTTCTGCATTTTACAGATGCTTCCAAGGAAAGTAGTGTGGGCTGGGCTGAACTGGTCTCCCTGACAGGGAAAGTTGGGCTGTGTTGTCTCTGCATCCCCTGTCTGCTTCTAGGAGATGGAAATTAAACTTGCAGTAGCATATCAATCCTGAGAAAGCTGTGCACAAGCCTATTGCCTGTAGTCTGCATGGGGGCCAATCTCACCCTGTGTTTCTTCATAGAGCAAGGCTGTCAACTCTGTGCTTTCCGTGAGCCATGAGGATTCAAAGGAAAAATAAGATAAAGAAAACAGCTTTGATTTTTATATTTTTGCTACCACCACTGAACAGCATATAATTAGCCTTTCTTTTACATATTAAAGCTAGTTTGATGATGTAATATCCATTTTAACTCTAAAAGCTTAATCTTAAACAGAGAAAAAAAAAAAAACCAAAGCAAAACAGAGGAGGATCATATGCCTGTAAATTAGCATAGGGCTTTTTTGTCTTTAGAGGAATGCCTGAGTGCATGGATGCTGAGAGGATGTGACTCATGCAGAATGAGAACGAGTTGTTCTTCAGCTTCTTGATGTAGTGCCTGGGATATCAAATCAAGTCCAAGCCCTGATTTGAAACTCCCTTGGAGGACCAATTTTCAACTGGATGTGAACTACTTTTAATGATGGAAGGATACCTCTTTTGGTGTTATATTTATGGGAAAAATGAAAAAGCAATTTTATAAGAGCAAAACATACTCCAGGGCATGCAGTTGTAATCAAGTAGACGTATTTCCTGATTGCTGGATTCACAGCTGAAGCATAGTGTATAGAGTATATAGGCTACATGCTGCATCTCACACAGGGCTCAGTCCTGTTTATGCTGCTATTGGTATTTTATACAGACAGCTTCCATCACAGGACAGGAGTATTTTGACATGTTTATCCTAAGGAAAGACTAGATCTCCCTTGAATTTCCTCTGTTCAGTGCATGTGAAGAATGGATAACTGGCCCTCAATTCTTTTCCCCTTTCATCAGACTCAAATTCTCAACATACAGGCTGTGATGCACATTTCATCTCTGCATACTCTCATTACCTCCCTCGTTAGTACAGTGTGGAGGTCTTGGCACCATCCCACTGGGGAATGGGGTCACGTGTTTGTGACTTAGTCCTGTGCAGCTCCTCAGTGGGTTTAACTATATAATATTTTAAGTTAGCTTTTCTTCTGTGCCAAGGTGTAAGCTTTTAGGAGATGCCGCATTCCATCCTGTACTGCGTTAGAGTGCAGGCAAAGCAATCTTTCTACCCACCAGTTGTAATCAACATATAAAGTTTGTCAAATAAGTAATAGGTAATTTTTACTCTTTCTTAGAAATCCGATCATGCTGTTATATTTTGTTCCTCTTATTAACCAGCTGAATAATGGCTTATACAAAATCAACGTTTAGAACCCCCCCCTTTTTCATTGGTCATGAAAAGCATCAATTTGAATTGTAGAGCACTGCTTTTAAAGGGAAAAAAATAACACTTGGTCTTTGCCTTGTACTTTTTCCTTCATTCACAAATCATAAACAAACACCTACCTGGCTATTTAAGTAACCTTTCATTCTGATAACTTAGTTATTTATCTACTACAACCTCATTATTTAACATTAACACAAGTGTTTTCTTTGAAAAATCTCAGTGCTCTTTCTACCCATTGCTGCTGTTCTATCTGGGAACCCTCATACCAGTTGATTTTCTGTCTTTGTTTTTACAGTATAAGTGAGTTTAATATTCTGCCCTATGCTTTCTGTGCCCTGGATGTCCTCACAGAGTAGTTATAGAGTAGCTAGGGCAGACTGCATTTGTAATTTGCTTCTCAGTAATTTTCCTGTGAGGACAAACCTTAAAAACTATTTTTCAGCTAAAGGTCTTGGAAACTTCATTTGACTATGCAGCAAGCAACGACCTGATCTCAGGGCTAACTGTATCAACGTTGTTCTTCCTATTCTCTATGGGTTTTTGTAGTCACAACATCCACACATCCACAACTGCACCTGAACACCTTTCAGTGTGTATTATGCAGCATGGTTAATATCTGGTATGTATTTTTCTTCTCACGTACTCCTTGGGAAGTGTGAGCAGCACTGTGCCCAGGTGGTTTTGTTTGGTTGGTTTATGCAATATGCACATTTCTCCGAGTTTGTTAAACTCAAGTGAATGTTCTTGAAAAGGAGATGTTGTAGGGTCTGTAATTCCTATTGCAAACTGGGAAACCTCAGCATCTTGCACACATGAGCCTAATCCTCCTTACAGCAATTTTTTTCCACACAGTGAAGTCCTGAAAGGTGGGTTTCAACCTATACACACCATATGATAGTGTGTGCTGCAGGAGCAATGAAGCTTAGCTGTATCAGGAGAGAACAGTGCTGTGCATGCTAGTACCTACTGGGTGGGCTCTCCAAAGCATCACGGTCATGTCAGAGAAGCACTCTATTGTTTATCCTCGTTATTTGGAGAAACTAGTTATAATACCATGCTGATACAGGTATCTCACTTCTAGTCAAATTAGTTTGGTGGGCACTGGATGGCATGGCTTCACACCCTAATATAGGTGGTCAAATAAGATTCAGGCTATCCAAGGTCTTTGAACCTTTCTGGGGATATTGATGTAGAAAACATAAGACTAACCTGATTTTCTTACAATGGAAGCTAAAGGGATTGTTGCAGCTTTCTGTCCTGGATGTGATTTTTCTGATCAGATCTTTCTGTCCAGGACCACATGCAGACCTGACTAGGTAGGATGAGGCTGGGACTAGAATCCTCATCTGCACCATTGAGGGGGACAGGGAGCAACCTTTGTGTGTGCAGACACTTGTAGCCTTGGGTTTCTTCAGTCTTGTAACCACGGTGAAACTCTTCTCTAGACAGTAGGACCCTTGAATCCTATTTCATCTTGATCACAAAGGAAAACTTCTAACAAATTTCATTATTTCCTCACTGAGAGTTGAATAGATCTCACGTTAATTGTGACAGTGTTTCAAATTTTCCATTAGTATATGCTGTATCATTCTTTCATGTCAGTAATTCTTTGTTCAGTCTGCCTCACTGCAGGAATATATTAAGAATCCTTACAGCCCAGATTTAGACATGCTTAGGCATGATGATTTTTCATTTGTTGTTGTAGAATGAACATTGCAGAGCAAGCAGGAGGCTAACCATTTAACACCAAGTGTCTTATTAATCAGCTTTTGTGTATTTAATTTAATAAGCAGTTTTGATAGCTGTGAGTCTGGTTGTATATTTAATTTAAGCAGCACTTATTGCTTGGGTCTTTGGAACATACTTCATCCTTCCTGATATTTTGCTATTGTATGGTGGCATTTGGATCTCAGAAAGTTTGTTTCACCTTTTCTTCTTTTTCTTTTGAAAATGCAAACAAAAGCCAGGCAACTGCTTGCCTTTTGGCATCAAAACCCAGAGAAGCAAGTGCTAGAAACTCCTGTTTTTGAATCCTATCTGGTCCTTTGGGAAGTTATGGAACCTTCTTACCATCCTCTTCTCCTTCCTGACAAAAATCAGTGTTACCACATCTCTGCCTTGAATGAGTCCCAAACTATTTCAAAAACACTACTATAGGAGGTGAGGACCAGAATCCACCTTTATGATCACTATCTCAGTCCTCTAGTCACAGCAGTCCATGAGTTTTCTTGTACATTTGTTCTTAGAGTCATTTAAAATGCTTCCCAACGTGAAGCATGCTGCATTCCTGTGCCTGGTGCTGCAAACCCTGTCTCCTTAGGGATTTGGGGTCCAGGACATGATTGTCACTCTGGTTCCACTCCTCAAAATTCACCAGGACAGAAATCAGAGACCTACAGAGTTATAGGTCTGTGGGGAGCCTTTCTCTAGTTTCATTTACATATTTCATGTAATCATTGCTTATTAATTAATCTGGTTTTATTTTTCTGAACTAGAAGAATACCGTGTGGTTTTGTATCTTCCATTAGTTCCATCAAATCACATCACATTAACAGGATGGGTTTGCATGTACAGCCCATAGTTCCAAGTGGCCTTGGGCATTTTTTTTCATGGATGCAGTAGCTGAAACTGGACCTTGCTGTATCTAGTGAAAACTCAAGAATTCTCCTTAATATTCAGTGCAACATGATTTAATAAGATCTTGATAAATTCAGGACAAAATATTACTGAAATAAGTTCACATACATGTGAGTTCCATGATATTTCTTTTAAAGAAAAAAAGAAAGGATATATAAAACCTTCTGTTACCCATGATAGTCATATTTGTGCATTTTTGCAGCGTTAGATTGACATGAAGACCATGTATTAAATTGGTTACATATCTGCCTAATTCCATTCACGGTGCTGCAGGCTACAATACTGTGTTTTGAAAGACTATTCAGGATTAAGCCTCTAACTTAAAGACTCCTTTCATAAATTATTTAAATACTGCAGGAGGTGGGGAAGAGAGTTTCAGAAATATGGAGAATTGTAATTGTCTTGGTGAAATCTATATTGACAATATTAATGTTTAACTTTTTGATAAACCCTTTGAAAAAAGGTACTCTCTGCTGCAACTTGCAGATCCTAATGTAAACTGAGAAATAGAGACATTGATACCTGACTGCAGAGTGCTATATGTCCTTGGGTGTAGTCCCCATTATGCCATTCTGATACCTAAGCAGGAAGATAAGTGAGAGACAGTTACTCAATGCTGAAAAACTAAAAAAAACCCACCCCAAAACAACAAAACCCAAAAAACCTGTTACACAATTTGTTATATTGGCTATTAAAAAGACCTAACACCCAAAATCCCATCCTTGGCAAAAAGCCAAGGGCATGGTCCAATTTGATTTTCAAAATCATGGGTATACAAATAATTAACAAAGCAAGCTTTTAAACCCAATTTAAAAGGAAAGAACAGAGAAGAGTTTTGAAGCACATAATTCAGTTTTTCTTTCAGTTCGTTCCCATGCTTTCATTGATTTTTAGGGGCTGCTGAGTAGTTCAGTTGTAGTCATTAGGATCCTAATTCTCTTAGGTACTTATTAAACACTCAATTGCTTGCTTGTGCCAGTTCTTAGTAATTCATTGTCCTGAAATAAGAAGAGAAAGAGCAAAGATTGACATCCGAGCTGTTATTTTTCCTATTGTGTTATCTGGCAGAACAGTAAAATCAGCATTTTACAACCTTTTCCTCTCTCTACCCTATAATCAGAATGTAAGACATCTCTAGTAATGATGGAAATGTCTCATCTAAATGGGAATACTTAAGTGCCTGTTCCCTTTTTTTTTTATCCTTACAGGAACAGACATTCATATAAGATTCTTAGTACCCCCAGCTCCCTCTATTTCCAGATTTTCAAAGAAAAAAACACTGTGTGCTAGAGCAATGTAATATTCCTTTACCCAGTAACAGTGGGACTTTGACCCATGTTTCCAAACAGGATCTGAAACAAAGACTTTAAACGCTAATGTGGGAGACTCAGCTCTTCGCTGCAAGTGAAAAGGGTTGTTATGTGGAAGCAGTCATTGAAAGTTATTTTCATATGTCCATCAGCTACAAGAATGGGCCATCTCTCGACTATTATGCTCGTAGGGCCTATGTGGACATCTAAAACATATTTCTGCTGCAAATAATGTCAAAAGGTCCATAGGTTAATTATCTCTGAGCATTAAAGTACCTTGGGGAAACATAAGCACAAAACGAAATGCTGCTGTGTGCATTAGACAGCAAATACAGCAGTAATGTTTTCAGCACAGATAATGCTGAAGTGGGAAGCTAGCCCACTGCCAAGCCTTGGGTACCTTGGCTTTCCCAAAAAACAAGTGGCCATCTGCAAATTAACTTCAGACGGCTCTGCGCTCTAATGGAATAGCTGATACGCAGGAGCATCAACAAGTGCTCTTTGACAAAAGAAATCCTTGATAAAAGATGTCTAAAATAGTCCCTGGGGAGGGGGGAGAAATCAAAAGCTCAGTCTGGAGAAGTCACTTTTGTACAGCAAATGCTGTCCACATGGGATAACAGGCAACAACTGATCTTGAAAAGAACTAGGGCCCGTTATCCTTTAGTGACCTGAAGTGATGTTGGCATGCAGGAGCTATTAAAGGGCAGTGGAGGCAGAGGGAAAGATACTCCTTTTGAGTGAGAAATGAGTCATTTGAGGAATGAGTTGCTTTTATTTTTTTTATTTAATTGCTTTTCTCTCTGTCTCTATTAGCTAGATATCAGCTCTGAGAAATGTGCTATTTGGGCTTCTGGGAATTTGTCGGCAGTATTTCAAGTTTGTTTGTCTATCGGTTTATAGACTTGTCAGCAGAAAATCATGGGAGAATGCAAATCAGGAAATCTTTAATTTTGTGTAACTTATCAGTTAATTTCCATGCATGTTTCTCAATAACCTTATTTCCACAATGCTAAATGCATGTATGCATTTTATTTTCATTGTGTTTACTCATTGAAAAGATATGTTATAAATAGAAAAATGCTTTCCTAAATGTCTTGCTGGCATTGTAATGTCATGTCTCTGGCACTCAGTTATGCCAGCAAGAGCATTTACTACTGCCAGTTCCAAAACATAAGTCTTAGGCTGCTGCCTGCATTGGGCTTTTTTACCCCAGATCTGTATAGAACTCCCATGAGAGCTTCACCTATCCTCTGCACCTTTTGAGCCCATCCCTGCTGTTGCTGAACACCTGCCATGCCAAACTGACACGTGGATCAAATTGCTTCTTCTCCTCTGGTGATACCTCCAAAGTCACTCCCCAGTAGGGCACCAAGTGCTGCTCTAGGCTCGGTCCTTCCCTTTTTGCTTCTCTTTGCATCCACCCTTTCCCTCTTTTATTTCTCTAATTTTTTTTTCTCTTCTAGACATCTCACCGCTCTTTCTTTCCCTTGTTCCAATCCCTTACTGTTCTCTTAAAGGCAAAAGCTCGTGTTTCACCTACCCTGGCTCTCCCTCTCCCCCGATGGTTGCTCTCCCAGTGATAACCATCCTCCTTTCCTCACCCTCCTCCTCTCTCCTCCTTTTTCCTGGCACTCTAGTTTCTTTCCAGGGTGGTGGCTGACAAACAGGTTTACACCACTTTACCCAAACTAGATGAAATGAATATGCAGCTATTTCTGTTCGTAGCAGCTTATTTCAGTTTACATCAAAACTGCTCTTACACTCTACCATGGTGGAAAGAGCACAGAAAAGAACCTTTTTTTAATGCTGAAGAAGTCACCCAAGGTGTTTTCCTGATTGATCCCTGGTGGCTCTGGGGTAACCAGATGCATGTGGACAGGCTTTGAGGGCCATGCTTCAGTTCACAGCCCCTTCATTATCTGTTGCTTCTTCCACTGGTTTGTTTTCAGTTGAAAGAGGCACTTCCCTTATGACTCAACCATCTGCCTCGGTCTCGCCACGCTTTTACTCTTCTATGTCTAAATGGAGTTTGCACCATCTGGACCTCCCCCCTCTTAGTGGACAGAATTTGTAAACATCGTGATGGGTTTTCTGATTGGTTTCCTCACGATTTCCTCCTTTCAGGAAGAGCGTGGAATTGGCAGAACAGCCACCTCATGGATGTTAACCAAGTTGCCCTCCTCAACACTTCTCCTGCCCCATCTTTTCCATCTTGATTTGTGTGCTTGAGCTGGGATGGCTTCCTTGGTGTCTGTGCAAACATTACAACATTTTATAAAAATAGTAGTGAGTAATGCTGTTAGTTCCTCTTCACTGTGGTTTGATTTCCTTTATTTTAAGCATAGGTCATTAAGACTGTTGTTCATTTTTTAATCTCTTATTATCTATTAGTTTTCAGCTTAGATATCCTACTGCTGATTTTCTTTAACTTTGATGGCCCACTGCAGCTCTAACAGTCTCTTACTGAGTTTCTGGGTACTGCTGAGGGCTCATCTCTGATAGCAGCCAGGCCTTTACCACTCTACAATCATACAAATCAGTCTTATTTACCTGATTTTTATTGCTGTCAATGGAATGCAATATCTTAATTTGTAATGATAAAATATACATTTTTTTTATCCCCACCCTCAGCTTTGACTTGTCTAGCTCAAGCCAATGATGGTTATTTCTCACATCACTCAGTTTGATGTAGAGGGCACCTGTTGTTTTGTCTATAACTCTGGTTGTGAGGAGAATATAGAAGACACCTATAGGACACTTGCTCTTTTGCAGAGGGATGGATTACCCCAGCCAGTCATCCCCTGTCAGAGTCCGATGAATGGGCTTGATGCCTCCTTCAGCACTAAATATTTACTGTTTCACTGAGCTGGTCTACTAATCTAACTGCACTGAGGATTTTAAAATAAGTATCATTGCCTTCAGCTTAATTAATTAAATTTTCTAATTGTGCTCTCCCTTTACTGCTGTACGAGGTAATAACTGGTGCTTTAATGGGGGTAATTCAAGAAAAAAATCATCTTGTTCTTATTACTGGGTTCTGGGGTTTGTTTGTTTATTTAAGGTTTCCCTCGATATAATACCCATAATGTTAAATTGCTTCAGACTGTGGGAAAGCATCTGCCATATACAGATGCTGAGAGTCCTGGGTGACATGGCTGCTGGGTCAGGCCTGACTTCCTAACAGCCCTATAGTTGATAATGCTGGATTTCATACTACTGCTGGGAACCCATATACCTTGCACTCCTTTTAGGATTAGATTGCTGAATGAGGACCACGGGTCATTTAAGCCTGATCCCAATTTGTAATGACTTTATTGTTCCTCTGAAATGGATATTGGAGAAGAGAAATAGGTCCATCGGGTGTGTTATGATCATAGGGTGTATACTACAATCCAATCCTTGTGTAGTCTGTTTAATAGAAGAAAACACAGCAGAAAGATCCATTTGAATGGTTTTAAGATCGTCATCACTCTAAGTATTGTCCTTATTTTCCAGAGACATTTCATAAATGGTAATTGCTGCTTTGGGAACAGGCCATTGAGAGTTTGTGGATATTTGGCAGTGACTGGAGTCAAGGGGCTTAAGCGCTTTTCCACATGGGAAGATTTACTGGTGTAATTACACTGGTGTAATTATACAGCTCTAATCGTACCAGCATAAATACCCCATGTTTTCCAGGATGAGGGTTACTTTCTTCTTGTTTATTGTGCTTCCACTGTGACATGCTTTGGTTAAAAAGGAGCAAACTTTGGCAGGTATGTTCACCCTTACCAGAATGCCGGAGCTCAGGCTGTGGAAGCTGTCCTCAGAGGGGCATCCCATCATCTGCCATACCCACAGACATGCGAATTTATGTCCCAGCACCATGGTAAAATTAGGAAGGCTGTGTTGCACAGCCCAGTGGGATTATTTTGTCCATGGGCTGTGCTTCAGCCAGCTGTGTGGTAGCTGTTATCTCACTATTCTGCAGAATACTAGAAAGGAGCTATCAAGCAGGAACGTGTCTCTTTTGGTACCACAGATTCTGAAATGGATGAAGCAACATGTGCTTTCAGCGAGATGATATTATATAGTGTATTATCAAACAACCGAGGCATGGGAGTCTTTCGAGAAATGTAAAAGCAGCATGCTCAGTGAGTATCGCTTTCAGGGCTGGAGGAGAATACTCCCAGATCCAGAGCTTTGCTTTGAGGCTGGGTAAGTTAAAGAGTAGAGGAGGCAATGCAGGTGAAGGGAGAATTAATTTACTGGAGTTCCTGTGCAAGGTGCAGTTAAACGCATTAGGAGTCTTTGTGTAACCACTATTATTTGAAGAGACAAAACTCTAATTTTGGAGTTGTGTGTTCAGGACAAAGAAATGTTGCTTCTTTCTGCAAGTCAGCATCAATAGCCAGCTGGAACCTGCCTAAAAATGTTTCTCTTTGGATTTGCAATTATTATCTTTGATTAAATAATGAAGAGGGACCTCATTTTGTTTTAAGTACACATTCTGCAATATTTCTGATAGTATGGGAAAGAGCATACTATGCACTTAAAAATTACTGCTCATTAATTAGCTTCTTTGATCCTAAGAGTGAGAACATCCCACCTGTGCTACAAGGTGGTTTGCAGAGTCTTCTTTAGAAAAAAGACTTTTGCTGAAAAAGCTTATCCTCTCTGCTGTGTTATGCAAACATTTTTTTTTTCTTTTAGTAGGAGTGAAGTATGAGTTCTTTTTCTTTTCCCGGCTTGCTAAAAATGTGTGATAACAAGTTGACTTCAGTGGGAGTTTTGCATGGGTAAAAGCTGAAGGATCAATCCCCATATTGTATGTGATTTTGCCCTAGTAATTATTCTTCAGTTGAACAGCTTCTCCATGGCAACTGCTTCAAATAAGTCTTGTATCTTCACCTATTTTTAAAAAAGGACATATTAGAATGTAAGTTTTAAATTTTTTTCACCCTAAAAAGAGGGACAGGAAAAGAATGAGACACAAGCAGAAGCATACAGGATTTGGCTGAAGATGTCCTTTCTTCCACTCACATCCCCACCTTTTCTCTGTCCTGGGGTGGAGGAAACATATACAGTTAAAAATAAATTCACTACCTTCTCTTTCCAAGTCCCCTTCCTGAACCTCTGAGACATTATGATGCTGACTTGATCAGTCATGCCACATCCACCCCAACAGTTCCTTAACACAAACTTTCTTCTTCCCTCTTTTTTTCAGCCACAGTCTTTCAATCTGGCAATTAATTATCCTACTTCTCCTGTCCTCACAGTTACATTTTTGTCGGATGGCTCAGCTGAAAGTCAGGGTCTGTTAGCTGCTTGCTTTGTTTTGCACCCTCTTACTAAAAAGTAAGGGGAGCAAAATATTTTGTGGCCGGATGTTCTCTTTCCTATTGGACTCATCTCACAGATCATTGGTGATGCCTCCACATGCAGTTCTACACCTAAAAAAAAGGGACTTTTCTAATTTTTTGCCAAAGAGTAGAAAACACATCTGTTGTCAGCAATACCGTAGTCAGAAAAATCACCCAATTACTTTAGACTTAATTTTCTATTTTCATTTTAGTATGGCAACCGTGCTTTCTAACAAAACTCCAAGAGCAAGGGTTTCATAAGAAATGGTCTTTTTAGAGTTTTGTATTATTGGAAGTCACTGTCTTTTGAAATAATACATCTTTTTGGAAGGTCTTTTTCCTTGATTCATTTCCAAATGTGGGGTTATTTTTGTATGCTGGACATGGTATTTTGTGTTCAGTTCCTTATGCTGTGACACATCTTAAAGGCTAATGGGGTAAAATGGAGCCCTCTCCTTACTGCTGAACACATGAATATGGAAACTCTGGCAGATAAGTTTACCTGTCCAGGTGACATGATTTTTGCAACACTGCTGACTGACAGTTTTGCTGGCAGGTTTTCACACATGGCTTTTTTAAATTGATACATAAGGCCATGTTACATTTGCTTCACCTGAAAACCCACAGAATGTGGCATGCAAAATATGTTACCTAATTGCTTTCAGCAGGACTATATCCCATGTGAGAGCTATTTTGTCACTTTTAAGGTTGTGTCTGAAAGTTTTTGCAGGTTATATCTAATTTTAAAATCACTGCTCTTTCTTGTGAAGATCATCAAATGCTGATGATTTTTAGCTGTTTTTTAGCAAATCCAGGATGACTGGCACTGGACCCGAGATTTGCCTTCTGTAGCTGCTCACCCCTCTGGTTATATGCTGCTCTCATCCTCCCTGTGATGCACATTGCTTTTGGAGATCCAGTCTATATTATGACCCAATAAAGAATTTTATCTGCAGAACTAAGATGGCAACAAACCGTGGCAGAAGGTGGGAAGAGTTTGCTGGAGGATGAGAACATAATAAACCAGCTTTCTCATTTAACCTGATTTATCACTGTACCCTGAGCCACGATACTCATGCATGTCAGCAGGTACTGCTCAGTTTTATTCTTTTCCTTGCAACTCTCAGTGTCAAAAAGACAGCTTATCAGGCAGCATCCATGAGTTTGCTGGTACATTATAAAGCATTGCCTTTTGCTGTTTTCTGACAATCAAAGTAGAGGGAGTGGTTAATAAAGCTAAACTGGTATTTCTCAGTCAAAATGTTGACAGCCATTTTGCAAATGCCATCTTAGCTCTGACATCTTGGGAAATGACTTAATAATTAACATCACAGTGGAGATTTTAACTGTCTGCCAGTTGTGACTACGACCAAAACAACACACAAACTCACTAGGTATAGCAGCGTTACCTCAGGTGGACTGGACATCAGGCACTGACGAGCAGCTGTCATGTTTGATATGGTGCCATCAGATGGAAGAAACTCTAACTGAATCTTTAACAGGATACATCTATTAAATTTTCATTATATGTATTTGCTTGAACAGTTACAACACCAGTTTGATTGTCTTTTGTTGGCATTAAAAAATTAAGCCAGCAATCAAAAAATGAAATAAACATATCTAGCAGTGAAAAATCTAGGATTTTTTTTAATCTGTCTTGGCTGTAATAGTGATTGAATGGTATACTGTCAGTCAGGTTGGGAGAATAATTTGACTCTAAAATGCTGTGAGACAAAATTTCTTGTTACACTTGGTTCTGCACTATCTTTTTTGTCACTTAATCTAATACCAGAGTAATTAATTCCAAAGAGCTATCTTTGAAAAACAAATAGTCCTGGCTTCCTGCTGAAAATGATAAATATCACTCTACAGGGAGAATAAAAAATAAACAATAGTTTATCACAGAAGTTTGGATTATTCTGTTTAATTGAGAAGTAGCCAAATGCTCCAAGTCCTTGACGATTAGTGAATTTATATGTATATTTAATAGGTAAAAACAGGTGTGATTTGATACCATTCATCACTGGTTGTACCAGTTTTTTGGCCAACAACCCAAAAATTACAGAGGGTTCTCCACAATGTTAGCCTTATTACTAACATTTTCATAATAATTTAAACAAACAAACAACAAACCCCCAAACAAAAAAAAACAAACCTAACTCTACATTTTATGGGTTAATGTGGTTCCACAGACCAAACTATAATGCTTACTGATGTCTTATGGACCACCAGAGAAAGCTGGGACAGCTGGTGGGATCCTCGCTGTGGTCCATTTCTGAGAGTGCAGTATTTCCACGGGCAATGTATTTCAGCCAGGATCAGTTTCCCTGCGTGGCAAAGAGAAAAACCTTTTTGCAGCAGCAATAGAATGATTGATGCTATTGGTTTTTATTACAGCTAGATCTTAAAACATCTATTTATCCCTTTCGTCCATTCCATGCAGATTTTAGACAAAGTGACATCTTCTCCATGAGTCTCCTGAGCTTGCTTCTCTCCCTGAGGCAGGGCTCCTTCAGTACTTGTATTTTCCTCAGGACACCCATCACCTTGCTTCTGTAAGTAGGATAGTGAATGAAGTATTCTTTGGTGGGGAATTCAAGAATTTTATTGTTTCATTTATTGCTGGATTTGGATTATGATCAAAGAGTGAAGTAGAGGCACCACGCATTGAATGCTGAAGGGAAGAATAAACGTTGCACAGTCTGCATCACTAGCTAAACTACATACTGATTTGGGCAGGGTCCAGAGGAGCAGGGGCATGGAGTTATGTATAACTCATGTACAGGATTAATGTTATAGGATTAGACCTGACAGCAGATTGGATCCTGCTTTCCAAGGACTTGACTTTGCAACTTTAGCATTCTTCTCAGTCATTTTGTCATTATTGCTTATGAAAGAATATCTTTAGAGACCTTCCAGCAACTTTCCTGACATAAATCCTTCTAGTCAAAACCTTTTCCACCTGAACTAGATCTTGTGCCCTACTGTATTACAGGAATTATAAGTCCTGATTTCAGCTGACCCCAGGATTGGCTATCCAAATGGAAAAATGATTGTGTGTCAAATCAAGAACCAGGGCACAAGGGAGAAGAACAGGGCATAATTCCCATGGTTGGAGGCCAAAAGGGGGAAGGTGGTCATCCCTACCTTGCTCTCAGGTAATAATATACACCACCTGTTCTACAGGCTTCATTAGGTTAGTTTTCCTTTCTTTCCCCTTAAAGCTGTTCTTATTTGAAACATACAGCTACTTGAAAGGTGGTATTATTTAAGATAATATGGTAAGTGCATCTCTGGCAGTTGTTCAACTACCAAGAGAGATCATGAACAAGGTGGCTAAAACTGGTTTTGTACCATACCAAGTTATCTTGATGTCACAATTAATATCTAGCGAATAAGGTATTAGGTCTCTCCTTGGATCAGAGCATCCCAGCTCTTATTACAAATTAATGATGCCAGGGCAGCTGACTAGACAGGAAAAAATAATTTATGAGAAGTCCAGCTTACAATTTTGAGTCTTTTTAAAAAAAAAAAAAAGTGAAAGCAGGACTTTGTGTATGTTAATATCATCTAAATTTAAAAATGCCTGTTAAATGTGTAAACCTAATGCATGCTTCTGTCAAATTACATTTTTGGCTATGGAAGGTATAGGAGTAGATTACAGCTTAATAGTTTTTTTAAGGTATGTTTGTTTAATCTCTGTCACAATGTAACTGCAAAATTTGCTGGCTATATATGTTTTGTTATATTGATATCCTATGCCCATTTAGGTAGCACATAAGAGAAATTATGTCATTTATTAAGCAGTTTAAAACTGATCCTAGTTTTCAAGTTTCTATTAGAATGCGAAAGGAGTCATGACATTTATCTTGCAAACTTTTGAGATATAAATGTGTATGCAATATCTAGTAAAGAAATTTTACTTGCTGGGCTGGAGTTTCAGGTCAAGTTGAATTTACACTTGTGCAATCTTTTTTGAGGGAAAGAGCCTTTGCTTATATCTTTGAAGGGATGTGAGATAATGGACTTTTACACTGAGATGTTTGTACTTCCAGAAAAGCTTTCACAGACCAAGAGTGATGCCCAGACACTCCTGTGGCTTGGATAAAATTAGTTGGTGAAGAGGCATTCCACATTTAGTGAAAATGAAAAAACAATGTCTTGATAACTTTAGGGACTTCCTTCCTAAAAGTGACCATTTGAGCATGCTGCGGAAGGTATACAATTATGTTGGTACATTGAAATAAATCTTGGAGAAATATATTAGCAGGCAGGCATGAGGGCTAAATTACATGGCTGTGATTACAGATATGGAGGAGAAATCTGTGAGGTGAATTCCACATGTATCTGTGCATGCAAGTTAAATCTTTACAAAATAATAGCAAAAGGTATAGTGTATGCTGTAAAGTCAGAGTTGAAAAGTAGTCCTGCAAGCTACCTCCTTTTTAGTTAATGAAGACAGAGGAATCTTTGTAACATATAGAAAATCAAGACTCTGTAATGTGTTGATTATTCTCCCATTAAACATTATCCTGGACATAGAAATGGAATATAAGTTAGCTTTATAGGGGAAATATTGACTAGACAGGCTGCTAACATAGAGATTGATTTTATTATTTATGAAGGCAGAATATTAGGATACATGAGTGTTTCTTTTTTTAACCAAGATGCTATGCTGTCAGTGGTGAAATATTACTGCAGGAGAGTTTTCTTTTTATACACAGTGGTAAGAAGTATGGCTTCCTTTCTCGGCACTTCAGCCACAGATGCTATCAGCTAGACCATCTGTGGTGACAGATTTGTGTTATATCACTTAGAAACTAAGTGAAGCTGGTAAAGCCTCCTACTACAGGATATAAGTAGCTCCTGCTAAGGCTGGGATGTATTACAATTCTGTCTTTCTTTGGGGGCAGAGGAGTGGGAGGATTGTGTGGATAGAGGCTCACAATAGCTTTCAATCATGTCCTCACCAAGTCTTGAAATGCTGGCGTGGATCTTCCGGGGTAATGTCCACATGAAGCTCCTTTTTCTGTGTCCCTACAGGATAGATCTGGACTCTCCTTCACTGTGAGTCACTAGCAAACATAAATGATCTGTGGAGGTCAAGGGAGATGCTAAATCTACCTCAGAGGAAGTCTGTGTAGGTGATATGTACCAGGCTCTCATGTGGCCCATATCTCCTCTAGAGGAAAGTCTGCAGAAAGGACAATGTCTCCTCAAGGTTACACTGTCTTAAAGATGGTGACATTTTGGGTCACAGTGAGCTTCTTCCTGCCCAGTTGTAATCTTTTCTTTCTCTTAATCTTCAAAATGTTTTTAATTGGTGTTCTGGGATTTCCCAGAGGATGACAAGCTTTGATGAACATTGTTGATAGCAAGTGGCCATGGTGACCATGAACACCATTTGAGTACTACTAAGACTGAAACCATTATACCACACAGGGAAAGCTGGCCACACCAGGAACAGTTTGTCAGCCATGAGTATGCAAGAAATGAATGTTGATGGCATGTAGTGTCACACAGCATTTCTGTGCAGTGAGATGTGGTGCAAATAGGTGTTTTGGCAAAAACGTCACAGAAAGCTTTGCTGAGCCAAGAATGGAAACCTTCAGTCTTCACATCTGTCCAGTTGAAGGTATTTGTGGATGTATTAGACTGGAAAGATATTATTTTCATGTCTCCATAAGCATAAAAGAAACATGGTTTTAGACTGAGAAACAATTTTTACTGCTAAGAACATTGCGATATCCTTGTTCTATGTTCAGAATCAGTGGGGTATACTCAGATACCAAAGGAGCACAATAGGATTTAACAGTATGAAAGCTCTCCAAGTACCTTGTGCTGAGAATTACAGGTTCCTCAGCCCATAGTGTTATCCACTCATTCCTCATCTCAAATTCTAACAAGTAACAACAGAGTGGTAGGAGTTGAACACCTTTATGGAAGTTGGCATTTCATGATCTCAAGTTCCCCACCTGCAAAACAGAAGAGATCATCCGTTTGGTCATGTAGAGAAGCGGCCACGACTTCTTTCAGTAATAGAACCCATAAAACAACCAAAAATAAAACTATGGCATTTTACAAAATCTAAGCGATAACAAACACCTACTTGTCAGTATAAATTTGCAAAATTGTCCTTCCGTTCTTTTAAAATAAAATCCTGCTGATAACTTATACTTTAAATCCAGCAAAGAGAGTTTCAGACAGATGATCTCAGGAAATTGTTTTTTACCTTTGTCTTTGGAAATTTCGGCTTGCTACATCTCACCCACAATAATTTTGCAGAGGGAAATCATAGCAGTGGTTTTCTGGGTACTGTTCCTGCACACAATGCAGCCAGCTAAAATTTTCCAGTTGGTAAAATAAATACTGAAAGAGTCATGAAATGAACAGGTCTTTTTTGTGGTCAAGTATTTCCTCAAGGATAAATCGGTAGTCAGTTATGTCCCTAGTTGGCAGACAGAGCTTGCATGTGGTAACTTTGTGGCATCTCAGGTGTTACTACCCCTTTTCTTAATTTGTCTCCTGTTTCTTTTTTCCTTTATCCTTCCTCCCTTCTTTCATCCATCTGAGCATTTGAACCCTATCTTTATGAAGACTTGGAGTAATGCACCCAGAATAGTGGTTACTGCATGTATGGCCTGTGCGATTGTCATACTACCTCTGAGCAAAATCTCCACTTAGGTTTTCTTCTTCCTTCTTCAGAAAGTCCCAACACGCTACTGCAGGGTAGAGGGCATAAGAAGAGGTTGCTGATCCTGCCTTTTAGGCATGGTAACACAGAGGGCACGTGGGTCATGCTCTGATTTCCCCAGATGGCTTGCCAGGTAGACCCCTGCAGATCTGGCCCAGACATATGCCATCAGGAGAGTAGGCAGGCAGCAGGTTTGCTGTTGAACATGGCCCAACACTACACCTAAGGAGAAGGGTTTGTGTGTGAAGCTCTGCAGGCATCACACTGCTCCTCCACGAGGCTCTACCAGTGCACCACACTCCCTACCTAAAGCATTCCTGTGTTACTGTTTCAGGGAATGCAGTCATTGCTGCATGGAGTAGGAAGCAACCTTGCCCTTGACCCAACACCATGACAGCCATCTCGGAATAACACTGGAATAAGACAGGCCTGGAAGCCTCAGATCCTGTCACCAACCTCTAGTCCATTTTAGACACTTGCTTCTTGCCAAAACCTGTTGGGACTTGGTGCTGAAATACTTTGGAGGATTTGAATAAAACTGCTTAGAATAATAAAAAGATAAGATCAGCCAGTGCACCATCAAGAAACATTTGAAATTAATTCTTTTCCCTTTTTGATTTCCAGAAAATATTTGTTGCTTTTAAAAATGTGACCTGGCTATCATCCATTTTAAAGCAAAATGAAACCAGCAACAAAGACTGCTGTGTTTAATTAGTTTTTAACATATCAAAAGTAATGCCTACAGTGGATGTGTATTATTAAAAAACCAGTAGAAACTGTGATTGCTTTTACTTCAGGATCAGAGGTGTCCCTTTAACTAGGCTTTTTTTTTTCTTTTATCAGGCATTTGTCAGGGGGGTTTGTCATATGTATACACATGGTAGGATTAAGCTAAGCTGAGACAGAGAAGATTTATTAATTTATCAGGTTTTCTTGTTTATCAGGCTTTTTCTTGCAGTCTTCAATATAATTAACTTGTTGCTTGTTAGCTCTCTCTGTCCTGCTGCCCCACCGTGTGAAGTGAGGAAGCTTTGTGGTGTCTTTGCAACATCTTGGAACTCTAGAAAAACAAAACCACGTGACAAAGTCAGGCTTCCTGTTCCATGCTTTTGGGGAGTTTCTATGAAGACTTCAAACTCCTGAGCACTTTCCTGATGTCATCATCCAAAATGCTGCCTTAGCAGAGGTTCCCTGGTGTCTGTGTTTGGTTCTCTGGCTGTTAGAGGTGTGCAGCATGGTGGGGTGCGGTCCGTGGGGGGTTGCAGGAGGTCTGTCTGAGTTTGCCTCCAAAACTGAACACAGTTCCATACTGAACGCTCAACTGCTAGCATGCACACAAAGATATTTTTTCCCCAGTAGCTCTTCATGCAGCTAAAGTGATCAATACTGGAATCTAGCTGTCCCTGATCTCCATATCCAGCATGCTGTTGACTGGGCAACATATAGCCCTGGTAATATATTGCTATAGGGGATGTTACAAACAATTAGAGAAACAGGGTGGGCTCTTGTCAATTGGAAGGCATCATCTAGTCTAAACTGCTCACAGCAGGTAGAACAGGCTTCTCAGGAGCTTCTCCAGTCAAGGTCTGAATAATGCACCCTGTGTGAGGTACTAACGAGGTCTGTGGGTTAAATTAAAATTAAATGTAGACAGGAGTTACTTCAATAGAAAAGGTCCTGCCAAAAGAAGAGATCATCGCTATGCTGCATGTAAAAGGAGAGACAGGAAAAAACCAAAATCTTTGGCACAAAATCTGCTCTGTTATGTCCTTGTCCTGTCCTTGAAGCCAGAACATCCACCCACTGGATGACTCGGGTCAGAACCCAGTTCTGCAGCAGAGGCATGATGTTTCTTCGGTGAAGAAGAATACTTTATTAACAATATGTTTAAGTTACGTCAACTATCAGCCATTCATGAACTTTTATTGACAGTTAAATAGAACCTGAATGATTTGGGGTTTTGCCTGTCATTCAGGGGTGCTTTTGCTTTCAGGTCTGTCTTAACCTGAAAGCATGTAATTTGTTTCATTTGTGGTGCTGCATAGCAAATGAACCTAGGTCTCTAGTGCTCAAAGGCAAATGCAGTAATCATCTGCATGACTTGATTCCTTATTCCGGTAATATGAAAATTGTCAATTATGGATGAATTATGGGCACTACTGATACCTGTAATTTGGTTCTGCAGTTTTGTAAACATATGCAGCTGCATTTAATTGTATTTTACTAGTCATGTAATTCATTAAGGTGCACCTGCAGTCACCTAAGATACAGATATTAATGAACTGAAAAGCTGTATTTCATCGTCTACTGTTTATATTGACATTTCTTACAACTGTTTGTTTTTAATCATATATCTGTGTATCCGAGTTGCTGATATTAAAAAAAATTAAATGATTTTGAAATAAACAGACAGCACAGCTAGCTGCTGTATTTTAACTTCCTGAAAGTACTTGCTAAATAATTAATTTAAATAATTGCTTTTCCATGCAAAGCCCAAGACTGGAGGAAAGCTGTAGAATTGATTTTTGCAACAGTTATTGTGGCAAAGATGAATCATTAGATAACTGATTCCAGGGATGTAAGCTGCTGAAGCCCTAAGTCTGTATTTCCATGCATGAGTGGTGATGGATGTTGTTCAGCTCTGTCCAAATGCAGTGCCTTTACCTTTCATCTTCCAGTCCAATCTCTTGGAGAAGTTATCTTCAGATTGGGAACACATTTTTAAAATAGACATTATATTTTGCACAAATATGTGTTTAATATGCACAGCCTCTTCCTCCTCTTCTTCTTCTAGATATTCTTATCATTTGGATTAAAACAAAACCAAGTAGTTTTATTAGCTATATAACCAGTTCTTGGTATTTTGCAGAATGTACAGGTAGAGCACTGAGAATCAGATCATACAGGTCATACCCCAGATTTCTTTTTTCCATTCTTTCAGCATTTCTAATTTTGCATCTTATTATGGGGAAAAAAATTATGTTATGGCAGAAACCTATGGCTTCAGTAGGTCTGGGGTAAACTCTGGCTCCATAGGGAATCGTTGTAACTTTGCTGCACAGGAGAAAGATGGAAAAGAAGGCAACACAGAGATTTTCAGTTACTGTCTGTGTCCCTGGGAACATTGCTCCATGGCTGCTGTCTGTATGGGAGCGCACAGAGAAGAGTGGTGAGCCCATTATCTACAAGCTGCTTAGGGGAAACTCAAACCTTTCCATCAGCACAGGAGACATACTCTGATCTCCTCTCAGTGTTGGTCTCTGCCTGTTCCTGCTCTCAGTATTAACTACCTTTTGTCTCTGATGAAGTACAAGTCAGGTACCTTCTTCCCATCATTACTTTCTCCTTAAACAGAGATTCAGTTTTCCTTTTTGACTCTACCTCAAAGGATTGTCCCCAGTCAATCATGGTGTTACACATACGAAAGAAACCAAACCACTGAAGTTAAATAGTCAAAGTAGCTAAACAGAATAAAATCATTGAGTCTGAGAAGGATGTAACACTGCTTACCATAGGTTACAAAAGTTGTAGGTCCCATCCTTGAATCAAAGGTATTGTATTTCTTGGGAAAAAGCCTCTTTTCCTTGAAGAAACTGTTGATTGGTTGAAGATCATTCCTGGAAACAACATTAACTTGTATATTCCATTTTCAGTGGAATATCTTTTTTCAGGAAAGTTTTCCCAGCTCTAGCTATTAGAATACACTTTCTGCCTCACATAAATTTGGTCTCTGCCCTGTAATGTAGATCCCGGGACAAAAATAGAGTGCATCCTTTCCATACATCTTGACATTTTCAAGGAGTGAAAATTTTTGTTGCAGGTTGGGGGGGAGGGGTGTTAATTCAGTATTTCAGAAGTTTCTGTGATCTGAGTGAGTATGATGACATTATGCTAAGAAATGTTCTCTGGCCTTATCATGAGATTCTGTGATAGATGCTTTTGCAGTTGCAGTATTTGACACAAAATGGACTAATCATATCGCTCAGACGATGTACTTTGTGGCTTGGCACCATTTAACTGCACAGTGATGGTTATTGTAAAAGCAAGCTAAATATTCTTAAGCCTATCTAGGATATTAAGTACTACCAAGCATCACACCTCCATTTCTGGAGGGGTTTTAGAGATAAAGTTTCCAGGTAGGAAAATATCAAGCAAGAAGAAGAATTGGAATTTGAATAGCAAGACTTACATAAGGGGACATAGGGTCCTCTGATGGAAGAGGCAGATATCAGGACAGATGCCTTCAATTAGAAGGAATTAAGAATTAATGTTGTAAATAACTTCCAAAAAACACAGGAGTTGCTGGAATGAATAATCTGATTATGTCTGTCCTGACATCTGTGAAAGTGTTGGAGTGTAGGAACATTTGCACAGGAACAATCCAAGTACTTATGTTCTTCTTATGCTAGAGTCTAAAAACAGATTAAAAAGTTAATTGCATCTTTCTCCTGTTTCTTTGTTATGCTCATTAAGAACATTGAAGACAACTGAAGGAGAAAGTAAACAACAAAAAAAAAAGGAACTGCCATTGTTGGGTGAAGGTCTGGAAGATGAGGAAAGGTGGATGGGAATTTATTGTACATCAGATTAGGGATGGTATTATTCACGAGGGGAATACTGTTCAGAAATCTGAGTTAATATGGCAACTTGGCTGTTTTATGATTCTGTTCTACTGACTGTATTGAAACGAGGTATTAAAGAACAACTGAAATGCGGAAAAATGTTAACAGTAGGCTACATTTTGAAATCACTTTATTCAAGCTGTTCTTTCCAAGGAAATATAGAATAGATGAAACATAGTTCCATTAAATTGATATGTTGGTTGAGTCATTTTAAAGTCCTCTTTCTGTGTAATAATAGGATTTGTAAGGATAGTGAGGTGCCCAAATCCCACAAGTTGGTTCACCTACCAGGCCTTGCACTTAAGCCAGTTCCAGTTAGGGTCATTTTCCTCCTTAGACTTGGATGAAATCTTCTCCAAAGCTTGGCTTTCACCAGCCTTTGGAGAAGTTCTTTGCCCTACCTACATCTTATTCACTTCATTGTGTGAGGGAACAAGATTTAGTCCTTATCTCTGCCTATACACATCATTTGAAGTTTTCTTTAAATGAGATGCTCTTCCAAGCCACATAGATACCTAGATTAGAGGTGAAATATCTCAGTCATAAAGTGGTTCCTTGTCTTGTTGCAAGTCATGCAGTGTTGAGGAATGGCTTAATTAGTTTGGAGTTTGCATGCCAGTTGTTTTTCCGTTTCTTTCCCCTCTTGTCAAGCAATGGATGCTAGTTATGACAGCATCTATCCCTGGTTTTATGAGAAAGTTCTGTGCACAACAAACTTCAGAAATTAATGGCTTAAAAACTCACAAACTTGTATGATTGCATTTACTCTGATCGCTGATATGTATACAGTCTGAAGTGTTAGAAGAGAGGAGAGGTGTATCCAACTCTCAGCTGACCAGTAAGTGCCATATATAATTGATTCTTTTGTGCTAAGTGGAAATTGAGTTTTCTTGGCTCATAAAAAGGAACCTATTTCTGGAGTTTGCTACCATTTTAAACACTTCTGTTTATGCTCGTGATTGTCATTGCTGCATAGCATTGTCATTTGCTTTAGTTTCTCATGAACTTTAGTTTCTAACCTTAATACTTGTTTGTATAATTGGTTCTTAATACATTGAACACTTACTCTTACATCTCAGGTCTTTTATTGCTGAACTTCACTCAAACCCTTCAGTGAGGTAGTCTTATCCAGACCACAGAATTGCTTGATACACAATACAGGTAATTCAGTGTCTGGTTTTCTGCAATATGTATCAAGGACACTTATCCTAAGTTCAGTTTGTCTTGAGTAAGGACAGAACTATGATAATTTCTGGTATCAATAGAAACGCCAAGGAGTACAAAAATAGAATAATTTTCTCTTTTTTAACAATATTGGCTATTTTAGGATGCTACAAGACATGTCTTTTGCTAACTTTCAGCTTCCTGCTATCTGTTGGTGATTTCCAAAAGGCTCTCAGAGCAGTATGAAGCTGTGAATTAAACACGGCTTTAATTTGAAAATAAGCTTGGAATCATTTGTAGTTTAATTGGTTTGTGGCTTCATCTGTCTAGAAAAGGTAGGAAGAGGGTATATAAACCATCCTCCATTCTGCAGCTTGCTTAAAGCTCCACTCCCAGTGAGTAGACCAGGAGATGGTGGGTAGCTCCAAGGGCTAGGTAACACCATGGCTCAGCCCTCCCACTCACTAGGTCAAAATAGCTGAGCCAGCACCTGTGTGCGGGGAGGTAATAATTTAGTCCTGTTATAGGCCAGCGGTAAATCACTACCCTTTCCCTCCCACGGGGAGTAGGTGATTGTGATTCAGAGATGCGTCTCTGAGTCAGGTGGCCTCCCAGGGCTCATCGTGGGATGTTCGCTCCCGGTTTAGCGTGTAGCAATGCAGAGGAGTCGATGCTCGCCAAAACATTGCTTGGAGGGGGCTAATCCCATCCAGTTTGAGAAAAAGATATAAGGAACTGCTTTGTCTTTTGGTTCCTTCTAACCAGTGTCCCATCAGCCCTTCAGCAATAAAGAAAGGTCCTGAAGTTTAAATTCACATCTGCTCTTTCCAACTGTTTGTTTCCTGAAGAATGTATTATAAAGCATAGGAATGTGATCATAGTAAAAATTGTGTGCCTGCAGAAATGTCATAAGTGTCTTCTCACACCTGCATTTCAAAAGGCAACACTACCAAAGATAAAGGAGGAATCTGAAATAGTTGAGGTAGTAGGAATTTTCTGGCAAATTACTTTCCAAAGGAAAACATCTTTCTTCCCAAATCTGACAATGCCCATCATGAAAAATGTCAGCTTAATGCAAATTAATGTGGAAAATTGGAAGTTTTCTCTGGTGTATCCCTGAAGGCTTTCCTGAAGGACCATAATGTTACTGTCACTGCCTGTCTGCTGGAGGGAAGGGAATGTGCGAGAATTTTTCCCCAGGGCAGCAATTTCAGCCATGCTTAGATGGAGCTTTTATCTTTTTCTGGAAACTTACTGGGGAGCACAGGGAATTATGTTTCTTTATAGTTTAGGGTGATTTTAAAAATTAACTTTTTTTCTTTCTTTTTCTTAAAGCAAAAGATATCTCTACTTTCTGTCCAACCAAGCACCCTGGCCAAAACAGAAGAGTCTGGTCAACAGCTTTGATCTGAATGTGTCATGGGTTATTCTGTTACCTCCAGGTTTCCAGATTCTTTTTCCTAGTATAGGAGCAAATATTCAAGCATGAGCATAAACGCCATGGACGTAGTACTGCAGCAAGAGTCTGCTGTGGGTGAAGAACTGTTTCCTCTGCATATTGCTTTCTGATTAGGGTTGTTTCTTGACACAGTCTATTTCTGAGATACTTAAAAAAGATAATGACATACTCTTGTTTCTGACCACTTCTTCTCCAAGACTAGCAAACACGCAGGAATAAGATGACATATTTAGAATCTACCTAAATATCCAAGAAATTTCTTTTTTCTCCTTTACTGGGCCCAGTTATTCACTAACTGTTCCTAGACAGTCACTGCCTGCCTTGAAGAAAGGGAACAACAATACTATTTCTATAATACTAATATTTCTGGTAAATATATTGCTAGTGAACAATTTAATAGCTAAAATGAAAGTGTACCCCAAAATCTTCCTTAGGCAGGAGTGAAAGCAAATTAAAGAGTAGGAGAGATTCATGATTTTGATATGTCTTAACAGTAAGTGACTCAGACCCGTTCGTATAAGGTACCATTTATTCCATTCTTTTGTGCACTCATGTCATGACAGATACTCATGTCTTGTTCTCTCTGTAAAGTGGCTGTGGTACTTGTGAAAAGGCTGTCATCAGTGCCAGAGAGAGAGAAATGTCGCATGAAAAGTGGCAGTGGAAGTTTTCCTGCTCCACAAGTGTCCTTGCCTTGATTTTTTAGGAGCTGTCTAGTAGAATAAAAGTAGTACCTCAGCTATTATGGCCATTCAAACAAAACTGACTATAACTATCTCTGACCACTCCAAGTATAGTATAATTTTTCACTGGACATGTTTGTTCAACCAGTATCTCCTGACTGTCCCCAAGTATTGTTGAGTAATATCTCTGCAGAGGAAGGGCTGTTCTCCAGAGAAACACTTGCCCACAGAGCTGGAAATCTAGTGTCTCTTCCTGTCATTAAAGACTCTTGGTGAGAATTATAGTCACCATCATCTCCTAGTGCCTCAAAAAGGATGGCTTGCACCTCTGAAATGATCTGATCATTGATGGAGTAACCAGTGATGGCTATCACTGGTGTCAGCATGGGGAACTGGTGGTGGTCTCAGAGCTGTGTTGTTGCAGAACTGCTGATTTCCCAAGTGATTGTGCAGAGGATCCGTGCAACCACCTTGCAGATGATTTGTCAGATGTTTCCAACTTTTCTTACCCAAAGAAATTATTTTTACTCTCTTCTTACTGTTACCTGTGAATGAATCCTGTAGCTTTAATCTTAAAATTCAGGTTGAACATTAGACTAAAATTTCATGGTAATATAATTGTTTCATATGAGATCATTCCACTTCATAAAAGGTGCCTTCTGATGGTCTGGAAATAATGTTATAAAACAGAAAGACCCCAGAAACACTAATACATCACCATCTCTAGAATTGTGTTATCTAAAAAATACTTGAAGTGCCTTTCTGCTGTGCACTGTGTCCAGAATCAAAATGAGGAAAGACAAATTTTTAAGATAAATTGGTTTGTGAAAAATTTATGTGCACTTTACTAGTGCAGGCAGGATGTAATCTGTTTTGTATTGAATCTGCTTGAAAAAAAACCCACAATGATAATGAGATTTTTAAAGGCACTTTTAAATTCATGCTGGCAAAAGACAAATAGACATGACTTTTAATTTCTATAAACTTAACAGCTGGGGACAAAATAAAGCGTTATTAACTTAAGGGGTGTAAGGAAGTTGCTTTTGTTTCAAGGACAAAATAAGTTATTCTGTTCTCAGTGTTATTCATCTAAGCTGTCTGTCTGATCTTTCTGCTGGTACTGCTGGGCCAGTGAGTGCTTTTATTTATGCTGCTTTTACTGTTAGGAGTGAGAGAAGAGGGGCTGAAAACATCTCCTGTGTTGTCTGTGTTCCCCATCCTTGGTAGTGCCTGGAAAAACATTGGTTGTGAAGTAGCTATGCTTCAGGAGCAAGTTGCTCTGATACTAAATGGGGTATTCCTCATATTCAAAACATAAAATCATAGAATACCAGGTTGGAAGGGACCTCAAAGATCATCTGGCCCAACCTTTTTGGCAAAAGCATGGTCTATACAAGATGGCTCAGGAGCCTGTCCAGCTGAATCTTAGAAGTGTCCAATGTTGGGGAATCCACCACTTCCCTGGTGAGATTATTCCAGTGGCTGATTGTTCTCATTGTGAAAAATTTTCCTCTTGTGTCCGATCAGAATCTCCCCAGGGGTAGCTTGTATCCATTGTCCCTTGTGTTTTCCATGTGACTCCCTGTAAAAAGGGAGTCTCCCTCTTCTTTGTAGCCACCCTTTAAATACTGGAAGATGGGGAGAAGGTTTCCCCTAAGCCTTCTCTTCTGAAGGCTGAACAAACGCAATTCTCTCAGCCTTTCCTCACATGGCAGGCTTCCCAGGCCCTTGATCATCTTTGTAGCCCTTCTCTGGACCCTCTCCAGCCTGTCCACATCTTTTTTGTATAGCAGGGACCAAAACTGAACACAGTATTCCAGGTATGGCCTGACAAGCGCTGAGTAGAGTGGGATAATGATTTTGTTATCTCTCCTGGTGATGCCCTTGTTGATGCAGCCCAGCATCTTGTGGCTTTCTTTGTCACTGCAGCACACTCTTCATTCATATTGAGCTTGTTGTCCACTAGGACCCCCAGGTCCCTTTCCACAGAGCTGCTCCCCAGATGGGTAGATTCTAGCCTGTGCTGCACTCCTGGATTGTGTTTTCCCAGGTGCAAGACCTTAGACTTGTCCTTGTTGAACTTCATAAGGTTCTTGTTAGCCCACTCTTCCAGCCTGTCCAGGTCTTCCTGCAGGCTGGCTCTCCCTTTTGAAGTGTCCTCTTCCCCACTCAGTTTGGTATCATCAGGGTATGCTTGATCCCATCACCCAGATCACTTATGAAGATATTAAATAGCACTGAGCCCAATATCGATCCCCAGGGGACCCCACTTGTCACAGGTTGCCAGTTTGAAAAGGAGCTATTTATCATCACCCTCCGAGTGCGGCCTGTCAGCCAGTTCCCCACTCACCGCACAGACCACTTGTGCAGACCGTAACACATCAGTGTCTCTAAGAGGAGGATGTGGGGAACTCTATCAAAAGCCTTGAAGGAATCCAGGTAGACAATGTGCACTTCTTGCCCCACACCAACCAAGCAGGTTACTTTGTTGCAGAAGGCGGGTCAGGTTTGTCAAGCACGATTTGCTCTTGGTGAATCCATGCTGGCTTTTCCGAATCACATGCTTCATTTGACTTTCAATAGCCTCCAGGATTCGTTCCATAACTTTCCCAGGGATTGAAGTAAGACTGATGGGCCTATAATTTCCTAGATCCTCCTTTAAACCCTTCTTGTAGATGGGGGTGACATTAGCTTTCTTGCAGTATTCTGGGACATCTCCCAATCTCCATGACTTCTCAAAGATTATGGAGAGTGGCATTGCAATGACATCAGCCAACTCTCTTAACACCCTCAGGTGGATAACGTCAGGGCCCATTGATTTGCAGGGGTCAAGCTCCTGTAATAGTTCACATACCAACTCTTCCTTCACTGACAGTCAGTCTGTGTTTGCATTCACCTGGATTTTTATTCCCAAGGCCTGGGGCCCAACAGTGCTGGTAAAGACAGGTGAAGAAAGTGTTGAGAACCTCTGCCTTTCAGTGTTGTTGGTGACTAATTCACCTCTCCTGTTTAACAGCGGGCCAGTGTTTTCCTTCCGTTTCTGCTTGTTGTTTACATACCTGAAGAACCCTTTCTTGTAGTTTTTGACATCTCTGGCCAATTTCAATTTGAGCTGAGCTTTTTCTTTTCTAACTGAATCTCCGCACACCATGGCAATGCCATTGTAGTTCTCAATGGGTACACTGTGCTTTTCCACCTCTTGTACGCTTCTCTTTTGGTTTTGAGCAGACTCAGAATCTCTCAGTTAAGCCAGGGAGGTCTCTTGCTCCACCTGATTCCCTTACCTTTAAAAGGGATGAATTGATTTTGTGCTTCCAGGAGAGCATTCTTGAAAAATTCCCAGCACTCACTAGCTCCTTTATCCTCCATGGACGCTTCCCATGGAATCCCTCCCAACTGAGCTCTGAGAGAGATGAAGTTTGCTCTTCTAAAATCTAAAACCTAAAAACAATCTAAAAATGTATTACCAAATAGTGAGAGGCTTCTTAACCTCATTTTACTGCTAGGAAAATTATTATTTGTCTCTTCTATCATGACAACCATTAATGATAAAGACGTTTGTCCTTGTCAAACTGAGTTCTTACACTAATTTTAATTGCATTAAGTGCAATTTACTGTTATCAGAAGATAAATAGCAGTTATTTTTCTTTATCAGTGTATGTCTTATATCACAACTAAGAATTAATCTGTTTGGGTTTTTTTCATTTTGATTATAAATTTAATGGTAATTCAAAGGCCAACCACAGTTTCCTGGTATTCTTATGTGCCTGCTGTTTCTTTTGCCTGTTGAATTCAATTTCATTTATATTACTCATTTATTTTTTACTGTGAATATCTTTGTCACCTGCAGACTCCTCCTGTACTTTCCCAGACTTCACTGTAGAAGAAGTTGTAGAGTATATTGTGTTAATAGTAAACCACAAGTTCATGTTTACATACCAAGGGGTTTCCCTTGAGTCCCAAGTCTTTACTAACTGATTTGTCATAGAGGTGAAGGGCACAACCTCTGTGTTTAGGAAATCAATAGCAGTTGCCATTTCCATTAAGGAGCTTTGGCTGAAGTTGTTCTGTCTTGAATATTACACTGCTGTCAGTATATGCTTTCATTTGCTCATAGCCTGAAGCTAAAAATGGGGACAGACCAAAAAAAGTAGAGTTTTTTTCTCAAATAAGCATATCCTCTCCATAGAATTGGTAAGGACTGATCTGAAGATGGTTTGAGTGGAGGGAATACAGAAAAAACTAGTGTGAGTAGATGTTATAAAAGGGTTTACTTACATATGCTCAGCTAAACCAAAACAGTGGAACAAAGTATAGCTTGACCTAGTGGAGAAAAAATCTGCAGAATTGCCAAAAAAAAAAAAGATCCCTCTGCAGGGAAGATTCCTTAGTACATTATAGGAGTAGCAAACTAATACCTCTGTTCAATAGTTCCTGAGTAGCATCTGATGGTGTTTCTAGGCATCTTGAAGAATGACCAGTGTTTGAAATAACTGTAGGTGGAGTAGCAGCAAAGAGCCACGTGCCAGTTTAGGAGCAAATGTATTGGTGCCATTGGTTAGTTACCAAATTATGACTTCCCCCAAGGACTGACTTGGGCTACAGCCCTTTATTGGTACCCACACTACTGTCCTTTTTCATTACTACTGATCATCAAGACAGGTTTTGTTGCTGTTTACCTTTAAAGAGCAGGAATGCACATGAGTACACAAGCGTGATGGTGTCATTACAAAATTAACTTACATCACTGTTATTTCTGGGGAGAAAGTGGACCGAAGACAACCATAAATACTCCTGAAGTCAGCATGTGAAATTACAAAACACATCTTTCATGATTTCGGATGGCACATCCCAGCTGGCGCTAACCATTTCCTCTAGGCAAGAGTGTCATTTAAAAGAGATTAAACTGCACATGACAAGGATAAACTCCCCTTCTCCTCCCAGGGTGCTACTCAAAGCTTACCTGCTTAATACCAGTGTTAGTACCCTCTTCTCTCACTGTAACATCAACTTGATGAGACCCAGAGGTCTCCATGGTAGCACTATAGAGGGATGCTCACTGGGTGGAGGCACCATTAGCAGTGCTCCTCAGGAGTGTGCCGGAGCACCGAGGCCGTGGGAGCCCAGTCCATGCACGCTTGTCTAGAGCATCCAGCACCCACTTAATGACAAGAAAAGATTCGTCCCCAAGGCAGTGCTAAATTTGCAGCAACCACAGTGGCGTGGAAGTGGGTTATGGGAAAATTTGCTGGCCTTGCTTGTGTTTTATAATATTTCTGCCTGCAGGAGAGCCACTGTGCTATGCCAGGTCTTATGCGCTCTCCAGTGTATTTCAAGTACTCTACCTTTAAATACCGACCACCAGCAGAATGATGCCAGTGCTGAATGCTGCACTCATGGATAGGATAATCTTAGGGAAGATACATTTCTATCAAATTATTAAAGGGACATCTGATAGCAGTGTTTCAGTTAAGGCTTATTAAACACTCTCCATTTTATCCTCCATTTTCAGGGATTTATAATTTTGCTATAAAAATTCACTCAACCTTGAAACTTGGCATCCATGGTTTCATTCCAGAAGATATTTTTAAAGATACGAAAGCAGAAATATCCCTATTCTGGCAATGGCTTAAATGGATATTAACTTTCAATCCTGCTGCACAGTACATTGAAAAAACTGCTAAAAATTACTGCTGGAAAAAAAAAAAAAAAAAGCCTTTGCAGCAATATAGCTTGGATTATTCACTGAAATCTTGATCTCTTGAATGTGATCTGGTACATTTTGAGGGTTGTTGTGCAATTTCAGAGAGCTGCTGAGATGCAGATACCTCTGCACTGTACTTCTTGCAGAGGCTGGGCCCATGCCCCAACAAGGAAGGGCCTTTATAGATAGGGAGGATGTCCAAGCACAGGCAGTCCTGAAAGCAATGTGAACAATGGTAGCAAGTGAGCTTTAGCTCTGAGGAGTGGGAAGTCCACTGTTACCTGAATGCCTGGGAGTATTATAAGATTGGCAATGGGCACAGTTGCTCTGATTTTGAGTGCTCTGGAGAATGAGTGGAAAAACTTTCTAATTGTTAAGTCCTGGAACAAATTGCTCAGGATCATTGTAGGGTCTCTATCATCAGCCCTTAAACTGGACAGGCTAGGCTAGGCATGTTTCAGTAACATCTCAGATACAGTTAACTCTGCCTTAATGGAGAGGAAGAGATGGACTCTCTCAGATGCCCTTCGGCCCATTTTTGCTCTTTTTTCATCATAAAATTTGCTGTATATTTTTTCATTGGTGCTGCTTATTCCTCTCCCCAATTCACAAGGTGATCGCTTCACAGTTGTCTTAAGTGGGTCCTTATTTCTTAGTGCAGAGCAAAGATTTTTGTTCTCAGTAGAGGTCTCCATTTTCCTGTCCTTTTTACCGAACATGTCTGAGCCTGGTGTCGTCTTGATTTCATTGGCATTTAAACTGCTTGACATCTTTAGCCCTCGAGGATGCTCTGAGCTGTAAAGACTCCTTGCTGAAACTGCTGCTCTGGAGTTATAGGTGATGCACGATTGGTTGGCTGCTTCATGTGCTAAAGAAATCAGGCAGCGTGTATCTTCTCTCATTAAAAATTAACGCTCTGCAGTAGGCAGTAAAGACCTTAAATGTTTTGTTGTTAAGGAGCAAATAATGGAAAAACACCACCTTTTTGTTAAAGAATGAAGGATGCTTCAAGTTAGGAGCTTTCTCTTGTTATGTGGCTATCACCACCTTGAATCTGACGACCGGAGAATGATGTCTGGGAATGCATGATTGTGCATGTGGGTTGCTCAGATGTTATTCCACCATTCGTAATCACACTGCTTTTACCTGAAATGGCCAATGCGTGTATGCAATATGTAAAGAGATAGATAAGTACCTGTGTGATTTGATAGTACTTGAGGTATCCTTTCATATACTTTGTGTGTATGTAAAGCTTCACATGGCTGCAGATGGCTAATTTGAAAAGAGGCCTGTGGGAAATTTGGCATAGAGTGCATTTGCTAATGCAAATCACAATAATTCATGTGGGAAAGAGTGAAAGGATCATTTAAAATGGAGCACTGATTCCAAAACTTCCCAGGCATCCGTGAATATCCTGGGTTAAGAGGCTAAACTCATGATGAGGGAGCTGGGGATTTGGTAATCGTTTGGGATTATGTGAAGATGAATTGTGGGATGTCAATGTTCATGTCTATTTTGCACACTCAGTCTGCAATGGGAGATTTGCCTGGAGCATGGGGTTCTGTTGCCCTGTTGTATCTGTCTCAAGCTGTTCTTCGCTCTGCAAAGCAGTGATGACTTGAAGCCTGAGAAATGCCCATAGAGTGGGATACAGTGATTGGAGCAGACCTGTGGAAAGCAGGCACGTTTCCTCTGTCTGAAATGGCATAATGTTTTTGGCAAGGACCACAGTGAACGAAATGAGAGGGGGCATTCTGTCCAGCCAACTGTTGCTGCTCACATCCACCTCCCCTCCGCCTATCTGGTACATCAGCTCTATTTCTGTTGCACCATCTAAATGCTAAATAGCAGGGCTGCAGCATGTCTGTAGCTATGCAGTGCTCTTTTGTTACACTCCATGCTGCTACCAGATGAGAAAGAAAAATAGTTACGAAGTAATTGAAGGTTTAGGAGAACTGTGAAGCACTACCATGCAAATAAGAGGAAAAAATATGATGCTATAAGAATGAAGTGTTTGTGTGAAGAAGCTCTCTAGAGTCATATAAAATGAAGTCTATCTGTTTCACAGGGTTGCAGCAGAGGGGTCCTTCAGCTCATCTGGGATGTGATGGGGGCTGCTTTGCTCGGTATAAAATCTGGTGCCCACAGCCTCTGTCTAATTGGAAGTAATTGCAGTAAACTAGTGGTGTAATAAAGACTAGTTAGAATAAATGCTACTAATGACAGTAACACGTGTTAAGAGTGATAGGTAATTGCTAGATTTAATTTTAATCTTAAAAAAGAAGTTATCTATTGTTAACCACCCACTTGTCCAATACAATGTGAAGAGATGTAGGTTAAGACAGACACTTTCATTCAGACTCCCATGGTTGCTTTACCCATGTTGCACTGTGCTCCTCTTTAAAGTGTGCCCACAGCCTCCAACGCACATCCTTTATGGAAAGAGAGCAATGTCACTTTGAGACAGATCCACAGGGTTTAGACCAACTTTCCATTTCCTCAGTTAATTACCAACATAATCTCTAGATAATCTCTTCTCAAGTCTATGAAGATTGGCTGCCTTTGAATTCAGAGGACACTTGGTCTTTTTGGATCGTAGCCACAGATTAAACTTCTCCAGAATGGAGATAGCTGTACTTTTCCGCTGTTGATTGATACACACTGCTGAACACTTCTGAAGTTGGATAACCCCTCCAGAAATGCAAACAATTGCTGGCCTCCTTGTGTCCTCCTAGCTCAGAGGTGCTAAATCCCATTATAACTCATTTTTGTGCAGACAGTCAGTCATAACCTTGTTGTTCAATGTGTGAGAGGATTTTCCAGTTATGATAGGAATGCTTTATCAATAAGAAATTGCACATTAGGAAAGAGCTATTTCCACCAAATTTGCAAAACTGTGTCTGTAATTGTATTGTTATGCATTTGTTGCATAACCCTAAAGAGGGGATTTTTCTAATTATGTTTTCTTAACGATCCTCATCGTGACCGAATTCTTACATCTCCCATGAAAGGAGAGATCTCCCATCTGCAGGAGGCGTACCACCATCATTTGCACACCTCTGCTATTTTCAGTTCCAGGCATTTTGGCATGTTCTGCAGTGAGCATCTGCCTACAGAAATGCTCATAAGGTTTGTCTGATGTCACCTCTGGGAGCTTTGCAGAAGATCAGAGAACTGTCAGAGGAAAATTAAAGGTTTTCCCCAGGGGAAGAGGCAAATTTATTTAAATGAACAAATTTACCCTATCCTGCATGCTTTCCTCTGTATCACCCACACCACCTCGCCAATTCCATACACGTATAGATTATCTAAGGAGCCATTTGTTCACCGCATGCATATGGCTGGGAGTACCGACTCTCAGAAACCATCTTCACTTCTTGGGAGTCACAGAAAATGTTCAGGCGTACGCTAGGTTGTCCCTCAGTAGCCTCTAAGACCATTTCTGGCCCTGCCCTTCTGCATGTGCACTTCTGATCTTAATGAGCTCACTTGAAAATGCTGGGATCTGGCAGCATAAATTCATTTTGTGTCACTGTTGGAGAACAGAAATACTGATTTTTAAAAAACATTTAGTAATTTATGAGACAGCAAGAGAATCAAATGCTTAATATATGCTTTCCTGTGGGGTATAATTTTAAATTAAATTTTGCTTTTCAATGGGCCTTAGACTTCCAAACTATTTCACATCAAGAAAATGTAGATACCTGCATAGTCATGTTGGTGGGATTTGTCTCTGGTTTAAGTTGGGGTCTCTAGCAGCAAGTCTGTCATTTAATTTGCTGGTGGTTATTTACAAACTAAACTATACCCATAACTGAATGTAACGCAGTAAACGTCTGTGTGGTTTCAACACAAGGAATGACCCATCATTCAGATATCCATATATTAATTTCCCATGAGCTCAGATGAAATCATTCCATCTCCCAGTGGACATCTAGCACCATTTTCTATTGTGAGTAATGTATTTCTCCCCTGCCCTGGACACACACAGTCATTCCAGTTTCTGGTAACAAGTTTTTGATCAGGTTTTCTTTGTACTCTCAGCTTTTGAAAGCTCACCATTGGGGTAAATTTGCCTTTCATCTTCATATAACATTCTCCTCCCCTTTTTCTCTGAAAACATCTGAAATTGGTAAGGAAGAAAGTTGAAGTGCAAACATAATTTGCTTGTTTAGTTTGAAATCGTAAATCCCCTTTTTCTTAAATTCTCCCTACAGTGAAAGAAAAAAAAAAAAAACAAAAAAAACACACAACAGTTTTTTTTATCCTGTGACATTAAAATCTGGAATTTCTACTTATGAAGAATAAGACAGCTCTTTCGTTCACCAGCTGTATGTGTTTTTACAAATGTCAGGCTTAGTTTTGAATGAATGAATGCCTGAAAATATAACTGCATACTTAAATATGATGCCATAAAGGCATTTGAAAAGACAGAGTTGGGGTTGACACTCTCCGGGTGGAAAGGATGGTGCAATATTTGCTTCTGCCCCATCTAGGCCTGATATTTTGAATGTTACCTGCAGAATACAACAGCTGAAGAGTTTGGTAATCAAATCCTGCTCTCTACCGAAGTACTAAAGATGTTACTATGGCTGAAGTGTTTATGGCTGTGTGAAATGTAGAGGAGTGAGAAATAGTTTTTAGAGAATGACAGTGATTTTTACTTAAGACATAGGAAACTCAAAATTGGCTTTCTACCATGAAATAAATAGAAAATGTACTTAAATGCAATCTCTGACCTAAGAGCCAGCAACGTATGTGTTATGAAGTGTTGGAAAGGTTGACTCTGCATGCTGCCATGGGATGAAGCCATCATCCCTTGGCCATGTCCAGACAGCACAGCCCTGACCGTGTGCCCCAGCTCACTCCTGCCATGCAGCTCTTGTTTCAACTTGGCCGGTGCCTTCTCTAGCCCCACAGTACAAACTGCTCCAGCAAAAACTTCTTGTCCAAAATTCTTAGGAAAACTATAAACAGTTAGGCTACCCATTGTTTGTGTCCCCTCTTCCCTGCCACTGCCATGGATCATTTTATCTGCAGGTTGGGAGAGTCTGTATGAAATGCTCTTTCTGTAACTTGCTGCCGGTAGTACCATATTTGCTCTCTTCTCCTGCCATGCTCTTTATTTTCCTAAGGATATGGATAGCATCCAAAAATCATATGAGCTGGACCTTTTCTATTAAAGACTATGCTTTTCGGGTCCAGAAAGAATAAAGTTTGTAGCAAGGAAAGGGCTTTCAACTCAACTCAGACAGATGAGCTCTACTGGCTCTGATGCAGCCACGTAAAATACCACCAGATAAAACCCTAATCCAGAGTAAGGTGTAAAGCCAGATGTTTCAGGGATGTCAGCAGCCTTTTTGTTTTCTGAAATGAGACTGTGAGTAATCTTGAGCTTACCATCTCATGAGAATGTCATGAGTGGATTTAGTAAGATTTTGGAAAGCAGTGAGTGTGTATGGAAGTATAAAAAAATATTATTTCTTTTGTTGAGCTTGTTGAATGTAAAGCCTCCCTGCTCCTATCTGGTTTGCTACAGAAATCACACTTTAAAATAGAGTGTATGGTTTACACCTACATATGCGCACGTGTGTATGTGTACACTGAACACTTTAAAATATATGAATTATCTCCATTTGGTGGTTAATAAATTCTTATGGGAGAAAGGACCCTCCTGAGTTTCCAGACCAAACATGATTAGTTACTGTAACATTATAAGGTGAGCCAAATCCCAGCTGATGTAAATTGGTATAGTCTTAATGAAACCAAAAGAGCTGTTCAGATCAGAATCAGCTGACAATTCAGCCTGTTTAATAATCAAGGTTTAGAAATAAACCGTTTTTCCATTTTACTGTTAGAATATTTATTGTAGCTGGATATTTTCAGGCAGCTAAAACAAGCAGTTCCCAAACTTGCTAAAAATATAGAAAAGACTTGAACACTGCTAAAAGGTGTTCCTTTTAGTGAATGTGGTTTATTACTTGCATGGTTGACATAAAATAGAAAAAGGTCCACAATAATGGTATTGTTCATACTTCTAATTAAGATTGCATCAGTATTTCAAGGGTATAATACCCAGTTAGAAAAATGCACACAATTATAGCATTAATTCCTTGGGAAGTAGATCTTTAGCCAATTTTTATGGGGAAAACACTGTTTTGGTCGGTGACCAGGTAGACGAGTCCAAAGGAAATGATTCTGGGTTCCAGCGTGGCATCAGGTGTTTTGCATTCCTCACATAATTAAAGCTTAATGTGGAAGCGATGCCTTAACGGACTTAACTAGCAGAAATGCAAATATTAGACTGACTTAGTATGTTCCACTTTTACAATGTATTAATTGCTGTAAATATGCAAAGGTATGCAATTAAAAGAGCAAATGAGTATTTCTAATTAGGATGGAATGATAGCACATTTCATCAAAGTAGGACACAGTGTGCTACTTAGCTGTGTATATGTTTTTGCCAATTAGTCAACAAGGAATTCTTGTATGAACAATTGAGCCTTATATAATTGGAAAACGAGCACTGAAGCACCAAGGTCCAAAACCAACATTTATATTACCCTGTAACACAACAGGGTACTTTTGGCCTTCTTTGCATCTGGGGAAATAGATAATTCATTGACAAAACCTGCACCTGCATGTGGGAATGTGGCCTCCTCCTCGCTGCCTGCACTGCAGCATGCTGATGGGGCTGCCCGGCAGAGACGTGGGCAGAGTCCTACTTGCAGTCAGACAGAGCAGTGCACGTGGGACTGGGAAACCAGCTCCCCGAGCAGCCCAGGGGCAGAGCTGCTTTCTAACCCCTTGCATTTGTTCATTCGGATGTGTCTTTCAGCAAGCCGAGCACCGTGGCAAGTGTCCACAGTACTTCGCAGTGTGACTCTGAGGAGCCTGGCTTTCCTGGCAGTCCCAGCAGTGTGTTACAACTCACTCTCAGTGGCAGAATACCACACAAACATGTTACCAGCACTTTCCTAGAAAACATTTAGAAACGGGTCTAAGCTGGAAATATAACTCTTGGCTGAAATAATTTCGATCCGGTCTCCTCCATTGAGCTGCATCTTTGTGGGTGCACGTGTGGGGAGGGGTAATTCCACAAGGCAGCCATGTGTGGGGTGTGCCAGGGCTGCGTGGCCGCTTGGACTGTGACAAGTGACTTGCTGGAAGGCTGGGGTAGCTGAGCTCTATGCCAGGGGTACAGCCCTCAGCCATAGATACCAAATTTGTATGCTGAACCTCATGCAGTGGGGAAGCAAACCAATTTTCTGTGCAGTCAAGAATATCCCAGTGAATACTCCACATTTTGGATGAGGGGACACTCAGAGCAGGTGGAAATTCTCTTAGTTGGTGCTGTGCAGCATGCACACTGCCATGGGAAGATCTGTGTTTGGAGATTTAGCAAAATAAGTATTTGGAAATTTTAAGACTAGATCCTTTGGTTTTTTTCTCAGGTGACAGGAATAGGATTAGAAGGGGAATAACTTTTGTTCTTGACTAACATCTGTGGGAGAAGTTGTATGGAAGAGGATGTTACTGATACAAACTGGACCCACAAATATATCAGTAAAGATGTCTGTTCAGACTGATGAGGGGTTTGCAGGAAGAAAAGTTTAATCTGCCTGTCATGGGGAGCTAAAAATCTGAAACTGCTTTGAAAAGCCCTTGAAGGGGCAACAAACCCTAAGCCAAGTGCTCATGGGAGCTGCTCAGAAGAAGAATGTGCTTCTAGTCTTTTTAATGCTTTGCTGGTTTTGGGGCTGCTCTTCCCTTGCTTTTGGATAAAGTTTCCTTGTGTTTGTGAGAATTTAGAATGTCTTGTGGGTTCAGTAAGTTTAGGGCGTTCATTTGGGGAAGGAAAAGCCATTTCTCCTTTGTGTGATAATACAAATGCACTTAGATACAGGCTGTACTCAAAGAACTGACTGACAGTCTCTGTGACAGACGAAATAGAACATTCTGGGGTTGCAGAATAAAATAATATAATTCATACTGTACCAGGCAGCCTCCTGCCCTGAGCCCTGACCCCTCCACAGATATTCTTCCCATAGCCTCCTGAAATATTCCCAGAGCCTCTTTCATGGTGAAAGGTAGCTTGCTTAGTGCTTCTCCTATGCTCAGAAGGCACTGGCCTGTAGCTATAAATAATTACTGACTACTCACACTGCCTAGCACAAAGTTCAGATTTGAACTTTCATTCAGGTACCTCTGTGCCTGTTCGTGCTTGCTGTACGTGGTAAAGTTGTATTTTCTGCATCTACCCCGTTCGCTCCAAGTTAAAGTGATTTTGTCATCTGGTTGAGATGCTCAGACAGGGAATTAAGTTGGGAGCTTTTTTGGTTTTGGTTTTTATTTATTTATTTATTTATTCATCTTTTCCCGAGGAAAATTTCTAAAACCTTGTTCTTTCCAAAAGAAAGGAGTTAGTCACCTAAATCCAGGTCATCAGCGTGAGTATTTAATTCCCTTGTGCTCCATTGTGAACCAAACCAAAAGACTGAGGTCTGCCCTACAACTGCCTTTCACAGCTTTCCTCAGGAATTAGGAATGTCCCTTGTCACCCAGGTGAGGCAGGGGTTGGGTTGAGCAGATGAAGGTGGGGAATATCTACAGATCTCTCTGTCCTGAAAGCCTCCAAGTCCTGGCAACTGCCCCAAGGTAGGATATTGCCCTTCATGCCATCTTTGCAGGAGCTCAAGCCTGTGGTGGCCCAGCCGTGAGGGATCCTCTCTGATGGGCTTATCTGGAAGAAGGGTCCCTCCAGGGCGGCCTCCATCAAGGGTGCACTGATCAATGGCACTAGTGTAAAAGCTTTTATGCACTCCCATGGGACTGCACCTCTGTTTCTTTTTAAAAGACCAATTATATATGGTAATAGCAACAAATGCCTCTTGCATCATGGCTGAGTCTGATGTGTTGATAGCTGCACTCACAGAAGATGCTTCAGTGGAGCGAACCAACTTCTCCAGCTTTCAACAAACCTCAAGGAATTTTGCATCTGGTTATTTGCATGCTGTTATTTTGACAGACCTCCTACTCAAAATGCTTTGCATCACTCAAACTTGCCAGATTTTGAGCTTCATATTTTGAGTGAAGGTAACTTTCCTGATATATTGAAGGTGTTTAGAACTTTCATTTGACCTTAGCTTTAACTTGCTCATATTTGTCACTGGAAAGAAAGGTGATTAGGAAGATATATGGCACTCTATACTGATTGCAGACAGTGGATATGCAGCACTGTCAGAGTGGGCAATTGCTGATAGAACTGTTTCAAGTTTAGTACAGTTTGGATCTCAGGCTCACATCGCTGTCAGCTCTATTTGAATATCTCCTAGCACAATTTCAATATTTACTTCATGCAGAATAGAGAACATCTGGGATTTATGCGGCTGCTCACAGGAGTAAAGAAAAAAAAAAAGTAGTAGTGATTCTGGGGCTTTGCCTACAAAAGCTTCAACTTTCTGAGCAAAGCTAAATGGTGCTTGGCAGTGTTATAGTAGAAAATTAGAATGAAAATGGTATAAAGGCTTGTGTTAGTACCAAAAGAACTTTTATTTCTGCAGAATTTGGCATAGCAACACCATGCATTCCCAGAACTCTCCCTATGTATTCAAAAATAATGAAGTGAAAACAAATTGGGTTTGTGGAGTACATTATATGTGCCAGCAGGCTTGTTTGTGTGTGTCTGAGATAAATGTGCATGTGCCTATGTGTAGTGGGGTAACTGTTATCCGCTAAGTGGTGTGTGATCCCCCTCCCTCCATGAATTCACATCGCCACCATGTGCTGCAAATAACGAAGAAATACTGGGTACTACCATTTATATGTCTAGACTCAGTTTCCATGTAAAGAGGCTAATACTAGATAAGAATTAAGTGGTGGTCTCTTCATGTTGCTTTTGAGGCATTTGGGAATATTTTTAATCTCTTTAATTGCTGTTGTCCCTGCTTCATCCTCTCCCTTGTTGCCACTTAGTCCTTGCAGAACTGAAGAAATGGCTTTTACACAATGTTCTGTAACTATTGAGATCTTTGATTATAAAAGGTACATGCTGTTTCCACTGCCTTCTGTAACTGTAATTTGGACAAGGAAGTAATGGTGAAGGTTGCATTGACGGCCAGAGCCTTAGGAAACCCACTGACATGAAAGTACTGCTCTGCTTTGCACTGGGTGAGGATTTGTGTGTCTTCTGTCCCCTCAAAGGTGGCTATTTTTGTCAACAAAATAGGGCTTCCCTACAGTGTCAGGGCTTTGTTATCCCAAAGATAGCTGAATTTCAGGACAGCACAGTATCTTCCCAGATGTTTAATGCTGTGATAATATACACTCCATTGACAGCCTGCATTAGAGCTGAAGCTTTGCACTCAGTATATTAAGAGCCTAACATGCTGCAGTAATTGCACAACAATTCCACTCTTGTGCTGCTTTTCTTTATTCCATGAATCCTGATTCGTTACCTAGCTCAGAAAAAATTATTAGCATTGGGCTATGCCTGAGCCAGTTAATCTGTGTGAAGTAAAGTTGCTCAACACAAGAGTTCTTGCAGGAAGTCACAACACCTTGCTGCTAGCTCGGAACTGCTGATATTATGAATTTCCAAATTCTATTACCTACCCCACCTCCTGTATACACCATGAGTCAAGCTTCAAGATACCACATGTCTGAAGTTTTCTCTACTTGTTTTCCTTTTCAATCCTGTAATTTTTTCTAAGTAAATTTTGGTTTGTATGCAAAATGTTTTGACAGCTACATAGTAGTCTTTATATCCAGAATTCCTGTGTGTTTTACTGGCATGTGTCAAGGTCAGCAGCACTGCAGGGATGCAGTAAGTCAAACTAAGCCTTTAAATGTTGATAATATGGTGTATGCACTGTCTATTTATTGCTAACCCATAAAGCAAGTCCTGGACTTCATGAAACATTTGGCTTTACTTTGCATGTCTGGAAAGTTAGTCATGTATAAAAGTGCTAGATCTACTGAATGTGCACGGAGCATTTTTTTTTTGTACATACACATTTTAGGCAGTGGAATGGATTGCCCAGGGAGGTGGTGGAGTCCCCATCCCTGGAGGTGTTTAAGGGTAGGGTCGACATAGCGCTGAGAGATATGGTGTAGATGGGAACTGGCAGTGTTAGGTTAATGGTTGGACTAGATGATCTTCAAGGTCCTTTCCAACCTAGTTGATTCTGTGATTCTGTGATTAGTAGTGATGTTTCCCAGCGGCATCTGTGCACATGCACAGGGTAATGGTAGCAGAGCAGGATACTTGGTCTTCCAGGAAAGCTTGCTTGGAGCATATGGGTTATGGCTCTATAGTGTGGGGGACCCCCCATGCTGGCCCCTTGTCCGGAGTGGTCTTTCATGAAGGAAGACCAGCCACATCTGAAAATGGACTGATCACCAGAAGGTGATAAAATGTTTACTGCTGTGGAGAAAGAAAAAAAAAAAAAGGTATGTAACTTATTGAGAAATAAGTGTATAATCACAAAGGAACGTTACCTCTGCTCTGGAGTTTTCTATAAATGCATCATTTGAGAGTTACCTAACATTTAAGTAATTGCTACGCCACTGTGTCTCTCATTGCAGTGGAGTAATTCCACATGTGTAGGTGCATATAATATAGAGCGATGATTTTATTAATCTCAAAGGAACATCAAAAGTCTAAACTATATCTAAGCACTGGCATATATCATTTGAGTGTTGTCTCTTCCACATAATCTTCTCTCTTGCTTTGCTAATGACTCTGACACATCTTTCTTCTTTTTTTTTTTTTTTTGACACATTTCTCCATAAGCGTAGTGGGAAGATGTTACATGAATCTTGGTTTGTACAGACTTCCATGCTTGGATTTCAACATTAATTTTACCTTAAGATAGTTACAGGTTGTCACTGTGCCTAGTCTAGGTATATTATTTCCATATCATTTTTGCATGGATGTGGTGGTATTTATTCACACACAAATAAAGCCAATAAAGCACATATCTAGTGCATATTTTATTACTAATGTAACATTTACAGCACTTTATTGTTAACATAAAATAATGGTACACATATAAAAAGCAAATGTTTCAGCATAAATCACCCTAAATATTCAGCCTGCATGACCATCTCATATAATGTTTCCATTTATCAATCAATATGTCAACATGACTTGATGCATCAGATGTAAATTATCATCTAAGGTATCTTTAACTCCTCGAAATGTCATCCACCGAACTGAGCTCATTGAAGTTCACCTTTTAACTTTTTTCCGAAGATGCTCACTGTCCATCAAATATGTGAAGGAGGTCAGAGGTTAATGAATCTTAATTGGGCTTCATTATGTGGTAATATAGCACCTCGAGTGCCTAATTATGCCCTGGTACTGAAGAGCAATGTCATAATGTAAGGACGTAATGAACTGGAAGCCATGCATTATCATGCACTGTAGCATTTCATGACTTGTTATGGTTCTCTGCATTGTCTCCAGCGAGGTATAAAGCTTGGTGCATATTAATACAGTCAAATTCCAGTTTTGAGAAATATTTAAAACACATTTGTAAGTATGAAGACTTCTGACTGACTGAATTATGCTGTGAAGGAAGTCCAGTGCCATATGACTTCTATCATTACTATAATCTATTGTTCTTTATTGCCTGTGATGCTAGAATAGAAATTGTATTTCTTCACTGCAGGTAGGGCAAGGCAAACTGAAAAAAAATACTTCACTCCCAAATTTTATGGTGTTGATTTGCCATGTATTAATTTTCACGTATCATTTGAGAGCAAACAAAGAATTAAAGTAGTTCACTCAGTAATAAAAATGTTTTATTCTGAGTTGTAATTAGGCTATTTTATTTTCAGTTTTCCTTTGGCGGATTGGAGTACATAAGCAGAAAATGGTTGTACTACTGTTTTTTATCTCAAAAAGTCTGCTTATACACTAGCTTTTAACAAAAATGCATGTAAGATACTAGTGAAGTTAGCAGGGCGTTGCAGGATCAAAATTAAAATGTTAACATATTTTTGGTACATTGTAACTACCGGTGTTTATATTCCTGTTTCCCAAAGTTTCATGTTCTGCATCTGATGCATTTTGCCAATTCTTTAGCAGTTGTCATTTATATAATCACTTTGTCCTGTTATTTAAAACAGGAACCAGGTACAATGTCTGGTTGCTAGAAGCCATAGTCCATGATTAAAAGTTATCGTAGAGAGCTTGCAAACAGCTCTTCACAGAGCTGGGTGAATAATTGATAGGTCTGTTTGCTACCTTGGGTTTGGTGTTTTGTTTGGTTTTTGGCTTAGGGGTTTTTTTTATTTTAGTCATTCTGGAGCATAATATTTTTTCTTAGTAAAAAAAATTAAGTGTTCATTTAGGTTACATAAAATACTTTGTTTTGAATAAAAGTTATGTTTTGCATTCCTAAGGATTTTAAGTTTATTTTTTTTTTTTTTTTAAATATCCTGGCATTTTTTAGAATGACTAAACTAGATTTTAATTTGAAACCAAAAAAAATCAAAATTATTCATTTTGAAAATATTAAGCACTTCAATTTTTGAAAAATAAACACCTCTTTTGCCCAAAAGTCTTTATGGACTTCACCCCAGAAAAGCAATTTTCTGTGTGTAAACTATTCACTTTTCAATTTTTCATTTCTTGGGTCATTCATTTTTCATTTCTTTTCTTTTCACCTTCAGAGTGATTGTTCACTCCTAACATTATCTGTTTGGGCTAAATCTTGCTTAACAGTATGTGTTGTCATTTGTAAAAACAAACCAAATTTAACCCAAAAGATGACAAATGGTAGGGCCACTCTAAACATGACTGCAGAGAGAGATAACTGTATTTTGGCTTAAGAAATGTGCTGATTTTTCCTGGTATTGCAAATACCAGCTAATTTAAAATTGTTTCATAAATAAATGATTTTCAGTCAGCAAAAGAGCACCTTCATTTCTAAGCTGAAACTGGTAATTTTCTTGTGGACTTTCAGTTGTTAGGAAAGGAAACATAGTTATATGCTGCTGTCTGTACCGTCAGGTATCCTGCTTTGAATCCAATAACTGAGTTCAACAGCCTCAAAAGGGTATTAAGCATCAATATCCTTTCCTCAGCAAGGACTAATCAGTTCCATCTCTCTAGCTTTTGGGGTAAAATGAGGCTGCTTGGTTGCTGCAGGATTTATAATATTTATAGCTTCATTTTATATTATCTGTTTCCATCTGCCTTTGTTTCCATCTCTCTAATTTGCTTTATTTACATAGGATACGTGTAACCTGAATGTAGCACTACAAATTGGTTAAAGAAACCAGCCTATAGGACATATCTGCCTTAGGAAAGGCTCCAGCAGTTTCACTCAAGAACGGAGTCATGTATCTATCTTTATTCCTTATTTTCAGTTTATAAGAACAGCCCCTGGGGCTAAATGACCACTGGGGAGACTTTTCGGAGACAGCAATGACCAAGCAGTCTTCAGCTCTCTGGAAGTGCCCAGATCTCCTGGGAGCCTGGGCTGCAGTGAGGGCAGACCTCTTCAGTATTCGCAGTATTTGATATGGTCAGACACAGGGATGGTGGGCAATGCAAATTTCTGTTATCACTACATGTAAACTGTGTTTACTTTTCTTCTTCTCATGGTCTGTTCTAAATTAAATCGAGCAGTGAGCATTTCCGGGCAGCAAGCCTTCCGTTTGCTATGTTCTTACAGCCCATAACACAGTGGGACTCTTGTCCTGATTAGGCTGTCACAGCACTGTTGTAATGACGTGTCTGTTTTCCATTGCATCAGCTGATAACTTGATTCAGATAAATGATTACATGAAGAAAACAAAAACAACCCGCCCCCAGGCATATGTGGTGTATGAAAGCAAATCTCAGCCCCTATTAACTTTTAGACTGTTAAAAAACACTTTCCTAGAGCATAACACGTTACTATTCCTCCTAAAATGTGAAATATAATCCGAATAACCAGTGGCAGCGAGGGATATATTTGCTGTATGTTCAGGTAGGGTTCATCTGGTGGAGTTGTATCACATTCTGATAGATTTATGACAGTTCAATCAGAAGTACAACACTCGTGTGTGTGCTCCATACCCGCAGGGACAATACAGATTTCAGGAAACGCAATGAGCATTCCAGCAACAATCACAATTCAGGACAGTGTCTTCACTCTGGATATCAGTGGCAACATCTAATTATAAAGAAGAAAATGTCAATGCTTTCCCTTTATTACTAGCATAGTAGCTGCATTAAATCTAACTTTATTTGACAGGGACTACTCAAAATTATCTCCTACAGAAATGTGCTATCAGACAGCAAGAGTATATCTTTGTCAAAACAGCAAGTAGTAGCTGCTGTTAAGCAATTTTGCAAATATGGTACCTTCAGGCACATATACCATATTTTATTCTGCATTTACTGATATGACAATTAGCCTTCAGTGTCGAGATAAAAAAGATTATGGATGCAAATATGGCTATTTCTTTTCTTTCAGTTGATTGTATCTGATCACAGCCAGATACTACTTCTCAGAGTGATGACTTTAAATGTTTTACTCTTTTCTTAAGGAAAAAAATGGAAATTGACAGCAGAGTACTTAACTGCTGAGATTCATATGCTCACTTTATGTATATATGAAATGTAATTCAAGTGGCTGCAAACATTGACTAATCCAAGAATTCAAGCTTATTTGAGTTTTCTGTAGAGAAGCTTAGATTAGATCAAGTTGACGAGTTCTTTTGAGTTGCATATTACAATGTCATAAAAGACTAACTGAATTCACACCAAATGCAAGCTGGGCTACTGCTCTCAGCACCATCAAAGAATAGAATCATGATTTGTATCTTCTCTTCACAGACAGCAAACCTTCTATTTGATTATTGGAGGAGTTTTGGCAGATTGTCTCACTCAGCAGCAAAAAAAAAAAAAAAAAAAAGTCTTATTATGGAGTCAGCCCTTATACGTGGATTTTATTATTATCATTTTCTAAATATGAGCTATTCTTCAGTTTTGCAGCCTGGAGGTGGCTTAAAAACTTGTCTGGGAAATTCAGTGACAAATATGTCATAACAATACTCTGGAAAACTAGCTGGAATTATAAAAACATAGTCAAAATTAGTCACTTCAGACTCACCTATCATGTAGTTTGGCCCTGAGGAGCTCTGCTGAAGGACCAGCACACTCTGAGCTTGACCTGGTGCTTCAGTTAAACCCAGTGGGCTTGTTCCCAAGTGTGCCAGGGCAGGGCAGAGCCCTGGCTCTCTCTGCCCTCCTGCTCGTGATAATGGAGACGGCAGAAATTGTTGTGAAAAACGGCCCGTCTTGAGCACAGTCTTTGTAATCAGAGACCTTTTCCTTTCTATCTACACCAAAAACCTAGCTGCATTATTTTTTGCAGCTTATTACTTGGAAAACAAGCAAAACAATGGAAGGAGCGCATGTGATAGAGAGATGGAGTCAGGAGCTAAATAAAGAAAACAATAAATATTGCTGAGATTATGCTGTTGGCAAAATAGCTGGATGCAGTTAAAAATCCAGCAGATCAGTAAGATGAAATTCATTGAAGGATGCTAGGCAGTAATCAGAAAAATGTGTTCCAACCACAACAAAAACTGAAAAGAAAACACTGGGATGGCCACAGCAGGTGTACTTTATACTGCTGGCACTCGTGAGACCTGACAGAGAACCTTATAGACATGTGGCAGCAGAGCATTTGAGTATAAAAGGAGCATAAGGTTGCCTTGGAATTCACATATAATTTAAAAGAAAAACACTGCTTGGGTACATAGAAAATATGTATCTTCCAAATATTTCATATGGAGATTGTGGTGCTTATGCTGTTCTAATCAAGAGGACATTCATGGAAGAAACCAGTAAACAGCAGGCTTGAACAAATGCTTTCTCAGCTCCCAAGTAGGAATTATTTTTAATCATAAAACATAAAGCATTCATTGGAGTAAGACCCTGATCAGTATCTTGCTGTCATGTGAGTGGTTTCATTGATTTCAGTGGAGCTATTAAAGATAAGCCTGTGCTTAAGTGCTTGGCTGGGTTGAATGATAAAGATGGTACGTTATTTTTGCAAATATACCTGACAAAAATTGCACTCATTTGCAACTTAATACCCATTTCATAGTTCTGTCCTTTAAGAAAACATTCACTGAGAATAAGAGAGGAGTCATAGACCCAAACTGCACCAGAACAGAGGAAGACTGTTTTCCCTGCAGAGATTTCAACAATGTGCAATGACCTCCAAAACTTTAATTAAAGAGAAAATGCATACAGAAGAAAACAGTACAAAGATATAGTTAGGGCAAATAATTTAGTTCAGCATCAAAAGTCAGTGAATGACTGTGCTTCATGAAAAATAACTGTCAGTCCTTGGCCAACGACTACAAAACTTGCTGTGATGCACTGAAACATTAGGGGAAAAAAAAAAAAAAGGAAACTTTTCCTGACTTCTTAAAACTGGGCACACAGTTCATATACCTTTTAACTACCTGGGGGAATTAATTAATGAGGAAAAAAACCCCACCACAAAACCAAAGTCCACTGGGAAGTTAATTGCAGGTATCTACTTTCCAGATCACCTGCTGCTTTGACTGTTTTTATCCAGGACTGCCATTGTTAGCAGCTGCTGACCTCCCCCTGCGAGACTGTTGTATAGACTTGCATAAAATTCAAGATGCTATAACCCTGTGCAGCATTCACCTGAGCTGGCTTTCCGGTGATTAATCTGGGGTAGGTGATTATCAGGGAGCAGCCACCTTTCCTTTCACACTAGCTGTAAATCTACAGAATTTCCATCTCTGTTAATGGACACGGGGCTAATGGACTTCTCTGCTACAGAGTTTCATTGTGTCTCTGCCCCTCCAGCTGCATCTTTCATTGATTGCACCTCAGTACTCTTTAAAGAAACCTTTGGGGACTCCTTGCTTCCCCTTCAGAGGGATGAGAAGGCTCAAGCTGGGCAAGGGACACTGTGGGTGTTTAATCTTGACCTCTGCTTATCAGATCTTCTCAGGTGCTAGCCACAAAAGGCTGTGGCAGTGATATGTCTTTCTTAACTCCATCTGCAAATATTGTCTTCTGCTGTTGAGGTTTTTCACCTTGAGCAAACATATCATTCAAGAAAGCGGTAGGGTGTGCAAATGTAGATTGCTTTGTGGGTTTTTCTCCCATTTTCAGGAAAAATCTATGGATTTTTTTACCCAAAACTCTACTCGGTATTTACATACTGATTGTCAGAAACTTCTGTGATATGTAGTGATGATCAGGACATAGGACTCTGCCTGGGATGTCTAAAAGTCACATGAATTCAAAGAAGTAAGGAACAGCAGTCAGCAGCTTGTGCACCAACATCTTTCCTGCTTTGGTCCTGTGCAAAGACTTCTGAAGCTGGACAGAGAGATGTTTGTTTGGAAAAAAGGGAATAGGTACTGCCAAATTATGGAATTAAATTGTAAGTAACCAGATTGGCCAAATTATCTATACTTAATGCCTGAAATTTACTTCTGAATTCAAGGTATGTTTGCTTGTTGACAGCTCTCGGTGGAGATACCCTTTCTCGGCATTAATGTTACTGATAGCAGCACTTGAGTGGTGTCAGCTGAAGTGATATTTCTCTTTCCTTCACCTAATAGAGACTGAAAGGGTCCTGAATTCCTGGATTTAGTTGTGTGAAAGTATCAGGTATTTAGGAAGGAAAAGGAAGATAGATGTAGGAACCAAAACCACTACAAAATCAACATAGTGCAATTTAAAGATCCATTCATACAGGGTTGGAGCCTGCCCATAGCAGACCTGTCTAGTCCAGGCTAAGACAGGACACAAGTTTGAAGGAACACTAGAAAAAGGCAAGGCTGAAGCTTGGGCTTAGCTATACTATTGCATTGCTTAGCTACAGATATACATGACTAAAAATGTTCTACTATGAATTGGACTTGGTCAGGTTTTTACAAGGACACTAAGGTATATAATCTTGGAAATACAGATGGCTTGATTACAGAAAAGTAGATGGAGACACCTATTGAGAATTAGAGCAGGTAACAGCACTAGCAAGACTTGATGTACTCTGTTTTATTTACAATGCAAGGTAAATTTTTTAAAATTTGAATGTCTTATTCCCATACAAAGTATTACTGCAAATACCATGGCTGACACTGAAGAGCTGATAAAGTCCTTGAAGTATTTATTTGACTTTTTAATCTATGTGTGTAGTTTACAAATTAAAACATCACAAAATTACTTTTATTTCTTCTGAATAAACCACCAAATTGTGTTTTAATGTCAAATTTCAGTTCTAGTTCCAAGCAATTTGGTAGAAGTTTTACCAGTGTAAGGATTCAAAGTTGAGCTCACTGATTGCAGACTCACACTTCTGGTAGGCACAGTGATCTCAGAGAAAGTCTCCTGGCTGTTAGTGTGACATCTGTAGTAGTACAACTGCATTTCTTGTTGAAGTGTGTTTCATCTAAACTGTATCATTTAGCAAATAAAAACCCATTAAGTAAGATACAGTAGATGGATGCTGAAATTGGCCTATTAAAGATGCTTTAACAAATGGTATAATGAAATTATCTGTAGCTGAGATACTAAGCTTAATATGATTCAGAATAGATAAAGTAAATAGTGACTAAGAGTAAAAGCACTTTATAGGAGATAATTATCATTTAAGTAAGGTACTTTGCAGATGTGAGGAATTTCTGCAATATACTTCTCTTTCTGCTAGCATTAAAGGTGGTTTTCTCTCGGTAGTGACTCAATGTGGAGCAATTTGTTTCATAACTTGGGAGCTTAAAATGTAGTTTGGAGGTTTGTTAAAATGTCTCAGACTCTTCATTTTGTAATGCTTTGAACTAGGCTGTGAATTATTTTCCCCTGAGTCTTTATTAACTAACAACCACAAGTCCCCCACATCTTCCAATACAAACTCCTGTGAGTAGTAGCTTTTCTTGTTGTCTGCGTAATATTTTCATATGTGCAATAAGCTATGCTTTACAGATAGATACTCTAGTAAAATTCTGGCTGACTAATAAACTGTATGATTTAAGGTCAGACTTCAAGTCCAGGTTGGAGCAATCTCTTTTTTTTGATTACATATAATAGTTGGATGAGCGTACTGGGTCTGGCTGGGTTATAAATATGTGTCTGTGTTATAAACATGTATCTGTTCCCACTGTGTTATAAGTATGATCTCAGTAGCCTTGTGACCTCACTTTGATATCTCTTTCAGAAACATGGAGACCATTGTCAATTCTGTATGAATCAGGTTTTGATTTCCAGAATCAAATTTATTCTAATTTTGCCAATTTTTCCTCTGATGTGTGTTCAGATCAATGACTCTGAAGTTATCCTTGTGTATTAGTGACCCCTTGAGTTTATCTGTAGATAATAGTCAACTAAAGGTTAAGAGAAGGGCTGTGTCTGGATCATACATGGTCAAGATCCAAAGACTAGCCTAATCCACAGCCAAATGAAGTGAAAGAGATGCCTCGTGAGCTCTTCACAGCCCTTTGAAGTCATCATTTTCTCCTGGGTAGAGGGTCTACTTCTGGGTAGGGCTTCTGACAGGACAAGCTTCCCCAGATGACGTGGAAGGGGTTGACACGTAAATTATTTTACCTGCTTCAGATGTGTTCTGAGATACATGAGTCCTGAATCACTTTTTAAGTAGGTGACTTACTTGATTAATTAGTTTTCTGCTATATGTGTTATTCATGAGCAGCTTTTCCACTTTATCACAAAGCACTTTCATTTTGCCAGACATTATTTTTGTTTAATATGCAATCTATTGAGCAACTGATTGCAATGCCCCATACAAGATTTTTATAAGTGTTGCTGTATGTTTTAGTAGTCAGTATAGTTATTGTAAGATTTAATGTTCGCAGCACTTCTGAAACAAATGGCTTTTCAGTGTCCATATTATTTTATCATATCAGTAATAAGCTATTACATGAATATGGAACAAGTTTTATGTGACACAGCAGAGAAAAGGTATTAATTTCCCATACCATTTCATTCTCATTTTGAATTAACAAAGGTGTGACTGAGAACCATTTCTAAAAAAAACATTGTACCATCTATTGCTGTATGAGAAATGTCCTGATAAGGAGTTGCTGCAGTTATAAAGAGGATAAATGGAACTTTGCTTTTAGATGAAAATCCTTTCTTTGCATATCTTTCTTCATCTGTGACACTGAAGAGGAGAGAGTGACCATGCTGTTTAGATGCTGGCCAGGTGGCGCACAGAAGCCCTGCAGTAGCCCTTGAACATTTGATTTAATTTCTCTCAGGCTGAATCCCATAGCAAGGTCACTCAGAGGCCTCCTCTTAACCCACTTTCTCATACAACTGGTATGGTTTTGTACCACTGCCTGTAACACCATTGCCTGTGGCTTTTCACCTTGAAAGGGCTCCATGGCTTGTGCAGTGTTTCAAGTTACGATTAGATTTAGGGTTAGGCAAATGCTTTTCAGGGATTAAGTTATTCACACGCAGAGGTTGGAGCTATCCCAAACCTCCTTGCTGAGAGGTTGAAATCAAATCTGCTGAATAAAATATTTCAGGCTAAATCCAATTGGGGGTTTGGGCTATCAGCACACAAAAGAAAACTTCTGCATTTAAATGTGAGCAGAAGGCAGCGTGAGGAGGAGGGCAGGGGCTGCCCTGCTGCGCAGACTGCCCAGGTGAGCATCCCCCAGACCTCCTGCCATGGAACAGCCTGTTCTGCTCTGCACACGCTGGTCAGCTATGTCTGCACAGGTACTGCCCCCATACAATGCCCACAAAACCTGCCAGTCTTCCCTCATTTTCAGTTTGTATTGCACCGTACTTCCAGAGCCAGCTGTGTCCCAGTTTGTGTTGGCACATCTGATTTGCCTTCCACACCGTAGTACTCTACACTTGTCTTCAGTGAATTTCATTTTCTTGATTTCAGTCCGTTTCTCCAATTTATCAAGATTTTTCTAAGCCTGTCCCTGAGAGACTTCCCTGCCTCTCCCAGCCTCTTGTCAAGTGCGTGTTTCAGCAGTGGGCTCTCTTTTGTAATTACTCACCATGTAAAAAGCAGTACCATCACCACTGATGAAGAATGGTAATAATTTCTTCACAGCCTGCAGAATTTAACGAGTGTTGCACTTCTGCTCTGGAAGGCTATAAAAGGGCTTAAAAATCTCCAGAAGGTGTATGATTATTTATTTAAATGTAGTGGGTTTATCGATTCCTGTGGAATCCGATTGATTTCATCCCTGTTAAAACCCAGGTGACTAAAGAATGTAGCCTCTTTGATAAATTAATAATTGAATGTAATGAATTATTAATTATGGCTCTTGTTCTGCCTTTGGTGACACAAGGTGCAAAGACCCCCATTAATTCCTCCCAACCCCATTTCATTCAATGGGCAGTTTCCACACCAAATTCAGGTCTATTCTAAATCTAGCAGAGGAGTAATATTAGATATGCTGTTGGTCCATTTAGTTTGTAGAATGAACTATATATTTGCAGCATTTAAGGCTCACTGAAGTTATTTCAGGGTTTTTTTTACAAACATATCTTCTGTTTTTCAGCAGAAACTCTTGTATTCCACAAGTGTGAGTTTCATTACATGCATGCTACCGTTGGGTGTGTACATTCATTCACCTCCAAATTATGGATAAAAATTAGAAGCATTCTAAAACAATCATTAAGATTATAAATCAGATATTTATATGGCACAAAGAGCTGTGTGAAAAAAAGCCTGGAAATCAGGTCTTGAACATTGCGTAAGGCAGTAAGTGGAAGTCATCCATGGTACAAGAAAAATTGGTTTAAGGCAGCCTTGCCCATGTTACAGGAGAAATCAGCCAAATGCACTGCACTCTGCTGTTTGCTTCCATTTCAACATCACTGTTTGCTCTGAAGGCCCCATTTACTGCAGCTGCACACATCACTTTTTCTCATGATCTTGACTTATCTTCTTATTGACCTAATGGGGAGAACTCAATATATGTTCTGGAAGATGGGATTACAGGCAGCACTGAACAAATGATCTCTCCTTCTCTTATCCTGGCCTCGAGTACCTGGTGCCTTACTGGCCTAGTGACCAGCAAAAGCTGCTGCTCAGTGTCATCTCCTTGCCTTAGGAAGTGGCAGCCCTTTTAAGTGTCCTTGATCTTGCCCAAGGATTTTTAAGTAGAACTACCTCATTCCTAAAATTCTCTTCCCCCCTCCCCCCCCGAATTATTTTAAACCAAGATATTCTCTAAAAGGATTTATAACTTACCATTAGAAATCCTCTTCATTGCTTTTTAGCCCTTTAGGATTTTGTCAGGATTACTAACAGGATTTTTATCGCTAGGGAAATATGGTTTCAGACATTATATCTTAAAAAAAATAAATCTGAAGCATAGACTGTCAATGAAGCAGCCAACACATTTATATTCTTCTCCAGAATAGCTTGTCTTGTAAACCAGAGGATTCTTTAGCAAGGTGTTTTAATTTTTTATGTGTCAGAATAAAGCAAATTTCTGGCTGAGGAAAACCATCTGTATGGATGACAGCTTGACCATTGCGGTTTACTATTTTGCTAACGTGTATCTACCACATAGGTTTCACTGTTTTTCACCATGTTTTGCTACAGCTGCATTCCTGCTCATTCTGGTCCCATACTTAAATATATTCTTCAGTCCATCTCTGCTCAGCTGTTCACTCAGGATTTCCAAGCATGCACCTCAGTAAATCAAACATCCTCTCAAGTGTTTTCCTGCATCAAGGCCTCTCTTCTTGCGAATAGAGGATGAATAAAGAAGGAATTAGGGACAGTAGTTCCTGCTATGCTGGACCCAGGAGACACCATAGGGTAAAAAGCATTCATGTTCTCTCCCTCGTTTATCTACAGATCTTGCAGTCCTCAAGGGGTGAAAACTTGGATGGTCTTAAATATGAAAGGGAACTGTATATATGACTTTATTTAATGGCTTTTCTACACAGGCTTCTTTGTCTTGATTTAAACTTGTTCTAATCATCCTACCTAAAGGAAGGATGATCAGCAGGTTTTTACAGTCACAGCTTACTGCATATCCATTGTGAACTCCCTGAGCGAGCAATGGAGGCAGTTCACCAACAGTATTTATGCAAAGACCTGTCCATGACCTTGTTACGTCTCCATGTCATGCCTAGTATATCAATAGCTGGGGAATGGGAGTCAAATTAGGAAGGAAATGGACCTGAGAAAATGTTGCATTGCAGAAGAAAGTGTTAACCTTAGATATGGTCTTTGGGGATGCAAGAGCTGAAATCCGTGCAAAAGCAAATTTTATTTCAAAAATGCTTCCTGATGACCATATTCCTTTCATTGTTTGTCAAATGAAGAAAGAAAGAAATACATTTCCTTTTTTCTCCCTCTAAAACTGCCCTCACAGAGTATGAGGAAGAGCACTGTGTTTTCAGTAGGCTCTTTCTGCCTCCATTGCCCCCAGTGCAAATTGTTGATCTAGAGCAAGGAAGACTGGACGTAGAGCTGTAGAAGGCCCTTAAAATAGGAGGTAGCAGCTCTCTGTTCCTGAAAGTGTTTTTCCAAGTCTTGGTTTTGCCCACGAGGTTGGATCTCATGGTGGGCCTCTGTGCTCCAGGTTCACCATGTTCTCCGGTCAAGACAATTTTCTAAATGATTGCTTTATTTGGAAAAATCCTGTGGGTTTTTTTCTGCTGTTTGTTTGAGTTTGGGTTTTGTTTTTTTTTTTTATCAATAAAGAACATAGTTAATTCATTAAAATGCATGACATTCCAGAGGTTAGTGGGTCACATAAATCTTTTAGAGCCAATAACTCTGTTTTTTTGTTTGAAAAAGTTTATTTAAAATTGTGTGCCTGGGGATGTACTGTCAAGGTTATTTTAATTTCATATCAACTATAATTATTTAAATGACCTCTAATCTATTATGTCTTAGAAAGTCTAAAATTCAATAATAGGAATGAAATCCTGTGAGTACAACCTTTCTAGCCACTTACAGGATTACCCTTAGCAATTCTCCAGTGCTTTGGGAGGTAGGGATGGACAGAGCTTTCTGAGATATTTTTCTTTTTGATTTCTAAAAAGTTTCTGGATCACTTGACAACAAGTTTGGATTAATTAATAAGAAGTGCAAAATACAGCGATCCCTGGGAATGACAGAAAATCCAATCAATAATAAGCATGATCCATCCAGATCCCAGTGCTGAGGGCTTTGTCAAGGTGTGACCATATGATGTCCATGAGCTGCATGCTCATCTTCTGTTTATAGCAGTATTTAGGATATTCTCCAGTTCATCTTCATTTTCCTGAAGAGTATGAAGAGGTTTTGCAAAAAAATGCTCACAATAAAATACCATTAATTTTTAAACAGATGAGTACAACCCTCACAGCTGGTAGCTCTATGCTATTTACAGGAGAAGTTATCTGTCTGATTATATATTTATAACAGGCCAGGTAGTGATTAATGTCTGGGGGGATGGAGGGGGCAGCTTGCCTCAGCAGGGGCTTCCATCACGGAGTCCCTCGTGCAGAGTCCCTGCTCCCCCCACCTCACTCAGCATGGGTCACCTTTGTCCTTCTGTGAACTACATGTTCTGCTTCTGCACTGCTAAATTGTGTAAGTCAAAAATCATGCAATAGGATTAAATGCATGTGATCTTTAAAAAGATAACTTTTATTTCCGTCCTTGGCTTTGGCCCTTCAGGCTTTAATCAGCTTTCATCTTCAAGCTCATCTTTGAACCCACAAAGGCTCTCTTGTCAAAGGCGAGATATTGTATCTAATCACTCGATTTCAAGAGCTGGGCTTTAAAATTAAAATGCCAGATATTCAAGTTCACTATAAGGACAGGAAAAGTCATCCTTAAAACAAAAGTTAGCAGGAGTTCATTCTTCCTCTTCCTTGCCGTCCCTGAGCCCGTGGTGCAGCCCCACAGCTGGAGCCAGCTCTCAGCAGCACACCCATGAGGGGTAGACACTGGTAGCTCCTTTTGTGAGTCAAATTTCACAAATACCAAACTTGGCAGCTCGTCTCATGCATGGGGTTTATTTTAGCAGGGGAGCAAACAGTTTAATTGCTCAGATTCCAGGCCCCAACCTCAACTAACTTTAATTAATTAATTAGATATTGGCACAAGTCATCAAGCCTGTAGGTGAAGAGAGGAAAAAGCTGCTACTTTAAGGCCTTCTCTGGGACCTTCTTGTTTGCCTTTTCCAGAGGAGGAAAGTGGGGAAAGTGTTTTCTATTGCAGTTAAAACAAGACCTGGAGTGGCTCAGGTGAAGGCGATGTGAGCAGCAGCAGGGCATGACTTTGGACTCTCCTACTCTCATATAGGAGTTTGTGTGGCTCCTGTCACCTCAGGGAGGCTAATGTCCATGCCCAGGCTTATCTGCTTATCAGCTGAATTGATTTTTTAGAAACTAAACACACATCAAGGCAGAAGGGCTGCAGCTGGAGTGAGTGTTAGATACTATCTCATGCAGGGGTTGGTGGTAGGCTGTCCAGCAGAGACTGGGTTGTTACAGGGCAGACTTAACCCCAGGTAAAGCATTGTAAGTCCCTCTAGGCTCTCTGGACAGTGAGGAGAGAAAGGTCCATCCCAAGGGCAATTCGGGAGAGGAGGCTTAATAGGACAGAAACTCCCTCTCTTGCTTACAAGTCCCTGAGCTGCCCTTCTGGGAGCAGCAGCCTCTGCAAACATTTAGATGGATGCCAAGAGGGAGGTAGAGCAGTTGCAGCAATTGCTCTCATACAGCTTGGGGTGACTGTAAATCAGCAGGACACAGGCTTGTTTGTCTGCAGGCTGATTTGGGATAGAACAGCTTCCTTTGGGAAGGGAAACACAGCTTTCCTGAATAATTCATGTTTTTTCCTTAATTATTCAATAATAGGTGCCCATTCTTTGGTATTGAGATCCCAGATAAAATGCCAAGAGTGTATTATGCCTCTAAATCTCATTTTCAGGAGTAGTTCAAGGCCAAATTTTCAAGGTTATAAAAGCATCTTAAGATAGAGATAGCAATTTTCAAGACCAGTAATTAAGCCAGGCATCCAATTCCCTAGGAGCACAACCTCTGTAGGCATTTTGTAAATGTGTCTTTTGGCACCTAATGACCTTGGCATCTTTCTCAAGAACAGAGAAGGGAGGGAGTTTGGATGACTTCCTATGGCTAAATTGCAGTGGAAGCTTTTGTTCAGTAGGAAATGCAAAAAAAAGGTCTTTTAGTATGTTTATTTTGTTAGCTGCTCTCTAATGATACAGCAGAAAAGACAGGTCTTGTAAAAAGCTAAAGTGACAACCAATCTTGTTATTTGGAGGGTGAAAAAATAAGTAATGCCATGTTTTTCCTGTAGTTCATTTAAAATTTTATGTCTGAGACTATGGTACCAACTTTATGTGGCATCATTAGAATACATTTGCTTAAAATAACTTTATGCTATTCATTTCTTAGAAAGTCTGAAGTGCAACTAACAAATGCTAAATCTTCTAAGCATAGCCTTCCCAGCTGCACAACACTACTACTTGTTTTGGCAGATCCCCAGCACGGCTGGGAGTCCTCTCTCTGCTTTCTGTCCTCAAAATGTTTTCTGGATCAGAGCTTTTGACAAGTAGAGAGTGTGGGAGTGTCATGTTCAACAGCTCCAAATCATTAGGAAGAAGCTGAACTATCCTGCACTGACCATGGTAGTGTTATATTTGTTTTGGTTAGTTGAGATCCTGACCCATTTAGGAAAAGATTAAATTTAGATGAATGTTTTAAAGTGTTAATTGAAGGGTTTTTTACATAAACAATCTCTTTTTAAATGAAATATTGTTTTGGTTTACAGATTTATATGTGTGTTTCTTTATAGTCAATTAAATTAATAAAGGAAACTAACAAATTAATAGAACAATTTAATAAATAATAGAAAATAGTGGATTTTGTGAGGCTTTGACTTCCATTAGACTGGAGTCTGAGCACCTTGCTGTTATGTTCCAGCCTGCCAGGAGGAAATCCTGTCCCCTCTCTGCCTTTTGGGGACAGGCAGGGAGTGGGGGAGCTTTCTGTATTCCCTGGGCCAGCACAGCGAGCTGGCTCAGTTGCAGGAGCAGCATGTCCATGTCAGCAGGCACCAAGAGCAGAGTTAATTCTGCTGGTTGGCCTCAGCTTGGGGATCAATGCGTCAGATATTATCTATAATATAGACTTGCCCTAAGGCTCAAATCTTTAAATGTATTTAGGAACCTAAATATGCAAGTGATTTCCTGATAGGCTTGCCCAAGATCACAGTTGAGGACTGTGACCAAATGCTGTAACCCTTTCTAGTCCCCAGAATGAGAGAGCATTTCTGGAAATGGCAAAGTGTATTGGACTATGTTAGGATTCTGGGAAAAGAGAATTACTTAATTTTCAAAAGAGAACAAGAAGAATTCACATCACCCTGACATGAAGATTACCTGGCCCCTGCTGAGTATGTGCTAACCACACACTACTCCAACTTCTGATATTGTAAACTTGCAGCTGATCACTTATGAATAAACTAAAGAACACTAATTATTTACAGAAATTATATGGTAAGTAACTGTGCGCAACAAATATACTTGTTTAAATGATAATCTGCTTGTGGATAATTCACAAAGAGGAAAAATGTGATGCTTTATTTATGGCGAATTATTCACTACTGTGAAGTGATTTGCTAGTGGAATGCTGATTCTTGCCAGATATTTATAGAGCTGTGTCCAAACTTACTAAATACTTCAAGAAAAAGCTGTGAGAACATTGCATAGCGTAGTTAGTGTTTGTGAACAAAATTCTGGTAATGATTGCTTAGCAGGAAGGTTTGGCTCAAGAAAATCAGCCAATACTCTACACCGGTATTAGATTTCCTTTACATAAATTTCAGATCAGAACAGTACTATCTTGCTAACTTTAACTTGTATGTGGAAACTAGGGGAAAGCAAGCAAAATGACAATAATAATTGTTTGCTAGGCTGTTGCTTCAGAAGACCCTTTCACAAACATCAGGTTTTGCAATGGGTTTTTATGTTCCCCAGAAAAACAACTGCAATTCCTGGTAGCTGAATTGCCCTGTGTGTTACTTGACAGCTGTCAATCAATCACTGCTGAAATTTACTTCTTTGTTATATGTGCTTTATAAAAAAATAGGAGACCATTCACACAACCTAAGTGGGCTTCATTAGCATAATGACAATAATGTAGCAACTCTAGAGAAAAATACAGCTTAAGGGAAGTTTAACCTGCCTTCCAGCCCAGTTACTGCATGGAATGGGAGTTTTCTAAGTAAGGAATTGATTCTAATTTCCTAAATCTCTAGACTGATAGTGGAAATAGTACAGGGAATAGAGAAGCGATTACTTCATGTAGCTGGTTATTGCTGTTTGAATCTGAACAGGACACTTGGCGAGATGCATGCCAGCAGAAGCTGGCTTCTTAGTTTAAGTACTTCAGCTTCTTACTGTCTGACTTAGCTCTTGATTAAGAAGGTTATGGCTTTTGTTTCTGTTTTACTTCATACTCCTGGCAAGTTTTCTGAGGAGGCTTGCCTTGACTCAGCATTTATAATATACTTGCATGATTCAGTTAATATTATCAGGATGTTCAGAATTAATACTACAGCATGTGCATTATATGTTTTTTGTCACTAGTTAAGTCAGCAGCACTAAGGCAGTAACAATATTTGTGATACCAAAGCCCTATATTCAATATTGGTGATACCGATACCAATAATAGTAACAATATTGGTGATACCAAACGCTTTCAACCTTACAGATCCCCGAATTTCAGCTTGCATGAATTGGTGTGTGGTAAAGCTAGTTTTTTAAGGCTTTAAATACATTGACCAAACTGTTTGTGACTTTATATATTTTAGCGAATACAAAGCTATGCTGATTTTTCCCGGCTAAAGACTGAAAACCTAGTCCCAGTGCTTTGAAATTGCTTTTCTGTCTTTTTACAAGACTCTGAGGGAAGAAGCCTGAGATGAGAGGCCCAGCTTTGAAAATGTAGCAGGATTCCTCTTCTCTGGTAGCTAGGGAACAGGCTTGAAAGTCAAGTTTATCCATATATGTGCATATAGATGTGCACATTTTAAATGTGTATATGTCTATTTTGAAGCTTTTAAATATATATTTATATAATCACAAATATATATATTTGTATATATAATTATATATTTAAAAAACCAATTCATGCTAAATCATTTATAATTCTTAAATAAAGAACCAAAGTTTTCTTCCTTGCACGAGACATAACCTATATAGTGTGCCAAGCAAAACACCAGTTTGTGTGCCAAGGTAATAGAGTTTTTGCTGTTTTAAGGAAGTTAAATATAACTGATTTCATAAGATGTTGTTTAATGAAAATGCTTGCTTTCTTTCACACTGGTGCTGTTTATTTTTGTCAAACCCTGGCTGGTTTGTTAAATATCACTAAATGATATTTACAAGTTCGCAATGCTCCCACGGACCAGGTGTAAAGATTTTTATGTATGTATCTATCTATACATTACATATATATATTCTTGATTATACATAATCAAAAGGAGAAATTAATGACAAATTCCCACCTACGTATTATCAGGCACGTCACTGCACAAACGTAATCTCATTTTATATCTATTTAGTTTAATGCTCAGGGAAATGGTTGAGACATTACAGCCCAAAAAACTGAATATGAAGTAGTTGTCTATGAAACTTTGCTGCAGATTAAGGTTTACATACGTCTGTTGTGGACTCATTCCTTAATTTTACCAGAAACTTCATCACCAGAAACTTCATCTCAATTCCCACATGAACCCACAGCTGCTGGTGTTTGAATTTCCTCCTCTTTGCAGCCCCAGCCATCTGGAAGAACCCATGTGCATATCTCTACTGCAATAACTCTCCATTTTCAAATATCAGCCATAAATATCTTCTTCTCCTTGCCCATAACCCTTCATTTCTCACCCCATCTGCAGCCACATTATAAGGGTATATTTTGCAATTGAACTATCTAATTGTGAATTGCTCTTTGAGATGCAAGTTGCCATATCAGGCGTGGGGGTACATGTTTGGGTGCCTGTCCGGGGAGCACCCAAGGGAAGGACCACAGACACCAAGGAAAGAGTCCCTTGCACCTGCTCATGATCCTGCTAACTTCAACTGCTGCCTGGTGGAAAGTTCAGCACTGTGGGTCTTGTCTGTATCACTGCAAGCTTTGTGTCACAGATAGCTTTTGCAATTATTTGGGTTCTTCCTTTTAGTACATTTGGGGAAAAAAAAAAAAAAAAAAAAAGCATTTTCAGCCAATTTCCTTGGCTGGCCTGAATTATAGAGAGCAAATCATTTTAACATAATCTTTCCCAAATTGCTGAGTAAAACAATTTCTGAATCTTCTTGTAGAACTGAAGATGTCAGTTTTATTGATTACAGCATGGTATCAATCAAACACTAGTCTTAAAATATTTTCAGATGCAAAATACAGTAAACATAGCCGATAAGTACCTTAGCCTTTACTTCTTCAAAGAACTCTGTAGGTGTTACTAACTGGTGTGTTAGTGTGGACTGCCCAGGATCTTTATACACATGTATGACTCCACCTGCATTTATTTCTTAGCAAGGTTACAGTACATTATGGGATGTATATGGTGGTCAGTGCCACCTCAGAATACCTTAAAGCACATCAATAACCAGTCTGCAAGGTCAGAGTCAAATTTTTGTGTTTCATTCTAAGGCATTTTGGATGATCCAAAAAACAAGATATCACGTTCACCACATCAGTAAAAAATTCTTAATTCTTGCATGAAAGTGTAGTTGGTGTATCAAACGCTGAAGATAAATTTATGATGGCAATTCTAATTCAAGCCATGTTCTTGAGTTCAGTCCACCTGAGCACAGACTATTTGATTGATAGAAAAAATGTGTGATCTATCTGTCTCTAGGGTGCCATCTTTTCCCATTGTCCCTTTGAGCTCTCAGTTCTGACACAATTGAAAACAAGGGGTCAAGTTACTGCTCAAAACGGAATGATTTTATGCCACTTACTAACGCTATTTCCTTGTAAGCCAGCCAAAAAAGATCGAAGAATTTGACATGCTTTTATGCCCCTTGAAATGTGGTATTGAAGATCATATTAGCATACACATATTTGCTTCATCTCTTCCTTCTAACGTACAGCTAACGTTCTAAAATTAGTCTGGAGCAGATTTCTCACAGAGTAGGAATATGCTTATTTGAACAATTTCTTACCTTGATTTCTGACATAAAATATCGGAGCTGTATTTTAGATTTAGTTATGAATAGATACAGCTTATTGATAGACAAATGATACCCCTGATGCTTTCCCTTCCTGTTATTTTGACATTTTGCTTGTAATTGGTGATTGTGAAAGTTGAAAATTAGCAAGATGGAATTATCTGATACAAAGAGAATACATTGAATTTTGCAATACCGAAGTGGAACAGAAATATATCTACAACCGTTTTCCTATATTTTTTTCCATAATCATTTCAGGTGGGTGTTTGTGTTTCAGAAACTACAATTTATTCTGCTTAGCAACTTTCATCCAGAAGAAATAGACTACAAGGTGTTTTATAGACTGTGGTAATTTAACTTACAGTGGTAATATAGGCACAACATGGCAAACAGACCTAACTGGCAGAGCAATTAATTCATGCTGAACATTAAGCACCTCAGTAGTCCCATGATGAAATCCACTTTGAGACTGCTGACAGGCCATCTTAATGTTAATCACATGCTTACAACCTTTGCTGTATCAAGGACTTAATTTACCAACACTTGAACAGTATGCAGGAAAAGAAGGAGAAAACAGGGAAGACGATAAGAAATAGTTTCCAGACAGAAAGCACTACACTTCAAAGGTTACTGAAATGGTCTTACTGACACTTGACTATGCCAAGATGTTATTTCCCACAAAACCAAAGAAAGGTAGAACAGCTGAACTAGGGAAAGACAAAAGCTTACTCCTTCCATCCAGAAACTTATTCAGTGCAAAATTTGGCTTTGTCACAAGCAATGATAAGAACAAGATCTTGCTCACTCTTCCCTTTCTGGTAAACGGTCACTCTTGTGGCATTAGTATGTTGACTCCTAATATTCTTCAGCTCATTCAGAATGGTCACATCCCAGCTATTTCCCTGTAGCTCCACAGGCAACTAAAATAAAAATGCAACCTGCTGTCATCACAGTGGATTGGATAGGAGTCAGCCTTTGCCTTCATGGGGAAGGGGCTGTCACCAGTCGAAGGGAATGGAGGAAATTCCCTAAAATATCTTTTCATTCAAGGTAAGCAAGAAAATTTATCCTTCAAGAAGTGTGATTCCTTACTGATGATGTTAAAACTGTAGCATGTCAAGTTTAGGGCTTTGATGAGCAAATGGAAGGAAATAGGGTGAACCAGGATAAGATTTGATCCTTCTAGAATCACATGATGGAAAGACTTTAGGCAATGTGTGAGATTTGTGCATGATCAGTTGTTGCTGAGAAATTTCTGAACCCTTAAGAGATTGCAGAGATGGAAACAGTTTAGGATCTGTTTTGCATCCTACTGTCTTCAATTTCAGAAAGACAAATTCAGTGGTCTTGGCAGTTTCTTACTTGTTTCCTTTTTTATATAAATATATACATTTTTAAAGATACACAGATTAATCTGTGGAAAAAAAACCCACAACAAACTCTTCTCTTATGAATGCAAGTGCAGTCTAAAAGAAATATCACGCAAAATGAAGGATGGAGAGATGTGTGTTGACTCTTATGCTGACAGCAGTAAAACTTTTGCAGAACACATTGAAACTTCTGTCACCAGAACTATTTTATTGCAGCTGGGAATAACAAGAACTGTAAGAACGGATCATTAAAGACAATAAAAACAATGGTTTTTTCTTCAGATAGGTAAATCACATTTTGAGAAGTAATTGATAACTAATGCTACACAGCCAGCTGTAAATAAACCATCCATCCCAAGGATGAAATATATAATTTTTTCAGTCACAGTCCTAAACCTCCATCAAAGATCTAATTTCCTCCCCTTAGCAGGGGAAAATACAAGCCTTTATCAAACAGTAATCCTTTTAACAGAAATGCCAATTAAAGCTACCCTTCTCTTTATACTATATGGGTTCTCACCATCTGTCTTGCAACTCTGTACTGTAAATAAGAAGGAAAATAAAAGGATTCTCAGTTTATTATAGCTTTAACTGTAGGAAAAAAAATTCAAGCATTCCCTTGATGTCAACAAATATCCCTCTTGTCACCCAGTGGAAACACGACCATACTTGCGCTTTTGCTCGAATTAATGAGTTTGAGTGCTCGGGGTGCAGGGCTGAGAACCAGAGGCTTGTAACCTATAATGCAGCACTGGAGAGACTTTTCTTCACCAAGGGCAAACAGGCCTTTGAAATGCCTTTGGCAGACCACACCGCAACACCTACCTGGAGTGACAGCAGCTCTGAGAATATACAACAGAAAATGTAGAAGTGGGGGCTTCAAATTGTAGTGTAACATGGAAATGCACCATGGTGTTATTAACAACACTTTGCACCATTTATTAAAGCTTCCTTGAAAGAAATCAGTAATTTCTCATGAGCTATGTAAACACCATGACTTCTTATTTGGAAATGGGTTGTCTTTCCAGAGTATCAAAGGTAGGAGAAGTCTTCTGCACATTTCTACAAAGTGGTACATTGAGGCAGAGCAAAGTCCTGGATCATATTTCAAAGTAATATCTCTGGATCTCTCTCCTTTCTCTGTCATGCCTACACAAATGCCTATCCCACTGCTCAAAATTAGGAGATATGACAAGCAAGCCCACCCAAACTAATAGGAGTTTAAAAATCAAATGAGAGTCACTACTTCTCAAAGTTGCAGTGTATTTTCAGAATGGTACCATGAAAATAATGCAACACTCTGTTAAGATGCTCAAGCCCTCTTTTCTTTAATGTGTAAGGCTATTTTAAGTATTCCATGAACTCATTTTCTTTGACTTTTAACAAGTGATTCCTAAGTTTATTTCCATGTCCTGTGGGACTGATGTCCTCACAAGCTTTTTCTGTTCTGGCAACAATCTGTGGGCAGAAAAGCTGCAAGCCTCCAAATTTGCATGAACCATAAACTGTAATTAAAAATGGCATTAAATGTTATCAAAAATGGGGTCCAGAGATTTGGTTTTCTTCCTTATTATGTTAGTTCTCTTTCAGAGAAGTGGCCCTGTTGTCTGGAAGTGGCACACAGTAGTCAGACAGTGGTGGTCTATGGTATGGTGTGGGAGTGAATGCGGTGGAAAGGACTTAATGGGTGGCCCTTGTTTAGGCTATGACATTAATACTGGTTTTGATAGATGTATCCTATAGACCCACTGCAGTATGATGAATTCAGCACCTTATTTTTGCACATTTCCTACGAGATTGTTATAAATTTGCAAACATAGGGGCAGGGAGCTCTGGTTGCATTTGATTGTGTGATCAGGTGGAAAACTAAACATATAAAATTGCTCATTTCAAGTAAGATACTATCTTTTTTACCCAAAATACCTTTTTTAACCCTTTTTTAGATACAGAGAACGTAAAATATGTGTTGTAACACACATTAGTCTGAATGTCAAAGAAAAAAATTTTTTCCCGCCTGCATATAACAAGAGACCACAATGCATTTATTCAGGACTTCATTCATAATGGGCTTATCAGTGCTATAAATCTTAACAGAATTACCTTTTTGTGGTCAGATTTTTCCTGTTCTTTCAGTTTTGTCTCTGCTGGTCTCACAGTTTAGCAGATTATTAATTCTGCTTCAGATACACCCTGTGTAGACTTAACCATGCTTCTACAAATTCTCTGTAAGTCAGCACCTTCTCCTCTGGGACTGCAGCAGCAATACCTTAGTCCCCTTTGCATTCAGGAAGTACACAAAAAGGCTTGCTGCCAAACTACTTCCCATCCTTTTAACAACTCTTTTAACTCTCCCATCTCCAGTTTGATGGCTTGTGTTTTACTGCAAAGTGAGCTTTCCTCTTAAAGATAATGATACCCTTTGGTTTCTAAGTACCTAGTAAATTGGTCCCAAGGTGTCTTATGACTTTGACTTGGTTGAAACATCCACTTCATTCCTTGTACAGCTTCTCTCTTATAAAAGTATCCTTATCAACTTTGTGACAGTGATGGGGTTTCTGTGTTATGCTTGTGACCATGTCATTGATTAATAATCTGCACATCTGCAATGCTGAGATGTGTTTGCTGCTATATGTACACGTGCAGAACTCCAATCAACATGTATACCTTACATAGAAAAAGGTTTTATTAATGGAAAAGTTCTATGAAGCATAGAAATTACTGCTTGAATTATTTGTTAGATGTTTTTCATTTAAAAATTCTAAGAAATGGGAGAAAAATAAGGTAAACTATTCAACCTAAGAGGCAATGTATTGAAATATATGAGTCCTGTGAGTCAGATCATACTTGCTTTTCTACCACAGCAGCCCAAATCTTACAAGCAGCCTGAGGAATACTATGTTTTTCAGACAAAACTAGTCTGAAATATCAGATCCATATTCTGGTATAATTTGCGCTGCTTTGAAAGCCTGATGGTGTATAAAGTTCAGTGTCATATATGATCCTAGGTGGCAATAAATGTTAGGATGTTCCTAAGCCAGAATCCATTAATATGTGTAAAGATAACCAAAACTGCACTATCTTTGTCTCTGGAGAATATAAAGGACTTCAGTTCCTTTTCCAGTAATATCAACTAAAGAACTAATCAGTTATGCAAAATGTGAACCAGAATGTCTCCATGACAAAATATCGTAGAATGTATAAAAGTGTGACTTCCTATGGAAAATTTAAACCAACTGAGAAAAATTTCAAAAGAACAGCTATCTCCTAAATGCTCTAACTTCCACACAGGACATATAGGTTTTAATTCCATAAGAATTTCGTAACAATTGATACAGGTGTCAATTCAAATAAATATAAACAGAAACTGGAAATCCTCTGGCAGAGTACCTGTTCTGGTAAGGCATGCTACTGTCTTTTTGGCAAATTTCACCATATCAATTGGCACTCGTAAATAGTAATCAATTAGAATAATTTACTGTATAACCAGGAAAGTGGCTTTCTTGTGAATGCTTGCATAATGAATATAAATAATAACATACTGAGAGTTTTTTCAGTTTTCCTCAGTACCCCTTTCTGAATACTTTTCTCTGAATGATCCACTTGGCCTGTCATTCATGTGGTTTTTGAAATAAAACAATCCTCCTCATGCAAACACTCAGTGTAATTACTAAGGCCACTGCTTAAGTAACTCTGCTGGAGTCACTCCATCTGTGAACTGCATGAGCCTACGTAAAATAATTCACTATGCACGTAAAAAGAAAGGGAGACATAGAGGAAAATTGCAGATAACCTCAGGGCTTAGCAGTAGGTCTACTACAATTAAATAAAAGATTTTCTGAAGGTGACCTTGCGGGTGTTCATTTCTTACTCTTGTCAACAGTAGACCATGATGACAAGGCGGGCAGAAGGTAGTAATGAGACAGTTTGATTGATCAGTGAATGTCAAATTAATTCAGCTGGAAGCTTGCCAGAGCAAAACACAAAGCTGCATGGCGGAATAAATAGAAGAGTGGATTTGATACTTTGGCTAGAACAATGCCCTGAAACCATTGAAAAGATGGCTCGGGCATGGAAAGGTAAAAAATGAATTCTGTAATGAATTATTTGTCATTCAAAACAAATTTGGTTTTACAACAGGAGATAAAAACTATACACACAGCTTTGCCAAAAGGAGAAGCAATAGATTATAAAAATGTTAGTGGGACAGATGACAAATATTCATTTATCTTTAGGCAATCTACAAATTCAGCCTCTTAGATTAAAATCAAAGGAACCGGTCTGGAGAATTCAGTAATTTAAAGCATGAAGAAAAAAGCCCTTTTTTAACTTTATTTTATATGTACAAGCACGTATCATTTTATAGAGCTTCTTCAGAATCAATCTTGAGAAGATTGGTCTATTAAATATATTTATTTGGATTTGATTGCAATCATTCACAAAATGTTTATGGTCTGCTGTATACACAGAGGGAAACGCTGGCCTACTGAGTCAGTGGCAAAGCCTCCCTGACTTCACTAGGTGCTGGGTACTACCACTACATGTACAAGGAAAAATTGTCCCTACTGAAATCAGATTTTTATCTGATAATCAAATACAATGGCTATTTTCAAACTTACTTTGTTCAACCCATTTCTCTCCTATTAGCATGAAAAATGACATTGACCTCCTTAACAATACCCTTCCTTGAGAAAAAGTATCCACATAACTTATGTCTCCAAATAACATGTTGCTACTGTTGGGCAGCTCCCTTTCCAACGTGGCTGCTCATCCAGAAAGCTTTCTTGCTCCCAAAAGTAGTTTTTTTATGTAATGGGCTTGGGAGGAAGGGAAGTGGTGGGGTTATGGAGACATCAGGGCAGGAGGTGGGAAAATCTCCAGCATAGCACTATCAGCTGTATCATCTCATTCTGCTTATTCCCAGAGCTGTTTTCCATGGATGCCCGTGCTGTTGTCAGGTCTAACTTTACAGCCACTTTTCTTTAAAACCAAAAAGCTGTCACAGTAAAGGTGAAGTCTACACCAGGAGTTGTATCAGCTGCTGGCAGCCCGTAATTACATAGCTCCACATTGCTAAATGTTCTTTTTCATAAAATAAGTAACATTGTCCTATTTAGACTGTAAAGGTACTTATATTAACTTTGTGATGTGAACACACATTCTAGAGTGGGAATTTGCTACAGTTTCACACAGGATCGGTATTTATGCCGCAATTGCAAGACATACTTTTACCAGTGTAGAAAGATATCTAACTGGGCTTCATTATCAGCCCTTTATGAATCCACTGTTCTGCTGGAGATAGAAAAATTTTTCTTCCAAGTGTAATGCTGATGTTGAAAACACAGAGAGCTATTATAACTAGGGTTAGTTCAATTGCTCAGTGTCTCTTGGGAATATTCGTGCCATCATGCTTGTAAATTAATTTCCTTTGGCTATTCTGTGTTCCACTTGTGTTAATTTTCTATGAACATTTCTAGAAAATGGTTTTATTAACAAAAATATTAATCGAATGACTGTTTCTAAACCAAGGCATATTTGAAAGGGCTACTCCTGGTACTTGTTCTGAAATCATGGAGTGCTCTTGTATTGTTTGTAAGAAAATCTTGTTTTTAAAAATGCCTACTGAAAACAATAGCAGCTTAGATGAGTAATTTTGCTCTAGTGTTAACAGAGTTTTAGGGCTGAAAATATATTTGTTGAATGCCAGGAAAGGCTGATGGTAAGGTTCTTTTTGCAGTCACAACTACATCATCTTTGGTGTATATAGTCAGGTTTTGTATCTGGAGCAATAGAAGCAAATTCCTCAAGATGAGCTGCTCATGCTCGTACCTGTTTGCCACACAGGACTGGCCAGACCTGGAATTTTGACATTGGAAAGGCTCAAACACCAGGGAGCCATTCTGCATGGTGCAGAGGGAGCAAGGGGAGAGTACACAGTGGTGGGACAAGGGTCTTGTGGATTGTCCACACAGGCACTGCTCGGTGAATCCGCTGGTGCCAGCACACTTATTGTACCACAACAGGACTGCTGCGAGCACATCTGGGCCTCACAGCACAGACTGGAGGGTGAATAGGAACAAGACATGGGAATTTTGCCACCAACTTCAGTGGGAAACAGATTGAGGTATTGTCTTTTCATGCATTTATCTGCAGTGATTAATTTTTTAGGGAGCCAGGGACAGCCAGCTGCCACTGAGCGATCTGTTCCTAGGCTCCAACTGTTCAATAACTTCCCAGCCGGAGAAGCCTTTGTCCCCACCTCATCTCTTTTTCGGTCGTTCACATTATCACTTGATAAATATCTCGTGGCATGATGCTCTATTTTACCCAGACCTACACCTCAGAGACCTCCCTGCAACTTCTACCATCCAACCCCAGGAAGGTAATGCATCAATAAAAAAAAAATTACTTGATGTGATGTGAAGTGAGACCCGAAATACCCTTGATATTGTGTGTTAGGTACATTGCAAACCTTCACACACTATGAGGTTTAATGGTTTACTACAATTCTATTGAAAAACTTTACTTTTTCATCTGAGTAGAAATTTGTCATATACAGAGGAACAATTAGTCAACCTGATAGACCACAGAGCCTCTTGATCCGATCTGTATAATTATATGATGCCTATTGGGTTCTTAGTTCATTCTTTCTCTGTAGCTATAAGTGTATCAAAATACTTGTTTGGGCACTACCTGCCCTTGATGAAAACTCCTGTTTTTTTAATAGAGGTCAGCACATCCTGTTAGCACAGTGAAATATCCTATGGATGAGAAATTTCAATGCAAAACTTCAGGCACCCAGTTTGAATGCCCTGAGTTAGGAGCTTGATCTGAGCCTGCTCTTGGATGAGCAGAACCACCTTCAGGAGTCCCAATTTCTTTTCACCATGAGGGGAAGCTCATGAGTTATTTGGGTGCCTGAGCAAAGTGCTTACACTATGTATTCTTGATAAAGGGCCACAATTCTGAAGTGGTCTCTAAAACTGCACAGCCCATCTTTCCTCCAGGAGCAGACATTTGCACATTGGTAAATCTCGCTTGACTTAATTTTGGCACAGAAACAGTCTTGTGGTTTTAGTGATGCAGATTCCCTACATGTGCAGGGGAAAGCACAATCCTGCAGTTGCACTTTCAAGGATTTCCGCAGAAAAGTAATCCCTTGGCTCTTCTGATTTTTTAACTCTCAAGGCAGGAATCCCGCTGCTCTTCAAAGCAATCATGCTGTTGGTCTGAGTTTGCTCCTCTTGAAGTCTATCACTGAATTCAATGGGAAGGATCTCAGTCCACCCACTGCTTAGAAATGCCACCTATTTCTTCTTGGAATAGTAATAACTAACCTTTTATCCACTGTGATAATACTATTTAACTCTTCAGCTGATTTACAATAATATCCTCCCCTAATATTTATTGTACATGTTGCAAATTTTTACTTGATCTTCATTTCTAGATAATATCCATATATTTATATGATAGTATTTTGATTTTCCAGCTGAAGTACATTTCTCAGTAATGCAGCACTTGAATGCATAGGCATTGCTCTGAACTTTGAAGAGACATCATAGGACTGGAATGAACCTAAAAGTTGCTTTAAAAACCTCTCTCATCTTCAAACAATTCTCACAAAAAAAAACCCCAAGTGCAAACATTCCATTGATTAAAGATTATTTAGCATGTTTGAATAGCTTTCCAAAAAAGCCACATACCTAAAACTTAGTCACATTTCTGTGAGCCTGCACTGGTGTTTCTGACATTATTTTTATTAATGTTAAAGGAAGGGAAATAGTTCTGATTTTTCCCAAAGGAAATACCAGGTTTTAATGTGGTGAAAGGACAACCATTGTTTGCTGAGATTTCCGTTGCTGTGACTCATTTACTTGTCCTACTCATTCAGTAATTAGCCTGGATGAGCTCTCTTTCTGCCAGTTGGCATTCCCAGAGCATCTGAGGGGAATCCTGGTGCTTTCTGTTTGCATCAGTTGAAATGAGAAAGGTCCTGGGTCACTCCTGAACACAGACTTTGGCATCATACCCCACTGCGCAATCAGCCCCACTCGCAGGGCTCGCTGCCTTCGCTACTCTGTGCTCTTCCATCACCTCCCCACTAATTAAAGTGTCAGTCCAGAGCAGCTGGGGTTGGTAGTGGTGTGCTCATGCCAGGGATATAGCATCTCAGAAGGGTCACCTCTGGGGAGGGAACATTTGAAACATATGGGAGGAAAATGCTACTGGGGAGTTTTTTGACATCTTGAGTTTCTAAATTGGCTCTTGGATATGAGAAGACATTACTGCATTAAGGTTTTTCCCTTCTTCCTAAAATCCTTTGCCACAACATTTTGCAGTACAAAGCATTTTTTAAGTGGAGGGAAAGGGAAGGGAGGGAAGCATTAAAGATAAGGATTATATTAAGGGAAGTGGCCAACTTTGGAGCCTAGCAGCATGACAAAATTGAGGTAGAAGAACAGAGACTGTTTTTTGATGTAGGATAATTTAACTTAAGACCATGACTATCACTCCGTTTTACACATTGTAATGAATGCGGGCATGCAGCAAGAACAGTTTGGGAGCATCTGATATATGAAAGCATGAATATGGTATTAGGCACTTTTAATTGCTGAATTTTTGGTGTCTTGGGCTCTTTTTTAATAATTTCCATTGTTGTTATTCTTTCTTAAAAAGCTATAAGGGTGATCTTTAGCTCTACAGAGTGTGTTGGACATGGAAATATAGAAACCAGTTGAATTGTTTTTATACTTTATGCTAGTAAATGATTTATTTTATATGAGAGCATCTTTTGTAATGCCTCTCCCTAATTAAGATACTTCAAGCACCTTTCTAAGCACAGTGTATATTGGCCTGGATTCAAGATCTGCTCAGTGCAGAGGAGGGGTACCAGGGAGTCGATTATGGGTCTCAGACTCACAAACCCCCTCTGCTCCAGCCTTGATTTCAATTAGAGCATCTAAAGGGGCAGCTTCGAGTTGCCCCCAGTTGTTCTGTGTCCTTGAGACTCTCAGCTAGCTGGGAACTGAGAAAATTGAGATTTCTACCCATTATACACATTGTGACAGCTGAGTGTTTCCCCAGCTGTGGTCATACTCTGTATGGATGTGCTTTGTTAGTGGTTGGGATGAATGGGAAGAAACTGTGGCCCTTTTAGCATAATCCTACTTCACCCTTATATGTCTTCTCTTGGCAATGTCTGTCAGTCCCCAACAGCCTTTATGTGAGATGAGTGGATACTGCTGTCCCCAGATTTTCATGCTTACAATGAAGTAATTACAAATGGTATGAAAATTTAGTCACAATACTACAAAAGTCTCCTTAGAATGTGTTTCTAAATGAAATCTTTCATTAAAAACAGAAAAAAAAAAGTGATAACTTCACTGAATTCCAATGGATATCTTTGATGTGTTGATATTCTTGGTAGATTTCTGTCAAAAGCATAAATTCATCTGTAACTATTTTTGCAAAAAAATACTTGAGCTGCAGTGTTGGGGAGATAACAATCTTGGGACTGGGGGAAGATGCATTTATTGAACAATTACTCATAAAAAATATCCACAGAGCAGTTCTAAATACAGTTGATGTCTACAAATACTATATTAACTGAAAAGAAAAAGTTAATCTGTTGTCCTTGCTCAAGTGAAATCAAGTGGCTGTTAGGATGGCCTTTTGTAGCTCATTTGCTGACACTTGAGTCATTTAAACTCACCTGAGAAGGATCCTTGCCAAAAGAGGGGTTGTACTTGAGCAGCTCTGAAAGCAGTGCTGGTGGGTTGAAATTGTAAAATTACTAAAAGAAAATCTTCCTGCTGGCAGAGTCAAGGACAAAACTGAAGTTAAAGGGAATTGAATCAGAAATTTTTTGAAAATTATGCTCCCAGGCTACTTAAGAAGAAAGTTTTATGGATGTAAGGGAAAATAACTCCTTGAGCTTGATATCTACCATTTCTGAGATAGCTGGTGAGTGCTTTTATTGTGAATGTGTTTATGTTTTTATGACTTGTGAGGAGATTCAAAACTTTGATCTAGTTTAAGAAAATAAAATCATAGCAGGAATGCTTGAGGAAGGTGGAGGGAGGCCACCGGGGAACTTTGTCAGTGGTGGTGGGTCTGCTGGAGAGTGTCCCTGCACAGTTTGCACAAAGAAACTTCCAAACAAACATCTCTTTCTGATCTCCAGAAGTCTTCTTTTGGATAGGGCTCCGAAGTGTCTCTTGGTAGAATTCCCCAACACATTGAAGCAGAAACATTTAGGTTTCTGATGGAGTTTATTCTGTTTCTAAATACTGACAGATTATCCTTGCCAGACACACCTTACACCTGAGCTTGAGGAAGAAAAAAAAATCACACATCAAAATGTTCTTTTTCTCTCTTTTTTTTTTTTATTCTTCAATAAAGTAAATGAAGGGTATTTACAGTAAAATAAATCACCAGGAGAAGATGCTTTCACTGCCATAGTACCCAGTTCTCTACCATCAATATCCACAGGATGATATCCAAGTCTAAAATACAAACATTAATGAAAAAGAGGATCTTAATAAAAACAGCTTTTTCATATTTGCTTTTTTTTCAAGTTGCAGAGTTATCGCTTTGCAAAAGCCATTAGCAGGCTCCTGTAACTGCACTTTCTGTTGGAGAAGGATGTCATGTCTAAAAATGTTGTCACCTTCAGAATACTGTGAAAGTCAGGGGCAAGTTATTTTAATAAGGCAGTACTAGAAGTTGTGGGTAGAATCACAATGGAAAAGCAATATTTTCCTTTATATGGCCAATGAAGTAATCTCAGTTTCTCTGGGGAGATGCTAGGGATTATGCGGATGGTGAGATTAGTGTATTACTAAAGCATTTAACAGCAAGAACAGCTACCATGTTAGCTCTCTAATACTTTAATAATACTTAATATTTCTAAGTTGTATAGCCTCTTTCTTTACAGGTTTCTATCCATGCCTTTTTCACTGCAGTCAGCTCTATCTACCTTGAGAGATGGAGAAATAGGAAGGCTTTCTTAAGAAAGTGATTGATTGGGGTGAGATTGGGGCTCCTGCAGGAAATGATGGAAGCTGCCAGGCTTGTGCCTTGGAAAATGCCACTGAACAACAGTCCAATTTTCATAAATGAAGAGACTTTCTGGTTTGGGAGAGATGTTGTATTGTGCAGGAAGAACTTGATGGTGATTCCTGGAGGAAGGGTTAATAAGAGAGTCATTTTGTAGCCAACATAAAATTTGGCTTACATTGATGGCTTCTTCACTTGGAAAGCTCTTTCTGCAGGGGAAATCACAATAGGTGAGAGTGGAAATAAAGGAGATTTCTTACCCATTCGACTCCAACTGACCCCAGGCCTCTCAATTTATGCATTGTGCTTTTTTCTCTCCCTTGCTCCATTAGCCGCCCCCGCTAACTCTGATGGTAGTAGTTAAACTGCTTCCAGTTTGGGTTTTTCCACAGGCTTTGCTTTAAAGTTTCATCTCACTTATGGAGACTTCCATCCACATTCCCTGCACTTATTTATTTATGCATAAAAGCTGCTTCTCAGCAAAAGCACAGACCTGGGCAGAAGGCACAGTGACATGTCTAATAGCAGGATTGCTGGAGGGGTCAAGCCAGCACAGCAGAACAACACACTTCACACAGGGCCTGAGTGGTGCAGAGGGGAGCGCTGTGACGGCTTGGGTTTATCTGAAGTCTCTGATTAATAGCATTACCATCCCAAATCTCCTGCTGTGTCATGTCTTGCTTGCCTGTCTGCTCTTAACTGAGACCCAAAGAGCATCATGTACTCACACAACCTTGGTAATTATCCCAGCTACCTTGGCTCCTACTTCCCAAGCTAAGGCTGCCAATCTCCTTTCTATTACTGACCAGCCAGACTTGCCTTGTAAGTCCTCTTAATTGGCTTTTTGGGATAACTGAAGTTTACCTATTCAGCCTGGCCAATTTGCTAACAAGGCTCAGCTGCCTTTTCTGGACCTTGACAGGCTGGAGAAGGATTTTCAGGGCTTGGCTAAGCTCAGCAGCTTTGGAACAGCTGCAAGTAGTACCTGAGGGTTGCTATCAGTGGCTTCACCTCTCCTGTGAGAGGCTTCTTGTGTGTGTCCAAAATGTGGATTTTTCTTATTGAAAAAAGATGGGTGAGTGCTCTTTCACCAGCCCCTAAACACCCTCTTCCCCCTTTCCTTCCCTTCTCGCAAAACTATACTTGCTAGTGGTGTATGCTATGGAAAATAATGAACCTGCATGTGGTATTTTACTGCTACTTTCTATCCGTGTATACTGTGTCAGATATATTGAAAGTAATGGGATTTATAACACCATTATGGTTCTGATAGTTGGCCATATCTATGGCTAATCTTATTTTTTCTCTGAGCTCCCCTGTTCTTTGCTGCACTCTGATTTGATTTTTTTTTTAATGTAGTGATATCAGTCTCTAGGAGGCAATGTTCTGTCACAATAGAGTTATTAGATGGCACTGTATATAAAAAGAGGCCAAAGTGACTTGATAGTTATTTCTTTTTTTTTGTAGCTATAGACTCATTAGAAGAGCCTCATCCACTTGTGGCAGGCAGGCCAGAGTACACCTCATTAGTGTTTAGTATGAGAAAATCCAGCATGCAGCACCAAAGGTTAGTTACAGATGTATTTCATGATAGATCTAAAGCTCTCTATTTTAACACTTGCTCTAAAGTAAAGCTACTGAACCATGACTCTGTATTGCAGTACATTAAAATGCAATGATAATTACCCTCATTATGAAAACATCTCATAGCTCTTGCAATACTTGCTTCAAAAATGCATTAAGGGGGAGTATGCTTGGGATGTAATCTACAGAAGTGAGGGGTGATAGCTGGGAAAGTAAAAGTACATTTATGGACAAGAGAGGTGGTGAAGAGATGTCCCTCCCTGACAGAATCCTACTGCAAACTGCTATCTCTCAGAAAAGGTCTAATTCAGCACTCGCCAGTTAGAGGTTTCCCATAGTCCTCCCTGGAAACAGCATGCAGTGAGTCCCAGTGGTCCCCATTTGTCTTATACGGGTCTTGTATAGGATTGACCAATGAAATGGGTTTTGTGTAGGTGCATGCTTACCTGGTACTGCGTCACACAAAATTTCTGCTTTTGATAGTTTTGAGGTGACAAAGTGAAAGGTGTTTTAGCTGAAAAAAGGACTCATTAAAAATTAGGTCTGTATTTCCAGTCTGTCCATGCACACAGGGAAAAAAAAATAGTTCTTGTGCGTAATATGTAACCCAGAGGATTTGGTTTGAAGAGCTATATTAGCCTGGAGACAAAAGAGGGAAGCCTTAATTAGAAATAAAACAAGCAGGCTTTCAACCACCCTGAACTTAGTGGGATGCAGAAGAGGCCTTGCAGTAAGAAAACTCCTTGATCTACCAAGTTTCTACAACTACCAGTGCCTAGAAAAGTCATTATATTGAGTAAGAGAACAAAAATAGAATATATCTCCCCATCCCAAGCAGTGGTAAGGTTTTCTGCAATGTGCTTCTTAGCAGGGGACAGAAGTTTGATAAGGATCAACATCTGATCCTTACAATTCAGTGTAGAACTTTGCTGATGTATGTATGTCTTACAGTTTGTTTCTCGTTTGTAGCCTACAGGAGGCATATGAGCAGAAAACCAGTTAGTTGGGTAATCGTGGTAATTAAAAGAGATGTAAACTTTCAAAGTAGCTGACACTTAGTCATTACACCAAGCTGTCACGCTTGACTGAACTAACGTTAATTCCGATATCCCATTATATTTAGCTGATATCAGTTTAAAAGATAGCTGCTGTGTTTCTCTAGCAACTTGCAGCTACAGTCATAAAAGTATTGATTGCAGTGCACATTTGACAGATGCGAGATGTATTTAAGAGAAATTGTGCCATAGATATTCTTTTACTTAAACTGCTCGATGCCATATGGATTCCAGATATATCCTTCTGGATTTCACTGGTAAAGTCCTGTGCAATCTACCTGAGAGGTGCAAGATTGAGGAAACACATTCTTTTGGGCTGTATTTTTAGTTTCTTAGCATCGATCTCTTTGATTTTGGTACCTGACTACCAAGGTGATGGAGAATGGGAGAAAAAGCAGTTTTTTAGCCAGCTTCGCCATTTTATTTGAGACTTCACCACATGCTAAGTTATAGACCTCAGCCAAAGTCAAGCCTTCTAATTGACTTCAGCAGGATTTGATGGAGGGGCTGAGCACTGAAGTTTTCTATTTCTTGGGAATTATCTACATATTTAAGAGTTATTTTATCTTGCCTTTCTTGCTGGCATCAAATTGATTTCCCAGTAGTGAATTATTATTTTTAAGACCTTGTTAGATTTCATTAGATACTAAAACCCCAGCTAGTGGAAGCTGCTGGGAGCCGTATGGGAGCTATGGAGAAGTTTTTGTTTGCAGGACATAAACTCTATTGAAGTGGCAGCAGGGTGCTCACGGCAGACTTTGTTCTTACAGGTGTCTAGAGGACATGAAGCTTTCTTGTTCAACCCTTAAATGATTTCTATTTTTTTTCCTAAGTATCCTACCCTTTGCTATCTTATAAGCTAAATAAGCTTTTATTAGATAATACATTCTCTATTTCTTCATTTCTGCACGCAATTTTAAATTGGTCTATGTGCCCGCACTGAAGCATGAGGAAAATGATGGCAATTGTCCTAAGACAACATAAGAAAAGAAACAGAAAAAAAGATTTTAATTTCCTTTAAAAACTTAAAATTCAGCAACTCAAAAAACCCCATAAGCCTAATTACTTTTATCTTTTTCTTTAAAATAATTTGTTAGCTTATAGCGTGGCAGGAAAAAAAATGGGAGCAGGCCCACAAACTGGCATGAGAAATGGGAATAGTGAAATGAAATGGCAAAAGAATTATTCATAGATTTATTTCTCTGTGTTTGGCAAAAAAAAAAGTGAGTCTGAGAGCTTTCACAGAGACAGGCATGCTGGCATTATGAAAAAAAGGCCAAAGTTCAACTTTATCTAAAGATTCAAAAGCTGTCATCAGATCAATGTACGCCTTACAGTGTAGCTTGCAAAAATCATTTCTCTGCTAATATCCTCAAGGACAAGATATAGTTTGATTTGGCTCTTCCAGGAGGTATTCTTGATTGCTTTGGAAAGCAATATTTTAAAATGGGGGTGAGGGAGAGTGATGTGGAGTTTTATTTTTAAAGCTCTGCAAATCACATCAATCAGCTGTGAGGAAGGAGACTCTCTTTCTTTATAATGGGAATCTTGAATCTTCTCTTTTATACCTAATTGGCAATTTTTTAAATGACTTTATGAAAATCAGTCTGCCTTCCAAAATGTTTCAGGAGTTGGTTTTGTATGGGTTAGTGCCTTCTTCTGTTTGTTGGTTTCTACACTGCAGTACATAGGGATTTGGGACTTTTTTTCCTTTTTCTTCAACATTTGCATTTGATTCATATGCGGACAGATCCTAAGAACTGTGTGAATACATTGGTTAACAAATCTTATCAAAAACTGCATAGAAATATGCTGGAGACAACAATCTAGTAGTTTAGTGTTCCTGTACTGAGGCATTGTAGAGAGCAACAATTTACCTCTTCTTTTTTTTCTTTTTTTTTTTTTCTTTCCCCCCAAAGCTGATTGACACAGAAAATTAAAATGGTAAATAAATGTTCATGCTAGTTTATTTAAAGAGGTGCACAGGCTTTTGGCGTGCATCCCACGGGCTATTTAATAAGATTTGTGCACAAGGCTCCCACACAGTGCTTACCCCCTGATGGGCAAATATGCATGCTACATGGCTACTTCTAAATGCAGGAACCTAAGAGGCCTAATACTTATTTCTTTATTCAGTCAGCAGTGCTGTTATTACTGTGGAAGAAGGGGATCTTACATATTGAAAAACCCCAATCTTCCCCTCACCCCCAGCCCTACATTGGCAGCAGTAGGTCCAGTGAATCGCATGCAAAGAATTACTGATGGAGAAGTACCTGCTTTAAAACTTCTCAGGAAAATGCTTACAGAGATGCTTTTGTATGGGAGGCCCTACAAAGATCACTAAAGTAACAGGCAGCCATTGCAGGTCAGTGTTTTCTTTATTTTGTTCCTGATCTGATGACAGATTTGGTCAGAAGGCAAATTCATGGTGTGCTGGTAGCTGACTGCATTCAGGAAACAAAGTATTAAAAGGGTCAGGGTCCGACTGACCTGTGCTTAGCTCAAAAAGGGAAGAGATCCTGTGAATTTAGTATAAAGTGTTTTACAGCATAGCCCTGTGGATGAAACTAAACCAGGGACAGGATTTGAGCATACCCATAAATGGCTGCTGATAGCAGGAGAACTGTTTTCAGGGGCAGTGGCACCCATTTTTGTTTCTAGATTTATCACCTTGAGTGCTTCTGCCAGTCTCTTCACTTGGTTTGCTCCTGTAGCTGATAATTTTATGGAGGCTTTTTTTAAAAAGATGATTTAACTGTTCTGCATCAAGTGGAGAAAAACATTTTTCTTCAATTTTTCTGGCTCAAAAGATGTAATGGAAAATGTATCTCATAACTTGACTGTCTGGGAGATACATCCAACACACACAGCTGAACATCAGCACAGGGAGTCAGGAAGAGCAGGTCCCATACAGCAACTGTTAACCAGTTAAGATACTGGCAAACTGTTATATCAGGACTGAGCAAGCCAAATTTGCAGAGCTATGATTTACAATGTGAAATGCAGAAATATCATGCAGTTTAAAAGAAACAGCAGGAGAAAATTCCTTTCTCTTTACTCTTCATATACATCAGTATATAACCTACAATGACACAAATCAACATTGATTTTTCCATCTCTATACTGAAGTGAATTTCTTCTGCCTTTTAAGATGTGAATATTCTTAAATGTTCGAGGGTGTAAATGAGCATGGAAAGTGTGTCCATGAGAAAATGAAGCACGTGTTTTTAATGGCTCTGTTTCCTACAGGTAGTTGAAATTGTATTAATTTCACTTAAAAACTTTGAAACGTGCTTTATTCTGGCAGTGTTGCATATCAAGCCACATCCATGGAAGTAAGCTGGTTTCACCTCCAGTCCTGGCTTTGTCAAATTAACTCAGGCCATAGTTCCTCAAGTCCCTGGAGCTGTGTTTCTGTCCCTCTATCACCAGGCTTGACCCATGTGTGAGCTCGCAGGAGTGTCAAGCCTACAGTAATATTGGTTAAAGAAAAAAACAACTTGACATCCAGCTCAGAGATGATGAAAATTCCTGAGAAGGAGAAAATTTGCAACCTGGCAGGCATTTTTTTACAACCACTTCTCTGAGTGCAGCTTCACCTTATTGGTTTAAAAGATGTTTGTCTTCCAGATCCTGGTGCTTTTATTTAAGAGTAGAAAAACAGATTTTTATAAAACTAGGTAATTTGAACAAAGATATAAGCAACTATAGAAAATGCAACGTCAAAGATGTGGGAATCTTTAATTTAGTGACCTGTGCAATGATACTGGGCTGATAGCTGTAATTGTTTATCACTCTTTAACATGATCAATACGGTAGCTAACCACAGATTTCTCTTTCAATACCATTGATTGTAACAGCTCCAACTGACAGTTGCTGTGTGTACGTTACAGTTGTAGCCACATATTAACATGACTTTTGAATGGCTGAGGAGCTTTAGACTCAAAAGATGCTATTCTTCACTGATTTACAGCCCCTACGGTATTTCTGAGGCTATGTGGAATGTAAATCAATGGAGAAGATGGCCTAGGTGATGAGCTATTCCATTACAGAGAAACATTTCCATTTTGGTGTATTTACAGTATAATGCGCTTAGTTCCTCTGGTGTTACCTCTAAAGTGAAGTAGGGGTGCAATATCAGGATTGAAAATTTTAAAAACCTATTTTTTGTTTGAACACATTCACTTACAAAGTTATTTGCCTTTTTCATAGTGATTGAGTCAGCACAAGTATACAAACATTAGAAATGCAGTCCTGGCAAACTCCCTTTCGTCTGACACCAGTTCACTGCGTGTACCTTACTTGTATACTCTGTGCTTTGCTTACTTGCACTTGGAGGATTATTCACATGAGTGAGCTATGAACCCTCCTGTGCAGCTTGCTGTCCTTCAGCAGGAAGATCTTGAGACAGACCAAGGGCCAGTTAAGTTTTTTTTGAGCAATTTCGATCTGCAGTTGGACAAAGTGCTCTCAAGGGATGTGTCTAGAGGTAGGGCCTTGCAAATAGCTGGTTTTGTTGGCAGTGTGCAGCCTGTGATACAGGCACCAGGGCAGGAGTTTGGTGGTTGAAGATGACCAAAGCTGCTTCATCTGTTCTGATCTCAGAGCAGATTCAGCCTTTATTACAGCCAGGATCAGAGAGTAGAGTTGTGTTCTTGCAGCTTAAAAGTTTATTCTGTGATTTATTTCTTTTTTTTTTTTTTTTTTAATTTGACAAAGAGTATAAATAGTGGTAGTTAATTCCCTATAAGGATGAAGCTACCATTACTCTCTCTCTCAAGCCCTGACCATTAACTGGCTGAATGAATTGATGGTGATGGGAGTGCCTCAGCTGTTTATCGACAACTGTTAGGTTTCTTCTCAGCCTATGCGTGATGCTTGTCTGGATTAGTGTGGGGATCTACTAAATAATCTATTAACGCTTCAGGTTATTGAAAGACCACCTTGAAACACTTTTAAATTATGTTTGTGGGAGTCAGTCTAGAAAAAATTGACTGTCAGATTTTAAAAACAAAAAAATGCTCCCCTCTCACGCTATCCAGTATAATTGGTTTCTGTGCACTGGACAAATCAAAACAATCAGAATACTGTTGTGATGACAGTGGTTAACAGACTGGTTGTGAATTGGGGTTGTACATGAAAGGCACTGCCAGGGCCTTGGTTTGTACAGCCTACATACCCATCCCATTGGTATGATGCCATTCTTCCCCACATGTTGAGATAATTTTCAACAGGTCTGGAGGTTTGTCACTGCAAAATGTTACAGTTCATCCCCTCCCTGTGAGCGCTGGAAGATGTAGATCTTTCACCACATTGCAGGTGTTAGAAGTTGTAGTAGGGGGAAACGGCTTAGATTTTCTTGGTGCTATTGCTACCAGTCTTGACAGATAATAGAGCAAATAATGAGAAGTAGATTTGTCTGCACCATGGATATAGATGTAATCATGATTTCTTTTTACTGTGTGTCTTTTCAAAGCTGGTCCATGTCGAAGTTAAAGCCATGGTACTGAGTAGCCTAGAGCATGAAAACATAGCTGTCCTACATAAAATAAGTTTTGTTTCTATTTTTCTTTTCTTTGCTCTTCTTACCTCCTCAGATCACCAATCACAGACACAGAGACCAAATCTTCCCTTGGCTGTATCTATAGACTCCTAATGACTTGTAGTGAGATATTATACAGTGGGACCTGAGGCTAGAGGTTTTGCCTTAGTTTTATTGTTCATTCTGCACAAAAACAAAGCAAGGGACTAGTTGGAGCTCAGAATTGGAAATTAAAGACCCCAAATAAATTATTTCAGCACACCTACAACTTGAGAACAGGTTGTTTTCCTACTTCTTTGTGTTGGTGCCTCACATGCCGATTGTCTTATTAACAAGCTGACACGATCTCCACTGCTGCATAACTGAGAAAATTAGGATAGTGCTACATGTGTGTTACTTGAAGGATATGCTTCATTTGGGATTTCCTTCAGCATCTCATATCTGTGAAAACCTAATGAAACTGCTTTATATTTAGTACTTGTGATGGTGTTTCTGACCTTTTGCGCTGCTTCTCCCTTCTTGGATAAGGCACCTGCATTTTGGACTGACTTGCCATGCATGTAAATCACTGTAAGCGGTGAAATGACTTTTTCTTGATTTGACAGAGAGCACTAAGTATTGTGCTTTTGTTCCCTACACTACTGAATATGAGTTGGCTAACTATACATACTGTGAGAGCTATTGTATCACGCTGTTAATACCTAAGGAGTTTTTTATTGGACTTTTATGCTAAATATCTTTAAAGGTACTGCCTGGTGTTTTTATATAAATTACAAATGTTTTAAAAATACATTAGAAAAAAATACTTTAATAGTACAGTTTCCTACTGCGGGGTCTCATGCTACGTAAAATTTAGATTACAACTATTTATCCCTGCCCCCACCAATGACAGTCTCTTTCACGGGATTCAATTATAGCTATTTATTCAGCTCAGATAAAATATTTCTTTAGATATTTGCTTTGGAGCATTCATTTTTATTTTGAAGGTTTGGTAGGAAATGCCCACAAAGACTATTTTTGTTGCAATCTCCCAGACGGTGATTGATTTATGATGATATTTATACCAAGTTTCACAAATAAAATCACTGATGTTTCAGAGAGGAACACGGAATTTTCTGTGAGTTTGATCTTGTTCAGTTTTACTGGGAGCTATGAAACTAGTAGCTCTGGTATTCAGAACCGCACAAATAGCAGGAGTGAAGACCTGCAGCAGATTTGGAAGGTCAGATTCTGCTGGTGATGCATGGCTTTCCCACTGAACCAGATATCCAGTGGCTGATGCATCTGCTGAAGGCTCCCCTGTAAATTAGTAAGCTGTGGTAACAACACGCCCAATCAGCTGAACCCCTGTAACTCTCTACAGTCTGTAGTGAACACAAGATAACACAACTTCTTCTAAAAGCTGTTTCCCTAAGGTGTAAGAGAACCCGCATTACCCTGCACTCACTCCAGGGAAAGAGCATGCACCTAGATGGTTAGTGCACCTCTGCTAGCCTGGTGTAACTTGTTAAGCTGTGGTAACTTGACTGTAAGTCTAAAATGCAAGTCACTGTTGCTCCTCAATGATAAAAGAAATGTCCCAGGGTCATGGAGTGTTTCCTATTTCCCTTTTATGTGGGGGATTTGCTTGTTATCCTTCTGCTAAGGATTGTTTCAGAACTGCCTCTGATAACTCCTAGGACAAGAGAAGCTGAAAAACTTCCCGCTCCAGGCAAAGGTGGTGAGCGAGCCCTTTGCCGCACATGGCTCTGCATGCGGATGAGGGCAAGCAGCATCGTTTCTCGCCTCACCGCCGGCACGAGGGAGGGTTTTATATGTAAGAGTCTGTATTGAGCTGCAGTGCCCTGGAGTGAACATTAGTGTTGGAACTTCTGAAAGCGGCAGAGAGAAAACCAGGTTGACAAAATGCACTTGGTGTACTTGTAGGTGATATATAACGGACTGTGCCATTGAGGGTAGCACAATGATGATACTCTCCTGTGAGAGAAGCTACATTGGGTAAATATTCAGTGTTCTCCCTCCTAAACAGGACGGAAGTGCTGCCCGCAGGCCAAAAGTTACTTGTCTTTTTAACTTAATTATTTTATCTAGGCAATCTTTCTTCCATTGCTTTTCTGATTTCCTTATTAATTCTGACTTCAGGATAATCCCTTGTACCCCTTCTAGTGAATATATGGTCTTTCATACAAAAGTCTTCTTGTGTGCTGGGGTTGGGGATATTCAGACAACTGCAGTTAGTAATGGAGCATCAGCAAGGAAGGAAAATACTTTGATCCATTGTTTCCAATGTAATCCACAGCCTCCAGGTGGAATTCAGCTGCTGGTGAGGTCAGACCATTTCTATACCACTGAGTTTGGCAATGAGGCCAGTGGTGACCAGTGATAAAACTAGAAGGCTCAGAGGAAGGTCTAATCCCAAATACTGGCATATCCCTGGCCTGGGTGGTCTTGTGAATTCAACAATAAGAGAGACTTGCAAGGTAGCTGGGCATTTGATTCCAAGTAAGTGTTTTTCCTAGAATAGGTAGTTATTTTCTGTACATAACTCTTGTGACCATCAGCTGTGCACAGGCTTACAATACACTGCAGATCAAAGTATTATTTTTGATGGTCTTGAAACTGCTGCCTGGAGTGAGATAATATCTGCAAATGATGCATTGTAACTGTTGACATGGGAAAACTGTTTTGCAATCTAGTACAGCAAAAATAAATTAAAAAGGCAACCGCAGAACTTGAAAATGTAACAATCCTGCAAATATTATTTCTTTTTGCCTTCCTATTTATTCATACATTTGTAAATGCCAAAATGTCTTTTATCTGCCCTTTCTCAAGGGCAGTTCCCTAGTGTCATAGTAATTGAAAATTAAGAATTTACAGTATCGTAATTAAATTCTACCCTTTGAACTCTTGTAGACTGTAGCTGCATATTAACAACATCCCGCTCGGATCATGAGTGGCAAGAAGTATTTTGAACACCAACTGCTGCAAGATAACATAACAAGCTCTGACAGCTCCCTAATTACCAGACTACCCACTAGTTAAAAACTCTTTAATACTGTAGCAATTCTCTTCTTTGCATATAAGTCAAAAGGTATAACTAATTTGTCATTTAATTGATATCTATATTGCTGTTTAAATAAAGGGCACATACTCCCACAATATGCTTAAGCATTAATTTGTCACCTATGAACTGAATTTGGAAAATAATTGGAATGACTGTAAAGGCTTCTTTCATTGATTTTTATCACTTTCACGACGAAACTTTTACTTCTGATTTGATCATTAGTCATGTTAAGTGGTTGGCAAATCATGTAAAGTGATTCTAAGCAAAGCTGATGTTCAAATACTTCTGTACATGTAAAAGATTCCCACCCTGCCATGTCCCAGTGCTTGTGGCTGAGTTGCAAACTAATAAAAAATCAAAGGTTGCAGAGCCATGATGCTGGCAGGCCTATCAACTGAACCACAGCAGAGGGAACAAAGTCCTGTCTGCAGTACAACGCCCTGTTTCTAGTCAGTGACATTGTACTGGTGGCCCATTAGCAGCTTGCTCTCCACACCAAGGAGTGGGCGATGGCACTGCTGAGCTCAGCTATTCGACATCCCACCAAAACTGGCCTCCTGCACAATACCCATTACCATCTCACTGCTTTTCCTGGTGGTGGTTATAATTTAGGAAAAAAAGAGGTTCTGGTGGCTTGCCAGTTTGGAAGAGTGGGAAGGTGATACAGAAGCTGCTGTAACTAGATTTTTCAGCACAGACACAAAAAGTGAATTCTGGAGGGATCTGAAGGTGGAAAAAGCTAAAAACAGGATGTCCTGCTCTTAGGAGTGTAGTTAGTTCCAGGAGAGACGAGAACATCCAGAAGATGTGACCAGGACTGCTGTGCAGCCTCTCTGAAGGAGGCAGCTTGCAGAGATCAATACATGTGTTTGCCTGAAAAGCTGCTGGAAGAATGCACATCTCTCCCAGGGCTATTAATGAATATACTGTGGGCTTCTGAACAATTTCTGGCTTTGTGTTCTTTGGCACTTTGTGATCATGCCATGATTGAAGTCTTTCCATAAATTGAAGCCAGAGGAGGTGGGAGACCATTAATGAGGCTGTTTTTTGGGACATTCCTCATGCTGTGTAAATACCCCTCAGAGAACATACCATAGGCAAAGATAGTAAATGTTGGTTTCATTTCTCCTTTTCTCTTTTGTTCAATACCTAGCATGAATTTAACAAAATGTTGCCTTTGGTGCATGTAAATACAATGTGATATTTTGATGATGATGACTAAGATTACCTACGTTATTTAGGTAGCTAAAGATTCAGGCAAGCACTTCTGAGAGCATTGCTCTGTGCCTTGCTCCCATCAAGGCACCAGCAAGAGCAGAGGTTCAAATGGACTCGCATGTCCTAGGTGTACCTTAGGTTGCTCTGACTTTTGAACCACTTCATTCTTCTCCTCTGCCTTTCATGATACAAGAAAACAGACTCAATTGTTTATATGAAACTTCTCCCTTCAACAATACCATATCCTTTGCATGCATTCTTTTAATGTATCACCACTGAATTCAAACATTCAGTCAATGAATGACACAACAGATCTATGCTCTTACAGTACACATAGAGATTTGAGTTCTCTGAAGCACAAAAAAAGGGCTCAAAATATTTTTCAAAACGTTTTTTTTATACTTCAGTTTCTCAAAATGTCAGGGCAGAATGTTATCAATCTAGCTAAGAAAAGCCTCCCCGTAGTGGAAAAATAACAGGTTGCTCAGAATCAGAATATGGCGATCTATGTACAAGTTTTTCAAGAGAATCATTAGTTACAACTTTAAATTATTTTGACAATTATTTTTTCTTTGTAAGAAATTTCTGGGTCATGATTTTAATTCTGGCCAAAGGAGAGTCTGAGCTGACTGCAACTCAGGACTGTAGCAGTGAGGAAAAATGTCATTGATAAGAAAAATGTCTGATGAGACAAAAAAAAAAAAAAAAAAGCATTGTGGCTCTGTGTAACATCTGTCATTAAAATATTTTTAACCAAGCTGCATTGCTAGTAAGGAATACCTTTGTATGCTTACTTTTCCACTGATAAGAGATAGAAAATATCAGCACAGTGTAGCAGGAGAAGAATTACTGGCAATCCTTGAGATTTTGGTAAACATCCACTCATGCTGAAAAGCAAAAAGTCCCCAAAAGTCATTCATGAGTGAAGCAAGAGCTGAAATACAGACCTGACATAGATGACACTGTGGAGAGGAAGAATGGATGCTCACTCAAGCAACAGACTTATATGCACATGTTTTGAGATGAATGTTATCCCAAACTGGCACTAAATGTGGACAGGCACATTACTGTTGTGTACAGTATATTATATATGATGTGTGCATGGGGCCAGTCCACTGGTCTGGTTATAGAAAAATCTCATGAAAGTCATCTCTGCATCTCCCAAAAGAAGGAGTATTTCTATATAGTCCATGGCAGAAAGTTTATATTCATGTGTTTTTCCCCACCTCTTCTGTGTTTGCTTTGTACCCTTTCAAGGTCTCTTTCCTTCTATATGCCGCTGTAGGTCATGTGAAACTCCTTATGTGAAAGATATGTTGTCTTCATGCCTTTGTGGGGTGGCAAGTTGATCATGACCCATCAAAATAACTCTCATCAGAACAAAACTAGTAGAACCAGATGAAAGGAGGGAATTGAGGAGATACCATTGGTTTAATGAAAAACCCAATTCTCTCTGCTTTTCTAGATACAACAACCTGGCTTTTTGTATCGACTGCTGAAATGTGCTGTAATCATATAAAAGGGACCTCTAGACAGAAATCTATTTTTTGTTCCTCTTCTACTTTGTATTAAGTGAGCTCACTTAATACAGCTCACTTTGTATTGAGTGAGCTGTAATGTTACTTTTTATAGGCTATAATCATTGTAATTATGTTTTGTTGAATCTTTCACAGTAGTCTAACATTTAGTAACGTTTATCTCACTGTGCTGGGACTTGAAATCTTCTCTGCCATCAGATGCTAATACAGTTATATTATTGTGGCTATATGGGAGCTAAGCCTAAGTACAGTTTTTACTTGTTACCGTTGTTACCTTTGGAAAATTACTTCTGGTTATTTTGAGTAGCTGAAATCAGAAGGTCAGTGTTAAGCAAACCGTGAAGAAGATATGAGCAATAGATATGTTTAAATATCCACGCAAAGCACACAGTTGTTGGGATCACTAATGCATTGGTCAGCATCCAGCAATCAACAGGGCTTGCTTTCAGTGTTGTGCTCATTGCAATGATTATTTCTCGTTGAAGACCCTCTCATGTGCTTTTTCAACAGAATGCACATGTGTCCAAAGCTAACTCAACCAGATAAATTCTCCTGAATGCTAATATTAGTATAGTCCTCTAGCTTATTTCTATAAATGCTGGACTATATACCATCCTAGTATCTTCAGATCAATATAAGGAGGTATCTCAAAGGAAAGAAGTTTGGAGAATTAATGCTGTAGTTTCTGTAACATAGTCTAGGAAAGGGAAATGCACATCCCTTTCTCTCCCTATCATCTGCTCACTTGCTCTTCCACTTTATGACTGGTATTACACTCTGTGCTGTAAACAATCACCATTAAACTCAATTGAGGCACTGCAAGACAAGCAGAACTTACACCAATTGTTTGTTTCTCACTATGTTCCTCCAGCCTGGCCTGCTGTCATCATTCCAAGGCAAGATCCTCAGCTGGCAAAAATCAGATGAGTAAATTTGTGTCAGTTAGGATGTACCCTGTAATAAATGTACTTTTATAAAGTATCTATCAGGTTGTCAGGTGCTTGAGCTGGTTGTTCAGAAGTCACAGGTTCTGGATTGTCAGTGGGAGAGGCATGATCCACCCCGGATCATGCCTGCTACTCATTTACAGCATGGACTGTTGTGTTTTTATGTTCACATCAGGCCAGAATAGGATTGATCAAATGACTGATATTTAACTAAAAGTATTGCTGCTACTTCTTTTTCTCTTCCTTGTATAACCTTTTCTCAGATGCTTATTAGCTAGGAAAGGTAGTCACTACAGTCTCTGCCCTAAGGCGAATCCTGTGATATACCCTGTGCACTTAACAGAAAGATACTGCCTCAGCAGGAGAGCCTTAAATAGGATGACACAACAATGGTTCAGAAAAATACAATTTTGAGCTTTTGCGGGTTTTGTGTGACAGAACTGAAAGCCCTTTGAAGTCATATTATCTGTATTTCCATGTGGACCCAACAAGTCCATGGTGAACCCAGGAGGGTTGGCCAGGAGGGCAGCTCCTCTTCACCTTCCAGAGTAGGGCTGACTTGCACTCATGTCAGAACAGCCCTCTGTGAGTTTTTATGCTGTTATCTTGTGTAATTGTAAATGATATTTAAACTTCTGTAAAGGAAAATGGGTTTCAATGAAGGCAGGTTGCCATGGATGGCATGTGCTGTGTCATGAGTGTTTAAGAGTGAGAACCAGAGATTGTCTCATTACCTTTTGCAGCTTCTTCCAGGCATCGATTGGCATCTCCGCCAAGAGGTTCTTCCTCCAGGATTTTTTGAACTTGTTATCCTTTCTGTCTGGAGGCACCATCACTTCTCCCTCTAGGTTTAGGTTTTGACTCAATGACAAGGAAAGCGAACTTCACGTTCCCTCAAGCTACCGTGGGGAGCATGGGAATCTCTGACATGCTGGCAGCCAGATCATCTTTAGTACTGCTCTAAGGAAACACAGCAGACTGAGCCCTGAGATGCAGTGTAACCATGGTGGATGATTTTTTTTTCCTTTTCCTTTTTTTTTTTTTTTTTTTTTTTTTTTGGTAAGGACATTGTTCCGAAGGCCTTGTTACTGCTGCTTTCAAGAAGAGACTGGTGGTGCCCTGGGAAATACAACTTTCTTTCCAGTAGAATAGCTGGCTTGGCACAAAATCTCCCAGTGCTCTGCTCACCAATGAAGTCCCCATGCCTCCAAATTTTGAAAAAGAACAACGAGATGTGCAGCATCTGATTGCAGAGCCTTGTGCTGCAACAAACTTGTAATATAAGAAAAGTCATTATTGATTTGTGGTTATTGGAGTTTCTTTGCCCTCCCACCACTCTGCTTCAGTGCTTTTGACAAGCAATTGGCTCTCAGCTCCTGGAGTAGGAACAAGCAAGACAAATCCAATATAGGATTTGAGCGTCACTGTAAGGCTTGGGTAAAATTTAGATTTCTTTGTCTGAAATTGCAACTCTGAAAGCTCATCCAGCTACCCACTTCTGGGAATACCTAAATTCTTTGGTTTAACAGCATGCCTCAAGTGACTGGATAAAATGTGCCAGTACTTCTGGAAGCAGTGTCCAGGATCCAGGGCTTCTACTTTTCCAGATGTAGTTATCAACTTTCTTGTTATCTCCACTACCCAGCAGCATGGGGTTGCTCTATCATTTAATGACCAGGGTGCTCAGCAGAGGTAGAGGACGAGGACGTCTATGTCTCTGCTTTGCTGGTTGAATACTTCATCTACAAAACTTTTGTGCAATAAAAAGGAAAGCACCAGCACCATCAACTGCATTTTAAAAGCTAAAGGATTGATCAGAGCTCATGTTTCACAAGAAAGGCTGTGGATGCATGTGTTCAGAGAGGGTCCTGGGTGGGACATTTCCACAGAAATGAGCTGGGAGTAGGGCATTTGGTGAGTGAGAGTTAAGTTCCACATCTGCTGATGGCTAGCTAGACAAGAGTGCTGATTTCAGATGCTCTGTGTTCCAGGCATGGGATGTTTCACACTCCTTTGGAGGCTCTGTGTGTGTAAGTGTAGGAGTTGTAGCACCAAAGTTCTTTACCAGATCTGCTCAGAAAATTACAATATTAATCTTGCATTTTATCTGTCCAAGAAATTCTTCCTCATTTCATACTTTCTAACTGTATTTTTAAAAACACCTGAAAAATATTAACTACCTATGTATCAGTGAAGGACCAACAGAAGTTGTAGCATCAGCTGTAATTATTTGCTTGTTTTGCTTGAAATGCCGTTTTTAGCCAATTTTGCACATTTTACAAATGCCTTTCTTGCCAAATCATCCATGGAACGTACAAATCCTCTCAATTGTTAAATTCATTAACCTAACAAACTGTGGACTAAAAGCCACATTTAAAGCATGCGTCCTAAATAGTATTCTCATTATGTGGAATCAGATTAGTCCCTAATCAAATTTGACTTGGAGCTTGGAGCAAAAGGTAATGGAGTATGACCCCTGATGTAAAACAAGGATAGGTGAAGTATCTAGCACCACGATACCTCCATTTTGTGCTGTGCCAACTAATTCCATCCTTCCTGAGCATTTTCATCATTTTGTAAACAGATTTGTACTTGTTTAGCTCTTTACCTCAGCTTCTCATGCACACATGACATCTGCTAAGATATTTACAGATATTCTTCCAGCAGCTTGATGTTTTTGCACATTCATGTCACTGATGTAACTTTAATAGCGTGGACCTATAATAATTATCGAGTCTATTATTGTTGTGCCAACAGACTGAGCATTGATGGGACACCGTGGCTTGAGACAGTACAGACAGAACAGCAGAAAGTCTCTGCTTCAAGAAGTTTGCTGTGTAAATAGAAAATTCAAGAGGGGGCAGAACATGCAAAGAGAAGGGGAAAAAAAGCCTAAATGGAGAAAAATGTCACAGTCAATTTCTTCCATCCTAGAAAAATGTAGAGATACCAGGAGAGAGAGTCGCAATACAAAAGAGAGGAAGGACTGAGAAAGACTGAGCATAGTCATATTATGCATTTGGATAGTGGATTTTCTCCAGGAATTTCCGGGCATGTCTTAAGGACATTCTTTAAGGAAGATTTAGGAAAGCATATTTCCCCCCTGAGTTAGCTAGTGTGAGCCCTCTTTCCCATTTGCTGAGCAGTTGGGTCTCCAAAGTGGGTTGCTCACCACCATCATCAGCCTGGTTTAAGGGGACTCCACAAGGGTCGGAGGGGTGTGTTTCCCCCCACCTGCTCCAGACTGGGCTCAGTAAGCTGACTCTGCCATGTGGTGGGGCCATATTTAGCTGCCAATTTTCCTTCCTGTTGAAACAATAGCGTTTAAGGGGCCACCGAATAGCATCCACTGTACACCAAACCCAGGAGGTGGGATGATGCAGTCTTACGTCCCCTAGTTAACCCACTGGGATGTCCTATTTATTTCACACAGGAATAGTCAGTGTGTATCAAAAAGATCAACATCTGTCCTATAGCCATTGTAAACTACTTATGTACAAAAGACTGTTTTCATGTGGATGTTTTCTACTGTTTCTTAAATCCTTCTTTTTTGAAAAACTGTTTTTTCTTTTTCAGAGGATGCTTTCTTACAGCATCCTTGGAAACTGTCCCATTTCATGCACTGCCATAGGTAATTCATTCATTTGCCAACTATCTGTTGGCTAATTAAAACTGTAGCTGTTCATGTGATAAATAAATACCATTTCAAAGTTGGTTTAGCTCTTTAGTTGTGTATCAGTAGTAAGGAGGAATGGACTGCATCTACAAAGAAAAAAGCAAGAATAGTTAATGCATTTAAAAAAACTCCATCCTTCTGATATTCAGAAGCCCCAAAGAAGGACTGTCAGCTCTTTGGAAAGCAAGACAAATACTTTTAAAAGTGTGGTCAAGGACATGAGGTGAGGTTACCACAAAACAATTTAGCAGATAAGAGTGTGTGCAGTGGTGCTGAGGTCATTGCTAGCCTGCTCGTGTGCTGTTACCAGGCTGATTTGTGATAGAGTTTTAGATACCTAATATTTGTTTCTGTCCGTCTGCAGCATCAAGGTCCTGGGCATACTGTCCTGCAGTAGGGTAATATACAGTTCCTTATTCTATCTACTCGCTGCAATCAACTTGATTGAGAGTGTAAATGTCTGTTTATGAATTTGCAAGTTCTCATTCTCTTCTCTTTGTTTAATTTTTGTTACTTCATATAACATTGATGACTTCAGTATATGAACAAATGCTTTCAAAAGCTCTTTGTTCTGGAGGCAGCTTGCATTATTTAATCAGATCTGCAGTTGCAGTATAAGGTATTAGCTGTATCATGTGATTCTAAAAAAAAATCTCAGTGTGATGTTTGGTGGGTTTGGGTGTGCCACAGCCATCACAAAGCCATCATTAGTAATCTGGTGCAGACAGCAGTCTTTGATAATGAAAGGGTAAGGACAGAGTTTAGTACAAATTACAATTATTTTTCAGAACTTGCACCTAAAACTAAGATCACGTTCTTTATTCCCCACAGAATTAAAAAAGTCATCCATTTGCTTTTCCTCTTTGCAGGTCATTTCTTCAATCTTCTCAAAAAAATGGAGGTTAAAAAACAATATACTCAGACTAGACTCTTCAGACAGATCCAGCAAATGAATGGGACAGCTGGCGCTCTTATGATTCTCCTTTTTAAGCTACAAATGGTTTCGATTTTTAACTTTTTGGCCCTTTTAAGTAAATGGGAGTTTTGATTTTGACTTCAATAAGGTCTGTCTTTCTCTATCTGGAAGAAAATGTGGTTATATAATTGGAACTATATCAAAACCTTTCTGCTTTCTAAAATAAAAGAACCTGTTTCTGCCAGTTTAGCAATTACCCATAAGTAGTCTTTGTGGCGACTTCTGCAGTGCTATTTGGTGTCAGCATCAGGGCAAGAATTTGGCTTCAATAAACTGCTTCAAATTGAAAACCAGAACACAATGTGAGTATATGGAAGAACAGAAGGGATAGAAAATAGCAAAAAAACCTGAGCGAGCATACCTCAGTAGCTACTCTGTAGCTCGTAACACAGCTCCTGAGCAAAATTCAGATTGCACCTGGAATGTCTGGTTCAGTTAACATATCTGCTAGGAGAAAATGCAATGGCTCTCATATCCCAAACCCCTGTGTCATTGGCCACAGAAATATGGTTGTTCCTACCCAAGTCCTCACCCAATGCACAAGTCGCTGTTTAAATGCACAGAAATTCATGGGAATTAGTTGTGTGCATTGCAAAGGAGGACGCACAGCTCCAAATCCCAGCATCACGGCCTGGAAGATGGCAGAGCAGGAATCCTAATATGATTTCATAACAAATACTTGGGTTTCAGCGTATGTATGAGGCATAAAAACTGTCCCTGCAGGCTGACATGGAGTAAGGAATATGTTGTCAAATAAGAGAATCTGCATTTTGAACACAGTTGGTCTATTGTGAAGGTCCCTTCTTACGAAATATTTTGAAAAGTAAAAGTACAGTAAGGAAAGGCTTCTCTTCCCATTGTTATCCCTGTCTGAGGTGTTAAGAGCCCTTTTTTTTACTGCTTTCCTTAGATAACTAACCTGATGTTACCTTTAGTTCTGGGCACTACTTTATTGGACAACTAATAAATTAGTTGAAAAATAAGAGCTAGCTGGGGAGAAAAGAATTTGGGTCAAATCCTATAAATAGCTCCTGATGAAAAATATAAGAACAAGAGAGAATTCAAAATCATTTCATGGGAAATGCCAACATGTTTCATTTCAGTGCTTTAATGATCCAACTTCTTAGCTTTCTGCTTCAAATCAGCATTTTTTTGGTTTAAAAAAAAGCTCTATATACTAAAAAAGGAAACTATCCTTTGTTCAGGAGTTAAATAAACCAAAAACATAATAAAATATTTTAGGTTCAATGAAGCATTTCAGATTGTGCTTATGTTAAATGCAGAGGTTTTGTTGTCGTTGAAAAAGCATATATATTTTGACCTAAACCAATTTCCTTCTCAATCTCTGAATTGGTTGGGAAACTGAAGAAGCTATTTTTTTCTCTCTCCTTCTCCCTGTTCCAGCATTCTTGAAGCATTATATTTCTTTAGCAGACTTTTTCAGAGTGGACAGGCTTTCCTGGAAGCAAATCCATCTGTCTGTGACTAGCAAGAGAATTTCTTCTGCTGAAATATTTTGAATGTGTCTTTCTGAGACAGACTCTTGCTGCAAAATATGTTACAGAGCGCTTTCCTTGGACATGCACTCAATGAACAGTTATTCCATATTTTTGTTAAAGCTTTGATTATACGGCAAATGTAGGATTTAAATTCCTGTAATATTCTGTGAGCAGTGGAAACATATCCATTGCCTTTGGACCGCAGACTTAGGAGTCAAATGATGTGCGTTTGCTAACCACCAAAGCTCACAGGTTAGCACTGGTTAATCAGGATTGCTGCAGAACACCTGCAATCACATCCATTTCTTTTCCAACTAAGTTGGCTCCTGGCTGGAAAATACATCTCTAAAAGCTGTGTTGACACCTTCAAAGATGTGCAAATGCTATAAAAGTTTAGTGCCACACTATGGTATCCTTAACTCTTACTCTGGTATCCTTATCTCTTTCGATAATGTTGAAAAATACTTCAGGTGAAGAGTGAGGGGTTGCACAGGGAGAGAAGGTAAAAATGGAATGTTTTTGCTCAGGACACAGTTGTTCAAGTGGGTGTCATATCAATTGCTTTGTCTGCAATAGAGTGAGAAGCGAGTCCTCTGTTCCGCTCTATGCAACTTGCACGTTCTGCAAATGGAGAAAAAACAGTGCACATCTGGGACCCCTCTTAAGGTCCTCTTATGATGTCCGAGAGCAAGAGGGAGTAGCAAGGTGGCGGAAAGGAAGACTAGATAACCAAAAAAAGGGCAGCTGCTGTTGTCCTAGTTACTCACGATATTTGCCTTTTAAATTTCCCATATGACTTGGGACGGAGTGTTCTGGAGGATGTGATGAAGGGAAGCTGAAGTCAGCTGGGGCCTAGTATTAAGCTCACAGGTGGCCCCACCAGGCTCAGGCTTGCACCCAGAGGGTCTGGCATAAAGATGAATTGGCCCCAAAATTCTAAGTGATGTCAACAATGCTCTCTATTGCTCTTCTCTGGCATAGCTGAACTCTAAATTACAGCCCTAATCACACAGATGAGTGCTGTGGCTCTTTGGTGAGTCTTATGTATGCATTTACATGCCTTCACAGCACAGGATTCCTTTTAATTGAGTCTTTGTGCCATCCTACCATTTTCCTGTTTGGGAAGAGACAGCTCCATAGCTGAAATCAAGTTTCTGCCTGCTCTTTGCTGATCTGGCATGATTATGTGTATAGGGAGGAGAAGAGAGGAGAAAAAATCTAGACTCTTGTGATGTTATGGGGGAAGGAGATAGTTTTTTTTTTTTTCACGAACATTTTCTCTATTTGTGCAGATTTGCTGTAAGTTAGAGTAAAACATTTCCTAGATGTATGAATGTTATCTAGATCAAGAGTATTATATGGAAATATCATTTAAGTTTCATGCCCAAGTCCCAGTTTAACTTCCACTAAGTCAATAGAAAAGATTGCAATGTGTTGAATGGAAGCGAGATGTAGGTCCATAAAAGAGGTTTTCTTTTCACAGGGGACATTGCTTTGCTATTTGTACTCTTTGTTTCTTAGGAACGTCTCTCAGAGGTACTCCCTCTTTCATTTCTCTCGTCAGAAACATGTGATTAATGATCTCTTTTCAAGCTTTATTATTCAATTCAGCTCGCTAATCCAGTACACATGTGCATAGTTCTGAAAACCTGAATTGTCACCACATTCATCCAGACTGGTATACATAGACTTGCAACTATCCTGGAATCTGACAAATCAAATCATTTTAATGAACCACAGCAAACAGTTCATGTTGAAACAGCTGTAAGCACAATATGCAAATCATGTTTACTGGTAGCTTATGCTCCAGAGAAATAATCTTTATATGACTGCTTTATTATTTACAGTAGTTCCAAAATTTAATTTTAGTCAACATTGACAGATGCCATCCATGTTAATACTTGGACTGCTATATATGGAAAATGCTAAACATATGCAGAGATCTCATGTTTGTGAGTTGATAATGTGGTTGACAAATGGGTTTAACAATATCCACTCATTTCTGAGCAGTCGGCTAAAATTCACCTGAGGTCTGTGGTAACAGAGTGAAGAGGAAGGTCAGAGGAATATGAATGAAGAAGAAATAAAGGAATGACTCCAGAGAGCAGTGGGTATAATAAAAGCATGACAGAGGATGATTAATTATATTTTAGAGTCAGATAATTCCCAGAGAATATGTGTGCATGATAAAACTTTCTAACCTTTCGAGTTGTAATTAAATGAGTGATACACTAATCTGACCGAGTAGAGACTATTCTGTTCCTAAAACAGCACTAATGCATATATTAAAAATGTGTTATTTTAAATAAGCAATCCTACCTGGCATGAATAAACTTAGAGGCATTAAATGCAAAAGACAGAACTGAGAGCAAAAAAGCTAAAATAAAAGAAAATAACGGAGATTTTGAGATGTGGATGACAGTGGGTAAACTGCAAGGAACAGAATTTGTAGGAATAGCTATTGCTGGAAGATAGGGGTGAAAGCCTCCAAAATTCTTCTCTACTTTTTATCCTGTGTCCTTTGTTTTGAAGATGCCTATTAAAGTTTTTGTGTACTTGCTGTCAATGAGTTCACTGGCTCTATCAGAAGCAACATGGGCTTCTATTCAGGTCTTGAGTAGTTGATTTAGACAAAAATTCTGGAAAGACTCAGGAGTGTAAACTAGTTTGTATGTATTCAGCAAAAGTAAGCATGGATCATAAAAAGTGTGTTTTCTCCTCTTCCACTGGTTATTGCAGTTCAAAAAGTATCTTTAAACTATTTCTGAATCTCGACATTAGCAGAGCTGCTTCTTTAGCTGATGTATTACAGCGGGTAGGTAGGAGCCATTCTGGAGTGTGTGGGGATGGACCTTCAGAGTGCAATTATTTTCCATTTAACTCTATTCCTTAATATCAATTACTGAGGTGCTAGAATCTCAGGTACAAACCCACAGTGCTTTAATTTTTAATTAATCCAAAAGGAAGAGCTTAAGGACGATGAGCTGTGCTACCCTATTTAGTGAACTTCACTTTGGTAGGAGTCAATACGTTCATTTATAGTTAATGCTATAAAGGATATTAGAACTCTCATTATCCTAACTTGTTTTTAATACAGGGGCTTTGTAAAACACATCTGCAGTGGGCTGGACTGGTCGTTAAGCAGCTCTGTCTGGTTCCTGAAACACTCAGCTTGTTCCCAAGGGAAAGCGGGTTTCAACTTTCATGGTCTGTACTGCACTTCATGCTGATTTTTGAAGGGGAAGACTATGAAATCAGGGTCATGTTATTTCAGAATGAATGTGCTGGTGATAGACTGGTCTTGGTCTGCCTTCAAAAGAAACTGTATTGCCTTTTTCTCTCTGTTGGCTGAAAATGTACAGGGAAAAGTGGCCATAGCAAATGACTAGTATTCCATTGTAATTTGTTAGGAGTACTTGAGAGAGCAGCACCCGAAAGAGTTTGGTAATCCCAGCCTTTTCCTCCAGCTGATCTTGGAGCCATCCCCTTTCCAGGCTGTGGCTTCCTCTCTGCCTCCTCGCTCTTCCCCTGTTTGTCTTGCTGCATGAGACACCAGCTGGACAACGATGCTTTTTATCTTCTTTTTCAAGTTGTCTGTGCAATGTTTCTTGGAAGCTCAAAGCTGTTCCACCCTTGCTTTGTGGTTATGGTTGCAGGTCAGATAAAGCAGAGATGCTCCTAAGACATTTTCAAGAAGTGCAGAATGTTATCTTGAGCTTTTCTTCTTATCAAATGCTTGGATTACTTCATTAAGAAATCAGGGTGACTTCAGGTGGTAAATTTGCATAGTGAATTAGGGACTCTTACCAGAAGAAGTGGAAGAATTATGTTGGGTCTTCCATTTCTCTTTGATATTAATATTGAAATACTATTTTGTGTATTAAAATAGGAAACATTTTATTGAGGTGATCGGTCACACCATAAAAAAAAAAAAAAAAAAACCAAAATAAAACACAAAACAAAACCCAAAAAAACCCTGAACAGTTGCATTTGAGCAGGAATATTTCCTTTTTAATAGATCTGGATGTATCACAGAAGCACTAGCATAGAGCAAACCTTTATATTCATGGTCTGCTTAACAGGAAACCTATCATTTGGCATTAAAATCTGAATCAGTGAAATGGTTAAGCACATGTTTAATCCTAATGGATTGTGGACCCACTCATGTATAATATGCTAACAGTTTTTCAGCTTTCTGAAGCACATTTTTCCTTAAGTTTTAAAATAATAACACAGTGAATTATGCTGATTTCACCCTGATCTTACATTTTTTAATGTTGCAGGCTTGATCAGCAAATTTTAAATCAAAGCATTTCCTGTGGCTTCTTAGATTAAAGTAAAAAAATGCAGTTCAGCTGTTTATATACAAACATGCAGCAGTTATAATGAAAGAATTACCCACAATGCCAGTGTAGCTATAGTAACCTGCATTCATAAAGATCTACATTTAGTGGTGGTTAAAGCCAAATACATATTTGTTTCACATAGACAATATCATTCTTGTAATAGAACACAACAGCAAAAAAGGACCTATGGATGCAAATATTAGTTAGGTGTGGATTTTCCCACAAAATAAACTCTGTCTTTGCTAACAGTATGCAGACTCTCAGGCTTCTCCAAGCATGTCAGAAGGCAGACTCATTCAAAGTCAGATGAAAACCCAGTTCTCTAAACCCTTGTCCACAGTAGTATCCACTGGCGGAGGGTCCCATTCTGCGCAGAGTACCGCTGACTTCAGCAGGAAGGTGTGGGACTGATGCTCTCTAATCTGCAGCAATTGCTGCATCTTCATACTGCTATAAATATCAAAAATCAGGTGTTTGGCTGTGCCAGAGATGTTATTGATTCTAAGTGATGGAAAAAGAAAATAGTAAAAAACAAACAGAAGACAGCTAGAGGAAATGAAATAAGCAGTGGATGTACACTATAATCACAGGGTCCTCTCTGGTTTCGATACACTTTATGGTGATGCTCTGTTAAAGAGAGGTGGAGTTTTTTTCAAGTCTATGGATGATTGCAAACAAAAATAACTACTAATCAATAGAAACCTCCACTGGGAATGGAACATTGCCTGGAAATGATCTTAGCAAAATTATCTGGCTTATTGCCTTGCAAGTTTATGCAACTTCTTCTTCATAATTGTTTCAGTTCTTCTTGTATGCAGAAAAGTCACTATTGGCCTATACCCCCCTTTGCAGCTTGGTAATTTCAGGGAGTGTAAGGGTACAAAACCCTCTGGTTCTATTGCTCTTAAACGCTGTGCTTTTAGTTTTGTCCAAATGTCACTCACTGAGACGACAAAGCGTTCAGAACACTAACTAACAGTGCGTGGTGGGCAGAGGACAGGAGAGAGGTGGGAGTCCAGGCACCTTCTAAGTGGGAGGTACCTGGATGATCCCAGCAAGAAAGCCTCCACTTTCTGAAAGAGAAAGGCACAACCATCCTGCAAGCCCTGCAGATCTGACACAGAGGGGGAAAAAAAAATCATTTCCAGCCCCAAACCTGGTAAGTGAGAAAAGCATGACAGGCAGAGCCTGTGAATGCATGTTCCCCATGCCACCTCCTTCATTAGTCCACGGCAGCCCCTCTTTAGCAGCTATGGACCTCCATTGATCCCTCAGAGTGAAATAGAAGAAAACCCTCAGATTTTTTTCTAGGCAGTTGTTTGCTTTATCGAAAGAAAGCAAAGTAAGTATGACCAGGTTTATCTGAGATGAGTGGTTTCAAGCCTGGAAATACCAATACAATTCTGACCAAGGATTCTCAGGGTTCAGAATAATGTTGAACCAGTGTTTATTCCAGCCAGACTTAAAGCATGCTGTGCTTTTCGCAAGACCCAACTGTTATGATATTATACCGTTAATGACTGCTGTCAGATTCATGTGTGAATATCCCTTTGTCCCCAGAGGCTGGGTTCCTATTCCCAAATATGTGGAGGAAACGTCAGTTATAAAATGGGTACATGAAAGGTTAAAATCAAGCACCTGTATTGAGGATTAGTGCAGATTTTTACCAGAGTTTAGTGTGTCAACCTGTATGGTTAAAACAGTTTCCAGGTGGGCTAGCATGTAAGACTGTGGTAGCTGGTACCTTCCCCATCTTCCTGGTCTGGCTGATGTGGTACCTATTTACTGCTGCCGTGGCTGCCAACATCCCCCAATGCAAGGAGGCATTATCTGCACTGAGTAGCTGTGTCCACATTTTCTCTGTGACTTTGAAATAAAAAGCAATATAAAGCAGCTTGAAATTAGCTGCATTTTGTTATGGCTGAAAACAAGAACATAATTTCAAATGAACAGCAGAGAGCTGTCAGTTGTTATGTTCTTTATATCTAAAAGTTTAATGCGATTCATTTTATACGTGGATGAAGAAAAAATAAAGAAAGGAAGTGTGGGTATGTGGAGGGAAAGCTAAGGGCTGACAGGTGGAAGGGCCCACTTCATTAGTACATTTCCATCAGATCTGAAGTAACACTGAGACAGTGAGTAACAATGTAAATGACTTGTGTAAATAGAATTGAAAATAGAAGAGTAGGCAACGGTACAGCCAGGATATAATATTCATAATGACATGTTCACAACATAGGACAAAAGTTTAAAATCTTGTTCCTAAATCAATAAAGAATAAAAAATGGCATACTTTACTCCAGTCAAATAGCTCTTTGAATTTCAATTTCAAATAAAATGAAAGCAGGTTGCCATGACTACTGAGTGTTATTGAATGTCTTCATATCTGTATAATTGCTGAATATTTGTAGACAAACAGTTGAAATGCATCTTTTGCTTTCACTTGAAAACTTGGAAGCTAACTAGTTGTTAACATGAGTCCCCTGGTGTCTTTGTGAATAATTGGCTTAACATTAAGCTACAATTATCTCTATCCAGACAAAAAGATAGCTATTCAAACAGCCATCATACATATATCACACCCAAATGTCATTATGTGTTAACATACAGTATATCTTAATTTTACAGAGCTTTCCCCATTTAGATAAATCAAAGGCTGCTAACATGGTTGACATGATTGTATGAAGCTTGTCTTTGGGCTGTTTGATCTTTGCTTCCAAAACTTGATAGCTTTTCACAGAGAAGTGGAGCTCTTCAGCACAGCTGCGGAGGTCCTGTGCATGGAGAGCTGATGGCTTTTTTGGGCTTGTCAAGGACCTGTCACAGGACTATTTTATACAGTGTTTGCCCACAGTGTCTCCCTTCGTTTGGTAGGTCAGATATAACAGGCAATGCTTGTGATTCTATATTTTTTTTTTTTACATTTTTACTGTAGATTTCAGTTAAACTGTTCACATGCAAAATGAGATGTGTAATTTACACTGTCTTCATGTATTATGCATATATACTCTATTCCATTTGCCTGTTAAATGCAACACTTCCCATTGCCATAGAACTAACTGATGTTTGGTGCTTGCATAAGAGTTGCCCCCAGTGAGGCTAATTCAGGTACCCAAACCTTTCAACAACATTAGAAATCTCAAATTTTTATTAATTTGTAATAATCTGTAAATTACATACACAGTTTGTATTTAGGAAAAGCATTCAAAATTTTTGGGGGGGAGGGGGTCTGTGGCATGCCTTTGAGAAGATCTGGCCCTAAAACTGTAAGGAAAATATTTGGGGGGGGAAAAAAATCATTAATAATTTACGTGCTTTTCATCTAATTTAGAAATGTAATTAAATGTTAAGATAACCAAAAGCACTGCTACCTCTGCTTCCCTTTTCTTTTAACTGCGTCTACTGTAGCACATATGGGGCAGTAAATGGGAGGGAGATGGTCCAGAAAAACAGACTTTGTGTTGTATTGAACAGTTGCATCTGTCATACAGCACCTCTACAAGAATCAAGAAAACACAGGATAATGGTGGACAGTTCTGTAAGGTACCAACAGTTTTCAGCTCAAAGTTATGCAAGTCAATCCATAAGTAATAAATGTATATAGAAAGCAAACTCAGAAGGAATGAGGAAAAAGCTGAAATATTCTGCGGGGCTATTTCCCCCTCACTCCATCAGTACTTGTGCTATTCTAGAAACTATGTTACTCCTCACATGAAATTTTTCAACCTGTACATGTGCATTGCTCATCAGCAGTAAACGTGGTATAGTTGTTGGTAATTAGCTATTATTAGCAAGATAGCAGAACTCAAAATCAGGGATCTCTTAAAAGTCATGGCAGCACCTAACAGTACAGATCTGGATTAAATTTTGCAGCTACTCCCTTGGTACACAAGAAATTATCCAAAATCCACCTTAGACTGTATCCCAGTTCTGGAAAATAATTTAACCATATGCTGAAACCTAGAAGTGGTAAAATTGTTACCTGCAGCTTGCTTTCTCTTAAAAAACAAAACAAAACAAAACCAAAAACAAACAAAAAAACCCCCTCAACTTAAAGCCAGAAGGCTCGTTTTATTTCCACTAGCTGTACTAGGATTGGTCCAGCTTATTTATTCAGGAACTGAGATCTATATATAAATCAAGTTTACATTTTTTTCTATTTATGTAGTTCCAGTCAACTAGTAGTAGAAAACAAGTGCTGCATGAGGGTCTTTGGTCTTCCTACCAAAGATCATTATGTGTCTGAAGAGCAGTTGGTTAGTCCTATAATCACTTAGAAGTTTTCTGTCAAGCTATATTAGTCTCTGTTCAGCTTCCACTAGATTTAAGGTTCTTTTTCTTGGCGTTTACTTAATTGTACAGGTGGAATTTCTTTCCCCTTGCACAGCCTTTGGAGAAAGATCCACACCTTCAGCCTCAGCATAAAAGTAGCCCAGTTGTCCCCAGGTGATATGTATTTTATTCTTCTTCAAGTATAGTTCTCTGTTCTTATTTTGTAACGTTTTCTCTTTCATTGTTGAGCCCATCCATGCCTCTAGTGTGAGACAAACAGTTCTTTTGAAGAAGAATAATTTATACAAACAATGTTGCTCATTTTTCTGTAGTTTCTTCATAGTCATGGATATCCCCTTGTAACCCTGCAAAAAGCAGCTTGGGTAGCTCCATGTATAGTGTGCCTTCCACCTCACAAGCCCATGTCATCCCCTTGTAGCTCTGAAGGTCACTGGAGTATCTTTGTTGGTCTGTTTTAGTCCAAGAGAAACTCAGTCCTCTGTACTTGGACCTGAGCTATGAAACTGTCTCCCTTCGGCACCAATATGTGCCAGTGCCAACATATCATACATGTAACTCAGGCGTGACTATGGAAAACAAGTTTTTTCCCAGTTACTGACAGAAATTTCATACACTTTTCTCTTTTTCATAATAAATAGCCTCTGCTTTATCATTTTAATGAGTGCAATGTGCGATGGTTTGAACTTTTTTCTTGTATTATATTATTGACCCCAGTGAATTAGGCAGAGATGTAACTACATCAAGTTTGAGACTATTTCCTATGTATATGAATATCTAGCATCTATACAATGGAAAGCAGGAAATAAGCTAAGAAAGTGAATACATGGAATTAATCCTTTCAGGGTTCACAGACTCAACATTTCAAAGATGTGTGAAGCTTCTTTTTTTTAGTTATTCCATTGACTCAAAGATTTTTAAGGTCAGAAAGTGTCACTAGTATTATGTATTCCATTCTCTTGTGTAATATAGGTCACAGGATTTCATCCAGCTGTTTCAGTGCTGAGCGCTGTAAACTCTATTGAATAAGCATATTTACTGAGGGAAAAGTCAATGAACTGGAGAAATGAACTGAGTTCTCCCCTCTCAACCTGGCAAATACACCTGTCCTATTCCATTTTTCATCAAAATTCCAATCTTCTTATAAAAAACGTTATTTATGTACATAGAGATTATGTTACTTCTTTAGAACTAGCATCTAATGTGTTCTTTATAATGAAGAAAATACATATGAAGTACTCCTCCAAATACACATGCACACAGACGTTATTCTTGCGCTGCTTTTGGTACTTGGTAAAGCATCCCTGCGGATAAATAATATTAGTTCCGCAAATATTTATAACCTCTCTGTCATGATCATCTCTACATCTGTAATCCATTTGTTTTAGACAATGGAAACTCTTTAGAAACTTCATAAAAGGTTTATAGATTGAATTTACAAGATGGAGAAAATTCTAACTTACAGAAGTAGCGCTGCTGGAACAAAGATAAAATGTATGTGATCTGTGTTTATTTGTATAATTTTCTGGGAACAAACCTTTGGTAAGCTGTTTAGAACATCTGCAGCTCATCTGTCCACTCGCCTAAAAAATGCAAAGAGAAAGATTTCACTCTCTAGTTAAGTTGAGCTTCCAATAAAGTAGAAAAAAATATGTGTACCTTGTCAAAGGTGCTCTGCTTATTGCTAATCCCATGACCTGAGAGCTGCTAAACACTTCTGAAAGCCTCACCATGGTTCCCTAGCTGCCATGGGTGGAGACACCTCCTCTGTGTGCCTGCTGGCTCTGAGAGCTGCCCAGGATGCCCAAGAGGGCGAGGAAACCTTTGGACCCCAGGTGGGGTCCTTCCCAGCCCATCCTGGCCAGGGAAATGGTTGTGATGTGTTAGGTGCAGACTGGGGTTTGAATGGTGTTAGGTGAGCTTTTTCTGTAAACAAGCAGAGCAGAAACTCAAATGTGACTGTCATGTGATCACTACCATGCATGTCTAATGCTGCAGAAAAGCACACAAAGGAGCTTTATTTAGTTCTGATGCAGAAGGGATGATAGATAACTTGAAAAAGTGCAATGTATCAGCTACACTGCCACATTTATCGGTTGTGTGTGGAGAATCTCAGAAAAAAAATAAAAGAGGAAATTTAGGTCCTGAACCTATGTCTGTAGAAACTACTGATAAAACTCTTATTTTCATTAAGTCTAATAATCAGGAAAATTTCAGTATGGGTTCAGGTACCTGAAAAACTTGAAAGCTTGTGAGCTATTTTGCCCATAAATAAATATGCTTGAGAAATGTATGGTACTCATTATTACACCATAGTACACTATAGCACTATATGTACATTTGGGAGATGTGTTGTCCCTGTGATGTACCCCAAAGGTTGTAACTATCCCCCTGCTATGTGTCTGCTGCGGCTGCTCATCCTGGAAATAGGGATGGCTGCCACAGCGAGCAGGTGTGGTGTCAGCTTAGAGGAGCGATATTTGTGCTGATGGACTGAAACCACATTGCAAGGGCTGGCAGCGTGCTGTGAATAGCGATCCAGCGCAGGCAGGAGCGGGTCTCCTGGATGGTTTTCCAATGTAATGGTGCAGGTCTCTATTGAACTGGCTGCAGTGGGCGAGGCGGGGACCAGGTTGTTCCTTGAACACACAGGCTGAAGCCTAGCTAGTGCTGGAAAAGGTGACGTCAAGGCTAAGCAGTATTTAAAAAAAATTCTTCTCTTGTGTTAAACATAAAATCTTGTTGAAAATAAGATTTTCCATGTCTTAATTGTAATAGAGAAAGTGTCTTTTATTCTTCCTATGCTTGAGATAGCAAGGTAATTTCAGAACTGAAACTGATTGTCTCAGACATTCACGACTCAAATATTTAATCTAAAGGGTAAAATTCCCAGAGTACTTCTCTCATCATTCCTTAGTTCTATAGAGAATAAAAGCTTCAGCTTTATATGATCTGATATTATTTCCATTATTGGTATTATGCTGGAGGCAAATATCCTTCAAAAAGCAAAATCCACTTCCCCAGTGCTCAGTAAGTTGCACACCACAAAGGCCCAATCTCTCCTTTGCACTCTGTTCTGGAGATGCCTCGTAATCTGCTGAGAATTTAATAACAATTATTTTACTTCTTGTAGTGAAGAGCCTTTAAGATGTAATATAAAATATTCATCTGAAATCTGATGTATCCAAATTTCTGGGGCGATTTAGGACTGAAGGATGAATTTTGCAGCTAACCGAAGAGTTTAAGTAGTAGTATGCCTCTATGTATATGCATCTGTGCACCTCTCCATATGGGTGTGCAAGAGCTTTCTTTGGCACCGCTTTGATTTCACTGCTCTAATATATGCGAAGACTGTGATAAGTAATAGCTTACTCCTAAGTACTTCATACAGTTTTGGAGCTCTGCCTCTGGAAACAGGAATAAAAGTAAGCATTTCCCTGTATGGTAAGCAAAGACATCAAATTCATTTTTTCCAATAACCCCTCAAATTCTTTATCTCCTTAATAACACCTCAAAGATTTTTGCATGATCTCAGTCCAATTGCTTCTATCTGAAAGTGGTAAGAGCTGCTAAATAAGAACTTCTAAACAGCATGCAGTGTAATATGACAAACTGTAAAATATTCTGCGATTGAAAACAGTAGGTAATATAAGGCACCTTGCTTGTAATACAGAAAGGACCTCTTAATGATATCAGACAAATTCCTGATGTCTTTTTTTCAGTTCTCACTGAGTAGAAATCCCATTGACTTTATCACCTTAGTGGGGCTGCAGGATTTTATCCATCCTGCCTGATATCATAACAACATGAATATGGATTGCTTTCTATATTTATTGTAATACAAGGGCATATGTTTTGTAATTATGCATAATGAGGTCTGTAAGGCTATGAGGTGTGTGTGTGTCTGTGCATTACCCACAGACATGCAGGCAGGAGATGGATACAATTTCTCCGCTATCGATCATTTCTAAACGTAAAATGAGATTGCTTACTGCAGTTGCACAAAGCAGTTACTGTGTCTGCAGAAGGAACTTGTGCAAATAAGTGTATGCATGAATGAAAGAGTGAGAACTAGAATAAATACATAAGAATTCAGGGACATATGGGTGATAATTGTGGAGTGGTATAATGGAGCAGCAAGACCAGACTGAAACATTGACGTAGACCAAGTTTTTGTGTCACTAAAACTTGTTGATTTCTGTATCCAAAATATCTTTGAAAAACATTATTTGCTGCGTATAATTACCACAACTAATTTGTAGATGACACAGTTGGGCTTTGATCAAACACAGAAACAAGGGAATTGAAGATCAAGAATAAGGAATCATGACTCAGGACTGTGCAACAGACTGAGAAAGGAGAAATCTCAACCAGTGCTAAAGAATGAGAGCATTAATGTGTGCTTAGTCTGAATTTCCCATAGCAGTCCAAACCAGGAAAATGAGAATTCAGGCTGGATGCTAAACAGTTGCACCAAAGAAAACCCTTCTTTGGTGAACCCGTCTTTGGAGAAGTTCTCTTCTCTGTTATGACACAGAAAGAGGGATTCATTTCATGGTGGTTTGAATGGTTACAATGCAAATGTTGACACCTAAGCTCAAAGATCCCCTTGCAGTCAAAAGCTTTGCATGATCTAATACTCAGAATGCTACTGTCAGGCAGCAGATGCTTGACAATGTTGATAATATCATGTAGATGGTACGTGACAAGCAAATAAGCTGCGTAAGTTTTCTATACATTGACATGCTAAAACAAAGACCTAGAAGACACTGATAAAGAAGAGAAACACCAAATTGTGTTAGAAAAGGGAATCATTTTGCAGGAGACACCGCATCTAGTTCATGGCAATGTTTGTAGACCAGGTTTTAAGTTGTTAAGTCTATATCAAGTTGTCATATCAAGCAATAATAGCTGTGATGATCCACATTAGTTATAGATCAATTTCAGGATTCTTATTTTAGTATTTTCGAACAGTAGAGAACAGAAAAAGAATCTAATGAGTTATTAACTCTGATATAGTTAACTATCAGATCATCATTTCTACTATCTGGGTGTATGTGAACCAGGATTATCACCAAAATATTTTATTGTAGAAAATTATCTGTATATTCACTTTTTTGCCTAACTTGCAAATAGCTAGTAAATGTCAGAATACGCCAGGTGACATTAAGAAAGTTATTCAAGCAAAGATGGCTTAAAACACTTACTAGTGCCTGTAGTGTTTTTAGATGGAGAGCAGAAGACATCACTCAGTTTCCTCTCGTTTTCTGATAATAACAGCAGGTAAAGGCAGAGCAGTTGTTCGAATGTACCTCAAGCTATCTGCTAACTGCACATATCTTTCAAGATAGTCAGGGACTCCTGAGGAAAATACAATTGGATTTTAAATTCTAAGCTAGCTGAACTTTTATGCATATATATGTCTAAAAATGAGTATGTGTCTATGCACATGTACACAGATTTTAGAGATATTCACTCTGAGTATGTGCAAATACATCCTTAAATGGCAATATAGTCTCCACTTAAGTACAGAGTATGCCCTGCTTCAAAGTCAATGCATAACATTTCTGTCATTCTCCTTTATTTGCTTTTTTCAAAGAAGATTGTAGAGGTGAAGTTACAATCAGTCTCTGATTTTATAGGTGAATATAGTTAATATCATTTAACATTAATTGATGACCCTTTTATTATCTTCTATTTCTTGGTCTTTTGAATAAACATAGTGCAACCTACTGTTGCATGAAAATCCTAATAATTGCTCTTTGGTGCCTTGAAATGGGTTTCCTCAGCTTTAGCATAGCTGGTATTTCTCAAACGGTTCTGTAGCTAAGTATTTTATTTTGAATTTATAGCAGCTACTTGCTGCATTATCTGACTTTTCAAGGGACAGCGAGACATCAGTATTCAGGAACAACTGTAGGATAGTGCAAAGATTAAAAAAGAATTAGAGAAACAGCAAGAAAGAAGCAGATAAATAACAAGAGGCATAGTCACTAAGAACAGGGGATTGCCACCTGTGATGAGAAGAATGATGACTAAACGTGCTCCATCTGAAAAAAAAAAAAATACAACCAAAAAAAACAACAAACCAAAAAACAAAACAAACCACAAACAAAAGGGCTCAGTCTGATTTTATTTCGTGAATAGGCTCTATGGTGACTGACACTGTGCAAATGATGCTGATGAATCTAAAATAACTAATTAGTGAAATTACAAAATAATCTCCTGAAGTTCCCGGGGATGGGATTGTATTAGTTGTGTGCATGTTGTCATTAAACATCTTTCTATTTTGGGGAAGAGGCATCATCTGTTGCCCCCCTGGACCATTTCAGAAGCTACTCATAAGGGAGTTTATGCGGCTGGGGAAGCAGCTCACCCATACTGGGAAACACTAAGAGCTAAAGAGAGTCCCAGCCCAGACCTGAGAAGGTCCTGCAGGGAGATTTGAAGTTTGTAGGAAACCTTTCAGGCGATGCAGGGTATCAGCCACCTTTAGTGAGACAGGGTTCTTTATCTGAACTTAAAATAATAAATGCGGCAAGCCTCTAGAAGCCATTATCAAGGTTCTTTTTTCTCTTAGTTAAGATATAATTATTACTTTATTATAATAAAGACTATTCTTTGGACATGTTCTAAATGAGCTTTAGTAATCATTTGCTTGAGCTGGAAAGCAATGAAACCAACTAAAAACTTTTTAAACATTTTGCATTACTGCCCAACTCTTGTAGTAAGAAAGGGAAAATTTCAGCCATACAAGCTAAGTGCAGGAATCCAAGAATCAAGTGCTTTCTGAAACTCTGTTTTCTTTCCAAAATAAAACAAGCTGCCAAGTAACTTCCAGTCATTCTTGCTGTGGCAATAACCTTTCTCAAATAAATCGATGCACTGTTACTTTATTAGGTCATCCAGGTAGAAAACTGTCTCCAGCCAGCCAAACAACTGCTTCTTTAAGAAAATACAATAAATTTCAGCATATAGCAGGGAGTTACTTGGCACTATGATGACCACAGTAGATCACTAGGAAGAGGTGATACGGCTGTTCATAAAGCAGTTAGTGCTGGGTTAGTGTGGGATATGCACTGCTAAAAATGGTCTTCCTAGCAATGATCACCACTTGTAGCCGTTAGAGTTGTGATGGAACTCTTCAGGTAGGGATGAGTATGATTCTATACTGTCATAACTAGATGATTACATAACATTATTTCTAATGAAAATTAGATGTTGGAGGTCTGACAAGAAATCCTGGTTGTTCATGATGCATTACTCAAAAGGCTTTGAGAATTATGGTTGTATAATTTTGTCCAAATATGTAAATACATCATGCAGGACCAAGTGCTTTCAACATTTTTGTATCTGATGCTTATAAATTTTCTCAGGAAAGCCATGTTCTCTTTGGAAGTATTTCAATTTTCTGCAATACTTTCAGCAGAGTCAAAAAAGCTAATGTTACGATATACAAACTTTTTCATTATTTTCACCCATACTTTCAAGTATTTTTATAAGGGTTGTTGAAGGAAGTTGTGAAGGAGTTTGGATGCTGTATGGACACAATTAGGACACTGTTTGACCATGTTTTGTATATATTTGTCTGTAACACTTAAACTGTTCTGTAGTAAAGCTGGAGGACTGGAAAGCAAACATCAAAGGATATGAACTAGTCACCTGAACACCTAAAATGTCTTTTCTGAGAACATGTGCCTCATCAGGAACTGAACTGATTGCTGCATGGTTAACTTCTGATTTTTACTTTGTTCCAGCTGTAAGTGCCACGACTCATCAGTTATTGGATCTCAGTGGCATTATTGTAATGGGTAATTCAAAACTTCCTTCAATAACAAGATGCCAACTTGCATTGTCACACGATAAGTATTGAGAGACAAAAGGGTCTGCAGATGGAAGAAACAGAGCAAACTTTGCTTCATTAGTTAGAATCATAGAATCACAGAATGGTTTGGGTTGGAAGGGACCTTAAAGATCATCTAGTCCCAACCCCCCTGCCATGGGCAGGGACACCTTCCACTGGACCAGGTTGCTCAAAGCCCCGTCCAACCTGGCCTTGAACCCTTCCAGGGAGGGGGCAGCCACAGCTTCTCTGGGCAACCTGTGCCAGGGCCTCGCCACCCTCACAGGGAAGAATTTCTTCCTTATATCTGTCCTCTTTCAGTTTAAAACTATTACCCCTTGTCCTATCCCTACACCCCTGATAAAGAGTCCCTCCCCCCTTTCCTGTAGCCCCTTTAAGTACTGGGAGGCTGCTCTAAGGTCTCCCCGGAGCCTTCTGTTCTCCAGGCTGAACACTCCCAACTCTCTCAGCCTGTCCTCACAGGGGAGGTGCTCCAGACCCCTGGTCATCTTTGTGGCCTCCTCTGGACCTGCTCAAGCAGGTCCACGTCCTTCTTATGTTGGGGGCCCCAGAGCTGAAGTTACTTGGTAGATTTGCCCTGTGATGCAATGCCTTGAGAATTTGCTAAATTTGTATTACTAATATTGTTCTAGTTACTCACTTGAAATACATTCTGTACAAATAAATACTACATATGCAACTGTTTAAATTCAGTTTGGTATCATACTAAGACACAAAGGTGTTTAAAATACTGATTTATGTGGAAAACTTACTGGTTTATACTGAACAAGAAACCACTGTACTACACATTAGTATGTTGACAATATAATGAAAGAGGGAGAGAAAAGTTTTACCATACTTCAGTGAAAACAGCAATGTATTTACTTCCATAACCATTTCCATAGGTTTGGACAATACTTTATACTTTTGAAATCAAATTATTAGGTGTTCATCAACCGTGGTGCTGTTTCTGTTGTTCCTGTGTAATATTTTACTGATGGAGATTAGAAATCCATCATGTAAAAGGAAACCACAAGCTGTGGGAGGAGGCATCCCTTAATGGCAATATAGCATTGATTTATTCATTTAACCCTTGCTTATATTTAGAGTAGGCACCAAATTTATTCCAAATTAAATGTTAATGTAACTAAGAATAAAGCCTCATTGTCTACTTTTCTTAAGGAAAAACTATCAGGGCATAATTCAATTGATATTTTATGTTGCAGTTAACACTTGATATTAAAAGGGAAGCTTCCGCAAAGGTCATAAGAATAGTGTGGGTTTACTGAAGTTTTCAGGAAGCACTGATTCACATCAGTTTGGGAAGTTGCTTTATAAGCAGTAAAGGGATGCAACACTGCCTTTATTTAGAGTAGGATTTTTGGCTGGATCCCTTCAGTTCAACAGCCAAGCACATTGAACTGGTGTTGCATGTTCCTTTGAACATTTTATTTCATCCATTCTTTCTCTTCCTTGGACTATTTTGCTAGAAAATGAAAACAATAATCCCATCCAATCTTGAAGATTAACACATACTTCTGTGTGACAAAATTAACTAAGGAAAGACCTGGATTCCTGAGAATGTGGTGGACAAACTTCAGAGACTTTTTGATGATGTCCTAGTAATTGAATCATTTACAGCCCAGAAGAGGGGAGAAAGAACGAATTCCATAAAATATACTTCCAAATTACACTTACCCTCTTGCATTTAGAGCTTGGATTCCTTCACCAGAGACTGGAAAAAGCTACACAGATAAAATGAAGGCAGATTAATTTCATGCAGTCCATGTTCAATAAATAAGGCAATTTTCAGTTTAAATAATCAAGCGGATAGCGTGAAGTCCTCTCCACATTTGCCAGTTTCTTCAGTGGGACCAGGATTTTGCCTTGAGGTTTTGTGTGGCATACAGGGACCAAAACTCATGTCAACTTTACCACTATGAGCTGTCTTGATGAGTTAGGTTTCTTTTCAGCTACATTAATTCCCAAGAGAGATCTTAGAAAGGTACTTTAGTGGATTTTGCTACATATGCTTGGAATAGCTGAGGAAATTCAAAGTGAGTGAGAGCTGAGCCAGAGACAGAAATGTCTATTTTCATCAAATTCCTGATGCTACTGAATCTCAACTTCTGCTTTTTTTCTTTCTCCATTCCACTTCTTTCCTATGTTATTACCATCTGATTAGTTAATTATTGCTATTGATTCTACTGTATTATCAAAGCGACAGCTTTTCCCTTCTGTTTTACCTGTGAATTATGTTTAGACACCCAATAATTATTTTGATAACAGTAGGTATAGCAATGAAGAAATACCTCCTCACTCCTTATGCAACACCTACCTTGAGACTGAGAAGTTAAAGCTGAGTTGAGCGCTACAGATACTTATCAGTATCGCTGTTCGGTTAAACTGATGTGCGTGTGACCTGTTGCAATAAAAGGAAGAATCAAGGCGGACAGGAGCTAGTTTGTGAAGAGGCCCAAGTATAAGGGTATTAACTTGTTACCATATTTGGGAAAAAGAATCAACATCTTTTATCCACAGTCTAAAGTATGTTTTAAAAACCATATAGCATTTTGCCTTTTCTCCAATTGCTCTTTGATGATTGGCATCAAGAATCAAGCAGTGTGGTAGAAAGACCTTGACATATCCCTTAGTGACATACAATGCCTCGTAGGCATGGATGGTATTCAGCAGAACTGGCTTTCCATGAATAAATTCTAACACTTCCACACAACCTCCCTGATATCAAATATCTGCCCTCCACCACTTCAGATGTAATACATAGCCTCCCAACAACAGCCTCAATTCACAACTCTGTCTGAAATGTTGTCACTATGGCAATTAAGTTTGTGAAGCTCATGGCAGTAATAATAGAACACGAATTATGCAGTACACAGTGTTTAATATTGCTTAGCAAAACTGTAAGAGTAGCCTAGTGGAATTATAGATATGTGAGCATGTTTGTGCATGTATTTAATGAACTGAGCTAAAAATATATTATGGAACATATTTTAATGCTCTGAAAAAAATATAGAAAAATGTACTGCTCATCCCTAATGAACACAGATTTTCTGTAATAGGCCCTATGAGTATAACATGGAAAACTCTATATCTGCACACAGACCACAGTCAGGCATGCTCAGCACTGATGGCTGCAGACCTGGATGGATGCTGATGTGCTCAATTGCCCACCCCGTGCATGCACATCCAGAGTTTTTACAGGCTCACACGCACAACTACCACTGAAAAGTGTGTGTACCTTGTGGTCCCTGTTCTAACATTTTTTTTTTTTCGCACTGCATGCAGAAGCAGTCTTAAAATTAAGACCTCCCTATCTTTGGGTAGCCAAGACAAAGTAAAGTGAAACAATGTTCACATAATGGTGTGTGTACATCTGTGGGTGCATACATGCAAATAATGACATTATCTTCAGTAATGTCTTTAATGTACTAATACTACTTTCAAGTATTTCCAGAGGCACACAGAAATATTTGTTACAGTTATATCTCATTTTTAATGTTAATTTATGGTAAATACATCTCTTAATTAATTAGATTTAATAAAGGTCTGTGCAATGATCTGGCAAGTCTGGAAACGTATGACATAAAAAAAATTTTTATGAAGCACATGGAGAGACTTGACTTAGAGAGACTGATACAGTTGACAGTCTTGGGTGATGGAGAACATGACAAAGAATTTTACAGGGACTAAGAAAACTCGATGAATTGGTAGTATAAGGTCAGGTGATTTTCAGTGTTGATAAAAGCAGGAAAAATAAAATATATGTACACAGAACGAAAATCACAAAGGGCAATTTTAACCTTGGGGCATTATTCTGCCTTTATATTCAGTGGATGATGATGGGCATTTAAAGTGCCACTTAAATGATCATCTCTGGGCTAAAGCTAGTCCTTGTGGATGTCCCTCACAGTACTGGGTTCTAATTAATCAAAGATTTGGTTCATCTCATGAGCAGAACATCTGCTCACTGTGCACTATAGTTAAAATGATCCAAGGTGTGATCTGGTTAGCCACACTGTGCTCTGAAAATGAATAATGGATCTGTGAAGGATCATGTAAGTGAAGAACTAGGGAAGGTGATGTTGTCAATATGTAAACTGCAGGGAGACAAGAGCACCCAGGGGAATGTGTGGTGAATTGTTTCTAGGGGCTAACAGAGACAGCAGAATAGTGTAACAGGAGTTCAAACCCAAGAGGATAGGAAGAAAATAGAGAAAGAGGCCAAGAATTATTAGAAAGCAGAGCTAGAGTAGTCCCAGAGGTGAGTCACCTGGGGACACCTACTGCCCTTGTAGTGGTGAGGGAAAAATCACCTGTCTGGCGAAACTGCAGAGGGTTATTTATTATGAAAGCATTGGCTATTGGGAAAAACAGTGTCAAAGTTAAGTAAGTGTGCCTAAACTGGTGACTACTGAAATGCTTACTCCAGCACCCTAGGATAAAAATGGGATGGGAAATACTGAACTGAAACCTGAATTCCTGAGTGTCATTATGAGAAATTAAGATGTGTCTTACTGATGGATTCACATCACCCCTTCTATCATCAAATCCAAAGCACCAGTGAAAACTAATAGAGGAGCCACATAATAAGTTTAGGAGACAAGAAAATAGCTTTATATGAGCAAAAACTGATGTATTGGTGACCACATACAGTAGAGAAAAACTCTCTTAAAGAATAAGTGCAGATACTCAAGAAATTTATGAAACTGATATAGGGAACCAGGTTTAAAATATTTATTAATACAGTGTGTAATTGTGCTGGTTTTGGCTGGGATACCATGATGGATGTGAAATGCATGGTGTACCAGTAGTGCAAGGGACGTAAAATAACATGGATGTTTTGCTGGATCATTTGAACATCATGAATTTGCCTACAATTAAAAATGATTCCAAAGGAACGGGAGCTATTATTCCCCAGAATATAACTATGTAAGCAGACCATATTGTAATTGTCCCATTTATGAGCTTCTTTAATGTTCCTTTGAAGCCCTTTGTGTTTCATCTGTCAGAACGAGAGCAAAACAGGTGATAGACAATTGTTCTGATCTAGTTTGGCAGTATTTATGTTCCAGGTTTGTACATGTTTAAGGGCCACTTAGCAGTGAACCTGAGACGCTCTGAGGATTTCTCAGATGTATGAGAGATTCATCCTTAGCTTGCAGCCTAAGCACAAAGAAATTTTGGAGAAGGCGTGGCTAGCAGCAGAAATCAAAGAATTGGGAAATGTGCATGACACCTTTGACATTTCCTTCCTTGTTCTGTCCTGTAGCAGTGATTCTGGACAAGGCTCCACAAGACAGGCTGTCAGATGATGAATGAAATAAATAAAACCTTGAGTGTGTACTTCTGATGGCATTTCATAGCACAAATCTTCTTTTGAGAGAGCACGTCAAAACTGATGTGGTTTGAGTAGAAAGAGAATACAGGAGATGGAAGCGTGAAGGAGATTGTCTCTGGGTAAGAACAAAAATAATGGAAATGAAAGCCCTGAAAAGGGATATGAAATTCCCAATATATGATTTATGTTAGGAATATGTGTCCTAAATAACTTCGTGATACTTTACAGTGGGTTACTATTTTCAGATGATTTAGAAGAATGACCTCTGGGAAATTGAGACCATCTCTGGGAATATAAAAACAACCATACTGGGTCAGGCAAGGAATCCAGTATCTTGTCTCCAGTAGCAGTCACAGCACATGCTAAGGCAGAGCATAGGAGTGATAAACAAATAGGGAGTTTCCCCCTAGACCTTTACAGTTTTCAGTTACTTGTGATTTGGGGACTGTGTTTAGTAACCCTTAAAAGAGTTTTCTCCCATTTATGTGTCTGATCACTCTGTGAACTCATGGAAAATGTTCAGTTCATGTGCCTTGTGTGAGGAAAGTCTCCATTATTTGTTTGAACCTTCAAATGCATAGTCTTTCATAACTCCTGGATTTGCTACTGGAAAACACAGTGAAAATTCGTATTTCCCTGACATTTAGCAGTACTCTGATTACATCAATTCAAACCACACCTCTTGTTCAGAACTCCTAATAATAGTCTTTTCCAGAAAGTCACTCTTATTTTGGTTAGAAACATTCAAATCTTGTTCTTAATTAATATGTCACCACTATTTTTAATATTTGCTTTTTACAGTTGGGCAAACCTAATCTCTTCATGTGGGACTTTGTGGGTTGCTTCAAAAAATTGGAGTTGACTTCTTTTGTCCTCTTCTATTCACTTCATATTGTTATTTTACTGAGTTTTGTTAACAGCTGTTTATTGGCCTCATTATGAATAAAGTCAGAGCTAAGGCAAACACCTTCTGGAATAACAAGTGATTTTGGAGGACTCTGGTTTTGGGGCCAAAACTGAAGCTCCTGAAAGATGCCTGGTTTTCAGCATATTTATCTTTCCCTTTTCTAGCACTCAGGTCTCTTAGAACATCTCCAATTAGACAACCAAAATCAACAGCTACTGTGGAAAAACTTGATTTAGTTATTCCTTTAACTAGCAGAGTCAGTGGAGAACTGTCTTGTCCACAGGAATTAAGTGCTACCATTGTAGGCAGGTTGAGAGCTGCAGAATTGCTGTTATATATCAGATCAGCTGTTCAGAGGACTGTCATGCTTAGCAGCTGCCCTTATAGCTGTCATTTACTGTTTCTGAAAGACTAAAAGTATGTTCAAAAGTTTTTTAAACACAAAATTATGAACCTTCCCTTGAAGATATATATGTAGTTTATTCCAGCTTATATTTTTTCTCTGTGAATTTTTAATTAATTGTAAGCCCTTATTTTTACATTTCTCTAGTAGTGTCTTCCATACTAAAAATCTCAGACCTCTACAAATAAGAAAGAAAGTATTTTCTTTATATAACTACATTAATTTAGTAGAAACCACACCAGGATATGTTAGGTCCATTTGCCAGGTAAGCTTCATAAAAGGTGTTCTACCTCATGCAAAAGAGTAAGACATAACATTATTGTGAATCATGCTACAGTGCAATCTTCTCTGGGGTGGGACACGTTGCTACACAGTCAACATGTATGCAGTTCCAGGACTGAAGGGATGAGTATATTCATCTGCAGCATGAATTTAAGCGCAATGCAATTATCCAGGTCAGAATCCTGTCCCTTTTCTAACAGGTTATATTTGGCATTCACCATGAGGAATGTTAACGCTGCTATCTTCTTTGCCTAGTGGAAACAGGCTACTTGTATTTTGGTTTTCTTCATTTCAATTCTTATAGCGTACAGAAGAGTGTGTGAGTGGTATCTGGTTTGGCTTTATGGTGGGAAACTGGGTAGAGAGGTTGACTCTTTTGTGACTGTGAATGTTCCTAAATCATCTGGTAATGCATTTTACAATCTGATTAAGCTCTTCAAAGTTTGTGTTCCCTGTTGCACACCACCAAAGCCACCTATCAGGAAGCAATAAGCGAGGCTATGATGGATGTCATGGCTTGATAACCAGGTCAGTGAAGCCTATTTCTATGGAGGGCTTTCAAAAATCGGCAGGGTGGCAGCCAGGAACGGTACCATGCTATCTTATGAGACTGGTACAAAGAGCAGTGAATGATACTTCTCAGAAAATAATCTTGATGAGATGGTGTCTGCTAGTTGTGAAGTGCCTGGAGTTTTCTTAGGACACCGTTTCATTCTTACCCAAGGGAATCTGGCTGAAACAGATTTAATTTCATCTCTTCCTATTGACTTTTGCAATCTTGCATCTTTTGCCGAGATGATTGCCATCATCTTTTGCCAAAATTACATTTTCTCTCTCTCTCTTTTTTTTAAATCAACAGCCAAAATTATCTAGGGAGTTTAGCTTAAACATTCACTTTAATTAAACCTGTATTTCTTCAAGAAGTTTCAGTGCAGTTTTACACTTTTCTTTTTTGCTTTGTCCTGATGCCCAAGTGCTTACTCTCTCTTGAGGATCAGAAACAAAGCCATAAAACCAAGAGCAGTTGACTGGAAAGCCCATATGTTAAATAACTGGCCAGAAGGGAGCAGAGCTATCATCAGTCCATCATGCTGATGACCATCTGATGAAATTCACAGCACGATAAAAACAATTTCTTACTGAGTGAGGGTCAGTGAGTGAGCATCAACAGCTAAGAGCGTGTTTGTCTAGGGAATTGATCAGTGCATATTTTCAATCATCTTAAATATCATCCCTTTTGAAGCAGCCATAGTTAGTAATTTATTTAGGACACAAAACCTCTAACATAAACAAGGATTAATCTTGGAAGAAAACTAACAGAGACAACAGCTTTGTGCCATTTCTTTTGTTTGTATAATTAATGTTCAACATTAAGTGCTCACTCGGCTGATACATGCATGGTACCAGCAAAGTAAATTCATTCAAATGCAAACAGTTTCTCTTGTATTGTTTTTGGAACTATACGGTACATTTGTTCAGCTCCCTGGTAATACTTTAAAAGCTAATTACTTTGAAAAGTAAACAAGTATGCAAATACACATCAAGAAGTGCCAATTGGTTATTTTTGAGGTTTTGGGTTGAAAGAGCCCAAGAATAGAGAACCATGAGTTAGCTGAATTACTGAGAGTGCTGTATTTTCTATTTTCTATTGTAGCTCTCTGCAGTAGTTTTTTCTATTGTCAGTCACTACAATACTTTCTTTATCCAACCTAGTTTAAAAAGAATTGGAATCAATGCTTCAAGATCGTGCAAATTTTCAGCTGAAACAAGTCAACAAAATAGTGATAATGGGGAGAAGACCACAAATGCCCAGGAGATTTGATCTGTTTGGAAAGCAGCGAGCAGTGGAATATTTATGCACAAATTGAATAGACCTCACAGATAGCTTGCCTACATTGGCTGGGGATGATAGGCTTTTGATTGCTGCAATGAAAACATGAACAAACAAAGCAGGAAAGGAGAATGGGAAATTTGGGACAGCTGTGTCCCATTGTGCCTCTTCCCAGCCCAGCTTTCTCTTGTGCTGTGCACTGAGCTGAAAAGTCTTGGGATTAAGGATTCCCTCCCTGACTCTGTCTCTGCTGCAGCTCAGGACCAGGAGCTCAGGAGATCAAATGGTACAAGCCATGTGCTTTCTGCTCCATGCCTCCTGCACTGACACCGTTATCTTAGATGTAAACTGGAAAGTACAGAAGTTTGCACTTCAGTAGTTGCTGGTTATGACAAACATCTTAGTATTCAACTGTGCTAGTGAAACATCTGCACTCCAGTGCTCTCACCAATCTTGCCTGGGTGGAAGAGAGTATGAGCTCATCTTTGCTCCTTGCAGGTCATCATTGGGAGGATTGAAACCACAGCTATTTCTGGATGCCACACTGGTGGTACTCCATGAGGCTGTTCCCTAAGCATAACCAATAAGCAGGAGGATGAAGTTTAAGCCTTCCAGATCTAGGCAGAACCTTAAATTTTTCAATGATAAAACTGTACATGTAACACTTAGATATAGATTGGACAATGTAACTTCTCAAAGGCAGATAATAATAATAACAACAATAATAATAACTCATGACCTTGATATAAGGAAGGTCCTGTTTCGTGTTTTTAAGGAAACAGTCATATTATTAAATCCCTCACTCAAAACTTGTGTCCAGCAGCCTCAGTGTCTTCTGACAAGACAATTATTTAGGACCTAGTGCTATCTCACTGAGCTAGAAAATTTCTCCCAAGACCATCTCCTGGTCTGAGAAGGTCCTGCCGTTAGATTTCCAGCACCATTAATTCACTGCTCTGCCTCTCAGTAGGATCCTGTGCTTGCATATCAATCCCTGAGAATGGTCTTTAAGTCTAAAATGCTGGTTCCAGTATGGCTGAATATTGTTTATTGGTGTGAAAAGAAGTATCTGATCCTGAAATTATTAACATATATATTCAGACATTGAAGAGGTGAGTTGTCCCACAGAGAGAATTATGCTTTCTAAATAGGAGAAGGGCTATGATGCATGAGACTGTGAGAAGGTGATTGCAATATCAAAGGAGGAAATGGAATAAATGAACTTTCCAATTATTTCAGTAACTTACCTGTGTGATAGTGTGTAAATTATTGCAATTTATTTAGATGAAATCTGTGTAAGTAAAAGTATTTTTCTAGATACATTAATTTATCAGAAAAAGAATTTTTTACATGTTTTCTGTAGATTTCTTTTTGTAGTGATTGAAATAAGATCCACGTCCTAAAGCTATTATTGTAGCAACATGGATTTTCTGGCTGCATTACTTGTTCACAGATGGTTAGCCTTTGACATGGCAATGAGGTTGTTCACTTCTGCAAGATGTTAGCACAGATCAATAAGAAAACTGTCTTACAGAGAGAACACCTGTTTGTCAACCAAGTCTGCCTTAAAGGTATTTCTGATATTACATTTTTGTTTGTTCAATGGAAAGTCAGTAGTTTCCCTGGCTGCAGGGTTAAATTCCCTCTTTGTTAGTGTGCAGTTTGATAACAGTAAGGAGAAGACTCCCTTTAGAAAAAGAGGGAAACCCACATCTTTGCAGTGCTGGATATCCTAGCAGGTTGGGCTTAAAACTCATTTTGGGCCATAGAGGTATTGCAAGTGCTAGTTTAGATTTCTGCCAAGCAAAAAATCACTTTCATCTTTCAAGTTTTAAAATAAACATTTGGGGACTGCTCTGTCCAGGTTGTGGCTCATAGGAAACAGGGCCTCTGCCTATTTACCTGTGATACTAAAATATGTGTTATGACAGATGTCACTGAAGTCCAAGCCTCATAATAAAAAGGATCAGAAAAATCTGAAGGCCCAGGAAAAAATGAGTGGAACTAGAAAAACGTGAACTAATATATCTGGGGAAAAGAGGTATTCAAGTATTAATGCTGGAAAATTGCTAGCTGCTATAGTGAGGATGAAAAAAATAGGGAAGTGATGGCATTTTCTCAAAAGCAGGAGGTAATAGTCTCTTTCCTTGTTGAGAACACTGCTGGAAAGCACAGAGCACCATTTCAATTAGATATGGCATTCCACTTCCACGCTCAGACTGCTGGCTAGATTTTCTATTACATAGCATCTGTCTCTGTTTCTATCTATCCCTTGGTTTTCATTCCTTGTCTATCTCCATAGTGCCTACGTGCCTAAGCACTGATAGATAAATGCCTGTGTATCTGGTAGTCTATACACTGATGCTCAAGTATTCTTGGTTACCTTATGTTGGTTACCTATGTTTCAGTTGACGGTACTGAAGAGCAGACTAGAGATAAATGCTGATTTGGGAAAATAGGGCAGATTTCCTCTCTTTAATGGAGATAATAATACTCATCAACTTAAGAGCACAGAATTTTGATCACTGTTAATAATAATGTTATTGTTATATAGTGGAATTTGAAAACAGTACCAGTGATGTCAATGATGCAAAGAAGTGCTGTAGACATAATTAAGGTGATGGAGGCAGACTTATGAAGAAAGATGAAGAGAAGCAGCAAATGCACAGCTTGTCTAAGTGGTGATAATGTTGATGGGGGGATGTGATGACCATCTAAAACATATCTGACATCTGTAAATATAGAATAGGGAATAGTTGTGTTCAGTTGGTCATAGCATTACAATTAGGGTTAATGAGGAAAACTGAGCAAAAGAAAACAGAGAACATTTTTTTGCTGTTCAGCCCAATGTTAGATCACATTAAATGCTAGAATGGTATCTTCAAAAGATCCCCTGTTGCACCAGCAGAAGCCCAATTGCTTAAATAATGTGAAAATAAATTGAGCAAGATGCTCATGAGTGTGTGGAGGGAAACATTTTGATACTGGGAAAGGACTGGGCAAGATGACCTCTTCTGCTTCTAATTTCCAACACTCTATTAGAAAAAGCTGGCAGAGATGCTGTATTTCCAGTTTGCAGGCATTTCTCACTTTTTTATTTGTAATGAGAGCACAGTTTATATTCAACATTATCCAAAACTTTCAAGATCAGAAATTCAGGTAGCTGAACTGAGGGTTCAGAGCATTAGGGTAGTTTCTCTGGTAGGGGTCACCTAGAGCTGCACACCCTGGATGCACATGAACCCCATGGGATGCAGTTAAGCCTGAGCTATCTGAAGCAAAACATTTGAGGTTGAATGAAATGGTGTTTTTCTAACTAGCTTGAAAGGGGACAAAGCTGGACATGCATCAGGACAAGTCTAAGAAGAATCGAGGGAAGGAGAACCATTTGTGTGCAGTGCTGCAATTAACATGGCATCTGCAGCACATCAGACTGGCTGCTTTTCCTTAGAAAGCTGCAGTACATGCATAAGGACATGTGCCTGTATCTTTTTTCTTTTTGCGTGATTGCCTTGAAATATGTTGCTTGCTTTATTTTGGACTGAAAGTTGAATTTTTAAATTTTTTTTACTGTAAAATGGCTCCTTTGTGATCATAAGAGACATAGTTCAAATAATTTCCTATTTCCTTCTCTGTTTGGACTTAAGCTTTCAAGGTGTTTTCCCCTTTTTGATGAGGATGTGAGTACGGCATAAAGTTTCTTGGCTGTAGAACTACGTAGGAAAGAAACAGGAATCATTAGCTAAAAGTAGTAGAGTTATATGAACCATAATGTCCCCTGTGGCATAGGGATTTTATCTTGAGTTGAAATTCATTGATGTTTGCCAATGAAGTGTGAATGTTTTTCACCAAAAAGGTTTTAGGTAAAAAAAAAAAATCTGTTTAAAAAGCATTTTTTAATTAAAAAAGCCGGTTCCAAATTCTCAGAGATAGTATTTGGATGAATACTGATCATTACCAAGGGTAAACAGGAAAGAGAAAAATAAATCCTTTTTCTGCCTGGCCTCTTCAGTTCTGCTAACTGCAGAGCTCCCTGCACACTGCTACTGTTTAACTAATAAAAAATAAATTAATATGAACTTCAAGCCAATGCTGTAATGTATCACACATTGCTTTCAAAGTAGGAAATTATTTGCTCACTAGACTTCATGTATTTCTGCTCAAGTGTGCAGCCCTTTTTATTCATATTATAAGGGAACAGAGTGAACTGAATTGCACATGTATTCAAAGAAGCAGTACAAATCTGAACAGGAGCCAGATGATCAATTATTAGGAGGTAGTACTGCATTGTGTTGTTCACCAGGAGTTTCAAGAGAGAAGAGAAAGAAATTGTCAAAGAGAGAAACATTCAATGCAGTTACAAAAAAAGGTAAAAAGAGAGAGAGGGTAACCAGAATAAATCAGGGTTAGAATTGTATGCTGAGAGCTGGAGCGGAAAGACAGAGCAAATCAAGGTGACAGGAAATAAAATATTGCTCATCAACAGAAACAGGGAGGAGAGAGACATCAAAAGATGGAGATTCATACAAAAAAAGGCAGCTCAGGATAGTGACTATGGGAAAATGAAGGGGAAAGGGAGGTTTGGGGAATGTTTAAAGTTGTTTGGAAATAGAGAAAATCAGTTGGACTTGGTTTGTTTGAGATGAATGTCACCAAAACAAGAAGAAAATTAGAGGAACAAAAGTCATCATGAAATAAAATACTGCTACTGTCCTCTTCCTTAAAATTTTGGTGAGGAGGAGGCAACGACCCTTCCACTAAGGCTTCACATAGAAGTGGCCGCAATTGAGAGTTAACTTTTGAGAACAGTAAGGCCTGAATCCCACATCATCCTCTGCTTTCCTCCCTCTTCCTCAGATGTAGTTTGTTCCTGACCAGTAGTAAAACAGCTTAATCATGCTTAGGTCTCGATGAAATAGATTATTTCGAGAGAAAATTTTTTTAACTTGTTAATTTATAACCACAGTATAGTAGTCTGAAAATTAAAATATTGCTGTTCACATATCCAGTCTGTAACATTTACTGAAGTGTTTGACTGTGCTTGAAGCTAAGTAAGGTTCAGTAATGAGCGTGCTATAAATTGCTTAGGTTGGAGACTACCAGGTTCTTCTGCTATGGATAATGTATGCAGTGTAAAACGCTTTCCATGCAAAAACAACTGATAGTTGCTGTTCCTTCAGTTTCATCCTCTGTCTTTCTGTACCATTGTACAGTCAGTTCCTGGCAAAGGTATTGTTTTCTACTCAAATGTAGGACCAGCTGCTGGTGGTCATGATGTGAATGACTCGAGGAATATATGGGATGGGATAATGGGCGCACTTGTCCACTGAAAAATGACCAAGAAATGATTGCTTGACATTGCTTAGCTGCAGCAGAGGATAGAATTTACTGCTGCTGCTCGTGGCACACAGCACCTGTACAGTGACATTTTCATTACATGTGCTGTAACTTATGGTCCTTTGTTTTCCTTTTCATGGATTTTGTAACATGTGGTCAACCCCATTGACAAAAATGTTGTTGCCACTACAGCAAGACAATCCAACTGTATGAGATCCCATTCAAAACATCTACACTTTGGTCCCACCCTAACATCTCAGTTTGATACATTAGTCAAATTCTTTTAGTCCCATTCCTCCTTGTTATTTTCTTTATTGTCATTCTTTCAAAGATTAATGCAGCTTCTGCACTGATTATGATTCTCTGCATCAGTCTGTCTATAGTATCTCTGCAATCCTAACTCTCCACCACTGTACATTCTTTGTGGATCCTGTTACTTTCACCACCCCTTATCTAACTACTTCATAAAAACCACCTCACACATTTATAAAGCATGACAAGAGCATTACCATAAACTATGTTACTTGCTCAGTAAACACATCATAGGCTCTCCATAGGCTAATCACCTTAGTGGATAAAATTATCTGGGGATGAATTTATCTGCAGCAATCATATCAAAAGACAAACTGTATAGAACAGCATTGTTCTGCTTTTCCACAAGAGTTTAAGATCCCTGCATCATCTTGTCTCAACTGAAAGCCTGGATTTTAAAGTTGGTTATTGTTGATCTTCTTTGTAATCAGTAGATTCATTTATGAATATTTAACAGAAATCCTGAAAGTGTGAGATTTTCACATATCATATGAAACAATAAAGGATATGTTATGAGTTTAATAAGCAATTTTGGGTCTCTTTTGAGGCTGATGGGAAAAGTAATATAGTTTCCCAATTTGGAGAGTAGGCTGAAAATAAAGGCATATAATAAAAGGATCAGGCAGTTTTAGAGATCTGGAAACATCAAAAGGGAAGCCTGTTGGGCAAGAGCGAGACTCTGGCAGGACCAAACAGTGCTCGTGTGGTTGACATAGAATAATTTCTAAATTCTTTCTTAGTAATGACTTCTCATGCCCACTTCTATATTCATTTCTCATCAGTAGCTGTACCTAAATCATACATTTCTTATCAGCCTAATTATTCCATCTGAAGAGAGAGTTACCCTATCTTTCTTCTATTGTTTCTCTTTTCTAAAACTCATTTAACTTAACATCCATTCTTTGGATGCCTTTTGCTGGCAGCATTTAGAAGAACAATATTTTGAGGCCCCAAGAACAATATTCTGTGGTTCACGCAAATTTTGTTGTTATGATATTTTCAGGCCTAATTCCACTTTGGATTTTCACTGTGCTCTGGCAAGGAGCTGGAGATGCCAGTATTGGAAATGTTTGTCTCTGTTCAGCAGAGATGATCATTTCTCCACAGTTTTGTTACCTAGAAAATTTGCTCTGGGGAAGAATTGTGCAGCTGCAAAGCAATGATCAGAATAGCATAGTAGGTCTTTTTAATCTCTAGTTTTATATTGCTTCCTACAGTTTAAGTTATAGGAGGAGCACTGCTTGAATGCAGGCATATTACATCTATTTTGCCCAAACTTTTTTTTATACTCTCTCACATATCAAATATTAAATTTTCCAAACCACACAAGTAACTAAGGGCAAGATTTTTTTAAAGATACTTCCAGATTTTATGCTCAGCCTTACTAGGCCTACATCATTTAGACCAAGAAATCCCATTTACAAGTGATATAGACCTTTAGGAGTGTCATATCTCACTGAAATTCAATGAAATTTAGAGTCATAATGTCTATTACTTTTTGATATGGAACTTAAGCTATTTCTCAAAAGTAACATTCTTCTCTTTCTGAATTTTCAAAGTCCTGCCTCTTCATACACATCTGTTAATGGCATTCCAGAGCTGTAAATCCCACCAAAACTTCTTATTTCTAACCTCCATTTTTCAAAGTTGCTATAAGTTGATCTCCCTTTGAAGTAAAAAAATCTCATTAAAAGACTGAAGATCCCCACTAAGAGAACATTGGATTCTTGACTGCCTCATGGGTCACATATCTGCTTTTTGTAGTTCATCAATGCAAAAATGCTATTAGTACCTATTACAATTCACCTTCAACATTCTCTGTGACAAAAAAGCAATCAAACGTATGGGGGATGTGTATGGTCTTCAGCAGGCAGCTTTGGCTGATTGCTTTTACTCCGCTGTCTGGCAGGGACAGCATACACACACAGTAGGTGGAGTTTTCTCGTAAACTCTGGCATTTTTGTGTATGTGTATACTGTACACGTGCATGAAAATCGTAATTAAAACTACCCATAACTCCGCTTCAGTAACAGCTAGAAGGAAACTCCTCATCAGCATTCCTCTCCATCCACTGTTGCCCTGTTGTCCTCTTGAATACTTCAGCTGACGCTGGTTATTGCACTGCCATTTGAGATGCAATGTGCCAGAGGCACTAGCTGCTAGAAGACTGCCTTGTTTTTCTGGATACCATTTTTCCTTTGATTCATCTTTAAGAGATTTTTTTTTTTTTTAAATATGCATAAGAATAAGGTCCTGTGCAAATTTCTCAGGAGATCAATTTGCAAGGCTCTGTAGTAGAAAGACCTATTCTCTAGTGTGTATATTGGTTTGATATGGAAATCTATAAGCCTGCCCTAGATCCACCCACATCTCATACACTGGTGTGCTCTGGGTTTTCTTTGTGAATTCAAGAGTAGACTCCATATCATTTCTCCTTTACAAAAAATACTTATTTTTCATTTCTGTGAATAAACCAGTTCTTGAGGATCAGAGTCTATTCAGGGTGTAAGTATAAGAACCTGTAAATCTGTCTTATAAAAAGCCTCCTGCGGCTGATGGCAGAGAGCATTAGTAGAAAATTGTAAAAGACTACAAATCCATGTGCTAATTAGAGCTTTGCATACCCCTGCTTCCCGTATTATACTGAACAGGAAATAAAATACAAATGAAAAAAACCAAGAGTTAGTATTCAAATGAAATATTAACATTCTGCTGAACAAAATATTTTAAAGATATTATTTTCTTCTAGATATTATTTTGTTATGGATTTTTGTATAAAACTTTGGTTTCATGAAAATTGCCTTTTCTGTCAAAACTGCTCTTAGAAAATTAGCTTATAGCACCATAAATAACCAGAGAAGCCTGTGTTGAATGCACATTGCCCCTCTTAGCTTATGAATTCTGTCTCCAGAATCTATGAAAACTTTGGCTTAGTATGAAATTAACTTCCATCTTCTTCTCCAGACTCTGGCCATGTGTGAAATGGGTCAAAACCAAGACAATAACATTATTGGCCTCAAAATAGGGTTCTTGTATCAGTGATACAGAAATCAGGGCCTGAACCAAACAAGAATATTACATCACCACCAAGAAAGAGTCCTGTGGGCTCTCAGCTGAGCTGTGACCTCCAGGAGTACTCTTTTAAGTGACCTACACGTGAGAAGAAGCTCAAGACGAGTTTGAAATGAACCACAAGGTGCAAATCCATGGGAAACCAAATTTCGCTAGCCACACTCCTCATGGAACTACTTGTCTTTTGTAAACAAATAGCATTTTCTTTAGAGGAGGTACCCTGTGTCTCCAGAACCCTTTCATAGCAACAACATCTGAGAAAATAATATCCCAACCTAAAACTTAATAACTCACAGCGGGAATTGCTTATGTTGCTGCTGTTGCATAGAGACTTCCCAAACTGAAAATAATATGTATCCTACGTAATGAACAATGAAAATACTGAATATTAATGATAATGTAAATATAAATTTAGGAAACAGACCATTGCAGTCTAATCTGATCTACTGGGCAAAAAAAATCCAGTGTATAACCAGGAGGCTTTCAGAGCATGTGAGGTGCGTTACGAATTCCCATCATTACGGTAACGCCATATATAATGAGTAGCCCATTAATCCATTTGTATCAGTTATCATAATGGGAAAGAATTAAGTATGGCTTAATGCTAACTTTTTATACTTGGGTCCATTCTTTGATGGTACCTTCGCGTTACTTAAAGTTCATGGGACAAATTCAGCTGTTTTCTAACTTCACTGGGTGAAGTTAGCCTCGACCTTATAAAAACCGTAAGTCCTGTCTGATTGCTCTTCAGCCATTGTCACTCTCTGTGTTCAGAAATGCATCCTGTAAGCTTGATCTTTTTCCTTCTGGAGCAGATAGAGTGTCAGTGGATTATATGTAAAACAAATATTGGAGTGTAATTGGCCCGTGGCTATGAGGAGTCTTATTTCTTCACTTATGAAGTGGCTTGTGGACTAGCATGGAACTTTGTTTTTCCATCTGTTACATATTCCCGTCAGAACCAAGAACGTTATTTTGTAAGTAACATAGTAGTGGCTTATTATTTCATAAAGTAAAATAAAGTATAGTATTTTCCCCTGAGTGCAGTGTAGTCTGTAGTTCTGGCACATTAGCTGGCATAAACATTTTGATTAAAGCTTATGAATGTATTAATTACACCTGGGAAGTTTCCAAAGCTTATTCAAACTGCAAACTCTTCAAACTGCAGCCCCCAAATCTGAATTCTTTTTAGCAAATATAAAAACGGCTATCACAGGGTTGCCTTTTCTTTCTCTAGGATGTTTGTATAAAGACATGAAATGGCGAGAGTGCGAATTTTTTTACCCATTAGTTTCTGTAAGCACTTTTTCAGAAAGTCTTCAAGTTTCTGAAGAATTTTTACGGTCTTGTTGTTAAAATTTGCTTGAAGTCTAAAGAACTTTAATTCTGTTTAAAGTTTTCTCTGATCTCCTAGGTAGAGAAACATCTGCATATACTTAAGCATTTATCAGAGTAACATATGGGTATATGACCCCAAATAGGATGATAACACTAGAGCATAGACTGTCTAGCTGAAACTGTATAAATAAATAGAGCTATCAAAACCAGTAATAGTCTTAATGAACTGTCTGGAAATGTTCATAAAAATTGGTCCATATGATTTCCTTTGCTCGTGTTCCCATGGTGAATTGCTTATGGTGTAACAGAGGACAGAATATGACCAGCAAAGCCTATGAAGTTTTTGGGGCATCACTATTATTTTGCAAGATACATGAACAAGTTTTTACAACAACCTTCAACTGAACTAGGTTGCATGGTGCATTGACGATGAGATAGAAGCAAACGTAACAGAGGATCTCAATTCTAAAATCACTGGGTGTATGACCCCAAAAAGAAAGACATATCTTATCTATCAACCGTCTGTGCCTCTGCCAAACAGCCCAAGAAGTCTCACCGAAGCGGTGCTTTGCTCATGCATTCATGCACGCATGCATTCATTATGACTGACCTGCCCTAGGAAGGTCCATTAAGTGGAACTCATTTCAAGCACAGATGGTCCTGAATAGCTTAATGTCTGCCTGGTGGCCAGAATAAGTGAATTCTTGATGGCCTTAGACTTCTGATCACATACATGCAGCCAAGGAGGAAATGAAAACATGTTTATCATTTTGATAAACAACCTCTCTCATTGCTGCAGGATGCTCCATGTAACTCAGCAGAGTCAAATACTATTAAATTGTCATCACTGTCAAAGAGAGAACGTACAAGTTTTGTTACCTGAGTCATAGTTAATGACTTCCACAATGTATAACACAAATCAGTACTACTGTTTGCCTTTTTTATGTTTGTTTACTGATAAGTTCAGGCTTGGCTAGAATACAGAGGTGAGTTATAATTTTGAAGTGCAAAATATTCTTTTATTATTACCTCTCAGCTAGAGATATAAAAAACAGAGATGACTGGAAGATGGCTTTCTGGCTTCTGCTAGGCATGCAGTCAGACGCTATAGGTGATTAGATATTTTAAATCACAGCCACCCACAGTATGCTCATGCTTAGGATAAAATATTTCACTCTGCGGTGTGTAAACTCAAGGTGGCTTTATAACAGAGACAAAAATTAACATGATTTCAGGAGTTTAGTGTCCTCCAATTAGAAATAAATAAATAAATAAAATTTGCAGGAGTAACAAATAGATGTCCCTGGTTTATAGTATGATATATAATTTCTACAGTTTGATATTTTGAGCCTATGCAGAACAGACTTCAGGAAGACTAGGAAATATGAGCAGTGTTGTAATGCCACAGATAGTTGTCATCTTCAACAGCCCGGAATCCTTCCCAGCAGCCAGTTCTGTCCCTCTTGCTTTGGTAGGCATCACATTTCTTTCATGCAAATTGGAGGGCAACCTGTGAACTGAGTGATCAGAAAGGATCAGCTGTTCATCCTATCAAGAACTGCTAATGTTTGGTGTGAAGTGGATATAAGCCATGTTAGGACATTTCATTCATCTCTGAAGTTTCTTGAAGAAAGAGCAAAGCTATTCCTGATGTGCAAATTCCTATTCTATCTCTAATCTTTTGCTGATTTTCTTGGGGCAGGAGGGCATTTAAAAAAAGTAAGCTATTTTTCTTGCTAGGTGGATAAAGCAGCCACTTCATGAAATGTAACTGTCAACAAAACATTCAGAAGACACTTACTTAGAGGATTTTAGGGCTCTTTCCTCTCCTTTTAAGATCAATGGCAAATCCCCTCTTGACTTGAATGAGTTGGATGAGGCAGTTATTGTGGAAACAAAGCCAGAAGCTACCTTAGCTCAATAGTCCATAAACTTCCAAAAAAAGACATTTCTGTTCTTTGTGACAAGGATTTAAACTTTTGCTGCACTCACAGCCTATCAGGTCAATAATTCACATTTTTTCAGGACTCCCAGCACTGTAATATCTCACCAGGTCTTCCAATAATCTAGAAGAACCACTGAGAAAAAATCACTGGTTCAGGAGCAGAAGTCCTCAGATATGGGTATTACAGCATTTCTTTGCACTCTTTCTCTCGCCTCCCCACCCTCCCCCCCCCCCCCCCCCCCCAAAAAAAAAGAAAGTTGAAAATAAAAATCACAGAATAAAAAGGTACTTCACATATACATCTGAACATGTTAAATTTTTTTCAGTGGAAATTGAAGACTGATGCCTGTTTCTCTCCCCGCTTCCTCATTTGTACAGCTGAAATACAGATTTAAGTTGAATTCCCCCCCCCCCCCCCCCAGTATATTTGAGATATATATATTTCTGTGAATAATGTAATCAAAAGTGTACTTTTTCAGTGAGGTTTTTTCCTAGTCTCACTGCTTCCATTTGTATTTGTCTGGGTACCTCTATCCCCATTTTGTACATGGATTTAAAAAGTCTGACATGTATATGCATGGTTGGTAAAATATATACCAGCAAAACACATTGCATGCAATGCTATCCAGTAGTCATTCATAGGCTAAACATGTTTTAATAGAAAAATCTGATACACCATAGCAAATTTTCCAGGAAAACGAGGTGTGTAACATGCAGTACTTTCTCCATTTGAGATGGATCTTTTCTTCTCTGTCAGCATGGGGAAGGGTCTTTTTATTATTGTTATTATTTGCATTACAGTTACATTCTGTGCAGATAAAACTTCCTATTAATGTACTTAACTGTCTGGTGGTTAAAAAAGTGGTTTTTCATTGCTTTTATAATTTCATTTTGCCACTCCTAAACAACTATATCCTTTGAGTTAAATTCTTTATTGCTGCAGCAACTTGAGCCTCCACATAACAATTAAAGGTGTTATAAAGCTCATCCACCACAACCCATTATTTTGAATAGATAACCAAATAAGCAAGACTAGCTCGTGTAGTTATTAGTACTCATACAGCAAATTAATAAAGAAAATTAAGCATTTAGCTTATTCACAGATATTTACCACACAGTTTATGTAGTCTAAAATTAGAAATGCTTATTACTGCGTAGATTATCTTTATTGTTGAGGCTGCAATCAATAAAATCACAAATCTTTCTTCTCTTAGGGCATGACTATAAGATGAATTAAACCAATCAGAATCTTTTCATTGCTTTCAATATGATTTGGATGCGGGAACAAGGAGTTTATCTGAAGAATTAATTCATATAAAAATACAAGCATTTGGGGCTAAGTTGATTGTCACAATTCCTCTTACTCTTAAGAGACACTTAAAAGACCATTTGTCAAATGATGGCTTTCTGAATTGTTGGGATCTCTCTTCTGTGGCACCTACTGGCTTTCAAAAAGCTTGTGACAGCAGGCCAAATGCACCTAATAACTAATACATGAAGCAGCATTTCTCTCCAGATGCGCTAAATATTTGCTGTAGAGTTAGTGTTGTCTCATGCTTGCACACTCATCAGTGCTTAACCCCATGACCACACAACTTAAGCTCATTTACTCTAATGGACGTTGACAGGCTTTCATCCACTGCCTCACCCTGGAAGGTCAGTGGTTTGAAAATTTAATATTATAAAACATTTCCACACTTTGTGGAGTCCCTGTTCATTGGTCATTGTTGTACTACTCTACTGTGGGTACACCTTAATGACACATCACCATATGACCTTAACAATTTATAGTCAAGGGAGATTCCTCCCTGCCCACGTACCTCAGCACTTCACTACAGAAATGTCACATTTGTAGAAACACCAGGTAACAGGACTCACTCCTGAGCAGGGAGATGCTACTGGGCTCCCAGACTTCTTCCCAAACTCCACATTCGCAGCCAGATGAGGATCAACATCTCCACACTGCTTATTCTCCTACCTGGCTGCAGGGTTACTATAGTGTTCAAAAGCTCTCAAAGTTGTTTCAGAAAGAATGAAAGCCAAAGAGAGTAATAATGCTTTTTACGCTATAGTAAAAACAATGTACAGTTAGCATTTCATAGTGGCATAAAGTATTAATGCTTTTTTAGTAAACCTGGCAAACCTTCTTACACATCCTGCTCTTTAGTAGGCTATGCACGATGTTTTGTGCTAAGTTTAAACAAATCCTGCCAAATTTATGCCGCAATTTCATAAAGTAGCCAAATATCTGTGGGGAACAGACTGGCACTATTAAATACTTGGTGATTATGAGCTAAATACAATCTGAACTGAGAAATCAAGAAATTACTTGGGCAGTGCATTAGCCCACTGTGGTGTCTCATCTCCTTGCGCTGCACTACTAAGGTGAATGGGAATAAAACACTTGACACTTCATTTCTGTGCATAGCATATGCCACAAACAACAAGTATTCATAAACCTTAAGCCACCATCGATCTGTCTATCACTCCTTCGTGTTCTCCACCTAATCAAACTATTGTAAATGTTCATAAAGAACAATTAAGGAGAAGACAAATTAAGCCTGGTGATCTTGCACACAATGGGAATATTTTTTGCCTTAAAACTGCCAATTTAGTGAGTGGGGTAGCAAAGGGAAGTGCTGTTGGACCATCCTGTAATTTGCAGAGGCTGATTGTCATCTGCTAAGGGCTGAGTACTGGCATAGAATCAAATATATGGTGAAAAATCTTATTTCTAGATGAACTCCCTTAGCCCCATCCTTGTACGAGAGAATATTTGGGAGAAGAGGCCTCCAATATCACAAGCATAAAATTAGACAACAGTTGTTACACATCTACTGTAGTATGTTACCTACAATTCTTATGGTCCAGACCTTGATAGAGTCATTTTTAGGCCAAAAATTCTGCTGATGTCAGAGAAGCTTCTAAGACAGGCAAGGTATATCTACTGTAGAGGAATATTTATCTACATTTCCTATTAAAACTGAAGTATAGCAGCACCTGGCTGAGACAGGAGCACCCATAATGGGAGAAATAACATTGTAATCCCACCTATATAGAAGCTGTGCAGGGACACAGAGAGGAGCATGCCTGGGTGCTTTGATTAGCCACTGCTGCTCTTCCTAATCAGAGTGTCAATATTCTCTTTTTCTTTTTTTCTTTTTTTCTTTTTTCTTTTTCGCCAGAAGGAGGAACGTGTGAAGTTATAGCAGCACACAGATGCTGTAATAAGAATCGAATTGAGGAAAGATCACAAACAGTAAAATGCTCCTGTCTACCTGGGAAAGTGGCTGGGACTACAAGAAACAGACCTTCCTGTGTTGATGGCAAGTAGCTCCTCCTGTATATATGTCTCTGTTTGTGTACCATCCAGTAAATAGCTTTAAGTCTATAGATTATGCATAGGAACTTTGTTGTGTTTTCTGTTTAACAAAACAGGAAAATCTATAAGCATAAGCATACATTTACACCACCTTGCCTCCTGCTACTTTAGTGCATGGTTCTGTGCACATGTGTCATGTTAAGATTTACTCAGAAAATGAGAGTACAGAATTCAGTACAGGCACTTAGACAAGTATAAAAGATTCTGTGGCAGGATAAAGCCCTTAATAAATAACTGGACAAAATTATCCCCTGCATCACTTCACAAGGCCCCCCTGGTGCCACGTTAGTTTTGATTCATAAATATTTCAAAGGATAACAACCATTCCTTTTGATTTAATTAGCCATTTGAAAAGTCAGTGTCAAAAAAGATAAATAAATGAATCCTGTAGTCTCATCCTGTAACAAACATTACAGAAAGCTAGGAAAAAATTTCTGTCTTTTGAAATCACTGGTTCTGTTTCTTGTCACAGGGATTTTTTTGCTGAGGGAAAAACACCATGTTATTTGTGTCTGGGTTTCATATCAGGGTGTATTCCTCTCTGGGGCTCCCCTGCCACCACTGCAAGGTGAAACCATGCAGCAACTGGGGAGAGCATTGTGGCTTGAAAGTGGAAAATATAAATCTCATAAGAAGATGGGGAGTAAGTGCTACTAATCCCATTAGTTACCTTTCCCAAACAAGCCGCTCGGTGTTGCAGAAATCCCTCTGTGCAGCAGCTTTGTGAAACAGAGTAGCTCATAAAAAATTCTTGCTATTCTTTATGGTAAACATCTGGTGCTATTGTTTATACCACCCCACCGCCCAAAGGTGCTTCAAAGAGCCAGGGGTCATTTTGACTAGAGTCAAGGTGGGATCTGCCTTGGGCTCTTCTCATCCTTCCCATGGCTGGATGTTCAGGGCTGGCAGCATAGCTGCAGGTTTTGGAAGCACCCAATGTTTCCTCTTTGGGTCTGTCATTTGGCATTCAGCTTCCCCCCAAGTGAGTGAGAGGGGGGAGCTGTACGAGCAAACATTGGGAAAAATGGTTTCTTCTGGGTACCTTTCCTCAATCACATGCTACAAAGGCACTAGCAAGGAAGCAGAGGCTGGTCCAGTTGTAGCCCAAAGTTAGACAGGTGTATTGGTGAGTGTTGTGGACTGGAGGATTGTGTAGACAAAGGTCTGAGGCTTGTACATTCAACATCAAAAAGATAAGAGATTGTGGGTGCCTTGGAGGGATGAAAACCTCATATTTTCTCAGCAAGTATTTGTGGTGTGTACATATCTAATTGATATATTAAAGATAAAAAGAAAATGTTTTATTATTTCAAAACACTTTCAAATTTTTAAATTATGAGGCAGTATTTCATAGCTTGTTACACTGGAACATGATTCAGCTTTGAACTTGTGACTGAAAACACGCTATGAATGCACCTGTGAATGATTACGCTTTAATTCACATTTTGTCATTCTGTTATTGTTTAATTACCTTGATAAAAAGAAGCTTTTCTTTTTGTGTTAAGCACACTCATAAAACCATAGATGAAACCTACAGCTGGTCTTAACCAAAGACCAGCTGTACAAGCCTTGAAGAATTTCACGTTCTTCAGCAGGTCATGAAAAGAAGAGGCACCAGATAGAGCAGAGAGACACCATTAATTCAGATCTCATAATTCTGTTCAGAGAAGAGGAGCTCAAAGAATGCTCTGTTAAGAAAAAAAGTCGGGTGCAGGTGTGGACTGGAACCTAATTGCTCTGTCAGGATTACAATAAAAAGAAATGTTATTGTCTGGAATTTTGAAAGGAGTAAGGATAAAACAATGGCTAATATAAAAGTGCAAAGCTAGTCCCATTGAAGTCACTGGTAAGACTCAGAGTGACTTCAAAGTCAGGAACCGTGAACTACAAAGGAATGTCTTCGCCTTTCAAGTTTAGTTGTTGTAGTCAGCCCATAGCTTCTTTTGTAGATGGCTGGTGGAAGGTTCAAAAGCCCAATATGCTGCTCGTAAAAATTAATAGAAGGGGCGTTTTCTTTGGCCTTTGTTTTATCCCAGACTTTGCTTTGTGACTTTTGACATACTGACCTCTTATAAGTCAAAACTTTGACCTATTTAGTGGTTCTGTTCTTGCTAAGGCAAACTCCCAAATCTTCCCATGGGAGTCCCATTGACGTCAGTACTTTAATTCACACAAAGATTGGGGATTTACTGTTTCTGTTGTACATGAGAACATTTCAGAAGGTCATCTGCAACTTTTTACCTTCTTTACCTACAATATCGGAAGGACTAAGACCATTCTATCTCACACTGGGTTTTACACTGTATATGATTTAAAGCCATGATCTGTCACTAAGAAAGCTTGCTTGGGTCCATTAATTAAAAACCCATGGGTGTTCAGGTACAGCAGTATACTCACACCCGAACATCTTTGAGAGATGACAAAGACTGGGAGATCCCATGTTAGCAGTTTGACTCCCATCTGTGGTTGATTATTGCCTCAAGCCATTTCCACCTGATGGCTATTTAGTAGTGTGTATAAAACAAGCTGAACTTGCTTGTCCAGTTAATACCATTGCACCAAACTGTGACTTAATGGGATCAGAATCAAGCTTTTGGTGTTTCTCAGTCCAATTTCATCAGAAAACATCTCATCAAGCCTGATGCTTTGACAGTTTGAGTTCACGTTACAGAGGAGAGATTGCATTGCCTTCCACTCCTACCAGCCATTGCTCTGGAACACAACTGAACTGTGTGGGAGGGACTGTGTGGAGAGCTAGCTTTGTCTTCTGTTTAAGAGAGAATAGTTATATGTGGGAGTCAGCTTAACCTTTTTAATAAGTATCAGAGGTGATAAATTGTCCTTTTGTCCTCTTGTGAGATCTTATCATGGGTAGCACACCACCACAGTACATAAGACTCAGGCATGTAGTCCTCCTCCTGAATGAGCTGAAATTCAGGTTGAGTATGTGTTATTTGTACTATAAAGGGTGGGAAGTTGCCACGTATTCCCAAGCATCACTTCCTGCCAAGTCCACCAAACTTTATCTTTGGGACCTCATCTTAAGAACGTATAGTGAGGTCAGGCTGTGGCAACCTCAGAAGTTATAAAATTATCTCTTGCCACTCATGCGGTAGACACTATCTTAAAACCTCCCTCAATCACCAGTGAATTATGCAGTAGCAACAGTGAGAGCAAAACAAAAGCCAAATCTTGTCATGAAACAGAGATGCCAGTTTCTTTGCCTCTTCTGATGCACATTTACTTTCATGATTCCCTTCACTACTTCAAGGTTGGTTTTTTTTTTGAAGGATGGTTTTGAGTGCTCCCTTCAATTTATCTTGCATGCCACTTGGCAGTAGCACATACCATGAGCATCAGTCTGTTCAGCTCTCTGTCGTGGCTGTTATTATTTTCTCCATTTGCCCAAATACCTCGCCAGAGCAAGTCCCAAATGGATTTACTTCATTTGTGTTACAGCAGTTTGAGAGGGTCCCTTTTTCTGGGGAAAGCAGTGTCGAGCATGTCAAGGGAGTCCCCAGTCCTCTGTCTCCAGAGCACAGGGGACCTGTGCAGCTTGGAGTGTTATTACCCTACTCTGCAGCCTCGCTGTTAGACACGGCATATGTGTTGGATGTCTGAAGGTACCAGAGCAACTCTTGATCTACTGTCCTGTCCACACACTTCAGAGACGGCTGAGGCCAGCAAATTTGCAGCTCACACTAGCATGCAGACCCCTCTAGCTTCATGCTTTGATGGACCCGCACTCTCTCATTTTCCTCTTACTGCAGGCACTTTTTGTGTGACGTGCAGGCTATTTCTGCAGGGGTTTCTTAGCCATGCTTCTGAATTCACACCTTCCCTCTCCATTATGCTTACAAACAGCCTGACTTCCTTGTTTCAAAAGCCCATGAATTTTCCTCTGCATGCAATAGGCTCTGTGGGCCTATGAGGGCCCTCACGTGTCAGCACAAAGAGCTGGGATTTGTCCCCTTGCTAGCTGTCACATGGCTAGTACAATTTCACCTGTGGCTTGAGGTTTTATTCCTTTGTTAACCAATTTCTTCTTTTGGTACTGTGGTCGTCTAACAGAGATGTTCCCAATAATGTCCTCTGCTTCTTTATAGCAATGCCTCTGGCACATGACAATTGTCCTTCCAGGTATCGACCCCCCACCCTTTTGAAAATCTCTTCATCTCTGTGAATAAAGATCAGTTGGTGGCTCCAAAATTTTAGTTGTTTTTACTTAAGTTAATTTTATGTTACTCTACATAAAACTAAAAGAACCCACTAAAACAAAAAATAAAAAATCCTCATATATTTATCTTTTTTTAAATAGACTTTTATCTTTTTTAGAATTTTTTTCACCATTTCTAGTACAACTTTTACATTAAGTGGGACCAGGAGTTCTTCTATTGTTCGTGCATAATGTGGAGGTATTCTTAAACTTGTTCATTACTTCATCAGAGCTTTCTTTTCCTGCCCCATCTTCCTTCTCAGTATGGAACAAACTGAGCATAGTGAAACTCTGATGACAAAAATGTGGCTTTTAAATACCTTTAAAATTGCTATTTGAACCTTTCTAGCTGTACTCAGCATATTCTCAAAATATTTAAACATTATTGAGGAATTTGCATTTACACTGCCTCCTGAAAAGCCATTTTGCTTTTGCTTTTTTACAACCAGGACACCTTCTTCAAATAAATGGCTGTGGACTGCTCAGGTTTGGTGGTTCTGCTTATCTTGGCATCAGATGGGGTTTCATAACTTCAAAATAACTTTGTTGTGACAGTATCAAATCTAACAGTTACACCAACACTGTCATATTTGGGTCAGGACTGTAATGTCCACCTCTCATTCTTTACTGACCTAGTCTTCATGCAAAATTGATATCACCTGTCTGAATAGGCTAAGATATTCTTCTGTGGCGTGAATAAAATTGGCTATGTGAGCTAGAGAACAACAATGAGCAAGTGACAGGAGTGAATTAATACAGTTATGTCTTTTTTTTCTGGTTCCTTATGACTTGTCTTCACATGATGTGCAATTTTCTTTGGTTGCTTCCATTAGAAAAACAGTCTTGTGGCCACTTCATTTATTTCTATTTTGGCTTCTTGTTTTGGATCTTTTTAAGCAGTTAACTTTAGTATTCAGTATAAACAACATGAACGTTTCGTTGGACATGGGAGTCTCCACCTTTTCTAAACTCTAGTTGAAATCATGTGAAAATTCTCCTCCTTGGAAGTTTCCCATTCCCTGGAAGGATACACACTTCTACTTTCCACTGCGCTTCGCAGTGGCTGCTTATGTTCCTTTCAGGATATCAGCAAACAGGACTGGTCACAAATACACAGTGTGAAGGAGGTGGGAACAGAGGCCAAGTGGGCCCATGGGGTTACTGAGTAAATGTTAGTGGAAAAGCTAATGATAATACCCTCTCAGTTCTAATACTTCATATGATTGCTATAAAAAGGTAATAGGAATATAAGATATTTATAATTTTAATACTGTCACTTTTATACTGTGAATAATGTGCTTTGTATCATCATTTACAGTGGTATTGAACCATTCTGTACAGTCAGTAGGTGGTTATGTCCATGTGTTCTTCGAGGCCTTTGAATAATATATAATTTGTTAATCTATACTGAAGTTTACTGTGTTACAGTCAATGACAATTTCAGACACACTTTTTTTAACACTTGAATTTTTCTGTTCCCTTTTCTTCAATCTTCTTCCAGTCTTTTTAAAACTCTTTCAGAGGCAGCTTCAATATTTCTTGTACAATTATCTGTGAAATTTGTTGGACCATAGAGTATGGAATAACAGAAAAGCACCTGCACTGGCTTTTGAAATCTGTCCAAAGGGACTTTCAGGCAGGTTGTGCATGTTACCAGTGCTTTTAGGAAATGAGGTGGTTTTAACACTGGTCAAAACCAATGAGAAAAAAGGAAGGTGCTACTAAAATACTGTGCAGTATCTCTCCCTCTAAATTATTCCTGTAAGAAAGGTCTCTGCAGAGATCTGAGATGATCTTATTCCATGTTGTCTGCAACACAGGATTTGAAGCATTAGCTCTCAGTCAGCAGGACTAGTGTTTTAACTCTGCATGGTCTGCTGTGGTCCTATTTTATACCAGTCATGCATCAGGGGAAAGGGAAATCACTCACTGATACAGAACAATGAAATGAAATTAATACAGTGTTTCTCTTTCTCCCAGACTGGCTTTGGATTGCAACAAGTTTCAAATAATTCCGTAATATATTAAATATTAGCATGCGTGTACATACTTCAGATTTCTGTTAGTTTGAGGATTATCCATCACTAGCCACCCTGTGGCCCTGTGAGTTTACATCAGACTTTATCAGGACAGCATTAACAAACTAAACACAATTCTTAATGACCATTGCGATCACTGTGACTTTTCATGCCTCCCTGGGCCAGCACCTCACAACTCTCCATTCATGCTCTTGAATGGTTGCTACTGCACATCCTTATTTTCCCATGTGCCATAGTGAGAGCAGAGAGAAGACAGCGTTCATCAGCACATGTTCCCTTTGCTGGCATTTGTCCTCCTTTCCCTCCTTAGCCAGGACATGGCAATGAAAAGGTCGTACCTGGTATGTCAGTCTTCGGGCAGGCAGTAAGTGCAGCCATGATGTTGACATGAGATAATTTATTTTATTTTTTAAATTATGGCTAAGATGTAGAGTGGGCATTCATAATTTGAGAGCACTTTGTTCCTGGACTACAGAGGTGTCTCTATCCCCTCGCGGGTCCCTGAGCTGGTGCTCGGCCTGTGCATCCTCTATAGCACCCGAGCCACCCCAGCTCTCACCAGCTAAAACATGGGCATGGGAAATACAGAAACTTCCTGGCTTTCCCTGGGCTGAGTGCAGGATCTGAGCCCTGTACAGTCAAATGAAAGATTCCTATTGACTTTGGGTCAGGTCCTTAGTAAATGCTTTGTTAGATATAATCCTGTATCTATCAGCACTTACATCAAGTGGAAACGGTTCGCAGTCACAAAGCCAATAGTTTTCTATTTATCTAATGTGTACTTTAGGTGGTATCACCAGAAAGCCTTTTTTTTTTTCCACTCTGTGAAAACACTTTCAATCAATTCTTATTTCTTGAAGAAAGGGGGAAAAAATGCTTTTTGAAACCCAAGGAGTCAGCTTCTCATCCCTCTAGCTGTGCTTCGGCCTAGATAAGAAGAGATCTCAGGGTCCCATATTATTAATGCACTGTCTATATGAATAACGAGCAGGCTTGGTGAATTATTCCACACTCCTGGGAAAATCTATAGCCCTGTCCTTCTGCAGCACCACTGGAACTGAGCAGGAGACTCGTATTTTTTTGATTTGGTGAATTCAGATGGCTTCATTCGTAATGAGGAAAAAAATGTATCTGTTCCCCACTGACACCCATTTAGTAAGCTCAAAAAAATTCACAGCATACCATGTGCATTATTAAAAAAGGAGAGAGAGAGAAGCCTAACTGTGTACTGGAATATTTTAAGACTTTGTTTTTGTCCAGGAACATGTCTTCTTGAAACGCCCTTGCAGCCACCCTGAAATTGCAGCCAGATCCTGAGAGGTGCTGACTTCAGGGGGAGCAAAAGCAAAACTGGCAGTGACAACACAGAGTAATTAGTTCATTTACCAAGGCACAGCAGCTCTCATTACCAGTTTGCCTTCTAATCTGCAGGACAGAGACTGAACGGAGCAGAGGGGAGGTATGTGCCTGACCCTGCTGATGGTGGATGAGCTTTTGTGTCAGAGCACAGTATCATCTTCTGAACCCAGACCATTGTTGAGCAACGTGGGGAGAGCAGAGAGGCCATACTCCTCCCTGAACAAGTATATGCACAAACACATGTGTTTGTGTATACATATATATATACATATATCTGTGCACATGCTGTAGAGTCATCCTGCCCTGGCTGGTATATCAAAGCACGCCGTGCGGTTCAGACATGTAGGTATGTTTCCAGTGATTAAGGTACACGGGTGGAAAAGATTTAAGGGTCAAATCTGCAGCCAACCTGAGCCAAAATCTGCAGCAAGGGCTGCCGAGTCAGACACTTCCCCATCTCTCAGCGAGGGCTGTGTTGTTTGTGCCGCATGCAAACATCTGCCAGGCATTAGGGAGAAGTAGACGGATGATCATGTCTTTCTGGTGTGAAGATGGTGCAGCTAATGAGATCGTCTGACTGTGGGTTTATGGGAGTATATCTTCATCTCAGCTATAATTTATCTCCCTACCTATGTCTTATATTTCTTTCTTTTCCAATTGACATTGCGGTTTCCTGCGTAGCAAAGCAACCACTCTTTTTAATATCAAGCCCATAGAACAGCTGACTAATCCACCCCTGATGAAGTGCAGAGAGCTCACTTAAATCCCAATTTCCGCAGGAAAAACATTTTCTTTTTCTACTTAAGAGGGGAAAAAAGCCATAAGTCATGGCACTATCTCCATCTGTGTGAGGGGTGGTCATTTTTCCAGGCTCCAGCTGACAGGTTTCAGTGCCGACACAGAGGGAGCAGAGCCGTTGCAGCCAACCAAGGTGCACAAGCAGCAGCCTTATGGCGAAATTAGAGAACGGCATGGCCATGTAGCAGTGTGAAGACACCCAGGAACATATAATTACTTCACCTTCATACAGAGGAAGGTAACCTTTCTCTAAAATACTTGCAATAAACCTGCTAGAGGCTAAATAGAAAAACAGTAGGAGTTTTTTCCTCTTATGGGTAGCATTATGTGGAAAGAGCCTGGTAAGGGGTTTTGGAGGCATGGAGTGCAGGCACAGAGGGCAGCCCACCCCTCTGGTGTGCCAGGCACTGCACGGAAAAAGAAGCACAAGGTAGGTGGGGAAAAAGAGCCTAGAGAAAATTCCCTTACAGGGGTGAAGCCACAGGCAGGACCTTGCAGGTGAGCTCCGTGAGTTCAGGTAGCACAAGGACTGGCCGTCCTGCCTGGCAAGCACAGAGAACAACCAAGAGAAGGGGTTTTCACAGCTTTTGCATACACAGATCTATGTCCATGAGCACAGAGTAGCCCAGAAGAAGAGCAGCAGCCCCCTGCAACCTGTCTGAAAATCTACAGATGGCAGATGTAGGGGCAAAAAATATCTTCAGTGATGTTACGCAATGCTCCTTTCACAAGTCATCATCTATCAGTGCTGAGGGAGAGATTTCCAAATGTCAGGAACTAGATGGAAAAAGCCTGTCCAAGAAGAGATCACAAGGGTGGGGTGAGCAGGAGTGTGTCAGAGCCAAAAAGCTTTGCTTGGGGGGTAACCCAGAAGTGACTCAGAAGAGTAAGATCTGGATATCTAGGAGGAACTTGTGTGTAAGACGCTTGATGTATTCGTATCTATCACAGCTGCCACAAGGTGTGGAGTCTGCTCTGTATCTGTCCTGTATAGCTGCAGCAAGGCAGCAAGAGAAAGTGCTTTGCTACCATTTACTACATCTGTGTGGAGTGATGTTGCCAGCTGATACAGGATGTGTGGTGTCTCAGGAGTAAAAGGTTTAAATCTTTACACCATGACTTTAAACAAACAGTGGGTTTATCTGTGTTTTGTACAACAAAGCACACATGTGTGGTCCAAGTACAACATTCAAAACGCATTCAGAAAGGGGTTTGACACCCCGAGACAGATTTTCAGCTGGTGTAAACTGGCTCTTGAAATCCAGAGAGACCTGCTAGTTTGTGCCAAATGAGCATGCGGTTTGTTGAGTTTAGGAAAATTAACAGAATGGTGACTGGCTATTAATCCTTGCTCACAGTCTTCAGGGAATATATGGGATCAGCGTTCAGCTAATCTGTGGCCAGGAGGAGCTTAGAGAAATGCTCTGGTCAGGTTAGCATCAGTGCTGTATCCCCTTACACCAAATCTTTACAGTAATTCCAGTAATTCAGATTATTATCTTTGCCAGGAAAGACCATGTTACTAAATGGCTAATTCTTCATAAATTCACATCATACATCTTTTCTGCATCGGACACTATTTCTTCAGTGCACCAGGGCTATCAAATGCTGCTTGTCTAAAGGTGTCTCTAATACAGTATAGAAAATACATGATCAGAGTACTGAGTACTGCAGAACATAAAGTCGTCTTTTCTTTCAAAGACACCTTCTATCTATAAACATGGAGCTAGTTCACAAGGCTTGAATGCGGTTTGTAGGATTAGGATTTGAACACAGAAGAAGTGAATGATTAAGTAAAAATGGAAAATGCTGCTACATAGTGTGGTCTTTTTAAATTAAGAGATGAGAACCTGAAGTTATTGCATACTGAAATTTTAAAGAGGCAATGACCAAATCTTTGTAAGAAGAATACACATCATTAATCCTTTTACTGATGCAGCGAGTTCAAATAAGAGTCACTAATGTAGCACTGGCATTGCCCATTGTGTTGAACTACATGAAATAATCTGGCAACTGCAACTAGAGGCAGACAAATCAACAAGTGTTTAATTGATTTCAGAGAATTGATTATCCATAAAATTGATCACAGACACATTTCCAGTTCCTCCTCTAAGAATACAACCAGGTAGCTGTAGGACCCAGCCTCGTCAGCACTTTGAGACTCCAAGGTCTGTTTTGGGTGATTTTCATGCATTAACATTGCAGAATTGCCTTACATTTAGGAATCAAGTAAATACATTGCAAGCGAGGGATTTATTTCAAATCTTGGACTTTGTGCTGAGGAAGTGTGCTATTCAGCACATATATAGCCTGCAGATTTTGGAACAGGTCTCTATATGTAGGTGTCAGAAAGCAGTTTACTAATCCAGTATCTCAAAGAAAACATTATTTCTTGTTGGGAGTTAAGTGTTTCCATAGACCATTCAGTTTACTACAATAACCGCTCAAGGTTAAGCAAGCACAAGTGCTGATGTAGTATGGCAAAATTCAATAATATTTAAAAAGTGCTGCCTCTCCCTTTTGAAACTATCATGCAAAAGACAGCGGTGTGGAAAGGAGCTGTGCTCTACAATTTAAGCATTCTGCCCTGTGTCATTAGTACATAAAACCTATTCTGCAGGCAGATGGATTGCTTTTAATATGTGGTCTTGTGTAATCATTTCCTTTTGATTACAATTCCTGGGCAGCAAGCATACAGCAGAGTTTTCAAGATGCATGTACATGGTCAGTACATTTTTTTTATCTTCCTAATGTACCCAGAACTCACAAAGAGCAAGGTGAAACATCAGTACAAACCATCACTCAGGAATGAAATTGAGAAGCAAATGACACTGTCCTAACTGAGGACAATCGCAAATCTCCCATTAACTCAAATGAGAGTAGAAAACATACCTGTATTGGTTTTATTATTATAAAATGCCCTCTTCTTTTTCTTCAGACCTCTCCATGAAATACCATCAAATATGGTTGTATGTAATGTAGTTATGCAAATATCAAATGAACTCTATTTCCTTTGGAAATTTCCTTTCCTCCTCTTGAAAATTGCTAACTGGATGAACACATTTTAAAACAAGAGCACTTGTAGTCCCTGTTAAATAAAAAACCAAAGCCCATTAGTGTAATCAACACTTGTATCACATTAGTGAGATCATTATCCAGGGACACAAATACCTATCGCTCTGAGCAGAACGGGGGAAAGGAGGGTGACCACTGCTTTGAACCACAGAGCACAGGAACGAAGCAGTAAAGGAGAAAATCTGTATAGTTTTTGACAGGTTGTGTTTCCTGTGGGATTCAGCTCAGTAGCAAAGGCCCGGCCTCATTATTGCACTGGTGTGCTATTCATTTCTCTTGTTGGTCTGTGTATTGTGATGAATTTGGTTCATCTGAATGTCAGGCAGGGAATCAGGCAAGGAATTTGTGGCAGAGCTGGAGAAGCGTAATGCTTCTCTCTAGCACACTGCCGGGTCCTTTCCGAGGATGGATGTGCAGTTCTGGCCACTCAGCTTCAAAAAAGACCTTGAATTAACTTGTGGGCCCAGGTGTGGAGAAACGCTTTGGCTACTCAGGAGAACAGGCAGCCGCTGTGGAGAGAGAAGAGTTGTAGGGCAGCAAAGCAAAGCATGAAGGAGTATGAATCTACTGTCAGATCAGTACATGGGCACCAGGCATGGAGAAAGGCTGAGAAAATAGCAGAGGATTTAATAGATATAAACTCCCAATCATTAAAAGTAGATTGGAAATTAGAAGAACAGTTCTAACTGTTAGAGGAGGTTGGCAACAGCTTCCCAGTAGGGATGCCATCTAGTTTTGAAGACTTACAGAGTCTTTTGCCATACCCACAAAGGGCAAAGAAATTAGTATTATTTGATAAAATAACACTGCAGTATACTGGTGAACAATGGATGGACTGTAGACTGATATGTCAAGAAAAAGAGCTGTAGAGCAGACTCATAAGAATTCATTCATGTGTTAGAGACACAACAAACTACATATGTGCTTTGTCTTTAATATAGCAAGAATTGATTCAATCTGGAAAAAAAAAGAATCTTATAACAAACAATTCATATTAGTTTTCAGGCAGCTGCATTTCATACCAACTAAAGGGTGAAGTCTAGGGGAGGTTGTGTGTTAGTTCTTAAAATGCAATTTTTGAAAACAAAAATGTTTTCTCAATGTTGTGAATTTATTAATAAAAGAAGGGGGGATAAAATTGCCAAACAGATATATGGAGAAGTTTTATCCCATTTTGAAGTGTTTAGTTACATCTTGACTATTTTTGATACAGTAATTTTTTTATTGTTTGGTTGGCCAACATTGTTATCTTTTTTTTATCCATTTGTTTGCAATAATGTGCTGATAAATCAGTTTTAGCAGTGGAACCAATTAATTCTCCATTGTAAGTATTGACTTAGATTTTTTTAATCTATTTTGTTTGTTGGAGATAACAGTGCTGGACTTCCCTGGATGAGTAATAATGAGGAATATTGCAGAATCCATTTCTTCTACTCCTCTGAAACAGTGCTTGTAAGTTCTGTGTGGTCATTGAAAAAAACTAGCATTTACAAACCCAAATTAAGTAAATTATAGCCTTGCTACCTGGCTTGCATTCTTCACGTGACCCCTGGTGCCCACAAGTGGGGATTCTAGCAAAATGTATCAGCTTGAGTTTGCAGATTTCCCAGCTGAATTTGCTCATTAGCACATGGCAGAATGGAAACTATGATCAGAAATGATCTGTGATTATGATGGATCTGGTCTAAATGTATTATGTGTAGTCAGGTTCGGTAAATAAAATGAATGGGGAGGTTTTGAAAGTCCTAAAATTCAAATTTAATTATATACCACCCAGATCTGAGTTTTACTGTTACTGTTTACTGGCACTGAAAACCTTCTGAAAGTTGATACAATTTCATAATGAAGGGAATAAATTGACAAACCAGGTTATAGAAGCTTATGTTCCAAATGTAGCAACTCTTATGGAAGGCCTTTAGTGAAAACTCCTGCAAGTGTGTGCTGTATTGAATCAGTGTATATCTGAAATAATCAGGAATGCTCATTTGTAACAAGCTTTGGGTTAGACCCTTTCCATCTGAACCACTTTCATTTTAAACTCATTATTTATGGTAAGCATAGCCACACTCTTCATGCATTTTGCATATTCAATTTTCAAGCCAAAATATAGGAGCTGCATTAGCTTCAGTGCTCCCAGCAGGTAATCAGCCTCCTGCAATACCAAACCTTATGTCACCAACAGTAATAGGCTGCAATAGTCAGAGCCTCATAAGGACTGTGCCTGCCCAGTTCCTATTAAAATTAATGGGCACTGGGCATCCATTCCCTCTAGGCAGCTTTGAAAATATCAGCCAAAATGTAGTTGTAAGTATTAACCTTTAGGAAGTTAGTGTTGGCAGCCTCCCACTGCTCTGTACTGGTTTCCAAAATCAGTAGCTGTGATGAGGCATGAGCCCTGCACGAGAGGCTGCAGCGGCCGGCGGGGAGCAGGGGAGCAGCTGGGGGCCATTCGCACCTTCAGGCTGTTTTGGCTGAGCAGATTCTGGGGAGTCAGGAGGCAAATTGTGAGACTGCTCTGCCACTTGTGCCAGGAGCAGCCTGAACTGGGCATGATGGTTTTTCCCCTGGTTTTCAGAGGCGAGGAAGCCAGCGCCATAAAGGTCAGTGGAGGTGGTGTGAAAAGGCTACCCTGACTCTGAATATGATGCAATATGGAAGTCTGGGGCAGAAATGCCAAAAATATTGCAGCCTAACTGTTAAAATAAACATATTTGGTATAGAAAAAAACTTGCCTGTGAATGCTTTTATATATTAAACCCTGTAAGGAACTTCTGCCCTGCCTTGGTTTAACCTTCTTTAATTAGGGTTTTTTTCCCTTTCCTGTCTATATTTGTAAAGAAAAATAGTCTGGCATTTGAAAAGAAAAAGGGGCTTAGAATTATTTATTATTGGATTATTGTTAAACCAATAGAAATAGCAATAGAAATTCATGTTTTTAAACAATCTCCAGATCTCAGGTCTAATCCATACGGATGGTGACCTGTGAGGAACTAGTGTTACAGGAATAAATTGGCTATGGTTTAGACTGAAGGATTTCAACCCAGCTAATAAACTCTCAGTAGTGCATGCCTGAAATATTACCACAGCAGCTGGAGAGCAAACTGTCCCCTTTCTAAATTTTTTTCACCAAATAGTTCTAAAATAACCAAAGTGTAATCAACACACTCAGCTAGCAGATTGTTCATGGACACAAAATATATTCCTAAATCAAATAAATTGCTAACTGTGAAGCATTTGCTAGGCTCTGCTTTACATAGTATGAGCTAAGAAACAAATATAGCTCACTGGTCCCTATTGCTGACTGTTACTAAAAATGCAAAGCAATAAACGTGCTATTTCAATTTCAACAGTGCATCATTAGTAGTAAGGACCACCTGGATCTTAATGACTGGTTACACTGTATCTTCACCACCATTGTGAGTGCCAGCTCTGTTTTTTTTGATGGATACCTATGTCATTTTAGGAAATAATAATTGCATTTTGCTGAATTTTGCTCCATTTTTATTCTGATGGTCTTACTTTCTTACTTTCCCTTCCTAAATATGACTGTCTAATAGTCATGGACCTGGAGGAAATGTGTAGCCAGGAACATTAGCAGTGCTGGCAGATCTCAGAAGCAGCAAAAGGGCCAGCCAGAGCCCTTCCTGGCTCTGCTGAGTCCACAGGTTTTGAGCAGAATTATGGGCAAGGCTTACTGCAGTATCCCTGTGCTCAGGGTATGGATCGTGCGCCTGTTCTGCTAGCTTTTCCTGAAATATTAGGTCTTGCTAAATTTAGCTTTCTGTAGAATACAAATCAGCTACGTTAGTGTAGTGTCCTGCTTGTACAACATATTTTGGCTATGTCTAACCTTGTATTTGCTCGCTTCATGGCATGCTACGGGATGTCAAAGAATGTAGATGATGCTGCTTCCTAACACATTTTTCAGCTAAAAATGACAGGTGCCTGAAATTATTACAGTATTATTTTTGTTTGTTTTTTCACTATGAAAACAACACCGCAGATGGTGAGAGGTTCTTGCCAGGAGTTTTTCAGTGACCAAGGGGGCTATACATGCACTCCAAAGTCTAACAAGGAACTGCAGTTCACTAGTTTATGCTGCAAAACAAGGTAGGCATCCAGCAAGGGCAGGAGCACAGGGTTTGTGTAGTGAAAAAAAGAAAAATTGGACTGTGGGCAACACAGGAGTGAAGAGATGTTACACTGCAGAGTGGGACCAGACTTACTGTGTTGGTAATACTAGATATGGTAAATAACCTCAGACATTTGGAATTTTTTCTTTCTTAGAAACCTGAAAGAGTGTGCAGTAACCAAATAGATTAAAGACATATGCTGTTCAGATCACTGTTCACCTGTGTGATAAGGATAAGATAAAAGCATATAGCACAGGTGGCAGAGAAGGGGCAGACCCACAGGGTCCTGTTCTACACTCAGTCTGGGGAAACTCTAAGGTAAAAGGAGATATTCCTGCAGACTGCTTTCTATTCCCTTCCAAAAATACCCTTCCTTCCAATATCTCTTTGGTGTCAAAATAAATGAAAATGTTTCACAGTGATTAATGGTGTGCTGGCTACACAGTGAATGCTGGTAGGGATACAGCTGATCAGTGAAGAGGATATTTTCAGAAAACCTCATCATATTTTGTTTTGACTTTATGCTGACATGTTGAATTTTGGCAAAAAAGTGATGAAATTCAGCCAGTTACATAGGCATGCATGTGTGCACATAGACACACACAGGGAGAGAGAGTCAGTTGATGATTCTGCTCCTGGAAGGAGATACCTCTCTGGAGAAATGCTCCGTTGTTTGACACATGCTGGACTGCTGGTCACTATTTGCACCTGGTAATCCAGGTCTGCAGGACAGGACTGCAGGAGCATCCCTGTGGTCCCCAGGACCACCCAATGTGGCACTGTGGGAACTGACAGCCACTGCGAGGCAGGTTGATGGGAGATGGAGGCTTACCTGCCCCTCACCCTGCCTCTGTGCACCTCCTCATGTGTCACCTTTGAGAATAGAAGAAGGTGACAAATGCCACCACGTCCCTGTTTTCTCTAGGAAATTGGCTTAGTTAAAAAGTGCTCACAAGGTTTTGGAGAAGGTTCCAAAAAAACCTACACCCTAATGCAAATCAACTCAGAACTTCTTCTGGGTTTTGATAGAGCTTGTTATACATGAAGTCTATTCTGTATTTATTCCCCTAGAGACTGTAACTATTACGTACAAAAAAGAATGACTACAGCACAATATTGTTTCTTTCACTACCATTGATCTTTAGTTTCCCACTTCAATTTTGCCCTCTAGATTAAGGGTGGTTTTTTTGTACTGCTGTGTATGTGAGATGTTTAAAACTTCTTGAGATTTCGATTTCCAGAGGGTTCTGTGAGGCTGAGGTTGTAGCTTATCTAATATTTTGACAAAGTCTAAGTTCTGTATTGTGAAAGTCAATTTAGTTTTAAGCTGTTATTTTCACCACTACAGTGAATAATCGAATTTTTAATTATTTTATATGTTATTTTATTATTTTTATGTATTATTTGCTTACAGTTTAGTTGTTTGTCATTATTATAATTTTAGTGGAAGGGACACTGGAGGAACCAAGCCTTGCTGGAATAGATTGTTATCCAGTGTAATGTATTGATCAGGTCAGGCAGTAAATTAACAGGAGCAGAACACCATTAAATTTTGAACTTAATTGCCTTCTACTCTTAATTTCTATTGGATATAATCAATAGGTGCCAGAGGAAAGTTAAAAGAGTTATTTAGCAAGCTGCTATTTCCTGCAGCATAATGGAAAACTACTGTTTCATCCTCTAGTTGATGCAAATAATTTGCAGTTCAAGTTTGGTCACTTAAGCATTTTATCAAAGACTCACTTTTAGTTCTGTCTTGATTAATCTTCATCTCTTCCAGAAAGACATGTGATTTAGTGACTCAATCTGTTTTGGTTTAGCTCCCCTGTTGGTCTTTGCACTTACGCTAGTGTTGCAGCAACGCTGTTTCCCTCCAGGACCTCTCCAGCCCATATTCCTGTCTCTAGCCATGCACAACACAGAGTGTCTCTAGGGGGATATCCTCAGGCCAGTATCTTTTAATATCATTTCATTTGCCAAGGAAATACAATGTTACAGCCAGTGGAAATGAAGACCATAGCCTTGGTCTTGACTTTTCTTCTTGGTTCTTCTCCTAGCTTGTTTGGGCAAGTTGCTCATCTCTCCCATTTTCCGTGCCTGCAAAACACTAAAATAATCAATCACCTTCAGCAAGGTGTAGTGTCAAGTTGATGTGTTGTACTCTCTTCTAGGACTCCCTGCATTGATGATACACCTTGTTCTGTACTCCAGCCTACTGTTCAGTTCGTTACTCCTTGTGTCTCACATTTCCCTCTATAGTAATATTTTAGATACATTTTTTTTAACTTGCTGTTGAATTTAAGTATTGCTTATGCTGCTGTAATCTGAAACCAGTTCCTTACAAATCAATATCTCAGTATTATTATTTTTAAACCTCTTTGAACACTCTTTCCATTACCTAGGCTTTTGCTAATAAAATGTTGCAAAGGAAGCATCATATTTCAGGTGGCCCCCTGCCAAAGCTCTGTGCCCAGTATCACTGCCCTGTGGAATCACAGGGACATTAAAAAGCCATTGAATGAAGGATAGATATCTGATGCAAATTAGGGGATTATTGCAAACTTTGGTGGGCCTTGGAAGCTGCATTACTGAAGCAGCACACAGAATAAAACAGGCCAAGGTAATCATGCCTCATATTTTACAGTAGTGTCAGTTCTGTGCCAGTGGTGCTATTCCATATTTATAACTTTATACTGGCATAAGGCAATTCACATTCAAGCTAATGGGAGTTTTCCAGGAGTGTTGATTCAGGTTCTTGATGAGAAATGAGTATAGCCCCTTTTGCACATCTTTACAGCAGAAATAGCAGTTAGAGTAGAGAAGAGTCTACTTGAGATTTTATGAAGTGGTGCATAATGATGCACCAAATGGACAGACCTTCATAGAAGTCTCATTTTCTAAGAGAGCTGACCTATACTCCCTCTGAAAACCAAATATCTTCAGGGAGTGGCAAGTTACCCACCTCAAAATAGAGTCAACGCATTCAGTGAGCCTTGCTCTGAAATTTTGACCTACATCTGTCCACAGTTCTCTCCACTATGAAATGTGGATAACGGGTATTTTGCTGTGAGCATATTTGATTTTATTCAAGTCCAGTATATTTGAAAAAACATTGCTTGCTGCCTATGCAAATTCAGAAACTGCCAAATCATCAAAAGAGCTGAGTATGAATTTACCTCTTTGACAATTATTCCTTGTCACATTATTTTGGTTAACAAGGAATTCATCACAGGGGAGAAGAAAAAATGAAGCCTCTTGACAGTTACAAGGAATTAACTGTGCTTACAATAGTATATTTTCCAAGGAAAGGCTGGAGGGCAGAGCTTGACAGTGCTGAAGCTGTACCACATACCGTGACATCCTATGACCCATCATTGGCCTGGGTTTCACCTTTACAGAGGAAAGACCTGTTCGGTTGTGTTTACAGATTAGCATGAGTTGTGCAAGGCTCACAGTCCCAACTCCCAGGAGATGCTGAAATTCTCCTGTTCTGGTCATTCCACCGGTGCCCACCACATTATTGGCCCTCATATTATGAGGAGACAGAAGAGTTGGTGTTGTGCCTGTGGTATATTTAGGGAACTGAATCACAAAGCCCAGATGCTTACGGAAGCCTATGGCCAAAAAGGGGCTACTTGAGTATCTCTGGCCAGGGTGGTGTCAGCAATTATAATAGCATTCTCCATTTCCCATGGAGAAGAGCTTCTCCTTGTGTTTCACACTTCTGCCAAGAAAAGTATAAAAGGAGATTTTTCTGTGTCAATGAAGAGAATCCCCTTTTCATCCAAATGAATTATGCTGTCTCCAAGGCGCCAGATTAATCTGTCTATGATATCCCTTGTGTATTGTTTCTAGACTAACGCATATCTGTACTGCTTCTTTCATGATCAACTAGTACAAATGAGAGCTAACTCACATGGTAGTCTTTCACTGCTACCCACTGCCGTGAAAAACTCTACAGGAACGATTCAGCCCCGCTGAAGAAGAGAGGTTCAGATAGACTTCTCACTAAGCAAGCAAAGATTTGCTGTGCATTGGGGTAAAGTTTCACCCTTGAGTTTCCCCATAAGATGCATCTGGAGGAGATAACTTCAAGCATCTGACACAGTTCCCTGGAAGAGCAGCAAAGAGAGGCAGCTGTGGTGATATTTTGATACTGTGTCTGATCCTCTCTTGAGCCTCCCCTGGATTCTTCTGAGCCTGTTGAAAGGGAAGTAGCTGCCTACGCCATACAGCAGCCTAGGTCCAGTCTAAGCTTCTACATGAGATAGACATTTGCAACATCCCCAACTGTTTAGAATGAGATGTGAATAAGACAACATTATTTATGTTAAGGTTGATGGTGAGTGCAGTTTGGCTCAGTTGAAGATTCTTCTCTGGTTTGTTGTCATAAAAACCTTGTGAACTATAGATTATTGCATTATAGGTATACACAGCAGAAAAGGCAGACAAGGTAGGAAGTCTCAGAGACACACATGAATTAGGATTAAATGGAGCAAACTAATTCTCAATCAGATCTAGTCACCACTAAACCGAAGAAGATAGAAAGAGACAGAATCAAAATTAGCAAGATAACAGATTGCATTTCTGGTTAGGAAGAAGTCCTGCATTATGAAAGGCTGGTGGATTTAATGTTCAATTCTACCCTTATTTGTCATGCACGTTGTAAAGCATATTTGCAGTCATCACCTTCTAGTTGAATCAGGGCAGGGAGTTTTTGTTTTTCTTAGAGTACTTTATGCTTTATAGCTTAGAGCCTTGGCAGAAGTCCATCTACAGTAATATATGATTCACATCATTGTTAGGCTGGGGACTGCAATTGTTGCTGTTCTGTCTATACTCTGCTGTGTTTGTGGAAGGATCAGCATTGGAGCTCTGAGGTTTTTCTCGTGATCCCTAAATCCAGAAATGTATTTGCACCATTTTTATCCCTAGAAAGGTTTCCACTGTTTACAACTTGCCTTCCTGAGAAATAGTCAGAGAAGACATATTGACAAGCAGGCTTATTTTGTGTATGCTAATATATAAGACATTATACCAGACAGTAATTCTAGTTATGAGCCAAAAGAACCACCACACAACAACAACAAACCCCCAAAACCCAAAAGAAATAAAAGAGAGAAACCCTCCAAAAACCCCAGCTCTTTGGAGGCTTTGCAAGATAGTTCTGGGACTTTCAGGTAAAGATAATATATTCTTTCCATAACTGTTCAAACTGAATGTGTTGACTCTATGCATAAACTGTTTTCAACTCTGTCTTGTAATTCAGTCTAAAGAGTGTTTCAGTGGCACCTTGGTGGAGTTTCTCAAAAACATCGGTACTGGCAGATGTAAGATGGCCTGCTTTAGCTGAGGGAAGCTGAAGGGAAGCTTCAGCTTCTGGGGAAGCTTTGCCATTAATCTCATGGCCAGCAGAACTAACACATTCTGGCTGCAGGAAAACTGTATAACATGCTGCAAGTGGCAAGTTCTTTATACTGCATCACTGGAAATACGAGTGTGAAACCCCACCACTTATATGCACACATCTTCCAGCAGTTTAAGCAAATTCAGCAGATTTCCAGATCTTTATCCTGAATGATAAGCAAGTGCATTTTATAAAGATACGCTCAGCATCCCTATAAATAACAATTTCTCTTTTTGCCTTTGCAAACCATCATCAGAAGGTGAATATTTCTTCAATTCCTCACTCCTATCTTTCATCTACCCACATAGCCATAACAGCATGCATGTAAAAATGCATAAAAATTTCAGCCTTGCAATTTAAATGTCAAGTCTTCAATCTTATTCCAGTACATTTAGACCATCTTTTGCATACAGTATGGCTGACTTCTTACAAATCTCGTTTTCTTAAAAATGACAGAAAATGCATCTGTGGCCCTTTCTGATAGTCCCATTTGTTACTCTACCCTTGCAGAACAAAAACGTAGTGCAGCGTGCTATGCTGAGAGATCAGTCACAGACAATCCCTTGGGGATATTAAATAGACAGTTATATTGTCTTTGTGGAGCTGATCTGACTTCCCTTCGCTTCACTAGAATTTAGCAAGGTCTCACGGAAATGCTGCTGGGATTTAGCTTGACTGTGGTATAACCAGGCATCTCTGCATGGGGAGATGGTGCTGCAAAGGTGTGTCCCTTCGTCCATCTCTGTGCCCTGGAGAAAAGAAAAGATTGCACAGAAATATATAAGTGAAAATATATGTAACCCATTTCACAGCTATCTGGTTGTCTAGGTTTTTTTTTTTCCTCCCATCCTGTATAGTTTTCTCAGGTATATATCAAGAGAAGTTGTTTGCAATGATGTTGAGTGGTGATTTGGGCCGGTGTTGCAGACTGCTGAAGACCCAGAACACACACACACTAGGCTGCCCTAACAAAGTTGCAGACATAGCCTGCTCCTCTTGCTCTCTCTTTAGCACAAACTAGTATTTAGGATCTCACTTTCAAAGACTGAGGGCTTCCAGTGAGTCATCTAAATTCCACACTTGGGCACATAAATTACTTGCCCTAAATTAAAAATTACAATTTAAGATAAAAAGCACTAACAACTGTAGAGTTCATTTTCTCAGATATGTTTGATTTGAAAATAATGGAAAATACAATCACTTAAAAAAAAAGAGCTTTTTTTGTGAGCTTTTGAAGAATTTCCTTCCAGATAGTACTAATAAATGTACATGTGTACATTAGGAGCTCTCTTTTGGGTCAGATTTTTTTTTGTATTAAAAAAACCTTATTTTTATAGCTGTATAAGATGTTACAGCCATTCCTAAAGACTTCATGAGTGCCTTTTCATCCCACTGTCCACAGAAAGTGTAAGGGAATTTGTCACTAACTTCTCTCTCTGGCAAAAATAACACAAATATAACCCAGTATTTCCACTGAAGGATAATGGATATTTTTACCATTTCTGCCCACGTCCTTCAGAGCAGCTTGTACAATCCATAGTGATCCAGGAATGAGAATATACTTTCCCTTCCACCTTGGCAGGGCTTTACTCTGTCAAGGTAGGGCTTGGAAACTGCTTTGAGATCCTTGCAGTAGAGGTGTTAAAAAGGCACAGGAAACTCCTATGGCGTGATGATGCACCGGTTTTGCTGCAGCATGAGCCTCCCCGTTACTACAAAAACCTTGGAGGTCAAAAGCTGTCCTGTTTTTGCCTGCTTTGACTGTTTCTACCTACTTTTTAATGAACAAATGCTGACACTGTTTGAATAATTCATCTATATTAAAATCCAAAATCTTGAAGCACATCAGCCACTGAAGACACTTCTCCACAGAAGACATTCTGCATTTCCCTGGCCAGGACTGGTGCTCCCTGCAAGGCAGAGCTGGAAGGGCTCCCCATGAGCTCCCAGTGCAGAATTGAAGTCTTGAATGCTCCCTGGTCATGAATTGAGCCCCTGAATGCACAGTGACTGAATATTCATTTTGTCCATTCTTCAAAAAAATACTTACAATTTAAAGAACAAGAATAGCTCCATTCATAAGCCGCTATGTGAGACAAGGCTCTATCATCAGTGCCGTATCTACATTTCTTAATGAGAAGCGAACAAAGCTGATATGTTACCATGTATAAAAATAATGAAAAAAAGATATCCAGAGAGAGAAATTACCTTTTAGTCATAAAGTGATGTGGGTTGATTATAAGCATATGTATTACTTCTCTTTGTTGTTCACTTCATTGTGCAGTCCGGGAGAATAAGGAAGCCATGTGCCCCTGCTGTATGGCCAGATGATATTAGGGTTTCAGCATTTGGAACAGCAGATACTTAGGGTAAAACTTTCCTCTGATTTAAAATGAACAATTCATCACGCACATAGCTGTCATTAATCTTACATGCAGAGCCAGGCTTCTCATATTTCAAAATCTTTGGAGAGGCAGCTTTTTAATCTATATTTGGTTCTTCTTTTTTTCCCCTCTGAGATTGATTTCTCTTTGCATATAATGCTGTAGTAGTTTCAATTTAAACAGAACCCTGAAATAAAATTTTTGAATATGAAACCTTAGCAGAGAAAAAGGAAACAATTATCTTGAAATTCTTTTTTTTTTTAATGTAAAAGACTTCAATGACAGCACCACTGACTGACAAAATTGACATGTATTTCAACTTCTGTCTCAAGCAATGGATTATCTTAATCACAACAAGAGGGCATATAATCCTGGATGAGGCCATAAATTCAATTAATCTCGGTAGTAATTCTCAAAGCTATTCATTTTAATATAATGCAGCACCTTGCACTATCTAAATTACAGCATCTGAAGCTGATTAAAGATGAGAGGCAGATGCAGAAGCTGCTCAGCAGCTCCTGGAGGCCATCTCTGCCTCCTTTTACCTCCTCTCTGCCACAACACCTTGGGCAAAAGGCAGATCTGCTGGAGCTGCTCCTGTGAGCCTGGACAAGAAAATGAAGGAGAAGGACAAGGAAAATGTCAGGGAAAACAGGAAAAAAGGCAGAATGGATGGAAGGGCAGAAGATGATGGGGGTAAGGTCTAAGCTTATTCTCAAAAATATATGAACTATGATACCTGCAGGTTATGAGGTATCTCTATCAAAAGTTTCTGGTGACTAAAAGCAAAATTTTTAAGTGGTTTGCATATCTCTTTGGGCTCTTGAGATAATAATATAGCTGTCTGTTCCTTATTTTGTAGGTCATTTATACAACTCATAATCTAAGCCCTTCTCTCATAATCTAAACCATTCTTCTGCTAATACTCAAAAAGGATGTTATTGGAATCCCAAACTCCTTGCCATTTTGCAGAGCTGAATCTGGACACATAACATTATAAATTCAGCAATGTGCGTCACTATGGGAACTGTTTCTCTTGCTAGACAGTGGGGAATGAACTGAGAACTGGCTGTTTAGACACATGTGTATGTGTGTGCATGTGTCTGCCAGGCACACACGTACATAAATAATCAAATATAGATAGATAAATTTTACCATTAAGTGTTTGCATTTCTTTGCTTCACCATTTCTTCTTATTTTGCTTCATTTAGTGTAGAGTATCTCTGTAAGTCTGGAAACTAGTCAATTACTGAATTTCTTTTCAAAGGAAGGAAAAGAAAGATTACAAAATTCATAAAACTAGCATAAATCACCATATCTTCCCCACCTGAAGATCTGACCCTGTAATGGTAGTTTCTTTCTTCTTTATAAAGGTAATTATTCTATTAAAATTAATAGTAAAATGAATACTGCTGTGACTGAATTACATGGGATAAGCGTGAAATACTATGATCTGTTCTGCTATGCATTAGTAATTATAGTGTGCCCAGTGAAATTTGCATACTTTCCTCTCCTTCCCTGCTATCCACGTTAGTTTAGTTGCTAAAACTCTCTCCAGGGTTGGAGATAGAGATTGCTACTGGTTTACACCAGCACAGCAAAGAGGAAGTGTTTGCAGAACATAGTACCCCTGAGTTTTAAGATAGCAGAAGTTACAAGATAAGCATGAATTTGTTTGGTATTTGAAATATCTGTGATTGCCATTCTAATGTAGAGGACAGAGTTTTTTGTGCTTATATAAATGAGGTGAGGAAAAAAACCCTGTCTCCTCTCCACCTGCTATTTCTGTATGAATAGTTCGGCTTTGTGATATGACTCTGAGTTCACACTGCCTGGAGCAGTGAAAGCAGTTGGTATCTCAAAGGGACAGCACTCAGAATAAGGGAGAGCCACTGCTCATGCAGGAGCTGATGGACCTACAATAGCTTCTGTTTTAGAAAGAGCTGCATTCACCTGCTTGCACTTAAGTGGTTCATGGAAAGTTTAAAGTTAACCTCAAATAGAATAAACGATACTGGGACAAAAGACAACCTTTCCCACAGACATATTGAGCAACGTGGCTTGAGCTAGCAATAGCAATTACTTCTTAACTAGATGATGGCAGGAAACAACCGTTTATGGGTGCAGGGCAGAAGTCAAATATCAGGCCCAGGCTGGTTTCTGAGGATGAGAAGGAGCCTGCCCAGCAATAGCAGGGAAGTTTTGCCCAGCAGCCAGCACAGCCCTGCTATGCCAGGGTATGTGCTCAGCTCAGCAAGGCAGGCCCTTCGCCTCGGCACAGGCTAAATACCCACAGCCTGATAGAAAGGGATATATGGGAGAAAGCAGGGATAGAGTGAGCTACTCCCCTTTGACCCACAGTAGCCTGTATCTGACATCCTTGCAAGTATCCTACGAGAGCTGTGCACTCAACATGGCTTCAGAGACAGAGGGAGGAAATCACAGCTGCCCAGGCAGCCTGGGAAAGCCCTAGCTGTCTGGATTCCTGTGAAGTAATTGCTTTTGTTAATAGGATTTTATTGGTTTTAACCATATTAGGATGGTCGCAGGTTGGTATAGACAGCTTATGCTTGATTAAATAATGACCTGCTGCAGTGATAATCGCAAACTTGTACCAATGAATAAAAAAAATGGTTCTGCATTCCTGAGAATAGTATGCAGCCACCATTACTCAAAAAAAAAAAAAAAAAGGACACTTATGTTGGCATACTTAATTAAGATAATGTATTTTGTTTCTTTGGATAAACCTTGATCTTGAAAATCCCCAAGCTAACAGAAGGTCATTCTTTTTTCCTTCCTAAAATAGTCTGTGCAGTGCACAGCTTAACCATCTCAACAGAAGCACTTTTTCACCCCAAGAAAGCAACCTTAGGCAACTTGTAAAAAGGTCATATAAACTTTAGATTCAAGCCGTTATTTTTAATTCATGTGGTCTATCCATGTTTCCTAGTGCCTGAACAGCCCTTCCTGCAAATTACATTCTTTTTGTGAATATAAACAGTTTATTAAAACTCCTGTATTAATTATTTAAATGAGTTTATAAATATTTGAGGAAGCCCATGCAAAAGGCACTCATAATAAATTATCATATTCTACATTCATTGAAAGTTAAATTACAAAACTCTGAAGACTGCCTTCTGTAACAAAGCCATTTCCGCTGCCTGTCATCACAAAGTCTATGGTAAGAGCATTATATTTAGGTAGCAGAAAAAAAAAAAAATCGGCATCTAAAGTTTCAAGTGAAATAACATTTCTGTTTTAGAGTGTTTGTACTAAATATGACATACAATTAAGTATGTCACTTTAATTACCCATGTTCAATGTCTTATGGGAGGAGCCATCAGTTTCCAGCCTTGACTTTGAGATCACAGGTGTAGAGACTGAATTAATGAGCAGAAGGGGGGAGAGACATACTGAGGAGAAACCTGGAGCAAGTGAAACAAGAAATCACTCACACAGATCGATTGATTGAATGAGAAGTCAGATACTGGAGAAGTGGTACTGGAAAGAATATCAATCCTACAATTCTATGGCAGATCAACCTGAAGAGTGCAAGGGGGTTTCTTATATGAAAGGACAGGGAAAAAACCAAAATTAAATAAAAAATGGCAGCAGCAGGATGGCAAAAACTTCTCTGGATAAACTTTTCTGGAATTTTTTTTTTGAGATGGGAGGAAGCTTCAGAGTTCTTAGTTTTGCAGTGTTGGTTGGTAAGGTAAAGACTCACTTTGTAGACATTCCCATCTTTTGAGTCTCAGTCTCCATGTACATGGTCAGGTCTGGCTGCCGAGGACATTGCACATTATAAATGGCAGGTGCCATTTTATATTCTGCAGAATTTGTGTAATGGATAATTAAACTGATTAAACAGGAAGAGACATCTGATGATGATCCCCTTCATCATGTGCTTTTTTTTTTTCTTAACTGTCCTGTGTTCAAGGAGTATCTTGAGGTAGACACGTGGATGTCTTGAGAACTTGGTAAAGTCAGTTTGTGGTCATGCAAGATAGACCAGGAGATGCTCCTGCTGTAAAGCCTCAGACAATGAACTCATGATGGCTGATAAAACCAAATCACTTGTAAAGACAGACTCACCTCTATGAGCAATGACAGTTTATATTAGCTCCACAAATCCAGCCTTTACAGTTTTGCCAACACTTGCCCACTCACCTGCTTCTCTTCATCTTCTTTTCCACTGGTGACCACTGCTAAAGCAGAAATCTCACTAGCATGAGGACTGCAATGTAATGCTCAGAATTAGGGGATTCACTGGCCAATTATCTTTCCTATTTGATCTACTTTTTAAGTTTCAATTATTTGTGGAGATGACTATTTAGAAAGAAAACGCAGCTATTTTAACCTTGTGCAGTTTTAAAGTGCTTTAAAAAGATGAACAAGGAGTATTAGAAAATTTCATCTAAATCAACTTCCTGTTCAGTTTGCTAGTAACTATAGCAATTCTCAGTATCTTTGTTTAGCTGCTTGCATACATTTTGTAACTGACAGAGCTGAACATATTCTGCAAAGCATTTTAGCTAATTCATGCTCAGGTTTGTAAAAGAATTTGCGCTGGGCATGCTCAGACTCCATTTACATTCATTTTGTATGAGCATTAATGAGATCAAGTAGAACAAGGACAGATGTTTGTGAAAAATAAAATGTTAAACTCCTATTTGTAGTGATGAGAATAGAGCTTACAGCTTCATAGCTAACAACCATCTGACTGGAGCATGCACGAGATTCCTGGAGTATCTGGAGTCTAAGACTCACAGCTCCTTCCATCTGGTTATTTTTTCAAGAGCACATCTTGTGTATTACATAGGAAATAATGATCCTTGTATAAATTCAGGATTACTCACTCTAAGGACAACAGAGTAAGGTCAACATATAAATTATTTGTAGAAAAGACTTACTTAGAAGTGCAATCCAGGGACTCTTCCAAGGTAAAAGGGGGGAAAAAAACACTGTAAATGGTAGTGAATTTTCATCCTTTAAAATAATACAACTCGGAGTTAAATTGAATGGAGGCAAAAAGAAATGAGCTGTGCCAATACCAACATGGCCATGAAATTTCAAGTGCCCATTAACAGACTTCTCAGCTCTGTAAAATGTTTCAGAGTAAATAAGCATTATGAGCACTGAAGGAAAACATAATTTCAAAGAAAAGCTTGTCAGTTAAGGTCAGTTTAATATCCACTCATGAATTTCAGTGTTTTTAAGTCCTGCTGATAAGCTTTTATAATTGAGTTACTTCTCTTATTCCACGCATATTGAAGCAGTAATTAAGCTATGATATGAGATACAAAGTAATGTGTGCTCAATTCATCAATTTTTGTCCAGTCTCACAGTTCTTGTTCCGATTGCACTGGCATTGTTGCACTGAAATATCTCCAAATCTATCATGTCAAGATTATGCATGATGTAATTTGTAATAGTAGCTAGGGATTTGTTTACAAAAAACAAATGTTCCTTTAATCTTTAAAACAAAATTAGACTTGTCTTACATCACAGAACAAAGAGATTTCAATGAATACAACACTTTTAATAAATCAGTAATTGCCTTGTGGAGTGGCAGTTGGCTCATTTAACTTAACCTTTGAAAACAGCTTCCTCCACACAGATTTTAAACAGTGCCCTTCTGAGATAAATTTCAAGAGCTGGACTGTGGAGATTTAAGTGCTCTATAGGTGTATTATATATACCACAGTAGAGAATTTGGACCATATCATCTTTTCACAGCAGAGATAATTACAAGTTAACTAAACTGCCTCCTAAAGAAATTTGCAACCTCTGCCTTTTGGTACCACTGTGCATAAAGTGGCACACCACATGCAAGTTCATAGTACCATCATTAGGACAATAAAACCTCCCTTAGTTTATCATTTCAAACTGAATCATCCCTACAACGCAAGCACAGGGCACCTGACCCTAGCTTGCAGTGTGAGTTGGTTGGTTGGTGGGGGATTAAATAGCACTCCACCAGCTGTAAACCAGTCTGCTGTAAACATATTTCTGTAGTTGATGTGGTCTGAAAATAGCTGGTGGATACAGACAATAGCAAAGAGCTGCTCCCATCCTTTCCCAGGCACCCTGGGTCATCCGTGGGTGATGCTCATCAGGGCTTTGACCCACATCACTTTACTCTGAAAATCAACCAGCCATGTGCCAACAGGCGACTAATGAAGACTGGTTTTCTTCTGCATATGTGTCCATTGGATAATAGATCTGCACATATTTTATTAGGCTGCAGGGCACAACAGCCAGAACATTTCAGAGGAAAGAGAACGTACCAAGAGTGTATTATGACATTAGGTCAAGCACAGATGAACTTCAGCTACATGAAAAGTGTTTTAATCGCCATCCGTGGACTATTTAGGCAACTTTACAGGACAAAGATGTGTGATGGTGGGTGGTTTTTTTCCAACATAAGTATGACCACACCAGTAGGTGCTTGTGCTAGTGGAACTGGGAAAAATAAGAAGGTCCCTCTAGAGCCACATTCTGCCACCATGGCAATGCCAGCAAAGAGCTACTCACACCCAACCCCATCCTCGCATGGTCGGGTCAGCCTGTCTGAAAGGATGATGCCTCAAGCAAGGGTTCTCCTATAAAATTGCAAACCTGACTCACTGAAGTGATGGCTGAAATCTGTGTTTAATCACACACCTCAATGTATTGCTGAATCTGCCAATGCCACTCAACCCAGCAAGACTGTCAGGCCAGCAGTGATATTCAGACCCTTTTAGGACTTCACATTCTTATAATGAGCTCAAAAGGAGTGTTTTGATTCAGGAATTTTCCAGCTCTGTTTGTTATCCTCTTTCCAACCTTTCTAAGGGAAAAATAGCAGATGGCTTCATGTACTTCATACCTCTTAGCAGTCCCTTTTTACAAAAATTCCTTGATACCCAAATTTTAGGAGAAACATCACCCTTTTACTGCTCATGCCAATCTCTAATTATTCTGCTTTTGGTTCTTTTGCCAGTGGTTCTGTCCTCATACACTTTCTTCAGCAGCAGGTACCCACCTGACAGCCCTCACTATTACAGAGAGACACCTGGAACCACAGCCACATATTCCAGCATTTTCTAAGATTAGCAATTCAACCTTAGGTCTTTAAAGCACAGAGATTTTTAGTATTTTTCACAAAGAAAAACAGCGACAATATAATAGTTTGCATTTAACAAACAAACAAACAAAAAAGCCAAACCGAAAAACATATACAAAGAAAAAAAAAAAGGTGGTTTTTATTGACTAATAACACATAATCACATTATGTGTTATTAATTTCTGTAGATTCAAGGGAAGAATTTTCCTTATTTATTTATTTACAGGAAATTCTCTGTGGACTGGAAACAATAAGAGACAAATACTACACAATTTATACCCGAGTAGTACACCAGAATTTAATTTCATAACTGATAACTATCCAATATATTATGCATGCTTTGTTATGCCTTATAAATGCATTACAGTTATATAATTTATTAATTTTCAGTGCTCTTTCATAGAGTGTTTTGCTGCTAAGCTATGTTTCTGGCACCTCATTCAGTCAAAATTTCATCATAGACTTTCACCCTTCAGAGCCCACTTGTAGCTTTTCCCTTCCACCTCGCTGAACCCAGCCCCCTGCAGCGCAGGGGATTCATGTTTGAGCAAACAGCGACTTTTACAGACACCAGATTTGGTCCAAAGCCCACAAAAACTATGGAGGATTTTTTTTTCTCCTGTTTCTTCAGTAACTGTTGGATCAGACACAGTTCATTGGTTTCTAATGCAAAAGCAGGCAATAATGGTTCCTCTTGGGTGCTCACTTCCACCATCGTGAGCGACAAAGTCATAGCAATTGTATCTTTGGTTCAACACAGTCATTTCCCAGCAATGCTGGCTGTGTGAGCAAATATCACCACAGCAACTCATCATATATATATATGGGTGTATTTATATATATAGGCCACCCACAAACCTCTGTGCACCTCCCTTATCCTCATCTCACAGCCTGGCTCCTCTCTCTGTATTTCAACTCATTCATTTACTTTATTAATGAATTATTATTAATGAAAAATTAACATTGCACAGAGACGTTTTTCTTCTTTGATGGCAAACCAGTCCTCAACCCTGGTTTGAAATGTGTGTGAATATTTATAAGCAGCTTCCTATTGTCTTTCCAAAAATGTATAATTATGCTGCAGTTCTTTGGCATTTCATTAAATATATAACAATAAGATTAAGCTTTCACTAGGCTATCTAGAAGCAGTTCAAATATGGTGTAAATAACACTGCTACACTGCACAAATATTTTATCAGCCTGCACTCAGCTTTATTCTGCAGCAAGGGATGGATTCAGTTCCAAACTTCAGTAATAAATAGCAGCAATGGGTCTCCCTAACCTACAAAAGATCAATTTTCCCTGTAGAGGTTGGGAGAGGATCCTCAGTCGCCTGCATTCATTTCAGCTCTCTGCATGTAAGCATTTCATGTTTTCATTAGTCTCATTAGCACTCATTAGTGTCGGCAGGTTGCTCTCAAATGACCCACTGTCTTTGCAGCGAGGTTATGTCAAACACCAATAAACTCACACGCATAAAACTATAAATAAAGGTGGGCGGCTTGACAATTACCTTAAATGTATGTTGTTGTGCATGAATTCAAGAATTTCCAAGAGAAAATGTAAGGCTGTGTCCTAACACTCTGGAAGGTCATAGCATACACTATGCACTTCTGGGGAGACAAGTTTATCACACATGGTTTATTTTATCATTTCATGTCCTTTCTCTCTGCCACAGATATCTGCAAAAAACTGTTTTGTTGAGGCTTGCGCTGGCTTTCATTGTAGAAATGAAGCTTCCAGATAATGCAGTGAAGGCTCAGGTATAATACCAACTATGATCCGTAACTGTCAGAGAAAAAATGCCAAGCATTGGTCATATCTGAGCTCAGTGGAATGTGGACTAATTAAAAAAGCCAACGACACCTTCTGAGTACAGTACTAGCAAAAGAGAACAGGGGTTGAGAGGCAGCTGCCAAACACAATTCAACTGACCTGGGACCTGCTGCCATCTCTAGGAAGCAGTGCTGCAACCCTTTGGCCTCCAAGGCTGACAGCGTCTGGGGGCTTTATTTTTTTATTACCTTAAAACCTGAGATTTTGGAAAGATCTCACAAGTTGAACTGCAGGGCCCAAGAAAAATCTTAATTGCTTTTTATTGGCCTGTACTCAGTGCTGCTGAGATCTCTGACATCTACCTGATTCAGAAGAACATTCTGCAAATTCTACAGTTCTCTGTAAAATCAGGATGTTTTTATCTGTGTACTTAGCTAACAAAACTGAGGTTTTTACCTCTGAACAGCTGTACACACTTTATAAGTACTCAGAGGACTTAAGTCCTGTCATTTCTAATGCATTCATGGAAGTGAAGATGCATGTTCACTCACCATGAAGGTGCCACCCATGAGAAATTGTAGTCCGACTTCAGTTATGGATGCCCTTCAGCCATATGTCTAAGCAACATTTGTTTCCAAAGGTGCAGAGAGAGGGCCATGGAAAAATGACATAGCTGCAGTGTTTGACTGTCCCAGGCTGAACAGCAATGAGGGCTAGAAATTCCTTTGCAAGATCTAAGCGATTTTGTATTAAATCTGCTCTTTAACAGACCATCTCTATTCAGCTGAAAGTCAGGCATGTGCTTAAAAACCTTCTGGCAGCACACAGACTTCATATAATTTCAGTGTAATTATTTATTATCGTAGTACTTAAGAAACCCAGGCTCAGACCAAGACACCATTCTTCTAGTTGTACAAATGCAGAAAAAATGTCAGTCCCAAATTGCTGCAATACAGTGTTGAAGCTCAACAGCTCAGTAAAGACAGAGGGGATCATACAAGGAAACAAGGCAAAAATAACTCATCCTCTTAAGTAAATAAAATTACAAATGGAAAATGGCTACAGCAATATGATGATTTACCTGTAGTAATAGAGAAAGTCAGTAGCAGAGCTGGGATTAAACAAGCCTCAGGAGTTTCTGATTCTCAGGCCATTAGGCAACACCATCTCTGTTAGTCATATTGTTATGAGGGAAGTATACAACATGCTTATGTAATTTTTTCCAATTTACCTAACAGTATGCCAACTGTTAGAAAATGGCAATGTAAGTGCTTTTTCACTAGTGAGTCTTCTCATGCTGTCGAATTAGCACCCTTTTTGCTGGTTTATGCAGATCTCAAATGGAAATTGTTCATGGATTCTTTGCATCTAATCTGCCCTTTCATATTTTATGAGTATATTTTAGTGCAGCCCACAGAGTTGTTCAGACACATATTGCACTCTTAAAAATATCCTACTCTGGCTTCTGAATATATTGCAATGAAAAATCAAAACTTCTGGATGGGAAAAAATTTTAAAACTTTCAATTCTTTCTAAAGTTTCTGCCAGTGAATTAATAAAACATTGTTCAAAACTTGGAGAATATTGCAAAGATCCAAAAGTTCTAAAAGAAAAAAAAAAGTAGTTTGATGATCTCTTTTTAATGTTTACTACAATTAAAAAATATTAAATTAACTCAGCAGGACTGGATCTGAGGCAATTAGGAGATATGAGACATCACTTGCCAGACTGATTGTACTGTCCTTGTATTTTAAACTGAAGAAATGTCAGTTTTGCCAGAGTTATGAGAGGTCTGTTATCAAAGTCTGCAAAGTATTACACTGCATGAGCATCAGATTGATGCTTCTAAAATTGAGTAAGATTGCATTAAAGCAGATAGTTTGATGGACTCCCTGTAGGAAACATCCTGTATTTCTCCCAGACAGCATTATTCAAGCTGAAATCTTTTGTTTCGGATTTGTATTCTTTAACTTATCAGACTACTGCTTTACAACTCCCAGAGTAAATGGTATTTCAGTCTGTTTATGAAATACATAACCCTTCATATGACATTTTCTTTCACTCCAGTTTTCTCATCCTCCTAGAAAGTGTGTTCCCACCCCAGTAATTCATTCTGCACCCCATGACATGCCAATAAAGTAAGAGAAACTACATCTCATTCAATTCTCTGAGATTTTGTTTTATAAGGAATAAGGTGAGCACAGGGTTACAGATTCTCCTATTCTAGTTTATATCAGGGTTTTTTTTAAGAAAAAAAAAACTACCTGAAAGATTTTACCTACCTCTGTGCTATTGCCTCTGCCAAAAGTCTCCATCAGTGCAAGAGTCTCACACGGGGAGTTTGAACTTTCCTTTAATCTAATCCATTTAGAAAATGACTCACAATTTATTGAATAAAGTGGAGAAAATTGATATCTTTTCATTAAGCTGACAAAGTCTTTTTCACTGCTGGCATCTGTGAAATGTGTTCTCTATTTAAATTTTATTTATATCAATCTTCTCTGGTGGAAACTAGATTAAAATGAAATGCTTTATACTTACAGTAAAAACTTTCCCATCCTGCAACGAGTGTCATACTGGTTTCGAAAACGAACTCTGTTTCTTATTCCTTGGAGTAACATGATACCTATGATCAGGAGGAAGCACAATCTAATATCTCTATTCTTTGTATTCTATTTCTGTATAAACAAAATGTGTACACTTTGTCACAGGCAGAAAGAGATAGCTGCTGTGGCTTTATAATGGCAAATGCAGAAGCAATCTTGGAACAATTTAATACATAGCATGTTCCCTCTAAACTGTTGAAAAATGCATGATACTTTGCTCTGTTTTCATATTTCAGGGTCTTCCATAAACATGAATTAAAGTTATATATTACTCTGTGAGTTTTGTCATATTGTTACATTGTTCAATATAATGCCTTTATACTTATTGTCATATATTGTTTGTCATATTGTTAAAGCCATTTCCTAAATACAAATGCAGAAAAGTTAAAGGAGAATTCTATCTGCAAAAAAACTCTTTGCATTTTTTATACGCACCAGAGTAGCAAACACGACACAAGCAAGTGCCTGCGAGTCTCTGGGCTGGGTGTGCACATTTTCTCCCAGACCACCCTCTGCTGATGTCCTGTTAATCACCTGTGAGAGGGCAGTTAGTCACTGCTTTGAACAACTGAGTAGCTTCAGTCTAATGCAAGAACTTGAAGACTGAGTATGTGAAACCTAACAAGTTTGGGAGTTTCAACAAGTAAGGAAGTTTTAATCAAATGGATTGTGTATTTTTTTCCAAATATTGCCTGATTCAAGAGGAAGATGATGGAATGGTTAGTGTTTCCATGCTGATTTGATCTCAGTTTAGGTGGAGATATTTGAAGGTCTTCAATGCATTTTTACTGCCCTGTAATAGAATAATTTGTTACTGAGGAAAAATTTTTACTGGGGAAAATGTCCCCAGCCAGATCTCTTCATGCATCTAACCTTTGTGCTCCAGATGGTGCACAAGAACAAGTCAAAAAGCGGTCACTACCCTTATGCAACATATAAAGGTTCTTATGAACTTTGCAAGCTGAAGCCCACTGAATTCAGTCTAAGCTGCAAGTTCCCTGCAGCCATCTAAGGCTTTGGGCATTATGTTTGGGAACAAATGTATTTTAAAATGCAATACAATTGTGTAAACACTAGTAAATATAAGATATTCTATTGCTCTTTCCGTATATTCAATTTGATGCCTGGATCTCTTATCTGTAGTTTGTTTCTCTGTTTGGTACACAAGATCAGCAAATGCCATTTCAACCAAATGCTTTTTTGTCTGTTAATTCATGCAGACTAAATACATCAGAAGTTAAATATTTTGATCAAAAATTTTCTGTAGCTTTGCAAACAAAGATTAAAAAAAAAACAGTGGAAATTGGACTGGAAAAAAAAATCTCAAGAATTTTCTGGAGAAAGTTGCTTTTCTCCCCTGTTCCATTAATTATATGCTTAAGGTTTAATATTCTTATAAAAGAGACATTTTCTTGAACTCAGATATAAGCAATCCCTTATTTACACTAGCAGGAGCTGGGGAACAAAAAAACCCCAAGAAAACACAAATGTAGCAGGAGTAAGTCAAGGCTCTTTTATGTCATATCCTTTTTCTTTTCCCATGGCTGAGGGTATCTGTCCCAGTTAAGTCAGCCTTGCATGAAAAAACTCCATGCTTCATGTACTCCCCAGACAGTGAGAAGGACACAATGAAAACCACTCCAAAACATTACAGGTGTCTAATTCAGCATGATGTGAGCACTCTCAGCCTGTAATGACTGCTGACTAACAGGAGTCTCTAATTCTCAGCCAGAATTAGCAGTTTGGGTCACCGAAAAGCTCAGGTTCCTCAGGATTTGGGAGATGTTGAATGCAAACTTCCCAGAGGGAAAACATCTTAACTTTAACAATTCTCTTTGTCACGTGACTGCTTCAGCACATCTCGGAGCAACATAACATAAACATAGAGAAGTTGCATTGTATTCCCCAGGGAAACTTTCCCCCTCCTCCCCATACAGGTGTATCTAATCTCAAACGCAGCAAACTGATTTATTTTAAAGCTTTTTCCTGCCTCTTTGAACAGAGCTGGAGGTGTAAAATTTTGAAAGTTTTAGACCTCAAAGGATCAGCAGTATCCAAGAAGGACAACCGGTCCTAAAGATTAAAAGGTTCTTAATAGAAGAGAAAACCTATAAGCACAAAACTCAAAGGAAATAATTTTCATTGGGCTCTAGACACCCCTGCCACAGCATGGTGCTGAGGACTAGACCACAGGGAGCTTTGTAGTGCTTCAGACTTACAAAGGATTTTGCCCACTTACATATTAAAGACTAATAGGAGCTTTTCATCTGCAAATGGCCTTAGTTTCCCCCTTTTATAAAAGGAACCTTATCTCCAGTCCTGCTATACTAGGTAGCGACAGGTGAGGGTACTCACTGGTGGACCCTTGGGTTGGCTAACTTGTGATTGTAACTGCACTGCGATCACAAATTTTTATATATATATATATATAAAACCTGCACACTACGACTTGAATCAGTTGACATTAAGGTTCAGCACTGACTTTGCATTTGATTATTTTTCAAGGTCAATATCCAAATACTTGGGCTGTATTTAACAGCATCAATAAGTACTTAGATCATTTTAATTGCTATGAACAACATTGCTTCTCCATGCTGCCGCTCAGTCTGTATTCATCTCGTATCTCTGTTTTACACTGTAAACTCCTGAGGCCAGGGCATTCAGTTTTGTGGGTTTTAGTACCTAGCACCATAGGATCCTTCCCCATGGTTATTTAATGCTGCAGCACTGCTAGTAAATAATTATGATCATCACTTTTGATTCCATATCGCAGGATTCTTCTCACGTATTCTGAGGATTCTCTGCTCTGATGATTGCTGTGAAGGCCAGTATTTAACAGGATATGGTTTTTCAGTTTGCCCACTGCACAGTCTATTATTAGAGCACAGATTCAGTCCTCATGTGCCTTTTCATGCATAGCAAAGAGAGATATCTCTTTTCTCCACTGTTAGCAGCATTAATGATACCCTTCTGAAAATGATGTGTGAATAGCATCATTAAACTGCCTTGCAAGCCCAGGTGTAAAGGGGTTTTTTGGTGTGTGTTGTCCATATGGAGAAATTATATATTACATGATAAAAATGAGGTGTAAGCTGTGAGAAGAAACAGGAAAGACAACACAGAGAACTAGATAATCGATGTAGGGCCTTTCCAACTGAACTATTCTATTCTACTCTATTCTAAGCTTAGCTCACTTGCTCCAACATACTCAACTCTTCTTCCAGACCAAAGGAGCTTTCAAACCCAAGGTGTTTCTCCCTGTGTTTCAAGTAAACTCAGCGGGTGAAAACCATATACCTGTTGGGACAGTTATTCAGCAGGTCGGCTGGTATAATCACATTTCAAGTGAAGGCCTGTTTTAGACATACTAACCTGGACTCCTGAATTGCAGTAGCTTCTTGTTAATTAGCTGGCCCATAAATATTCCCTCTCATTCTGATTTCTTTTGTACTAAAGTGGGCTATACTTGGATGCACTCCAGCATGGTCCACCAAATATCTTGACCATATGCCACTCAGATCAACCACGTACCTCAACAAGTGACAGGGGCTGGTTTGTCCAGCTTATCTGAGGAACAAGGATCATACCTTTACAAAGGAAGTCTTAATTGCACTTTAAAGGAAATAAAAGTGAAATTTAATTAACATATTTGACCTTCTTTGCAGGATTTCCCACTCTATATTAACCATTTTTATTTCCCAGAGTTTACTACCAGCTTTATGTAAAAAACAGCTTCCTTTCTGGGCACATGACACACCTTTGTGTTCATTTAACCACTCTAAATTATTTCTCTCTGTTACATTCTTACCTAAAGAATATGGTATTTGGCTTATTTTGGGTGTGTGTGAATCTAATTTTCCCATCTGAAAATACATATTTATAGTATTACACACCTACTGGCTTGCATCTGTGTGTGTCTGCAGCAAAGGAAGCTGGTCAGAAAGTCAGGGGAGCACTAAGGAGAGGAGGTAATTACAGGAGGCTGCCAGAAGAGTTCAAAGTGGCTGAGGGTTGACCGTGTTGGCAGTGGTTCATTTTTCATGGGCTGCACTGGAAAACAAAATACTAAATTGGAACAGTCCTATGATAATGTAGTTTTCCTTTCAGGGCAAGATCAAAAGGGGAACAATTTCTAGTAAATCAGGATCAGAGCAATAAAGTCAACTGCTTAGGTGGGACAACAGCAGGTCTGGTAAAATAGAGTGATGGGTATAACTCTGTGTAGATAATGCTGATGATGCATAAGTTTGAAGCTGTGGTCATCTAGCACACACCTCTCCTAAGACAAAACCAAGAATGTAGTCCAAGCGTTATTGAAAATGTCGGAGTGCCTCTTTTGTCCATTGCGGAGTCTCTCTCTTCTACAGTCTCCTGCTCTCTATGCCATGCAGAGCCTCCTCTTGCATGATGAAATGGAATAGTGATACACACTTTTTAGTCTAGGAGTATCTGTGGCTTTGGTGCGTTTATTTTTCAGTGTGGGTTGGTCATATGTTAGAGATTAGAGAAGAAGGGACTTGTATTCATCTGAGTAGCTGTGAATTAAGGGGATGGACAATAGCAGCAGCTGCAGATACATCTTTGGGTGTTTCCTTAGGATTTTGTGAGCATAAACAGATTACAACTAGATAAAAAATAAATCAAGACTTTCATTATAAATGTTCTTAAATCAGTGCATGCACAACAGGGCATTTTCCAGAGCGGAATGGTGTGATACAGTGTAGTCTGCTGCTTCAAAGGTATTTGATGGGCTTGAAGCAGCTACGTGGGGTGAGTTGAACGGGTTAAGCATCTCTATTTGAGTGAGTGTGTGAGAAGTTTTCACAGTTAGGCTTCAGGAGTGCAACCATGAACTTAATTCTTGACAGGGAAAACAAACCACAGGCAGAGCCACTCATGCACCAACTAGCCACAGTTTGCAAGGTTAGCCAAAGTTTATCAAAATCCCCAGACAAAAATTGTCATTAAGATACAGTTAAGGTCATAGACAGATACCAATTCCCAGGCAAGAAACTTCATTAAGGTACACTCAAGGTTGTAAACATATGTGCCAATTAAATTCAAACAACAAGATCCAAACACTGACATTATTTACAATGTTAAATATTTGGAAATTAAAAGTTACTCCTAGAGATAATATGGTTTCTATAAAATTCATAATCATGTTTCAACAAGCTAAACTTCTGCTGCTGTTCAGTGTCACCTTACCTTCTATTTCTAGTCGTGACGCTCTCTGCCATGGGATAGTGTGAAAGCTAGAAGTCTGCATGGGTTCAAAAAAACTCTGCACAGATCTGTGGAAGAAAAAGACAGCTATAGGTACTGAAAGTGAAGCAGACTGTTTATTCTGCAGTACCCTGAGCCACAAGTCCTGAAGACCTGGAGAATGTTCTGAGAAAAAATCTCTTTCAATTTACCTTGTTCTTATGTATGTCCATAAAGATCAGATTGGCCACTCACAAAGATGGGCTGTTAGGGTGGGTGGTCCTTTGGTCTGAAGCAGTATTGCTGCCATCACAGTATTCCCCGCAGGCACAGCATGATAGTAAACTAGATTTCAAGTATAAAGAAGCTATGGCAAGCAGTCTTGGAGAATATAAGATGCAAAACAAGTAATTAAATGCGAAATCCTTGCAACTAAATTTCAGTTGAAGGGTTTAGAAGGGACATTGCCTCTTAAATGCCTTGAGATATTATTTAATTAGATTTTTCATTATAACACAGTTGTGAACGTTGTCTTTTCTCTTTTAGCTTCAATAGTGATTGGGAAATGGTGGTGTGAGATGGAGCCCTGCCTAGAAGGAGAGGAATGTAAGACATTGCCTGATAATTCTGGATGGATGTGTGCGACTGGCAATAAAATCAAAACCACCAGAGTAAGTCGTCTTTCTGTCTATACCCAGGAGGTCGTCATAGAAAAGGAAGTCACTAATGATTGCTCTCACATGTCTTTTCCATCATCATATCTGCTGTAAAAGTCTTAAAGATCACTGCACACCTCCCCAGCCACCCAATGCTTCTGGCCATAATTTAGCAAAAGTTCAGATGGATTCAGGCTTGTCAGCTGGGTCCAGGCATAACAGGCAGGTTGGAGCTGCTGAATCACCAGGTCACTTTCTTACACACTGTCACCTCAGAAAAAAAAGCCAGTGCACATCACTGAGTCCCTTTCTGGTGGCTAAAGGGAAGAATGTTACATCAAAAGGATCTGCTGGATCCTATATTCGTTCCTTGGCTGTTCCAGGCCACATCTGTATTAGCAGCTGTACAGGTGCTTTGTAGCATGAAACTATGTTGAGAACTCAACTCACTATCTGCACTTCAGGTGTTACTTCAGAGCAGCTCTAGCCCCATGCATCCTTTAGTGACCTACTCTTGAGATGCTGAAGATTCAGGTAACACAGGCCAACAGGTGATGACAACTTTCACCATTTCACTAGGAAAATGTTGAGATATAGCTGCAAAGAGAGAGAGTGTGAATGAGTTGGCTAAACTTCTCCCACTATGAGATTACCTTCGGAAAAAAAAGTGTTTTTCAAAAATAGATTCTAGTTTTTCTTTTGCATTGTGCAATCGTTTCACAACCATTTTTTTAAAACTGCTACCTATACCTGTATTCAACAATTTCAATTAAATTGTCTTCATACCACGATTTAATTTTTTTTTCCATGAAAATTACATGGTTGCCAACTCAAAATACTTTTATAAATGAATAAATGTTGTTTTTCAGTGAAGTGGAAAATAACTTTTGAAACCTGCTAGATGAAAAAAAGCAAATTTTCAAGAAATTTTTCTCTGTTCATTAAGTTCTACATACTCATACCCAGCTACTAATTCACAGGAACATGTCATGATTTCCTGACTTCTTTATTTTTCTACAATCCTAACTCTAGCCATTTTTCATGTCTTCTAGGCCCTTTGTTGAAGGACATTTTACCCCAGCTGATCCCCATGCCATCTGAATACTTTTCTTTCCCTCCATATGATTTACCCCAGGATGAATGATTTGTATTACAACCCTGGTTTCCTGAACAATGCCTTCTGGCATGGCTAATCTCACCACCACATTAAATTACTAGGATACGTACTAATTTAGGAGGTTTTCTTTGCAGAAGGCAGTAAGTGGCCCCTGAAAACAGAATGCATACTATCTCTTCGTCATGTCCCAGACCAAAGGAGAAAGCATGGGGGGAACTGTGATTCCTTGACTCAATTTCTTCCTGCAGTGTCATTATTGCTGCAAACTGATCTCTTCTGAGATCTGAAAAAATCACTGGAAGGATGTGCCCTAACGTATGTGCTTTGCAGTGCAATTAAAAAAAAAAACCAAACAAACCACAAACTTACTACGTGTCTTTTTTCAGTGAGGCAACATTTTTCCCACTGAATTGGGGAATTAAAATGGAAGAAAGTGATATTAAAGAAGCAATAAACAACATGAAGTTTGTTATACTTTTGGTAAATTACAATAATTCAGTACTTGTGCAGTCTGTCTGCAAATTATATGATTTAGGAATTGCATTTACTTTTTTCTGTGAAATCGTCCTGCTCTTAACTCCCTCAACTGTCAACATATAAACTAGTTTTAGGTGATAGCCCGCATCTAGAAGTGATTGCTAGAAATTTAGCAGCTTCATTAATATGCAGATGTATGGTCCAATCTATTCAGTATGCATTATTGTATTTCATTTAAATTAAATACTTACAGAGTGAGTGCTCATAACTGAAAAAATATTTCTTCATTTACCCACAGGAGTTATTTTAATTAGCTTGTGAGGGAAGTACCTTATGGTGCTGCTTCCAGTAGTATTTTGCTTTGTTGCTTTAAAATATCATTACAGAACCCAATTGACAAAGGCAACATGACATGATGTGTTTAGCAACTGTTTCTTGCATTTTCTAAGCAAAAATTATACTTCATAATCCCTGAAACTTTGCTTGAATCTGTACTGCTGTGTCAAGTCTAGCAACATAAATAAAAAATAACAGAAGCAATCAGATTCTGAAACAGGCATTTTTTTCTTTGTTTTGTCATTTCAGATGGCATCAGAGAAAGAGATTACACTATAATCTGTATTGACCCCAATCCAGGCTGCAAAATTGGGCCATGTGTGTCTAATTTATGTAGTTAAGGACGTTAAGAAAGCAGAAGAAACGGGACAAATCAGTCAAATTCCTAAATATATCTGTGGTGATTAGCCAAAAAGGTAGAGCAAGTCACCACAGGCTGTAAACTGTTTTAATGAAGGTTTTTCCTTACACTAAATATATTTATGTTAGGCAGCTGCTGTCCTGACAAGGAAAACATTCGCTTCTGTGTTTCACAGGATTAAAATACCTATTAGTATATTATTCAAGGCCCACAGTAAATCACATATAAGCATATATGTGTGTATATATATATACACATACATGTATGTACACAATATATTTAATTTTACAGTGTAGTGTATTATTTCATGGTTGGTTCTCAGATGTGATTAACACTGATTAGTGTCAGAAGAAGGTGGACAACAGATCCAGCGAAGGCTTCGCCAGCACATGCTCCATTCCTTCCTTTTCATGCATTTATTCCTGTGTTTAGTCCTTTAGCATAGCTCACTAATTAAGTTGTTAAAGCCAAAGATATAAAGCTCACAGCCTCTGTAAATCGATTTGTTTGCTATTGATGGTCAGAGCAAGTGACAAACACTGGAAAGAAATCATTTTGTAATTCAATTTTTGGAGCAGTTTCAATGCTTTTTTTAATCCCTATTCACTCCTTTTTTTTTTTTTTTTTTTTTTTTTTTTTTAAGAACGTAAGTTTCAATGCTTTCCTTAAAAATGTGTCACTCTTGGAGCTGTACTAGGACCTGGCTGGAGATCGCATCACTGCATTTCAGCAGAGCAACCACCACCAGGGGAAATGCAAGAGCACTGTCTCAGTCTGGATGCTGGGACATGGTGCCCACAAGGGCCCATAAAAGCCTGTAGGTGCCAGAGCTGCTGAAAACCACAAAAACATGGCTCTTCATGCACCCCAATGTTTTGTCACTTCCCACCTGAGTGAAGGAATCACTCACAAGCTCTTGCTATTGGATTGATGTCTACATACAACTTTCTGTGCATGGCTTTGCTTTCTGCCTGGGCTTATGTGCACACTGCCCTGCAAAATACCCTTTTTGTGTAATCCACACTAATAACACCTGGCATTCATGTACTAGCCCTCAATATACTGCAACAAGCTGTTTTTCTGCTGATACTGTGAAGGATGGAAATGAAAGCGTTGAGCACTTGGGGACTGGCAGAGCAGCTCAGCTCGGAGCATCTCTCCAGCTTCACAGCCTGAGCTCTCCATTACAGCCCACCCGTCCCCCAGTTTCCAGAGTAATACTTGGTTTACCATATATTTTTCCATCAGAGAAATGCAGGCCATCTTACAGTGCCCCGAGGGACCTGAGCATCACATTTCTTAGCAGCCACTGCTCGTCTCATGTTGCAGTAAATAGAACCTGAGGTGCCCATGGCCCCTTGGCACTGTGGCCCCTTGTCATTCCTTGCTCCTGCATCAACCACAGAAATTCATAAGGCGGTGTACACACAAGAAAGGGATGTATTCATCCCCAAGAGATAAAACCCAGTAGCCTCACTTGTCAGTGGCAAACCAGGAGAGCAGAAAATGGGAACTGGGGAAAGGAAGGAAATGGTAAATGAACCCAGAGTTTTATTTTCTATTTTTAAGCTGTCCAACTAAGTTAATATGTCAGATAATTTCCAGATTAATCTTTTCTTTAGTGCAGTGAAGAAACCCCTCTATTTTTGTGATAACAATCTCTGTAATTAAGAGGTCAGTTCAAAGCAGTAGAGCAGAAGATAGTAAATATCTCTTGCTACAAGACTTACTGCTGCATTTCATCATATCACTGAGTGCTTAGCTAATAATTTGTAGCCCTGATTTAATGCCTGAGCCTGCTCATATTCAAGTCTATTTGAGTTTCATTGCTGACCTAGTCGTCTAGCAAAGGATCGAATCACTTGTGCCATTCCTCTGTGTGTATCAGTGCAGGAAAGAAACAAAAACCTCTCCTCAAGAGAGCTATTCTTGCTTCTGGTCAGTTGTTCTTATTTCAGCATCCTAAAAAAACCTCTGGGCGGTGGTGTTTCCTCTTCAAGCCATTAGTGTGCTCACTCAGATCAATTGTGGTGTTAGTCATAAAGAGTGATGGGTTTACGGTCTGTTGCAGGCCATGTTATCTCACCCAAGGTGAGTAGATGAGGCCAGTCAGACTTTCCAGTCTGTTATATAGCTAGTCAAACCTATCCTGCCCCTCTTTGGGTAAGTGGGTTGGTGGAGGTCCAAGTGAACCTGAAAAATGGATCCATCTGCATGTCCTTGTCTAGTAGAAGCTACTAGCATCACTCTGAGCAGGGCAGGGTGGAAGGCTGGGGTGAGCATGGCCCCATGCCCAAAGCTGTCCTGGCATCTCCTGCACCACCAGCCCAGGTGACGAATGCACACCTCCCACGGCACGGGCAGGAGGTCGTGCAGGGTCTGCTTCCTGCACATCCTTAAATCCCTGCAGCCCCAAGAGAAAAGAACCTCCCCCCAGAATATTGCAATTGAAACTCAGCTATATCACAAGCAGGGCAAAGTGCCATGAAGCCTGGGTCTTTCTTTCCTCCCATAACATATTTTATATAACAGACTCTTTCTCACTTTCTTACTGCAGATCCACCCGAGGACCTAACAGAGCGCCGTCTTCATGGAGACAGTGAAAGCCCTGCTGATTTATGAGGACAAAGTATTGAAAGTTTAAAACCATCTCAGCATTTACAAGCCAAATGGATTTCTTATTTGCACTTTGACTGTTTACCAGATAACAACAGTGGCTTTACTGTGTGAAAGAAAGTATTCAGTGGAAATAATGCCCCCGATTTTTGACAGCTGAAAATAAAAATGAAGAAAATGGTTCCTTTGGTAAAGTTCCCGACATTGCGAAGTACAAACAACAGTCTAAGTTTGGATCTACAACTTACTTTATACCAGTTAAAGTATATATATATAAATATATATATATTAATATATGATATTTTGAAATAAAAGCCTCACTCTTCAAGAAATTGAATAGTACCACACTTTGCTGCAGCTGCTGTAATTTTTTTTTTTTTTTTTTTTTTTGTAATGGTCTGGAAGATCCCTACCTGTTTCAGAGAGAAATGTGGCAGTGAAGAGGCAAAGCAAACCTGCTGCGGTACAAGGACGCCTAAGAGCTACACGAATCCTACCGATGCGGCATCCAGAGCTTCCTGTTCCCTTTGACAGAATTTTGAGGGCATTTGTTGTTCCACTTTGTGTTCTGGAGGCTTTTCCCCTTGTGCAATACTAGCATGCTGGCTTTGCTTCATTAACCATACTTGATTGATATATAACAATGATAATTCTATTCTCTTCCAAGAAAATATTTTTAGAGCTGTTAGATATTCCATGAAGAAGAGATGGACAACTACTGAGTGAAGTACAGTATGTATTAAAGGTTTATTTGGCAGAGTTTGGTAGACTGTGAGCTCCCTTCTTATTAAAGATGTACTGTACGTACAATGTCTTCAGACTTTGTATAGCTCGTAGAGACTGCAGTAAAAACCCAGTAACTAACTCCAAAGCTTTGCGTTGTTGGCTCACTAATTCTTTGAAACAACAACAAAGCTATTTCTTTCCAGACCAACATCCAAGAGGGCTGTTACATATGGTTTGTTTTTTTACGAGCCCATTTGCAATTGGTGAACAAGCATTTCAGCTTAAGCGAATGCCTCTGTGGACATCTTGAATGCTCAGGCATACCTGCACACAAGGGACTGCCTGGCTGTGTGTTCTTATCCCACAGCACACGTGGGAGAGCAACCTAAATTTAAGCTTCCCTCATTGCAGGCCAGGCTAATCCTCACTGAGTGCATTTGTCACCAGCTAAAAGCATACACGTGAGCAATTCCATGGTACAGCAAACGCACAACATTTTGTGGTAAGCAAACTGTTTCTGAGCCCTGCTTTCATTTCAGGAATAGTTTATTTCAGTTTAATTTTAATCTGTGTCTTATGAAGGTGAATTCAGCTGAGATACTCTTCAGCAAGAATACGTCCACAGAGACATTGATCTCACTGCAAGAGGTTTGAATTCACATTTCTAGCTAAGCTGTTGCTGTTCACCATGAAGCCTGGCCCTTGCGTTGCTGAAGAAATATCAGATCTGAGGACTGAAATGCCCAAGTCTAGTTTACATTCCCAGGCACTTTTGTGAGCAGTCCAATTAATTTCAGGGGGTTTATTCGTGCAGAAAAATATCTTGTTGTCATGCCTAAGTCTGCGCAATCTACCCTTCAGCACGCCTAATGCTATCAAATCAAAGAGGAATAGGGAATTGTAAAACTTGTTCTATCCAGTCCAACTTCATTTCTTTAATATTTCTAATTTCCTTTCAGCTTGCTTACCTGTCTCTCACAGGATCCCCTTTGGCCATGCTGATCACTTTTAATCCAATGCAGAGGAAGTGCTGCACTTCCCAACCTCGAGTTGGTCAAAATTCTCCCTCTAACATTCTAACTCCTTCAGGGCAATCACTTCAATCCCTGATGCTTCAAGAGGCAGAAATATGTCACTGTAATTACACTGTATATTAAAGCAGCTACATGACATGTCATGCCATACTCCATGCTGGCTTTCTGTGCTGGTCCTTGGCGATGCTCACAGTGGAAATGCACATGCTGTTTCCAAGTACTTCTATTATTTCTCCTTCAAAAAGCTATGAGAGTGAAAAATGTCCAGGGAAACCAACTTGGTTTTCTTCCACGCACAGAAAGATTAAACAGGAGCACGAGCCTCACCGCCAGTCGTAAGTTCTAGCACATGGAGATCAGCCTCACTGGTGGTCCAGCTGGACAGGCCATATATTTTCTGGCCACAGCTACCTGCCTAAACCACAAAAGATACCTGGACCCTAGTCTACATTTTAGATATGATCTGCCATGGCTATGTGCCCCTAGTCCCATCATCTCAATGTGGAGGGGACCGCTGCCTGCCTGGTTACCCACAGATAGGTATGGTACCAAAATGAGATCTTCAGACCAGCTCCAGGCTCACCTGCCACAAGTAAGGAGAAACTCCTCCAAAATAAATTGTTAGCATTTCTTAATTTTACTAGAACAGAGGTTTAAAAACCCCAGGACCCTCTAGAGCTAGGAAGCCCTTGGCGCACTAGGAGATAGACCCTGCCACCAGGAGATAAGTTGATTAAAAGCCAGGATATGTTATCATCCCTTTACCAGTAGGAACTGAGGCACACAAAACTAAATGGTCACTCAAAACCACATTGGATGGCTATGGAAAATCAAGCAGAAATTGAACTTTGGTTTCCTTACTCCCAGTTTACTGATACTCTGTAAGATGACACACACAGAGCAAACTAACGCATGGCCTCTTGTACCTTTTGCCAAAGCTGAAGGTATCAGCACTGAGAGGTATTTACCTCATAGCAGAGTATCTGACAAGGCTCAGACTATGAGTAGATAACAATGCTTATGCCAGTGTCTATAAAATATGTCTGCAGAGATTGGGAAATATTAGACTTGCTAAAATATAAGAAGGAAATGTTGTCATTACCACAGCAAAGTTTCTTAGAGATGTTTATGAATTTTTCTTTGCCAGTAGGCAGCCTCAAATATCACCACACCAAATTCAGTAAACATCTGTGTCTCTTTGAAGTTGCTGCAAAATCTGCTCATGAAGTACGGCACTGAGAAATTGCTGGTTTAATTAAAATATTTTAGAGGGGAATTAAGGCCTTTGCAAAAATAGTAAAACATGAAGTCAAATTAAGAGTGAGATGCAGCTAGCCTTCATTGTTTCAGTGAACCAAATTGAAAAAATTAATAAAAAAATTCAACCAGCCTGGACTCATAATGATCATGTATTTCAGTGATATGCACAGTAACACAGTGTGTAGTGGGAACGTGTCAGAGCTGCTTACCTTGGCCGATGGAAACCCAATGGGTTTCAGTGGTGGAGTGAATGGGTCCAACATCCTCATGAGAAAGTGAGAGTTGTGCTATTCTCTGCACAATGTTAAAAGGTATTTACATCAACAAAAGAGAAGATTAAAGTTCCTGCTTTCTGTCAGAAGTCTAGACAGAGACATGTCAGGGAAAAAAGAGAAATACTTGTAAATGCATCGAAGATAAACTTAGCTTTATGTCAGTGTTTCTTCCTCGGATGTGTGAAACAAAGTTATGTAAATTTAAAATGTACAAGTTGGAAAAAATACTGAAAAAAAAAAAAAAGTAGCTACCATCTGCCTATTGATTCAGAAAATCTAGATTATATGCTTCTGTCCAAAAATCTCTGGTAATAAAGAGCTTAGTGTGGTATGACTTGATATTGCTTTGAATATGCTACATGCTAAATTTGAAGAGGAAGTCCACCCCTGTGGCCAACAATTACGAACACCATGATGTGTACTCAAACTTGTCATTACACAGAGAAAGAACTGTGAAAAATTACTGAAGGTGATACAGTTTATGATGAGTGATGCTCTCATCAGATCTATTGATCAACAGTTTGCAGATACTTTCAGTGGTGTATTGCTTGTATATTTTCCTATTATAAAATGATTAGTTATGTTCCTAACTCTCCTCATTTGCCACTTTTCTGTTTCATTGTGTGGTCCAAATATAATTACAGATCATAGAGAAGTTGTGGAGGAGATAAACATACCTTGGCTTGGAAAGCACGTCCATTTCATCTGAAGGTGGCAATCTTTGTTTCTTCTTCAGTGGCAGGATGAATATTGTGGCCTAAAATGAGCTTCTCTTTTATCAATACCTCAGTCACATCCCAGTAAACAGGCTTTAGAGCTTGCCTGACAAAGAAGTGGGTCATGCTTCTTTGCTTAGTATTCTATTTTTTGTTAGAGAAAAATAGAAACACATTCCACAAATAATCTCTCAGGTAGACAGCAGGAGATGTGTGTACAGGGCAGTTGGTTTAAGGCTGTCAACACTTTTTCTAGTTCACCGGTTTGAATTCAGATCATAGGCCTGACACATATTTATGGTTTATTCTCTGAAATGCTCACACAGTCAAAACACTCAACTTCACAAATATTTATACTTTATAAAACTATGCTGCTCTAAGGAAAAGAAACTGAATCCTCTGCTTTGCAGGTAGGAAACTGCGGCTCATAAGACCTGAGACCTGTCCAAGGTTATGCTAAAAAAGTGCAGCAGAGCCAGCAGTAGAACTGAGGACTCCTGGATTTTAGGTCATCATTGCAGATGGTTCATCTACAGTTCATATCAGTGAAATTTCACCAACAGCAGATTCTGGCTTTAGCTCAGGTCACAGAGAGCAGAATTAGGGAGCCTGCAGAAGAGTGTGGACAATCGTTTGTAAGCACCAACTGCTCAGAGCTTGTTCACCTCCCTTCAGCTGGTATTTTCAAACCACTGATGCATGGAAGACCACCACTAGATCTACTCCAACATCTTCTGCTATCACAGGGACACAGTGACACAGTCCTGATCTAGTTTAGTTTCATGGCTCCTTAACAGAAGCTGCTTCAAGCCTTTCAGATCAGAGCGGAGATGGAAAAAGGCACAGAAATAGCTGTGCTTAACCTTGATGGGCTGAGAAACACGTAGCCAAAAGTCCCTCTTTTGGAGGTCACAACTTCTCAGAGATGCCATCTGATAGAATGACTTTCATGTAAAAGTTGACTTTGAGCAGAGAAAGCACACATTCCCCCACACCAGAAAGTGTCTGAACCAGCCAACAAGAAGCACAAATAACTTGTGCTCAACTGAAAAACATGAGCACCACTGCCAGGGGAGAGCCTACTACCTAGGGTAACTAAGTCATGGGGAAAAAAAAAAAAAAAAATCACTTTTACTTAATATTTGACAAATATTCATCTCTGGGCACACTTGGCAGATCTTTGCTAAAACCTTTTGCCATTGTTTGACAGGTACCTCTAATTCCTGAGTGCAGCTCAGAAACATACAGAGGTCTTTCCCACATGATAGGCCTGGGTATGACATCTTTTCATCCAACACTCATTGTCGGATTATTTTTGTTTTCCCACCATGTAGCAATATGGTCAAATTTGTATGACCAGAAAAAATATACATGTTTGAGCATCAGGTTACTGACCCACTTCCCATTATTTCTCATCTGTTTTCTTTGTCAGACAGCTGTCCTTGATTCAGTTAGAAATGAGGGCTAGAGGCGCACCTAGATTTGACGCAAACTACCCATAACCTAAAATATTACTCAGGGGAATATGCAATTTCTTCCTCCCACCTGCCATTGCTCTTCATTTCCTATTTAATTTTCATTTCATCCCATCCCATCTCTTTCACACCATTTAATTAGTTTCATCCATCTCTATTAGTCTTTTATCACCACTACTGCCCCATAGACTAGAGAAAAGCAGCTGTGCTGTCAAGACCCAGCTCAGGGCCACAGGGTCCATCTCATGTATGCCGTACTATACAAAACAGATGCTACCGGTACTTGATTTGCAGCAGAGTTAATTTTCAGCTCCTCACATTCACTGAACCTGTCCCATTTGTTGCTTCTCCTACAGTCTCATATACCTTGACCAGAACCGAGAACTTGGCACACTGACTATTGAGGGCTTGCCATTACTTTATGCCTCTCAAGAGGAAAATTTATCACTATTGAGTTGATCAGACTTTTCTTGGACTTGAAATAGAGAGTGAGAAACAAACAAAAGTTGCTGTTAAATTCACAGTATGGGATCAAGCACAGACATGTTAGGTTTTTTCTGGTCTCTTTTTTTTCCTGGTGCTCTTTCAGTTACATTTCCTTGCTGAAAGACTCTGCTTTCCAGACTTGTAAAGCCTACACAGTATCTCATGTAAAGTGGTCCAGTGTTTTTACAAATCTGTCACCAAGTCCCTAAATCCCTACTAGTATCTGACAGACACTGATGTAAAGCAGAGAAACAGGAAATGTTACAGGCTGAAGATAATGGTCTCTGTGTCCTTCCTCTGCGTCAAAAAATCTTCCCTGAAAGTATCTTTGAAACAAAACATCAACCTTCAAAGCATTCTGCAATGTGAAGAACCTCAATACTGAACTAATGCTGAAGAGCAGCTAAAAATCCTAAAAGACAAAATGCAGTTGGCGCTTGAATTCAAGCCCTTAGTCAAATCTTCCACCAGCTTTTCTTCTGGAATAGTAACTGATGGGTCACCCTGAGACCCATTTAAGGCTGAGTGATGATTGTAAGCAGCGAAGAAGACCTATCACAAAGGCATCGCTGTCTCTCATGCTGCTTCCAGGCACTCTCCAGCTTTTCTTTAATCCTGCCAATGGCAAGTTTAGCATTTAGCACTGAGTGGCTACTACCAAAGGGGCTGCACTGGATCCACGGTAGGCAGATTTGTATCGCCACCCACTTTCACTGATCTAAGTCTAGCGTGAATTTAGCTGATGGGTATGTGTGATAATGGCACTTATGACTTGCAACACAGTATAACAGTCCAGATAAAGCTTTCCTACTGAGGAAGGCATACAACTTCATTATAATTACCTGCTCTCTTACCAGAGATTGGTGGCATATATGTTCAAAGCTGCTCAAGAGGAACAATCAGGCTAAGAAGCCTTTCCTTAAGCAGCTTGGCTATTTTCCCCCATTCTATTTGGCCACCAGATTCTCAGAGACATATAAGCTAAATAGCAGCTGCTAGTGCAACAAAGAAGTGTCACAGTCTGGATGTGTACCTTCAAGAGGCAGCTTCAATGAATTTGGCTTCATTTTGCTCTGACCTTGACTTCCAAGAACTGATGGGCTCAAAACAGCACAAAGAGTGACTATGGTGGAAAATCACAGTAGTCCTAGTTGGTATGCCCTTGCAGTGCTTTCGCCTGAGCTGGCATGGGAGAAGGGGAAGACTCAGAAAGGCAAAGGCAGGGGGGAATTCTGGCACCCAAATTCCTACAAGCCTACAGTGGCCTTTTCTGCCAGACTGTTCTGAGCTGTCATTATTATAAGAATATCATGTTCTCTGTTAGCTTTTCTACTCTCTTAGCAGCTGATTTCTAAATATTATTATAGCCTATCTCCTTTTCAGTCCATCTACATCCTGCCTTTGTCCTAGGCAAATTATATTGTGCTTACACAAAAGCCTGTTCTTTTACTTGACATACAAAACAAGACAGATGATGAGAGCCCGTTGGTCTTACTCAGCAAAGCTAATCTCATCACTTGTTTCACTGTGGGTTTATAAACAGTATTCAAACTCACCCCCATAACTGAAACACTTTTTTTATATCCCATCCTTCCTTTTTAATATCAGACAATGTTGATTTGTTTACAGCTCTAGCTCCTGTAACCCATTTCTAATTCTCTGATTTGAACAGAATAGAATGGAGATTTCAAAATGGTGGGCCCAATCCTACCATTTTTCCCTATAGATATTGTGTCCATATAACCTACAACTTCCACCTTGCAACGCGCTTTCCAGGAGCATCTTATTACAGTCAACACCATCCCTGGGCAATGGAAACAAAACAGCCAACTCTGAATTGATAGTCCAGGCATTCACATATTTTACAAATTAAAATACACGTTAGATGGTTTAATATTTAGTGCAAGTCTTTGTTCTTTAGTAGCTGACCTCAACAGAGGGTACAGCAAAATTTCAGTGCCCAGCAGGGTTAGGAGAAAGAAAGGGACAGGAGCAAAATGCAAAAGTTGCCTCCATGCATAGATTTACCTGCTGCCTAGAAAGGTTCTCCAGGCTGAAGTTACTGAATTCACCCCAGAGGACTGAATAGTAAGGGTCAACACATGTTTTCTGCCAAAGTACATCAGTTTCCCTCATACGTGGATTTGACCCACAATATTTGCTGGTTCATAACGTAGTTTTGTAGGCCCACTGTTGAGTTTAAAATGTCTTTTTTTTTTCCCCCCAATAATTATTCATATTGTGGCTTTCAGGACTGCTTGTTACATATGATCTATGAGACCTTAGAGTTACAGACAGTCCTCAAAAGCTCTAAAATCTGCCACAGTGGCTTTTCTCAACAATAACATCTCAACTGTGAATCTAGCAGCAACCTACAAAAAATACTTATGATAGGATCACAATACATCCCTTTCTCCACCACGGACTAAAGCTGTGAAGGAAAATAAGGATGATAGGCTTTCTTATAGTCAGTATGGTTCAAGATCTGGGGGCAAAATAAGGAAAAGCAGCCCAAAACTTTAAAAATGGTTTAACACATGTTGTCATTGATTTCTAGTCCATGCTCTCCTTCCTTAATATGCTCCACACGTCTGCCTGGAGCCTAGAGTAACTCCACCTTGAAGCACCTCCTGTAGCTATACCATTTGATACAACACTTGCAAAGGAGCCCCAAAAGCCAACCACACCACATGAATGAGTGTAGACCTAGTCAATGTGTTGCTGTCTCCAGTTTCCATTTCAACTGTTGCCCTCACACTCCCAACAGAATTTGACCAGAATAGCTATGGGAGAGTTGTTCTCAACAAATTGCTGTGAGACATGAAAGTCATCTCATGCCTGAATAATCGAGGCACTCGTCTCTACCAACAGCCAGTTGCTTTCTGTGGTCCTCATTAACCCACAGAAGCCCTGTTTAAACTGATCTAATTAGTCCCTTGTAATCAAAGGCAGTGGTTTGGGTAAAAGAATTGAAAAATGGGAGCTCACAACACGTAAAGTTCTTGGTCAGGATTATTATTATTTTTTCAAATCAAACCCAAAGTTTGCACAATGAGGTTTTCTGGGAAGATACGGTCTATTACTTAGGAAAACCAGTTGTTCATCACTAACTGACTCCATCCTTCTCAGATACTTTTTCACAGACACCTAGAATCAGGATTTCTGATCACATACAAGCCTAGCATTAAGTTAAATGAAAATTGAAGAACTGACCTGAAAGCAAAGATTACCAGCCTTAACTTTCAATTTATCAGAACCTTGCCATGATTTAAACACAGTCTGCTCTGCTGAAATACAGCCAGTTTCTACCAGCAGCTCTCGATTTTCTTCACTGCTCTACAATGCACAGGCTAAACTAAGTGTAAAACAGTACCTATGCAAAATACCCTGCACACCTCAGTGGTGACTTTCCTCACCAGTTAGCACTAAGATGCCCTGAGACACAGGTGAGGCCATCAAACGTAACCCAACATCCACCAGTGTGAATGTTATGGGCTGTTCAGTTTCAAGTTTATGCAGTATAGAGGCAAAACAGACTCATAACAGGAGCAAATTGATATTAAAACCAGTGTTGGGACAGCAGAAGTTCCACATCTCACAGATGACATATACAAAAAGAGTATATACCATGGCTATGCTGATCACTTCCTTAGGATTTAGAGAAATGAGCGACTTCAGCTTTACAGACTTCATGGTTGCTTGATCTCACTACAGTAAACAGCTCCATATTTTTCCTTTTCATGTTTTATCCTGAAGCAACAGAGCATTACATTAATTGACTTGTCTTATTAATTCAATAAGCTGCTTCCAAGATGAAATGCTTAGCTATGCTTACTTGTTTTTGGCACTTTTTGGTTGTTGGAAGAAAAGCTTTAAGGCTAGAATTGCTCTGATGTTTTCTACAGTTCACTGAATAATTTTATGCACTACTGAAGATTTGCCACATTTGGAATTACTGCAAACTGCTACTTTTTCATCATATTATAATTTAATTCACACTTTTAGTATGATAAGAAAACATTTAACAGTTTGCATATTAGAGAAGTGTATTTGTTCTGCCATAAAGTTGTGGTTAAGAATTCATTATAGGTCACTCCTTTCTAGGATTTATAATTTGGGCATATGATGCATTTAGAAGATTAAAGGTGACATAGAAGCCACCCCATTCAAATGTATTATATGCAAGGAAATTTGGGGAGAAAAAAATTGTCCTTGCTGTAAATATATAGCAAAAATAATTTACCGTGAACTTGACTAAGACTGAGAATTAGTTACGATTTCAGCAAGGGAGGCGAACATATTTTAAACTTTAAGAAACTTGAATCCCAATAAAGATATTCAATAATCCTTAAGCGAAAATGCTCATGTAACTATGTGGATTCTTAGATTTCAGCTTCTTTAGGAAAACTCTGGGTTTGCCTTTCAAGCGGTGAAAAAGCTGATTTTCTTGTCTGTGAAGTGGGTGAAAATGAAATTTCTTTTTTTCGCTGAGCTTGTTCTTTTTCAATAAGACTGGCCAGGGGGTGTCAATGTTCTTACCTTTGAAAACTCTTCTTCCATCTATTGTCCAACTCTAGGCTGTGCCCACACGGTCTGTTTTGAAGCAAGGTAGAGCATGGTTGTGCCTGCTCAGCACATGGCATGCACCTTGGAGTGACACAAGCATCATTCAGCTTGTTAATGTCACCCTTCAGCAGCCATCATTGGTGTCCCTCAACCTCTCCGTGTCCCTTGGAGAGTCCTGTCACACTCTGAGCTATTGCCCTAGAGGTAAAACTCTCTATTTTATTTCTTGGACTTGGAGTGGAAGCTCACGGTGAAGCTGCTAAGGTGAGGTCTCTGCAGGGTAACTGTGAATACTCTCCCTCCACCTTCATGCTGCAAGAGGCTGTGGGCACCTCCAGCCTCTCTGATGAGGAAAGTGGGTGAGTGAGCCCTTATCAGTGATTGCTTCTCAACTTGTAGGTAGTACAACTCCCTAAATCCTTACTCCACTGTACGGCACTCAGCAGAGCCCCTTAGAGAGCTCCTGGAAAGAGTGCTGCATTTAGCTGCTTCAGGGGTGATGCCTGGCCTGGACTGGGCTACTGCAGGGAGCAAGGGCTGAACACAGAGTGAAAACCAGAATGCCACAAAAAGGAGTCAGTCCCTGGAGAACCAAGTCAGTTGTTCCTGCTCCGAGGGGTGGGAAGGCATGGCTGCAAAAACTTCTTCACACACTTCCTCTGCAGTAAGAAAAATGTTGTCCCTTAGCAATAAATATGGCAACTTTGTGCTCAGAGGTAATGCCAGTGGTCAGGGCAGTGACTGCCACCAGCCCTGGCATGGGTTGGTGCAATGCTGGCAAAACTTCTCACCACAGAGCCAGTTACAACCACTGCTATAGCAAAATCACTCTGGTAATCACAAGGCTTTGAGTCAAAATAAAGACTTTGCCTGCAGTGAGGTCCTATTTTTAAATGAAGGTTATTGATCAGGTTTCTGGCCTTAAGAAAAGAAATCAAAACATAATTTATGCTCAGAGTGACCTGTAGGTGTTTGCACAACAATTAATACCCACAGTTATGGTAATGCAGCTGGACACATGGCAATAGATCTTTTCCTTGAAATGTTTTACCCTTACAGCCACTACCTCTAACTCTTCATTATGTGTCCCCATACTCTTAGCATTTCAAAATTATCATACTAAGCAAAACTCAATGCACTATTTAAATGAGTAAGGAACATCTGGTAAGCTGAGACTGTTGGACTCCATGGACAGATAAAGTTGTAGCACTTTTCCTCTGTATATGGAAATGCATTGTAAATTAGATCTACAAATTGTCTGAAAAGGCACAGGTCAGAAAGAAGGTAGAGAAATGCCATCATTTGTCCCAAGGTCAAATTCCATGCAGCTTAGCTTATAGTCAGTGCATTTTCATACATTCAGTCACAAAGCATTGTAGAGTTCACTCATTATTCTGTATTTTAATGGTTTTCTAAAGGTGTTTGTGACATCATATTTTGGCCTTCACAAAATACGTGCCAAATATACTATAAAACTGACAAGTGAGTATGAAAATATTTCTCTCCCAATCCCTTTTTTTTTTTTTCTTTCATTTGCTTTAAAAAAAATGTGGGCAATACTGAAATCTCAACCTGAAGCTGCCCAAGACCGAACCGCTGCCTGCTGATCTATCTTAGTTAAAAAAAGAACAAGTTGTGCAGTAGGCCATCTGCCATGAAACATGAATGTCTTGTAACAGCAATGAGCCGAGAGCCATGAGCTACTTAGCCTGAGGGAGAAGATGTTTCAGCAGGGTAAGCAGCAAGGAAAGCCTCAAAGAAATGGGTGATGTTCCCTTTCAGCTCCAGCTGCCGCAGCGTTGAAGGCCAGCTCTCCTCAGCCTGCTAAATTCCTGCACAGTCTGACAACTCCTGCTGCATCACCTCTTCACCTTTGCTTTCATGCAGAGAGATTGAACCCTTGGGAAGATAAGTTACTACTCAGTGTTACTCTGTGGTCAAGCATCCTCCATATCCCACTGTGCCAGGAGATGATGTTGCAATACCTGGAGGTTATCACCACCTCCCTGCCAAAGATGTTCTGCCTCCCTGACGTTCCTCTGGCACTATTTGTCTGACACAGATTAGGGAGTACTCATATGTTGGTAGACCTGAGGTCCTTGCAGGAAGCAAGGGGAGAGCACTACAAGGTGGTGGGACTGTAATGTTTTGCAGACCAGAGCTGCATTTGGAAGGCAGTGATGCCATAGATGTGCCAGTCAGCACTCATACCCATCCTACTGCAGTTATTCCTATCGCACATGAGACCGTGTGTTTGTAGAACATTCATGTACATTTGGCATCACACAGGGCAAAAGGCATCTGGGAGAGTGCAGCCTACAACTTTGCAAGAAATTTTACCACCATTTTCTGCCAAATCCCCAGAACGCCCTTTATTCATGTACATCTGTACATCAGGAATTTACTCTGGCACATCCTACAACCACAGCCCAAATTCAAATGGGATTAATACTAACAGGTAGGACATTTCAAACTGTTTACTCTGGAGCAGAACTAACAAAAAAAGACAAGCAGCTTTCAACACAAGGTAGGGTTATCTCAGGTCACAACAGCTAAGTAGTATTGTTTCAAAACCCCAAAGGGAAAGTTTAAGAAAACGTCTTCCAGAAAAATCCCATGCTGTCATTACCATTTCAAGAACAAGCAGCAGGAACATGACACCTTTGTCTTGTTGGTGAAATAATGGTGCTAAGTATATGGGAAGGTTGAGTGCTAATTGTTTATTGGGTGATCAGTGATATTCCCAGGTGGATACAAAGAAGGAGTTTGAAAGGGGATAAACGATCTTTGGCTTTCTCCTTTCAAGAAATCATTTAAACAGAGGCATGAATAAAAGGAGTGGCAGGACTGAATCTGCAGATGGCTCCAGTGTCAGGGAACATTTATCTGAAAGCCAATAAAAATGTGACAGTCTACTGTTTTCCCAGGCCATTTAACTTCATCTTGATGACTGTTTTGAGATAAGACAGTAATCGATGTAGAAGGGCACACCTCCTTTTTAGCACAGCAGTGGGCACCAGGGGAGCAGCACTGCCGTTATGGCAGACGCTCTCCTGCAGCTCCCTGCTAGGTGCTCCTGTTCCCCCTCCACCCGCCGTGCAGTTCTCCCAGGCAATAACACCCAGCAGTTCTGCTGCATCATCCATCCGCCCCAGCCTCTTCCCTCCCGCTGTCCCCATTATCCGCGTGTGGCTCATCAGTTTGGCTGATCCCTTCCTGGACCTGCTGGTGCCATCCATCTCCACAGCTCCCACAGCAGCATGAGCCAGAACCTCACTGTCCACTGTGCAAGGAAATTTCCTTTAAAAATCAGTCTCCTGCTCATTCACCAGGTGCCCCTAGGCCTAATTTTGAACATGATGAACAGCTCCACATTGGCTGCATGTCCCACTCTAACAATTTGGTAACCCATGGCCACATTCCCCTCAGTCATCTTTTCTCCAAACTGAGAGATCCCAGCCCAGACTCTCGTTCTGCTGCTGTGTTTGGGGACATATGTCTTAAGCCACCAGCCCAAAACTCATCTAAGGATAATCCTTAGCTTTGTGACCACAGATTTCTCAGCTCCTACCCCATCTCAGGAGACTCTTTACCTCCCTGAAGACAATACAGCCCTGGAGCCTCTTTTACCTACCCAACATGCAGATCTGTGATATGAATCAACAAAGTATCCATCCCTTTCAGCAGGGCTCAATGCAGCTGAGGAGAAAGGAGAGCAAAGATGCCCCATATCTGGACAAAACACATCTTCAGGCTCAGGAAGTTCTGACACTTATTTTGTACCAGCTGAGGGCTACGAAGGATGGTGGAGAATCACTCTGGCAGTTCCCTTATATGAGATAATCTGACATAGCTGATATTAATCAATGCCCAAGGGCAAAGTGACTGGTACTAACCTAAATACCCTCTCAATACCATGAAAAATAAGTCCATCCTTTGTATATTCCTAGGACAAGGTAATAAAGCTAGAAACACAGTGCTTAAAAACCTGCATTTGTCAGACTGATCCTGTTTAATTAAACAGGAAATTGCAGGGCAACTAAATCAATCTTTACAAAGAAAAGCTGTTTCTCTGTTTACAGAAGAGAAACTTGTGGTGATTTATCTTAAAGAATGTAATTGCCTAATGATTAATAGTGACCAGAGACAGTCAGAGGGAGGAAATGAGGAACAGAAGTGACTTCTCTTGGTGCATGTTTGAAGCATGGCAGAGCTACATGCCCCTGCCACAGTGATTATTAAACAAGCAAAATTTCCTGGTTTATACTAGGAAATTGCTGTTGTTCTTCTAGCTTCTTCTTTTGATACAGAAGTTACCACCATTGGAGAAACCCAGATATACTGGTATATCATATAGATTTTATCCAAATATACATTTGGTCTTTTTCTTTCTGCTCATTATAATACAAAGTCAGATTTTCACCTTCACAGGTCTCATCTGGGCCCACTGCCTTTTTAATGCAGGCCTGTAAAAAAATAGGTGTTGTCTGCCTGGACTTGAGACTTATTTTTCTTTGCCTGAGTTTAGAGCAGAATTGGAGCTGCTGCAACACATGGTGAGTCCATACAGCTCTCAAAAGCAGAACAGATCTAATGTGCTGGTCTTCAGGCAAACTTCTTCTGTCTGCAGGCTACCTATGGCTGTCAGTAGGCAACCTACAGCTGTTTACAGGCTACCTATAGCTGCCTGTGCTGTGGCAGTGCACCAGGGACTGAAACACGCAGAGGCATGCATACACACATCTCTGTATATGCATAATGGTGCTGGATAGCCTTCAATCTGGATATATTTTCTTTATCATAGAGACACTATGAAGAAGCCAGAAACAGCTCTTACTGTTCCTAAAAAAAAAGATAGGAATTAATACTTGAGGGACACTTGGCCTTCAGATAAATCTATCATCTTGCTTAAAAGCACAGGCTGTGCTTTTCATAACACAATCAGGGTCTTCTTGCAGCCATTCATCTCAGGATATCCTCAAAAATATAGATCACTGGTGACAGGATAGACAAATGAGCACGTCAGGGTTATTTTTTCATTATATTTATTTACTTGCGTGTTCAAGTATTCCAGCCTGACAAAAGCAGTGTGAGTAGACAATGGGATGATTTCATTGTCCAGAGAGCAGCTAGTTCATGGATAGTTTCTAATAAAACTACTTTATTATACTGCTAATACAGCACAACTTTCCATTTTAGGGCTCCTCACTATCTCACAAGGTCTCTTTATAAATTGCCATTCAGTTCTGTCATTGTCTATCAGGTCTGTGGTTTCCAGGAATGACTGTCAGATTATATGACTGCTTCCATTAAAAAAAAGGGTTATTTACAGAGTTCAAGTCATAATTTGGGGCCCTTCCCTCTCTGAGATGTGTCTAGACCATGTCAACACAAGCCGATGTTCAACCTGAGTGTCCAGTTGGCACCATGATGTTTGAGGTACCCAAGACTCAGCCCATCTTAGGAGTGCACTGGTTTGAGGTGAGCTTCTGGCACTTACCTGCCCAGTCCAAGGAACAGGAGATGGACCTGCTTTGTGCTCTATCTCCAACATGGTTAGGTCTCCCCGAGGAAACATGTCCTGAGACTGTCCCACCACGACAGGTTGAACGTATGGCTGGTTTCCTGAGGTGCTGTTGTTGGCCTCCATCTTCCTGTTGAAGCTGAGCTGTGGTGCAATGAGGAACGCAGGATAAGAAGCATAACCATGCAAGATGCTGACTTTGTAAGATGAAGTGCCTTTACAGGAAGTCTTGAAATTTCCCTGCATATTTTCAGGAAAAACAAACTTCCCAGGAGCTGAGAAGAGAGCCTGGAGGTCACTTCCTCCCTAGGTTGAACAGTCAGGCTTCACCTTGCCTGTTCCCTTTTCCTGACCCCATTGATTTTCTGTCTTAACTTCCCAGTGTCCCAGCAGAAGAGTGAGCAGGTGGTCTCCCATCCCGTTTTCTGCAAGCTGACACAGAAAATAGTGAGCTTTATGGCTATATGATAGCTAAAGGAGCATCACAGTGGAGTGAAGAGTCCTAAATACTTCTGCAGTTGCATCCTTGGCAGTTGCATCCCCGTTCTGAATCCTGTGCCTTGACTGCAGGACACCTGTGATAGAGGCAGGAACTGAACCCAGATTAATTGCATCTCAGTGCAGGACTTCAACCGCTAAATACCGCTTTTCCATTCCAAAGCATGTCCACTCACAGCTTTCCAAGAGATAAATTAGATTTGCTGTTCACTGCTGACCGCTGGTGGGGCTTAGAAATGTGGATTTCTCACACAGACAATAACAGATACCACAACTGCAAAGCCCTGGTAGGACAGTAAGACATCCCCCTGCCTCCAGGATTACATTTGACCATTTATCAAAGTAATACCCTTGAATTTAAATAGGAAACAGATGTTGCCAGTACCTTCCACAGGGAAGGCAAAAGGAGGCATCAACGAGTAGCACACCCTTGGCTGCTGAGCACGTAACAGAGCTTCCCGAACAGCACTGGGAAGAGGGCTCTGCTCAACTGTATGCATATAATTCAGACTAAAAACACACAACCACTCTTTGTAGGACTAACCAAAAGTCTTCAGAGTTTGACAAGCAATGATTCAATTCGAGAGCGTCTGTCAAGGTCAGTAACAGCGTCCTCTGCAGCCAAATACAGAAATCCCATCGCAGCCAAGCACAGAAGTGCCATCGATGATATCCCCCTCTCCTCGCCAAGTGGATTAACAGATGGAAACAATTTCTATTCACTTGGAACCAGTAGAGGTGAGGATAAGACAGTAACCTTTTAATAAGCTGTAGTTTTTGGTTGCTTATGAGAAAATACAGGCAGAGGTCTCACAAACCTGTTAGAAAACCCTGATTAGTAAAACACAGTTTAAGCAAATGAGGAATGTTTGTTAGTATTCTAAGCTGGTTTGCACTGAGATGAAAGTTTGAAAGACTAATAATGCCTCTGAAGGAGGTGTCCTAAACTTGGCCAGCATGTAAGAGCACTAGTATTATAAGTGTTTTCACTACTTTGCTGTTATAGCTGAACCAAAGCAACATACTGCTCATTTTTTCAGCTCAGTCATGTTTCATCTGCACCTTCAGCAGCTCAGTTCTGATCCTGAGAGCTAATGCTCTCTCCCTAGGAAAGTGCGTTGCTAGCATTTCAGTCCCTTACGTGAAGGCACACGTTATTCTCTCAGCTACACATTTTTTTCCCCATTTCCTTTAAATGACTCAAGGAAAATCTGCTCTCAGTCTGTTGCAGAAAGGAATCCATCTGGTTTTAACCCATAACCTTTTTGTGCTTTACTGACCTAAAAGGCTGCTGCCTATAAGGCAGACTCAATTTTAAAGCATTTATCTCCATAATTTAAGGATGGTCATAAAACATCGTCCAAGCATATCCACTATCTTTTCCCATAGATCATTTACTGATTATTTATAGGCAGCACCCTAGCTACCTGTTTGATGAGTGCTTTCATTACTATGCCTCTGTACGAAGTTACTCAGCTAGACTAATATCCACAGATTGCAGTATAAATTCCCTATTAAACCCTAACCCTTGTAATTACTCAATCCTAAATACTCTCATTTCTTTCTCTATAGGTTCCAAAAATATCTAGTACATGAAGATCTCACAGCCACCCTCACTGATCCCCTGCCACCACTTAATTGAATTATAATACCATAAATAATCTGGAGGCTATCTCAGAGGCACCCCATACAATTTTCAGGGATGCTGCCTGGCGGGTGACCTAGTTGGAGAGGTGCAGACAGGTTTCTTGGTATTTTCTTCAAGCTGATTATCTCCATATTCCCTGATGGGCTTTTGCTTCAAAAGGATTACAAAAAAAAAAAAAAAAAAAAAAAAAAAAGAGCTAAACTATTTAATTTATTAACAGCTAGTCCCAAACCAAATTCCCAAGGTGGAGAAATACTGAGCAGATAAACTTAAACTTCTGGATTTGAGAGCACCAGGACAGCAAAGTGTTTTAGGATGGCGATCTGAACGTTGCAGCTAAAGACCATCTTCAGGCAGTGAGTGGATTATCGAGACTGTGCAGGGAGCCAAATGCAGAAGGCACTTAGTGCCAAGTACCTTCTGGCATCCACAGACATAATCTCCCTAAAAAGAAGATTTCCACCACAAAGAGATGCTTCACATATACAGCCAGAAACGTGGTTGCTTATCTGAATTAAAAGTTCCAAGGGCATTAAGGCTAATCTATTGGCAGCAGTGGGTCTACACTTCAGGTAGATGGAGTGCTTGTGCTGTATTGTAGCCCTGCATCCACTCAGCAGAAGGCATTCAGAAAATTGCTCTTCTCTTTGCTTGCCCAGCTGCTGTATGGAAGCCTGCCACACTTGTAAGACAATAGATGCAATGCCACAGCAGTCCGCCACCCCGGCTGCATACCACGAGTGTTATTGTATTAAGCAGAGCTCTGCGGAGTGGATCTACCCCACATGCGTCTCCTTTTGTTATCAGCCTGCGCAAATGGGCGTCTTCTGCCATCCCAGGAAGAGACCCGGTCTACCTTTTCCTATCTGTTTGTTCCCCAAGAAGCACATGCTGCTCTCCTGTGAGCCGGGCCAGTGCAGAGAGCCCGCTGGCACCGAGCGTGACCATGTGCCATTCAGAAGCGGGAGGCCACGCACTTTGAAGCACGTCAACTATTTCATCGTCTGCCTGCCTTACTCCTCTCCTTCGCTTTGTTCTCCCTCAGGTTCAGACAACTCAGTACATTCTGAGCCCACTTTTGCTAAAATAAAACATGCACATTGTTTTCCTACACTGGTTTCTGGAGGAATATGCTCAGTCTTAAGAGCCCAGTGCCTGCTGGAGTGCTGAGGCTGATCCTTTCTGTGCCAAAATCTCTGGTCAACAGATGCCTCTCAGCCCCTTGCAGTCCCAGTCCCAACTTCTGCTCTCCCCCGCTCTGCATTTTTCAGTACTTTTCATACTGGTAAAATTGAAAGAGGAGGGGGAAACAGTATTTCAGGTCTTTTCTTCATTAAACTGGAAAGCCCGTCAGCCTCATAAGCATTTGTAGAACTGAAAGACTGGAGAATTAACACCAAGGTGGATAAACAAATCCCGTAAGAGGGAAGTAGCAACTTAAAAACCACCAGCACCACACCTTTGGTCAGTCACTCCTGCATTCTCAACAGAAGGGTCCACCAAGGGGTTTCACAGCAAGACAAGATATCTACTGCAGGGAATTCCTTCTCTCACCCCCTGTGCATCAGCTCTGATAAATTCAGCACAGAATGAACATGCCCCCCAGCTAATTTACTCACCCATAAAAATTGGGCATATTGGTGTCTGAGGTCTGATGCTTGGGTGTTCAAAGAATTGAACAGTTTTGTGCCACAGGTAAGAACTGCCACTAACCTGGAGTAGAAGCAATGGAAGAGTGGACAGACAGACAGGCAGGGTCAGCATTCCCACAGAAACTTGTCTGGGCAGATGTGTAAGCACCACACAGCACCTCTGAAAGAAAACGGATGGGCTTGTAAACTGGGAACAAGGCTGTGCTTCCAACCTTTGCTAGAGATTTCCTCCAGCACATCACTTAACAACTTCTTAACATTAACAGTCTTTTTGGTCTCCTCTTTCCCTCTGATTAGTATGTAAATACTTCCCATCTGCCTCTCTGTGCTCTGTCTCAGACAGTGGAGAGGCTGGGGAGGGGGATCCCCAGGGCACAAGAGTACACACCGGGCTGTGGCTCACAGGGGCTGCCGCCAATGGGAGGATGGGGCTGGTGTGGCCCCTGTGTGAGAGCCACATGCCATGTCCACTGCCAGAAACTCTCCCAAAATAATAAAAGTTAGGAGAAATAGGCTAGTAAAGATGCATTAAAATCTCTGCCTGAGCACACTTAGCGAGCACTAAAATTGGCCCAATAGTGTAAGCATTTGTGTGCATGCTCTTAGCCTATAAATAAACTTAACCTGGCCAGTGAAGGTGAAATAAAATCAAATGATGTTTTCTTTGACTCTGCTTGAGAGCATTCATATAATTGCCAGCTATCCGTTAGCCTGCAATAACTTCTTTCACTTCCAATCAAACCAAATTAAGACAACCTCTATCCTGAGTGCATTCACACTGGGCACTAATTCAGTCTAACACATCTACTGAGACTTTGCACGTTTGGTAATAGATGAGAGGAGCTTGTGAATGGTTACAGAGCAGGCTAGAAAGCTTCCTAGCTTGGTGCTGTTTCTCAGGGAAACTGTCCAGCACAACCGCAGAGCTCTACTTATACATACCAACTGGTGGGACAGGTCTGCTGTGGACCATCTCCTACCACGTTCCTCCAGCTGCTTCCACTTCCATTGTTCCTACCTGTCCTCCATGTATATGGCACCATGCTTTGCGGTGGGAAGGGATGATCCTCAGCTTGCAGCAACTTGGTGGCTCTCACTGTCATGACATGTAGCTGAGGGTTTTGGTTTCCTTTTTTCTTTCTCTCTGGCCCCGCGGTTGCTTCTCTGAGTGCCCCATGTGTGCCAGCAGGGATGTGTATGTGCTGCCAGAGGATCACAGAGGTTTTGAGACCTGATGTTTTTGCCAACCCCTCTGTTGCTCTGTGTGTGTGTGTGTGTTTTTGTGTAACCAGGAGCAGTCAAAGCCTGATGTTTTAATATATAATCCCTACACTGGGAAGCAGCTAGGTATCCCCTCCCACTGCTTGTAGAGCACCTTTACATCTTTCCTGCTTCCCAAGGAGAGGTTGGGGGAAAAAGGCCAAACTTCAGGCAGAAGTCTGCTCATTTTGCCTCCTTATCATGCACCTCTCCTGTGAGGTCTAACAAGGGGTGTGAGCCAAGCTTTATCCTCACCCCAAACTTCAATTAAGGAAAGAGTGCTCAGGGAGCCTCGGCGAGCACCAGCACCACACCAAAGCCCAGAGCTGTCAGTGCAGCTGTCTGCAGTGAGTTCCCAGGAGCTAACTACTAATACTAAGAAAACAAGGGCAAAGAAACCCAAAGCAAACCCCTGAGCCCAAATTTCTTATTAAATAACACTAAAGTGCCTAACGTAAACTGCTGCATGCAAAGGCACCTGGAAGGTAGGGAAAGCCTCTCTGCTGGGAAACCCCAGCTGGAACATGGCTGCGAGAGCATCCTCTGCTCTCAGCCAGGAGACAGGAAGAGGAACTCCCACAGGAATGGCTATCTGGGGCTAGAGAAGGCAACAAAACACAGAACAACTCAGAAGGAGACAGAGTCTGAAGCAACAATGCCCAATGCTCATCCTCACCCACAGCTAATGGGCTGCTGCTCATCTGTTTGACCAACTTTCTGCTAACTCTCCCCAGAAGTTTTACCCAGCCACAGGGAGAGCCTGAGCCTCTGTCCACTGAGCATGAGACAGCCGTTGGGACCTAACCTGGGGCCTAAGCTAAATCCTTCAGAGCCAAAAGCAGATGCACCCTGGCATTTTCAGTTCCAAAGAATTTTTGGTTGTACCAAGTGAGTAGCAATTTAAGTTCACTAACCGAATCTAGCCTGCTTTATCTACTCCACTGTTACAGTGTCAGGTATCTAGTTAATCTCAATACCATATCAGGGTTTACAACAGACCAAAACCTTCTTTCCAAAGTTTCCACGACCCCTGGGGTGCAACTGAGGCTCAGCATAGGACTAACCTGCACAAAAAGAGGAGAAGACATTTTCAAGTGCAAATTCCACCTATTCAGTTACCACTCACCCCAGTACCAAGGGCGGTGAAAGTGCCGGGTGAAAGGGAGGGGTGGGGGGATGCATGGTGCTCTGGGTTCCTGGCTGGCTTTACCTCCTCGAGGCAGTGAAATCCCACCGCTGCCTCTGTGCTCTGCATCACTGAATTCCCAACAGCAGCGAGGTCAGCCATGTCTGTCCCATAAAGGAGAATTTAAACTAGGTTACCAATAAAAAAATCAGTCACCCTGTTAAAGAAAGTAAGTAAACACCCTCTACTGAATGACTGATGTGCTGGAAAGTTACACAGCCTAATGAAGAGCGCTATGGGCTGCCGGCATTATTACATTTGCTCTGACCTTAAAAAAGAATAACTCCAGTTGTCTCCAGAGTACAGCATTGTATTGTTCTTGGATTTCTAATACTAGCGGGAGCACAAAATCCAGCACTGATTAAAATCATAGAAGCTTTGCTTCTACTCCAAGGAAAGAGTGAGAATAGATTGTATTACAGACATTTTGACAGAAAAAATATTTGCTTTCTTGGGGAGTGATATAATGCGTCAGTCATCTAGTCAAACAGCAGACAGTCTTGCTTCCCCTCAGACGCAGTCTCAGTGAAGTCTGGTTTCACTCTATTACACGTTTCACAGTGCGTGAGCCCAGGCTCTGTGCAAACACCTTCAAGAAGCCCCTTTGCAGATCCTCCTGGTGCAAATGGAATGGGTCTGCTGGGGGAGGGTGAGCAGAATTGTAATTAAAAAAGGGGCTGTGGTAGCAGGTGTGATCCAGGAAGAGCACATCCACCCTGAGCACTTCATGAACCACGCATGAGGCTGCTGTGTTGCAGCTGTGGTGCCTGTGGAGCTGTGGACAAGCAAGGGCTGCAGTGGATACCCTTGGTGGGTTTTCCCCTCCACCTTGATGCCATCTCCACACTGTCCCACAGAGAATAAAGGAGATTGCCAAGAGCCTTCCGTACTGCCAGCCCTTCAAGCGCCCCTAGATCAGTTGCCTGACACATCTTGTATCATCACTACCAAAAGATGTTGGTTTGTGACTCCAAGTACCAGAAAAACTATCTGTGCAGCCATGCCTATGTGAACGTGGGTTACACTTACATCAGGTTACTTAACCTCCCTGGTCTAAGAACATTTAACAGCAGGATTGCTGTGAAAATAAAACAGATTCAACAAAACTAGCTCCAGGGACAGCAGCAAATCTCAATTGCATTTTCATTTCTGTAGAGAGGCTGATGGTGGGTATTGTGCCATCTAACGTCAGTATTCAACAATACGTGACTAATTATACCAGAAATGAAACAAAGTCAATACATTTCCAAATTCATTGGCTTCCAGTTGGGGCTTTATTAAATGAAAAACAAAAAAATATGAGGTCTGTCTGTTTGAGATTGAACTAGAAGATTTAAATGTACGTTTTCAGACTTTATACCATTCTTTCATATTTAATCTTTCTTTTTCAGGTGTGGTTATAAGCCTTCAAGTGATCAGAATGTCTTACTCTAAAGATACTAATTTATTTTGGAAGGTATATGGGAAGATTTCATGAAAGAGAAAGGTTTCACCTGCTTTCTCCTAGAGCACATGAAAAGACAAATACAATGTTTTAATTAAATGTATTTATAGAACAGCATCTGGCAAAGCATATTTCTGCTGCTGTTGAGAAAACAATGGTGTTTTTCCCTCTTTTGTTATATTACCTAGAAAATTAATCATTTCCCTTATCCATTGGTTTTAATAAAATGTTTGTGTTTTTATCAATATGAAATGTCAGATTGAACCACATAGCTATTTGCTTTGGAGTAATCATAATGTTACCCACAGCTCTATTCAAAGCACCAAAGAGCATAATAGTGTTAACTATAATTAGATTATTTTCCAGAGAGTTCGAAAGATTCATTGTAGAGCAGGGGTTTTCATAAGGAAACAGAAAGAGTTATTTTGCTGAAATCCTCAAATACCTCCACACAAAATAGTTTTGGAGAATTAACTCCCCTTTGTGTCTGAGCTTTAATTATTGTCTTTTTTCCTTGGTAATGCATGGATTCTAATTATCTCATTTTAACAACATAATAGATGTAGACAAAGGTGGTTTCAGACCACAGAACTAGCTTATCCCACTGCTACTCTGAGCCTCCTGGCTCTGCAGCACATAGTACTGCTACTCTTGAGGACCACCTATTACCTTCTGCATGGCCCAGTAACACCAGATGCAGATTTCCTCTAGAGAAAAATTTCCTTTCAGTGCCATGCATGGCATCCTTCCCAGCACCATTCAGGGGTCAGCATTTCATTCCTATCCTGAAAAAGGATGGCACAACACTCTTGCTAAAACAGTTTTCTGTTAACATAATGCTACAGGGTTAAAAACATTTAATCAGACACTGCAAGGCTGCACCTTTCTGATACAAAACAGGCAGGCCATCTCAAGAAATCATATCACCGATTTTATCAGTTATTTCTGAGCAAGCAGGTGATCATGGCTTAAATTACTTTTACTCCAGAAAGTCTCTGTAATTGTTTGTTGTCTTTTTCCACACCTGAGGTCTGTGTCCTAATGGATGTTTCATGGACGACTCATCTGGCATCTGAATCAGAGTGAAGCCTCTATTGACCTGTTTGGTAGGAAGTCAGTGCTGATCATCATTGTATCTGACAAGTTTTAAGAAATTCCAGATAAATAGAAGTTGATAAACTACTTGCTGTTATACACCTGGCACTTTTGGATTTATAGGCTTTATAGCTGCTGTCTCATCTCCAGTTTCTTGGAAAATAAAAGAAACTTAGGAAATCTTGAAATGCAAGTAATATCAACAATAATTTAAAGGACGCTACACAGCTCAACGGCCATTTAGCCATGGAAGTGATACCCTTTTTTGTAAATGATATTGATTTCCAGTCATAAAGACCTTTTCATTTCCAAGGATCCCTAAAGTATGCTAAGTGCTACCTATGGGAAACCCCATCACTGTGGTTCTGCACAGCTGGTCTGGAAAAGCTAGAAATAAACACTGGTGTACTTCATCTCACATCTAGCTAGAGATCTGAGCTGAATCAAACAATTCTTCAATATTAGCCTGGGTCTCTAAATAAATTTCTTTTCAGTTATGCGGAGTCCCCACATGTTTTCAGTCTCCATGAACAATGAAGGGATCAAGCTCACACCTTAAATGCTTACAGGAAAGGAATTTTAAGTGAGAAAGAAATAACTATTGAGCCAGAATTGTGCATCCACTTGGGTGGCTCTTGAGGATAAACATAGCCAAAAGAAGGGAAATTTCAGATGCTTTCAGTCAGACCCAAAGATAAAACTGTCGAAACCAGGAATTAATTTGAGAAACTCATCAACATGTCATACATTCTTGGCCCCAGTACAGATAAACGTAGTCTTGTAAGGTCTCTGAGGAAAAGGTTGCATCTGCCTATGGATTGGTACAATATCCCTACCAGGTTGTTAGGTACTACACTATCAACTACTGAAAGACCTTTCAGTTCTCTCTGTTCAAAGAACTAAGGAAATTGGTAACAAACCTGCTTAGTAATGGCCTTTGTTTTGGCAAAGGTGTTCAGTGGTCTCTACTGATTTATTTTCATATATCTTCCTAGAGATGATATCTCTTAAGGCAGAGGAACCTGCCGTGTGTCACTGGACCAGCACTGAGCCAAAGAGTGCCACTTTATTGAATTATTATGGTCAATTTTACCTATATCCCAGGCTGTTCTTGGAGTTCTTCCATTCACAATGGACAAGGCCCAAATTAGCTTACCTTGCAAGACTTCTGTCCAAATTTCTGTGGCTGCAGATACATGAACATATTTGCTTCAGAGAGAACTGAGACCATCAGGAACCGTAACGACGCTACTGCTGGCAGCAAGCTAGATTTTATGTATCAGCACTGGGACTTCACAGACAGTAGCACTGGCTGTGGAAATTGGATTAGTAGCTCCAATAAACAGAGCTTAAGCCATTATAAAGTCAGTGGGAGGTTCTGATTGACCTCGGTGGGCTTTGGATCAAATCCCAGGAAGAATGTGACTGAACTAGGCAATGTTAGTGCAACACGTTGTTCCTAGAAGACTCCTTTGCCCATGACAACAGTATTGTTAGTGAACAGCTTTCTAACGGAGAGCCTGGGTGACTGGAGGGACTGGTTGGCTGGTTTTTGAAGGCAGTTTCTTGAGTCATTGACTGTTGAAGATAAGTGCCGGACAGGGAGCAGACAGTCTGGTCCAGTCCAATCCTCCTTTTGCTGTGATCTGGTCAACCCTGGGTGTTATTAACCACATTTGCTCACAGCTGTTTGCCTCATCTTAAAGTCTCTGGATGGGGCCTCAGGAGAGTGGAGAGCTGAAGAGCTTTTCTGAGCACTTCCTAGGCAAGTTATCCTCTCTGTTCCTTCTGCCCTCCCTGTAAAAGCAGAACGTGATGCCACTTGAGATGCATGAATGGAATCTGCCACCTAAACCTTGGGACAGATACTTCTTTTTGGAAAAAGGAATAAATATAGTGAACACATAAACTTGAACTTTGACTCTCCTTTTCCAAACCTGCTATTAAACTGGGGGAAAAAATGTTTTAGGGGCACCAGAAATCCTCACTCCAAGCACTGTACAGAAAAAGAAAGAAAAACATGGTCCAAAGCCTGACATTAAATGTTTCTCATGATTACTTGTTGTTAGAAGGGAGCTGCAGCTATGCTAATACAGCATGCTCACTACAAAAAACCCTGTAATTGGGACAAGGCAGCCGCAAAGCTTCCCACAGCTGGCAGGAATTGTGACTGTTCTCTTTGGTTTTAATCATGGCTTTTAAAGCAGATCAGTAACAGCAACAATTAGCCTTTTAGATTGGTCTCAGAAATTACCATTTTTAAAATATGGTGACTCTGCAGGCACAAACCCAAAAGCTCTGAGCTCCGCATAAAATGAGCAGCCATACACTCTGACTTGTTTGTCACCAGTTTGGTTCCTCCTTTGTTTCTGCTGAATTGTGGTTCTGAAAAGCAGACAGGAACTTGCACACATACTCAAAAGCAAATATCCTTAGTCACCTTCTTTTCCTCAAGAAATCTATCCTTTGAGACAGCTTCTGCTTTGAAGGACTGTCTGCCACTCCAGATGTGTAAGGAGAAAAAGGAGGCACAACCACGTGGTTATGCAGACTAATGCCTGATAAGACTGCTGGTTCTTAGTCAGTAGAATGACTTTGAATCTTACCTAGTAGGGAAGGATTGAAGCACAGCCGTTTGGAATAAGACATGAAAGAACAAAGAGGAGAAAGAAATAGAAAAAAAAATCAATCCAACAAAGGACCCAGAAGATAAGAACAAGTGCCTCATCAGAACAGATGATGTTGTGCCACAGGTTCCTGTGGAGTGGGTCCTTCAGTGCGTCTCCATGAACAGCAGTCTCAGCCCAGCTGCCAAGGCTGGTAGGAGCTCATTTTGCTCATACCTGCCTCTGCTAATCCACTCAGAAATTTTTGCCTGCACAGCAAGGTTACTCAGTGACCCGAACATCTTTTGTGAACCCTCTGTATTATCCACACAAGTCTTGGCATACAAAGCTAGGTACGCCTATATAAAAACTCTCTTCCTACTCTGTGTGGCATGACACATGCTTCTAGGAGGGTTTGCCAACACAGCAACACAAAGGAGCCTTTTCAAACACAGATCTGGCCTTTGTGCCTCAGGGCTTAATTCTCTGATGCTAGGACTTCTTTGTACCACTCTGGCTTACAGAGTCTTTAAAGTACAAGTGTAAGCGCACTTCGACGTATCTACGTGTCAGGTGGTAACAGGATGTTTCTTGCCTACCTCAAAGAGCGACGGAGTGGTGTTATCAACCAACACTTCCACCGGGCTTTGATTTATCTCAAAAAAGCACTTTAACATTGACACTCCTTGCTCAGTCTCTTGAAGTCTGCTGCAAATCCCACACGTGAGCTTCAGAGCATTGTGTCCCTGCCAGACTGTTGTGCCAGCTACTGTCCAACTTCTTTAGTCCCAAAACTTTTTTACCTGTCTTAAAGCTGCACATGTCCCAAGCAGCAGAGGGTTTAGAAACAAAACGTAGCAATGGAGTCTCTCTGGAAAAGGTGAGCAGACCATAGTCTGCTGTATGATGTCCTATTTTTATGAAAACAACAGAAAGATGATGTACCCTGTAGCAAGTTTTCCAACCTATGCAATTATAAAACAGCCAAATAATAAAATCTGTATATACAAAAAATGCTGGGAGACACCACTCCATATCTAGCTGATTTAACCACAATTATTATGACATTTCCTTGCTTTATTTCTGTCATGAAATTGTTGGAAAAATTAGAAAGTCATCATTATTCAGTGTCATAATTTGTCTCTTTCTATATGCATTATAGAGCTAGGAAGAAAAGAGTAGAAGCCACAATTACAGGAGGCTTTCAAAGAAGCAAAGGAAAATCAGCTTTATGGAGCAATCCTGCATGATTAAGAATATGTGGAGCTTAGACTGAGCCTTTCATCCCAATGGGCTCCACATACATGTGGACAGAAGTGCAAAGTACCCATTTTTTTACTTCAAGCCTGTCATTCACCATGTACATTCAATCAAAAGGCATTGAAAGGTGAAAGTGCTGATTTTGTCCATGATGACTGATAATGGGTTTAACACCTCCCTGGGAAAGTGCAATACGAGTTGGCAGGAATATAAACCTTACATTTCCTGAGGTCATATTTTGCTTTTAAAATGGGATTTTTTTCTGCTGTAAATACAGTGAATGCTGAGCCAGAGCCATCATTAAGGCTTGCATGTTCCACATTTTACATTACTACACTTGCTACATCAAAATCTGGACATAACAGACACAGCAGGAGTCTGGTAAACCAAATGTTTTTGAATGTGGTTACTAGTTTAAATGCTGGGCTTTCATTTATTCCTACCTTATGAAGTTATTCATTGAGGCAATGTGCATTAACAGTAAACCAAAAGGTACCTTAGCCAATCAGGAAATGGCAAGGAGAAATGTTATTGTAATAACTATGAATCATTCCTATTATAAATAGCCATGACTCCATATAGGAAAGCAAAGGATAATGTGTTTATTTCAAAAGCCAAAATGGGCAATATTTCCATTCCATAACTTCAAGAGGCCAGGAAGCATATTCTTTCTTATGTATCTGCAATAATTGACACTAGGATGGAGCACAAGCGAATGACTTAGTGCTCATGTTAGCCTTGCACAGCTGACCTGCTTCCTCCATACTCACCGTTTTCCAAATGTCACATCTGAAGTAAACATCCTCTTCACTGCTTAGTCTTTCACTCTGCGCCTTTCTCCTCATCCGGTAGTATCTCCTAGTAATGCAAGCACTGAGAATTAATGGAAGTGTTTTAGTAGCAAATTCAGGAAAACTTGCCTGTAACAAGAGCAGAACCTTACTCAAAGCTGGATGATTCTGACAGATTTGCTGTAAATGTGCTTATAATGTAGCAAGTGGTTGTTGTAACCTTGATTTTCTCTTTCTATGACATTCGATAAAGTGCAATTATATTAATTCAGAATTTCTGTCCTTGGGAAAATAACAAGCTTTTTTGCTCTTTCCCATCCCAAAATAGGAGGGAAGACATCTTGAACAACAATTTTTGAGCATAAAGTTTCAATCTCAGGAACAAAACATTGTGGGTTGGTGCAACAGCTACCCTCGCTACCTCAGAGGAGGGGAAGTTTCGTGTCTCCTGCAAAGGCCAGCATGCCTAGCCAGATTATGTTTCTCTGTGTTGCACAGAGGACATGTGACTCTCATCACACATAGACTGCAGGGTTTCATGGGAAATTATCTTGGTTTTATTAGGGGCCTCTGTAACCCCTACATTGTATTTCCCCATGACTTACTCAGCAAGTCCTGCAGGCTTGAGGCTGATCTGCGACAAAACCAGCTGTTTCACCTGGAGTTCTTCATCCCCTAAAGAAATCACCTGGGTTTGGATGCAGATTTTCTCTTTCAAGAAATGTTTCTCTGGAACCACATGTACCTAAAGATGAAACAGACATCAAAATATTTAAATAGCAGTTTATACTAAACCATCAATTCTTTGCCCTTCAAGAAAATAAAAATATAGATAGAAATGTTCTTTATACTCTGTGAAGAATGCTAGCACAAACACATGTAACTTTGTGGATGTCTTTTAGATCATAAAGATCTCATAAGCATGTTTTCGTTATCATGATTCGGGTTTTATAAACAGCTGTTGTCTAAACTTTTTGAAGTTCTTTTCCCAAAAGAACTTTTTTTTTCTTCAGAAATAACTGATTAAATATTGAACATCTTGTGAAAAATTCAAGAAAAACTGTCCCTTATAATGAAAATTTTAATTGATATCTGCTTGAATATGTTATCAGATTCATTATTGAAATTCTATTTTTGCTAGGCATTTTTATTAAAAAATTTCAGCGTTTCATTAAAAGAAATGTGACAGGTCTGAATGTCTTGAGATGAAAACTATTTTGCTTAATGAATTGTGTGGCATTCAAGCCAATCTCATTGTCTGTCACGGCTTCTAATAATGCTATGTGATATAGATAGCTACTCACATCTACAGTAACATAACATTTGACACCACTATTCTTGCAGTCGCTGTATTAACAAGTAACGCAACTGAATTCCCCTAGGTCTCAGGATGAGGCTTATAGATTTGCCCAAGGGGGTAGTACAGATGATCCAAACAAATCAACAAACCTGCCCATGAGTTTGACTTTTTGCAGGGAGCAATACTTGATAATACTATCAACTCTGAAGAAAAATCTAACAAATTTTTCCTAGCCTGAATGCAGAAGCCGCTTTATTAATGGAAGGTATTTAACTTGCTGGTTGAATGAAAGGAAATGTTTTAGAAAAATAACTTGACAAAAAGACAATTGTCTATTTCTGCCTAAGATGCTCTATAACTTCTAGACAGCGTCCTGTTAATTGCAAAAAACATGAAGCATTCAAGTCATAAATCAGCATTTCTCAAGGCAGCCAAAATAGCCTTTAAAATTCATTGCGGTAAGACTGCTTTATTACAGTGCTGAAACCACAGTTTCTCAACAGCATCTCCCTATTCAATGCAAATATCTCTGCCAAGATTTGATAAGACAAATAGAGAGGCTGGGGTGGATAGAGGGAAATGATGAAAGAAAACTTTGCTGCAAATTAGTTACAAGATGGTTTTAAGCTATCTTGTTTCAAGTGTCTTTCACCTCCACCACATCTTGCAGTAACTCTTCCAGGAGGGCTGGATTATGCTAAGGAAAGATCAGCCTTGACTCATTCCTCACTCAGACAATCTCTCAATGGCAGCTTTCCGCAGCAAGAGATGGGGAGGGACCTTTAGGATTTCACATACGCTGCTTGAAGCAGTGAGCAGGACCTGACCACTGAGCGATTTGCAGATGATAGCTCTCTGTCCAGGGGTCTATCTTCCTTCCTGCTATGTTTCACCTCATTCTTTCTGTCCCATCTCAGATTTATGTCCCCTTCTCTTTCCTATCTTAGTCAGCCTCTCCCTCCTGCATATCATCTCCCTGCAACATCTTCCCAGTCAGGAGGAAAAGTGATTATTTTGTAACTCCACCACATGAAGGGTTTTTCAGGGTGATTATTTTCAGACCTCCTGAAACTGAGTAAAAATTAACATGTGAAAACCCCAGAATCTGTGGTCTGTTGATTTGACCCCAGGCAAAACATGGCTCTAGCTGTGGCTGGTTTACATCTAATCACAGCAGAAGAACAGCTTCCAACCAGTCTTATTTGTAGTTTTTTATCTCACTGTCCAGCTAAGTCAATCAATTGCTTCAAACTGTGTTGTGCTGCAGGGTAAAGAATAATAGAGAAATATTCAGCCAAACTGCAGAAAAATTCTTCCTACTGCTGTGTGTATATGTTGAAACAGCAGCCTTGCCCCTGTTTGACAGGTAATGCCACCAGTCCTTGATAAGACTGTAACAGCTCTTCCACTTTCAGGAAAAAAAAAAAAAAAAAAAAAAAAAAAGAAGAGCCATCATTCATCTCAGGAAGTGTCCATGGAATAATTACTCCCTCCAAAACAATTATATCTGCAAAAAGCTCCTTTTCCTCAGAGGGAAAATCCTTGTGGAGACTGTTCCCAATTAAGGTTTAATATATGCCTCTATTTCTTCAGGAGAAGGGTTGTTCTAGTTCCCATTGGAACCACTTGGAAACTTTAATGGTCTTTGAACCAAGCCCAGTGACAATGCATCTTCATTAGCAATAGGAGTGCTCCCTTGTTTCAGGTTTTTCTGTGGTTTGGATGCTTATCCATCACACTGTGGCATGCTGGAGACGAGAAGTTGGACATAAACTTGCACAAGGAGCTGAGATTTCCTACCGACTCGGCCACTCCTCATGTCTGTTTCAAGGACTGCGTGGAGGATGACATTTTCAGTAACGTTTGCTCTGATGTCACTGCTGGGACCAGTCCCTGCCTCCAACTTCAGCACAGCTGGGAAATGGGGTTGGGTACTTTAGCACTGGTGCTGGACACACTTTTGTTCCCAGCTGCCAACTGATTTCCTCTGGGCCATCAGTGGAGGAGCAGGACATATTCTCCTGAGCTGTTGTGCCCATTCTGGCCCTGCAGTGGCTCTCACTTTTAGGGGCTGGAAGCTGTCAAGGCAGGGGAAGGAAATGAATAATTATGCAACCATATTTCTTGGTTTGTACCTCTGCAAAACAGCTTCAGAGTGGCTTCCATTTCAACTGCCCCACAATGACTACATCTAAGGTTCCTGGGAGAAGCAGGGATTTTTCTTTTCAATGAAATTATTGTTTAATTTCTGTGCTGTATTAAGCAAACAAACTGCCAGTCTGCTAGCCCAGGAGCTCTCTGCAGGGTCCCTCTTACCGAACGTCTGACAAGGGAAAGGAAAGATTCCCTCTGACTCCCATGGGCTCTTTCATCAGCTCTTCCATACTTCCATCACCCTGCTTATGTTTTCCTGTATATCCCATTACTTTTCTTAATAAACTGGGTACAGTTCTTAATACATTCTTTCCTTCTCTCTTTCATCATACAGTCTTCAATATTTTCTCTTACACTGTTTTAGATATTGTACAAGCCTTTCTTTGTATTATCCCACTGCTGTTCAATAAATAGCTCTTCTCAATGGGATTTGTGCTACAAAATCTTTGCAACATGCTGTTTACCCAAAGTCCCCTCTAATTCTTCCAGTGTTGTGCTTTCCAGAGCTTTGTTTTCTTGCAATGGTTGGCTCTGCAGCATTTCACACTGTTCCCTTACAGGACTTCTTTTCTTAGCTCCTCCTTCTAAAATATACATGGTTCTTCTTAGTATTCAGGTGCATGCAGCACCATGCAATGACAAAAGAAATAAAGACAGTTGTCAGCTGCAGACAGGGACCCAGGACAAGGTGGCTGTGCCAGTCTGTAAATCACCAAAGTATCTAAGTGTTTGTTAAAAACAATAAGAAACACTCTCTCATCAAATGTAGTAATCAAAAAACAATTGGATTTGTATCAAATGAGAACAAATGTAGTAGGTAATGGCTCCCATTCATCTCACAGCATATTAATTCTGGTTCCTAATATTGGTAAAACTGAGATGAATGGGAACTATGGGCACTACTGGCAGAGTTAGCTCTTGCCTACTGACCATTCTTAGAGAAGCTCAAACTCTAATGCCTACCCATCAAGGGTTTTTAAAGGAAAGCCTGTGCCTTGGTGTAATAGAGCCATTAACTTCTTAATATAAATATGTAGAATTGTCCTCATTTTCCGCCAGTCTTAAAAACTGTTTTGACCTGTTCTTCTATCTAATATTCTATAGTACTTTCCTGGCAAGGGAGACACCATGATCAGTCAGGTGGTTTTCCCAGGGCAAGGCTCATCCCCTGCTCTCTGAGTGTGCTGGTTTTTGTTTTGGGGTTTTTTTGCAGTTGAACTAGAAGATCTTTGTAGGTCCCTTCCAACTGAACTACTTCTATTCCATTCCATTCCAATCCAATAGATAAGCAGATACATCCATTTTAACACAAAATATTGCAGCTGACCTTGAAGACCTAACCCAGACATGTCATGCACCTTCAGGGACACTCTTACCTCCAGATACCCCTCTACTGATTTTATGCCTAGCAGCTTTGGGGTCTGCAGCCTGCTCTGAAATACATTATGGAGATGGAGGGGTGGTAGAACATTTACAGTTTGGAATCCAGGTGAAATAATCTGAAGAGCAACCTGGCAAAAATAATGTTGAGGCTGCTTGGATCACACTGCAAAAGCACAAGAAGCTGGCGCTGAGGGGTGGAATCCCACCCAGCATCCCACCCAGCTCTACCAGCCTGCACCCCTGGGGCAGTCCGACTTGCACACAAGTGGATTGCAGTCTGAGGAGTCATCTCTAAAGCCGCCAAGTTTCTCTTTGCTCAAAGGAAGCAAGACTGTGGACTGTAAACCAGTGGTTGGGTTTTATGATATTTATACTGCTTATCAAATTTCTGAACTCTGTGAGAAATATGAGAAACACATGTGAGAGTTCCTGTGAATATACAATGAAATTGGTCCATTCAGGGCAGCTGAGCTGCTTATCAAATAAATGAATAAAAAAAGTGTTCCTTCTTAATGTGGAACTTACATCTTTAATAAACATCAGCTTCATGTTCTCATGAGAATCCTATTATACAACTTCCTTCATTGATTCATGTATTAATATCATTTTGTATTAGGCTAGTACATAATTGATGATATGGAAGTGTTTTCATATAACAGCTCCTTCACCGCATAATATAACCCACTTATCATATTTTCAGCTCAAAATTCAGAAAGTTCAAGGATGCATTATACACTGGAATGAACAGATTAACTATATAAAAGTACAGTATATCATTTGGAAATTGCATGCAAACCAAAGTAAATATACGGTGTTAAATGCTGACTTTGATATAGCTCAGGTTGAAAAGCATAAATCAGCTAATAGGAAAAAAAAAAGTTAAGAGCTCAGTAGAATGGAAAAATCCCCCACAGAAAACAAGTTCCAATCTAGTGATTTCAGTGCAACATGTAGCCTATATAGCTATGATTAGCACATATATTAGCCATTCAGGGACAAGACTCTCCCCAGAAAACCAGTCCTGTCTCAAAGTACCACTCACTATAAGCAGAAGAAACAGGTGAAATCCCTGAAGGGATTTATTTTTCTTTTAGTTTTAGGGGGGTTTTTGTTTTATTTTGCCTGCAATTGCATGACAGGATTCGGCAATACTTCAATATCTAATATGGTGAGATTACAAAAGGCTCAGGAGCCTGCTCTATTTTATAAAATCTATTTAAAACTAAGCTCAGAAGACAGACAAGGAAACCTTCTTCCTGCCAAACAGCGTACCAGGGCAGTGATAACACAGACCATACTCTGCAGCCCTGTGAATCTAGTGATTCCCTGTGTTGACTTACAAGGCTTTCATCCCATGGAGCTCATTTTACAGATGCTCAGGCAAAACCGTTAATATTGGAGAGCTCTTACGAATATGTTCACCTATGGAAAAAAATGGTGGTTTGCAGGAGGAACACGCATGCCACTTCATCCTTATGCAAACACAGCGAGGGTTCATTTCTGTGCTGCTGCTGTAGCACCAGGCATCTACCCCAGCCGAGCCAAGGGACCGTGTGCAATGCCACTGCCTATCACAGACTTGTGTCAGCACAGAACTGGCTCCAAGTTTTCAGACACTGTTCAATTACCTGTTATCTCCACCATGCTACTACACAGCTAAATAGCTCTACGCTTTAACTGAACTTGAAAATAAGTGAGGAAAAACATTTTTTTTTTAAAGATACCGACTAGCTGTGACCATTCTGTTCAAATTCCTGGTTTCTGCATCATCACACTTCAGTGTTCCTTGAATGTCAAAGCATTGTACCAGTGTTATACTGTGAAGTTACAGTTATTGATATTATGAAAGTACACTTTTCTCTCAAGCTTGCTTTTTGGCCAGCATCAGCCTTTGCTTGTTACATACTCTGGCTCTGATCCTCAGGCTTATGCCAGTGTCCAACACCAACTGCACCAAAGATGCTGTCTGTGGGGCTCAGAGACTTACTTCTTCTCTGGGAAGGGCCTCATTGCTACTCTTACAACCACTGTCACAGCCAAGGAGTTCAACCACTTCATAAAGCAGTATATACAATTTAACCTCTCTCTCCTTCCATTGCACCATCATACACTTTCCTACCCGCTTATAATGTGCATCCTGTACTCAGCAAAGTGATTATTAAATATTCATGTCTCAGGGATAGACACTTCATCCACAGATCTGCCCACACATACCATCAAGTACAGTAGTTCCACTAATCTCCTTTATACTTTCTCCCTTGTACAGTATAATTTAGAGCAGACTCAAAATATGAGTTAATGCATCTTTTTTCATTACCTTCTCCCTTGCTTGAAAATTTATGATGTATTCCAGCTAGCTTGATGAGGGTCAGATGCATATGGGATGTTTCAGGTTCATAAGCTGCATTTCATTTCAAATAAGGCACAGTCATAAGGCACAGGTTTTAGATGTCTTAAATAGAGTGTAGCTGCCCCTGCCCAGGGATGACAGTGACAAAAGTCACATTGGCCTGAATAATACAAGATAAGAGCCCAAATAGTGTCCTATTTCCTGTTTCAAATTATTCATAGAGGTCCCTACCCCTATATTCATTGAACTGCAAATACTGAAAATGCACCTGTTGTTCATTTGGCTGTTTTCTAACAGTACTTTAATCTTGGGTGTATTTATAACAACAGACTATGACTATGGGAGATTATTTTGTCATCTGACTTGATCAAAGTCACAAAGATCTTTCAAACAAGGAGAATAGTTGTATTTCTGCTTGTCCTTTTTGGCAAGCCGATTACTAACAGAAAACACATTTTTTCCAGAAACCATCCTCACCTTTTGCCTAACTAGCATTGAACGGGTGAATTTACCTGTGAATGCTTCAAAACCTACATGTTAGCAGGAAGCAATGCAAATACTTTCCATATGTTGAACCATTACAAATATATCACTGTTGAATCTCCTGGCTCTTCCCCCTCCACCACAATACTGACTCATCACTTCTCTACTGTTAGAAATGGTCCTCAAAGCTCTGGGTTACCTTCCAGCTCCCTTGGGCAAGTGACAAGTCACACTACATAACCTTTTAACTCCCTCTCCTCAGAATGACCTGTCACTTCCCAACCCCCTGGTTCCTCTGGGCAGTAAACAAGTCTTGCTCCAGGAGCAGTGTGATCCATTATTAATCCTGCATCACTATGTCTGGGACTTTCAGTCCAAGACAGAAATAAAAAGACTGCAGCACAGGCAGACTAGGACTGCAATCAGAGCAGGGTTTGTAATTTAATAGAGCTACCTGGAGTAATGCTATAATCTCAAACAGCCTTCATGAGTTGTTCAGAGAGAGATTCTCTAAATCCTCAAATCAGCTACAAATATATAGTTGCATTACTACCATGGATTTAAATGCCTTTGAAGTCAATAGAGAGATTCTTATGGATTTTTTACAGGCTCGTGTGTTTTTATACACACAGACACATAAATATGTATCTAAATCTCCCTAGGGGTTTAAGCTGGTTTGAGAGTCCCTGAAGAAGTCATAGCTGAGACCCTAAGGAAAGGCACAGTCTGAAAGCTCTCTGTCTGTAGGATTTTTTTATCATGTCTTTTGAACAGTTTTTATTCCATCAACCACCATTTTTGTTTTCTTCTTTTTGGCAAGGCAAGAGTTGTCTCTATTCTGTAATGTAGACATCACCATCTCAGAGCATGTTCCCAAGGAGGCCAATTTAAAGACTGACAAGAAAATCACCCAATTCTATGTGGGCAGAGAGAAAATTATATTTTTCTGGAAAGAAAGAAAAAAATTAAATCCTGCTCTGTAATCCTGATCATGTTTGCTGGACAAATCAAGGAAAGCTTAAGGTTTTGCCAACCTGAGGATCACAATTATGGGAAAAGCTTACTAAGCTTTATTTGCTTGTACCTTTGCACTAATTTTCCCTAAACTCTATTTTTCCCTGTGTGCAGAAGCACGCTCTGACTAAGGCCAGTTGGATGCTTGTAGTGACCTGCACAGGTCTACCTGCGTCCTCACCATTACCGGTGCCTGCTGGGTCACCCATTTGGTTTTCATCCCCATTTTCATCTTGCTCCCTTTCTGGTTCCCTTCTCGCAGTCTCCTATCACCATAGTCACCTCCACTTTCACCTTGCGTTGAGTAATGTTCCTCCTCCTGCCTTTTCTCAGCTCCTGCTGCAAGGGTGACGCCAGGTCAGTGCATCTCCAGCATCACTGATAGCTCTGAATGGGTGGGCTCTGACAGTCAAAACCACCATCAAGCAAGATCAGCTAAGAGACCAAACGACAGAGTTTTCCAGCCATCTCTGCTAGAGGGCTCGACAGAGCAGCTCCAAAAAGACAAAGGGAAACGAGGCGAGAGACAGGTTAAAAATAAACACAGGTATCCTTCAGAGGACACTGATCAGATCAAAAGCCTCTGACATTTATACTTAACCAATAGCTGCAAAAGCGCTTCCAAATCAGAGAGCAACTTACTGCTGTGGTAGAGAAAGTGCTTCGACGAGGAAAAATCCATATTTTTTTGACTCAGGAAAAAGGAAGTTATTTTTGTATATTTTTGTCTCATACTGATTTGGGAATGGTGGATAAAAAAATAAAGAGCCTATTTTGCAGGCTAAGGGCTGTCACTCACCTCAGTGGTCTGGTCGGTACTTGAGAGTAAATATTTTCATACAGGTCCAGTACGGGCTCAGCGCATCAAGTCCTGCTGCTGACACTCAGCGATGGCCAAACCTGCCCTCCAAAATTCCATGGAAAGCCACAGCATCAGCATGGACTTGGCCTACCATCACTGCAGGCTCTAAATGAGGTCTTCCTGGGAATCACACGGGGCTTAACACTTAGAACTAGGTGCCACTGCTGTACAAACAAAGAGTTAATATAAAAATTAGCTGAAAACCCAACTGCATTTCTTTAACCAAATAATTTACAATTTATCTCTATGTTTCTTTGTTTCAAAGCAGGAGGTGAAAAAAAAAAAAAAAACAAAAAAAAACCAAAACAACAGAAACTGCAAAAGTAGACCCAAGAACGAAGGGCTAAGTGAAGTGCATGTAGTGGATGAGTAAAGCATGGGTAAGGACTAGGAAGCCTCAAGCTTCTTTAAATGTCTTTCTATTGCTAATTAAAACACCGGGTAGAATTTCCCATGGGAGGAATCATGGAAATTGAGCCTTGTGGCATGAACCTGAGAGAGGGGCGGCACACAACTGCTTCAGTCTGAGATGAAATTCTCTCCCACACTTCTTTCCATTGTCCTGTCTCACCCCAGCTTCCCACACCTCCTCTCCACATTGCTGCCCATCCCGCAGCCAAAAACCAAGTGAGCTGAGCAGAGGACTGTCCCTGTACCGCTAGGCTTCACCAACCAGGGCTGCAAGCACGTGAAGTCCATTAATTCAGGATAAGGCAATCTGGGGACACATGACCATGGGTGACTTCCTCCTTTCCATGGTAAATTTACCTTGGATGTACCGAGGCTCAGTTTGGGCTACAATTAAGTGCCTGCCAGTGGCCACAGGGCAGTTTATCCCAGGGATATATCATGTGCTTGTTTTCTGCAGCTTTGCTTCTGCAGCTCAGGTCCAGAGCAGAAGGCACATTTGCAGCCCTCTCCCTGTCCCAGAAACCCTGACCCAGCACAGACCCCCCCTGCCACAGCCTCTCTCCACAGTCCTGCTCACTGCCCAGCTCCGATGCGAAAATCTCAACCTCCACACTTGCTGGAATAATCTTGAGTCATGTTCACAGAGATCAGTCAGGATTTATTTCTAGATGAAACTCGGCTGATAATATAAAGCAAGTTATTAATCCCTTCAGGCCGGCCATCTAACACCCAAAGCCTGTTACTCTTGCTGGCTGGAAAGAGGTATTTGATTGAATCAAGAGGGATTTGTTTAGCTCTGTCTTCTTGTTTAAGTTAGAAGCTACTTAAAATTTGTAGCTGGGGTTTGTGCCCCTGAATCCACCACCCGACTGTTGGCTCTTCATTACCAGCAACTGAACCTGTGAACTGAGAGTTTGCAGTAAAAATAAGAATAAAAGTCAGGATTCAGGTTCTCTCCCCTATGTTTTCCTTTGATATTAAGATGCCAGGACTAGAAATAAGACCAACATTGATTATTCATGGCATTTTTTTGCCTTGAATATTCATTAAATATCTCTTCCTTTCACACTATGAACTCAGCTTCCCTGCCCCTCCTCTGCTATGGCTCACCAGCTGTCATTCTTCCCCTCTCCCATTGTGATAATCAAGCTGATACCCCAGTACCTCTCTTCGTTGCCCCATCTTTCAGCCTTCCCCCACCAGACTAGAGCCCTGTTCCCATCCACGGGACACGGTCCCTGAGTGGGAGTCCCATGCCCACAGCTGTGTTCCCCATACCCTGCCACAGGTCAGGCAAGATGCAAGGCAACCCCCTTCAGCTTTTACTGCTGCTCCTGACCATGAAAAAGCTGCATGTTGGGAAATTTGGGGTGCACAGGATGCTTTGAAGGTGGAAGGAGTTTTAAGCAGTTGTGTTTATGTACTTCTGCACTGAAAAACTCCAATTTCTCCATAGCAATGGTTTAGATCTCTCAAAACTCTGTGTTTAGCTGCTGTTTTAACCAGCAGGGACTGGATTTTCTCTCTTCTTCTGTCGGAGGGTTTGATGAGAGAACTGGTATCAAGAGGATCAGCTAGAGAGTGATGATAATGCTTTTAGCATCTGAGCCAAAGCCCACTGCCTTTACTGAAAGCCTTTCCATTGACTTCAGTGGGGTTTGATCAGTCCTACGCATTGCCACAGGACAGGGCAGGCTTTGCTTTGAACATGTTTTCAGAGTTAGACACTAAAGTTTCCAAAGGCCACTGTGTGGTTCAGTCACAGAAGTCTGCAAACAGGCAGGAGGACAAAAGAGAAGAAAGGAAGATTTCATCCCCTCCCCACTTCCACTTCCTTAAATACCTTTCTCACTGTCCCTCCTATTATATTTCTTTTTCAAGTATTCCCTAACATCTCCTAAAGGACCTGAAAAGAAAAAAATATTGACTCATTTTAAAAGAGAGATGTAAACCCAAAAGATCTTGTACTAATAAACAAATAAAAATGAGGGGAGTGAAGAAAGTAAACACAAAAAGATGATTAAATATTTTGAAAGGTTGACAGAAAGGCATTAGTTTAACTCCTCTCTTACACAGTCTGAAGTAAGCTAAATGTAAGTAACACAATTCTCCCTGTCTCTGTTTATTGCATTATGCATAAACTCTGCTATCCGGGGAGATGAGCAGATCTTGACATGCTGTGACAAGCTGCCAAAGTTCCTGCAAATGGGAGGTTCCTGAGCACCCACAATAAATGAGGACAGCCCACACGTGCTCCTAATGAAGCGAGCATGGTGCCACGCAGAGCGCCCGCAATCTGCCTCCCTTGTCACCCGTGCGAGGCACTCCAGAAACAAATGAACAAACGGCTTATGGAAATGCCTGGCAATGGGAGAAGCACTCAGGCTCCTGCAACAGTAACTAATGTGAACTCCTACATCTCATATCAGTCATTGTTGCTGCTTTAAATCAGAAATTAAATGAGCAGTCACAGGCCTGAGCCTATGAACATCTAAGGGTTTAAACAAACATACTCGTTAGGATGCCATTTGACACTGTGTATTTTTGGGGGTTGAGACCATAGTCTCTCATTTCCTTCTTAGGCTTTCTGCCTCATTACATGCGCTAAAAACTGGAAGCTAATTAGCTGCTTGCATAAAATGGAGGAGAGATGAGGGAAGGTGTGACAGAGACAGGTGGCTGTCATAGGGGAACATCTCTTTGCATAAATGCTGATATTCATTCACAGGCTACAGAAAACCTTGTCCCCGAGAAAATACATGCCAGATGCGAAGCACGTGATACTTGCTCTGCTCCTCTGCAGCGGCTTCCCCTTTGCAGACCCTGGTTAATTATAACTTTGAGGAATAGCAGCCTATAATCACGTACATAGAAACTCATTTCTCTTTAAATGAAACCTGGCTAACGGTTGCTTTTTACTGGAACAATTTTCAAATAAACAAGCTCTGAAACTTAAAAAGGATCTTAAACTCCATTAAATAATACAGTTCCTTCACAGGAATTTCTCCTGGGAAGGGATGTCTTCTATTCAAGTGCCATGTTATGACAAGCATGACAGACTTGATAGCGATCTGTTCCAACTCATGACATTGCTTAAATTAGGTTAGATAGAATCTGTACAGGCTTTCTAAGGAAAGCTCCTCTGGGTGAAAGCACTATTATTTTTGTTAATGGCTGTGAATTATGATTTTCTTCTCCTAGGAGTCATAAACTATGTTGCTACACAGTAGTACATCATGTAATGTATGTAATACATGATTCCTTAGTAGGGGAGGAAACTATTACATTTGCATACATTAGAGCCAGAGTTGTAATCAGAATGTGTTTTCCCACTTCCTTCATTGAATATTTATGGATTTCTTTCCCACTTCCCCTTCTGCTGCATGTGTCTCCTTCTTGACCTGGTGTCCTGCTCTATCTCATTCAAACTTTGGAAGGGTACATGTTTATGGCACGTTCCTGTTGCTTTGCAAACACCGTGTGACTGGTTTCCTTTCAGATTGCTTTCTAAGCCTCACACACGCTCCCATGCATATGCAGCTGCAGCCGCAGCCATGTGAAAAGACAGATGGAGGCAGAAAGAAACTTAACTCCACCGTTATGGGCTCACGAGCATATCAGGGCTCTAGACAGCAGCTGATGACACCAAGGACACTTGCAGGTAAACAAGGGGATTTAAGGTTGTAGCAACACCTGAGCAAGCTCAGAAACACCACAGCCAGCAAGTGACAGTTTATACCTTCAAGGGCTGCCAAACCATGGCTATGAGATAGGACAAATTAGCCCATCCTTCTGTTTCAGTCCTCTTAGCATAACATCTCAGCACCGCCATTAGCAGCAGGGTAGAAAGGCACAGAGTGATGCATTCAGTGCTGTGCTACTGTTTTCAGTACATTACATACAATTGTTTCGAAGGGCTCAGATCTTCAAAGGTGCTCTTGGGCTCCTAAGTCACTAAGGTTTTATGCAGAAATCCTGCTCAGCAGTCTACCAGGCAAACCCACACTTGTATTTTTCCACATCTTTGATCATTCATGTCTTGAATTTAATAAAAACCATTCAAGTGTAAACCCAGGTCATTAGGAGATAGACTTAAAGGGTTTGTTCTGAGCTCACATGAACACACCTGTTTTCCCATCAATAAAAAGCAAGCTGAGAGAAGACTGACACCCATTTGTAATTTGCAAAGAGGAGCTGGAGGCCATCTGAGCAACTCGGACAAAAAGAAGCAGCAAGTACACTGATTTTGATGCCACACATGAGCACAGAAACAAAGCAGCAAAGCTGGAAGACTCTCAGAAGCATCAGAAGGTAATATACCACCAGGACAAATTAACACTCAGGACTTTGGAAGAAATTCCTCTCGAATGTTATAAAGCAACAAGAAGTATATAAAGTTCAAAAAAATGCTCTTTGTTCTCAAGTACACAAACCCACACCTGGCCCATTTTGCTAATTACAGTATATGCAACCTGTCTAACAACACATCTCCAGTCTCCCCTCCTGATAACATTTGTACAAATGTCTGAGGTTAGAGACAAAATGAGATGTCAAGTGAGACATCCCCCACTGGTTTCTGAAGCACTCAGACACTGACAAAAGTGACTGATTATGGATACGGTCCCAAACACACCGATGCTGATCAAAATAGAGCAGGCCTTCTCGATGTCCATCATGTTGGCAAAGGCTCAGCCAGGTTAAAAGGAGGTTTCGCATCCATGAGTCAAAGGCTTACAGTAATAACAGGCTGCACATTCAGCACTGAGTTACTGTTAGTGCAGGGAGGTTAGAGAGAAACTAAGAGCATTTCTTACTGACTCAAACCAATTTAAGCTCAGGTTTCTAGAGTGACACGTTGTTATTTGTTAGGACGAGAGATCATTCAAGACAAACTTCAACCTCGCAGGCAGCCTACGGGTAGCACAGCACGCAGAGATGGGCAGGGGCTCGTGTTTGTGGAGAGCAGGAGCTGAGAGCACTGCATGGTTGTAGGCCACCGTCACCGAAGGGACACATAAAGATCTCTGTTGTGCCATATAGAAATATTCACTATGTCAGAGGACATTTATTGCTGGGCTGCCAGGGAAGAGCTGCTTTTGCTCCTTTTCATTAGAGTGAGGGTGGTTACAATGTGCTATTTCTGAGTGCGTGGGGAGGAGGATGAGATGGCATTACATGGTACTCCAAGGGTTTTAATGCATAACCAAAGAGGTATTCAGAACTGAAAGATGTTAGGTGCCTAAAAATGCAGAGAAGCACATGGGCCCTGATCCTTGAGGAAGAAAGTTTTTCCTGGGTAGGACCTAGGGTGATTTCCAAGTGTTCCCTGTCAAGGGAAATGCAATGACAAGAGCACAGCACCTCTCTGCTTTGGTGCTCTCTGCATCTTGAAGATGCAGAAATGTCTTTGCAGAACTGGTCTTTGTGCTAAAGAACAGTTACAAAACTAAAAGGGTAGAAAAAAAATTGAATAGGATGTTGCAATTTCTGAGTCATCGGGACAGGCACAAAACAAAGAGTAGCAGGTGATTTTACTTTCTACATTTAAATTCATGACAAGTTGACATTAAAAAAAAAAAACCAACAGCGTAAAAAGCATTTTGAAATAACTTTAGTGCCTCTCTTCCCACATGGGACACTAGCCACAATGATCTAATAATTACATTATAGTCATTTACCATCCTGGGATGAACAGACGACACCACTCCTCTCCTACATTCAGCCTCAGAAGATCATTAATGTAAAGCAAACAAGGAAGGAACATACTTTAAACCACTATTCAAACTCACAGTCCCTAAAGGAGGAGGTGTCACATACCGTTGTACAGACGTGTGTTCTGAATACCCACTTGGTTCAGGACACATGCCATTACAATTGCAATGTGTGGGCAAGTTTGTAATTGTATTGTATCATGATTTTTCAGTTGATAAACGGCAGACTTCAGCCTGCAGTGCTGTCAATTTAGCATCTTTATGAAAACAACATTTATTTTCAAAGAGAACTAGATATTTATGGCTGATAAGTGTTATTTGATCATTTTTATTAAATTAAAGTTCATACTGCATGCTCTTCAAACTACTCTATAAAATTACACTTAAAGCAAAAATGATGTACATAATAGACAAACTAATACAATCCTCACTCCTTAAAAGTACTGCATGGGTATTATTTAACCATGATATATGCAAATCAAATGCAAATTAAAACCAGTGGGTGTGGTGCATATGCAAATTTCAAACCCTACCCACTCCCAATTTCCTCTTCATAAACTGCCTACAGCTATAACTCTCAGAATTTATGAGCTGCTCAGCTTCTAATACAATTTTTGTCATTGCAATGAGGCAAAAAGAATGGAAAATGATACAAAGTCAACCTACTGCCATATTCCCCATTCCTCTTCAGGGATTTGGCCACACAGAGAAATGGTGCCTTGAAGATGGCCAGGCAAGGCATAACACGGGAAGGTGTGAGTACTTGTGAAAAACCCCATACACAGAGAACACCTGAAGTTTTCTGTGTTATCCAGCAGAGAGCTGAGACACTGAGAGGTGGGTTCATACACGGAAGACAGCATGAAGTAACACTGCTCCTTCCGGCAGCTCACGGGTACAACTAACCAAGAAAAAATCCTGCAGCTGCTGTATATCTCATACCCACTGCTCCAACCTTCGTCCCTCTCGTTTCCATCAGATGTAGCCCACTTTGCTGCAGAAAAAACCACTTTTGTCAGCATCTCCCCATGGTTTCAGTGCAATCTGTCTCTGTTTTCCATCAATAATGTGAAATTACAAATTCCATGAAGAACTCTATCACACCTCTACCTAGAGGGCATAGTTTTTACGTTGCGAAGACTTAATTGCCTGGATTTAATTATTATAAAAGCAGATCCCAGGCTTCTGGACAGAAGTATTCCCTATTTCTAACTGAATTAACATTTTGGGAAGTCTTCACACCAAAGGTGTGACCTGGCTGTAGAAATGACCTGTGCTTGGGGCACACTCATTTTGCAGGGGTCAGTATTTTTCTGGAGGAAACCTGGTGGTCATCCTCCTGGCTGACCTACCTGCCACAGACACAGGACATCCAGCACTGAAAGGGACATGCCCACAGCTTGAACTGAGCCCTGTAGGAGTGTGTACTTTAAACCCAAGCCTCTACAACACTGGTCCCAGAGGGAAATTTTCCATACGCTAGACCGACAAAGCATTACAAACATTCTCCTCCATCTTCTCATGATATTTGAAGGCTCCTTGCCTTTGATTTCTTTGAAATTTTCTTTTGCATCATTTATCTGAACGTTCTCACAAAGTCTGTGGGGATTTCCACCCTGTGACAGCCTCACCGCAAGATTTCGCAAAGAGTGGCTTCATTCCCCTCCAGGGCCCTCACCAGGGAACCAAGGCATCAGATTTAGTTGCAAAAGACTTGATAACAGAGGAGTAGTCTCCCAGACTGGGCAGACTCAGACTTAACAGGGGAGTTGTTCCTCTATCCTGGCACGTACACAGTTTCAGAAGCAATAGGATAAAGCAGCCCCAGAGCATCTCCTCCACTTTTCTTCTTTCCATCTCTCATCATATAAAAGGAAATTGGCTATTTTTCCACACCTGTATTGGAATCATTGCATTTGTCATCAGGACCTTTCCCTGAGGACATACCTCTAGATACACCTTCTTTCTGAAAACAGTTCCCCATCACCACCCACAGCAAATCTGAAGAGCAAACACTGGTATTTACTGATTAAGAGAAGGAGGGTACCACCCAGCCCCCCTGGGCACAAACACAAAACTCCCTTCAGTAGATCAGCCTCCCCACAAAGAGCAGAGGTTAACCCAGACAGAGCAGGAGGAGGGGAAAGGACAGAAATGGAGGCTTTCCTAATCCCACTGATTGAGGGCTTGGAGGGAGAACAGACCAAAACACACAAGACAGGTCAGTAAATCTGTCCAATTCAGAGGTCCCTCAGGACTCCCAGCTGTAGCCCACCATTCACAGCTATGGTGACCGAGTGTATTTGTTAAGTGTGATTACATTTTTCTATTTTTATTAGACGTTCACTAATCACATGAGCCTGTCACAGCCATATAGAAGGAACATTTAATATGTAGAACAGTGACGGGCCTCAACAAACAGAGGATTAAATAATTAATTTCAGTTCTGAGTAAGCAGCTCCATGAGGCACAAAGGAGAGCCTGCTTTTTACTTCAAACTCAATGAAGGCAAATCTTGTGTTCTGGAGACAGGGAAAGCTGCCTTTTCCTCTGTGAACTCCTTTTGGAGATAGCACAGTTTCTCTGAGTCTAGAGTAGCCTGGAAATCTCTGCACCAGAAAAGGTATTTGAAGAGGAAATCAAGGAAAAATGCAGCTCTGAGCACAATGTGCATGAAGCCCCATCTACAACAAATAGAACATCCTAATTTGTGACTGCAGACCTCAGAGTAAAATGATCAAAGGCAGTGTCTGATAGCACAGTATTTGTGACTTGTTCCTGTCTGTTCCATTCCCAGCTAATTATCCCTTCCTTAAGTGAACAGAAAACAGTTTAATCTGTTTTTGCAAAGCTCATTCCATCAAATTAGTCAGCAAGGTACACTTTCACTGCTGGTAAAACCTATACCTAGGAACTACTGAAGACAGTAAAGCCAGCTCTCAGTGTAATATTTTCTATTTGACAAACTCAACCAGTTCCTCCAAGGGGGGAGGAACAAAATGTGCAGAAAAATGCTCAGCATACACCACCTTCACCTGGCACGCGAATCACTTGGCTTTCTGCCATCCACCTTCAGGTGCAAAGAATGGTAGTAAGCATCCAACATACCCCCTCCCGTTTCCCTAGCGACAAACAAATCAAAAACCCACCACACTTTTTTCTCTCCCCTGCCCTCTTTCTGTGCATGGGAGCATGGGATTTCCCAGCACTGATGGTTACAGCTCGCCAAGACTGCCATCTCATACAAGATGTGATCCTCAGCCTTTCCAACATTTCATAATATATGCTCACTCATACTAGGGATTATGTATCTCCGGTGAAAATCACACAGCTCCGCAGGGATAGAGAGTGCACGCAGCTTTTGGATTAGCAGGGTTATTCACCATTTAGGAGTGTCTTCGCCTATTCTTAGCCTTGGAAGGTAGCAAGAAGGAACAGCTCCTACCCAAGGAGTGGTCTCCTTGGAGTATTAGCAGTTCTGCACTTTGGGAGCCATCGTTAGCAGTCAGCACTTACTTTATCAGCTGCTGTTAGGCTGCACCTGTGCCTTGGTCTCATGAGTCTATCAAAGTAATAATCCACCTGACATCTCCTCAGTCTGCTGTACATTTTATGGTTTTATAGCTTATTCCTCTATAACATCACTATATACATGCACTTCATGTGGGCTGACCTTGAGAGGCAAAAGCTACTGTTAGATAACTATATCCATAAAATCAGCTCAGTCTTTGTGTCCCGTTGATCCCTCTCCATATTGAGCCTAACCCAGGTCTGGCTGAAACTCCTGGGAAACCTCTGGCACTAGACGGATTTCTCTTTATCCTGTCTTCATGCTTCTCTGACCAAGTAAGCTGTGGTGTGACTAAGCTTTTCTTATGAAAACAATCCTTCCTTATTTGGAAATAAATGTAAAGCAGTGAATTAGGGAATTACAGAAGACAGACCCACAGGGTGACTGAAAAATGTTACCCAGTCTATTCCCCCAATCCCAACAGAGGACCATATCTACTTAAACTATTCATGAAAGATCTTGTTTAAGCTATTCTGAGAATTTCCAGGGATGAATCCTGCTGCAGTTGTATTTAGACATTTTTTTATTATTTGCATGGTTTTGTCCTTGCACAGGTTTTTATATTAATTCTAGCTCTATGGAGTGAATCAAGTTAAAAATCATTATTATTGGGAGGTGGTGACGGGTGGGGTTTGCATTAAGCCAGTGTGTAAAATACACAAGACACTGTCAAAACAAATTTGGAGCCTCTTTGTCTGCACTTTCCAGTCTGAAAAGATTCCAAACTATACAATGCAAAACACACACAAAGTTGGAAAGTATCCTATGGGGAGAAATAATGAATAAAACAATTTGATGCCTTTCCAATCTGACAAAACAAAGAAACATTCTGAGCAGTGGTTCTTGGGGATAAAAATCATTCAGCTTTTCATTATATGTGTTAATTTATGCTTTACATATTTTAGAAAACAGTAAATTTGTAACTTGAAAACCTATTACATCTCACTATAAGTGTCATTAATGCAATGCACAGAGAAGCATTGGTAGACCTAAGCACCAAGGGTGGTGCATTTGTAGTTACTACCAACACTTGCTACTTTAGCTTGGCATGGTGTTTTGCTGGATAACTTTTTTCCTACCCACAGATGGCCATCTCCTTCCCAGCCACAGGTCTGGCCTCAGTGACATCACTGGGAGGAAGGTCTTAGGGCATTTGGCTCTATCACCTTACAGGAACATCCAGCCATTTGAAGTATACTTTACTTCGTTAAACCAGTAGCAAACAGCTAAGGAACAAACACAAATCTCCTTATACAGAGTCTAATAAAGCAGAGACAAGCCAGCCCCTCCAGGGCCTAGGAACTGGAAACCATCAGGGTGAAGTTTCTGGAATACCATCGCCCTAAACCTTCTAAATCCGCAGAAAATATTTCTTCCAACTGCGCCATATGTTGAATCAGTTTTGAAGCCAGTTGCTCATTCTGCAACACCATTAAACAAAAGAGAAGGGGAGAAAAAAAGCTTAATGTTCTAGCAGCTGACTGCAAGATCAGATGCCAATAAAACCAGTCAGATTAGACAGGATTTTAGTTTGATCGTTGCATTTAGTTGTGATCGCATCATTGAGACATGATTCAATGATGCTTTTGACTCTTGAAAAGATTTTCACCTTTGCTCCTTCTCATCAAAAAGTCTCAATTCACACTCCAGGATATATTTTAGTATGTACCAGACAAATAAGGAGAAGAGGTTAGCTGTTTTTCAGTTTCAGATGCAGAAAGCATTCCTGCATCGAATAAGCAGAATTAAAAATAAAAATAAGAAAAGAAACAAACAGACAACAAGCTGGAAAATAAGATTATCAACAGCATATTCTCCTCTGAATAGAAAGCCTTCTGACTCCAAAAAATTACAGATTGGTTGCCTACCACCATGTGGAAACTCCATATAGAGACATTCAGCTATAAGAAAATGCATAAACTCATTCCTATTTTGAAAACCATTTTATTATCTGGATTTTCTTATAAGGCAGACATATTTTGCATCATATTTTCAACACAAAATCAGAAATCTTGTATTCTGGAAGCACTACAAATGAAGCATGCTATTGGAATAATTACCAGCTAATGTGAAAAGAGATCAGAGGTTAAACTATACACCAGCACAGTTGAGAACAACTGAAACTGGTTTGCCTTGCAAAGAAGCCTCAATGTGTCCCGGGCAAGCAAACCAGCCAGAGAGAAATTCATTGCATGTTATCTGCTCCTGTTTAGGTAGCCTCACCCCATCTACTCCCTTTATACCTACCAAGAAGGTCACTCTATAACCAGCAAAACAAATAGTTGTGGAGAAGTGTCACCTTATTAATCATGTACATATGGCTCTTCCTGGAAAAGAAACTTTCACCTATAAACGAACTGAAGTTTATGTTTCTGGACTCCAGCAAAGTTCAGCCCATCACACATGTCAGATTATTACAACTTCTGAAAAAATAAAATAAAAATTAGAGTCATTATATGTGAGATTGATGACTTCCCTGCCTGATAAAAGTCAGTGAAGAATAAAAATACGCTACTATAAAAAGAAGTAAACAATACCTTTTCCAAAAAAGCCAGGATACAAAATAAATATTCAAAAAAGCAAGTCTTCAAAGCACTTCTTTTAACAATGAACAGTTTCTTCGAGCTTTTCAAAAGCTGATCCTTGATCTTGAAGATTCTTACACACGTTCTTCTCTTACCACCTCCCTGCTACCTGCCAACAGCATCATGTTGGCCAACATCCTGTATATCGCACAGAGGGAAATAGCGTGTGAAACAACACAGACAGCTCTGCTGACACCCAAAGATGTTCTTTTGGTCACCACCATCCTTACCCTCCTGAATCAGTCTGCAGCCTTTGATACAAAGATTGAAGAAACTATTAATAGCGATATGTACCAGAAGTAGACGGTTCATCCTCAACATAATTGCTGGTGTCCAGCAAACCTGAGTGGAGACAGGTTCTGTTCTCCCTTCCTTGAACAGCCTATATACATCCACATAATCCTTCCTTCTCGCCATTAATTATGCAAGATGATTGGGAGAGATGGAGAGGTGCTGCAGGCTTGGTTACCAACAGTCTGCAGATGACAATCAGTGTCCTCATTCTCCACAGATACAACCATTAACAATAAGAGCACGCCAGAACACCTCCAGGAAAATAGCTCTTGAAGAGGAGCAGATGGCTTGAACTGAATCCAGCAAGGCTGAAGTGAATGAATCCAAGCACAGGCAAAATGCAGGATGAGAAGAAGGATTTCTTTAAACAGCTCATGGAAACATCATCTCCCCCTCTGTGGAAAAGCATGCTGCCCACATTTGTCAAAGCTACGCCTTGGGTCTGACACCTTGCAAAATCTGGCTGCTTATGTGGCATCAGTAATCCATGAATCTATCACCTCTGGGCTGGATTATTAAACTCAACGTGTTTTGAAGCTCAGTGTGGGAACTGTACACCAGCTCCAGCTGGTTGGGAATGGGGAACAACTGCTTTTTCTATGGCTTATGTTGCCAAGGGCATATTTGGTTTGTGCTCAAGTTTTTCCCATAGCTCCCAGTCACCATCTGATGCCAATTTAAGGCCCCAGTCCTATTTTTCAAAGCAATTAGTGCCTCAAGACCCAACCATATCAAAGTCTGAATTTTCATCCATGAACCCCCATGGCAACTGTGTTCTTTTGAGAGGTCTTAAAGCTCAGAACAGAGCTGTGAAGAAGATAGGCCCTTTTTGTCAATAACTATGGAATATTTTTCTAGTAGAGATCAGGCAAATCCAGATTCTGATACACTTTAGGCATTATTTCTTCAAAGTGGATTTACTTAACTTGAATGCACAGCTCAGATAACTCTTTCATTCCAAAACTCTTCCCACCTTCCTCATCATATCAACTGTCATGAGTTTCTACTCCTTTTGTGAAGAACTGGAAAAGGCTCCACAAAGTCCATTAGACACTTAACACTGCCACTGAACTTACCCACAATGTACTGATGCTCCAGCAGTTTAATACCCTTAGAGAAAGTACAGGAAAGCAAGAGCAGGAAGAATGTGCTGAATGCAATTTAGTCTGTGCTTCAATACATCCTTGACAATTTTTTTTGATGACATACTGTATCAGAGAGGAAGTTAATTATTTTCATTTGGTATACATACACTACCTTCTCGCATCTGGAGGTTTTGCAGCTTCCTCATGTGAATTCTTTTGTTCATTCCTCTCATGACTTACAAGTTGATTCGGGAAGTTTGTTATTTACTCCTCCTCCAGCTCAACCATCTTGACAAGTGCCCAGGGCAATGTTATCCTACCTAGTGTACTGGTGTGCAGGAAGACTGATTTGTCTCCAGTATCAACTAGTAGAAGTACCAGGTTTATTTGCATTGAAAGAAGTTTGGTGTTGCATATTTTTAAGCATTACAAAGGGACAATCTTTTGCAAATGGACGCAATCTTATACATGGTATGTGTGTTAAGCCAACTTCAAAATGCAGTTTCTTCAGGAACTGCATTTTTTCACAAGGGTGCTTTCACTAGACTCAACCATTCTCCTCCTATTTTGTTCCCCCCTTCCCAGAACATCCCGGTCCCACTGAACTTTCTTAGCACTGAGTCCTGCTAGCGGTAGATGCAATTATCTTGCTGTTCCCACCAACGTCCATGGCATCTGTTGTTAAAAACACACTCAGAGTAGCACAGGCAGCCCCTCACATTCATCATATTCTGCCCTGACACAGACAAGATTAAAGACCTTTCAGTAATTAAAGATGGAAGGATGTCACTGAAAGGTACAGGGTAGCTGGAGAAGGTGAGTTATCCAAGTGACATATCTATGATTCTCTTGTCTCTTCAGACCCCTTGTTCTGAAGGCTACTGTTTGTAAATAAAGATTAATGAGAAGAACAGCACTTAAGTGCACCTGATCATAAATCTAGGAGAGTTAGTACACTCTCTGACAAGATTAATATATTTTATATCTGACACTGTCTGTGTAATGCTCTGTGTTCGATTTATTACCATCTCAGACCTGAAAGTGGAGCATGGATTTACTTGCAGTGCAACTTTTACTTTTTGCAGAGTGCTTCATTTACAGCTCTATATCCAGTTTTTTCCCTCTTGAGGTTATTTTCATTATGAAAAAAACTTTTTTTAACATAATTCCAGTATAATTATACTTAAACAACATATTGGCAAAAAGCCACTGAAGAATGCTGTTAATTAGATCATGAGGACAACAGGCTGGGAATTTTTTGAGGAAGCATATCAGAAAATGCCATTTCACCTAAATCAAAACATTTTATAGATAAAGGATAGTTCCAAAATTTTTTATTTAGGAAAAAAAATTCTAATCTAAACCACTTTTTTTATATACTATTTTACTTGAAACAGACTGCATTTCATATAGAACGGCTTTCTTCCTTTGAAATTTATAATCAGCAACTACTTCTTTTAAATTCAAAAAAGTCTGAACTCAAACTACAGAATCGCTATATACTGAAACTGAACAAGTCCCCTCCTCTGAAATTCCCCCAGCTAATGAATGAAATTTGTTGAGATTTTGGTCTTCTGCCTTATTTTGAGAAAAAATATTTTTCAAATCTTGAGTTTCTCATAGATTAGAAAAGACAATGCCCATTGAGCTGTAACAGATAACACAACCTCTATGAGAAACTGTAAACCACTTGGAACAATTCCTTTAGCAGAGCTTCAGGCATCCAGAAGCTCTTGACCATGGTCAGGGAACACGCTGATAAACTGTTCCTCAAGTTGTCTCCTTAGTGAGCTAAACACACCTGGGATCAGCATCAGACATTGCAGAGAAAACTCTTTTGCACAACGGCTGCACGCTGACAGTGACGCTACAGTGTAACTACATACCAAAGGTAATACGATCCAATGGATCCCAAGTAGCTGAAGCAGCATGGAGCAAGGAGAAATAGGATTCAGTCCTGGTGAAGGAACTTCTCACTTGTTGCTTCCTCCCTGTTTGCTTCTTCTGGAGCTGCTCCTGTCTTGCTCCTGTGGCCCCAGTGAGTCGCCCCAGGCATGATGGGGAAAGGAAGGGCTGGTGGCACATCTCCTCCCATGGTCTGTCCCCCATTCCAGGACTGTACTTTCACAATCATGCGTGCCAAACAAACAGCTCCCATCCCCTCCTGAATCAAAATCAGAGCTAGAGAGTAATCAGAGGCCCCCAGTTTTATTCCTCTAGAGAGCAACATGTGGGCATATATTGTCCATCTTTCACATTGCTCCTCTAATTCACATCAGAACTCCAGTGGCCTCCAGGCTGACATATGCCATGAGAAGGACACACATGACTGAAGCTAATTGCTCTCCCAAGACTCACCCCTGTTCACAGTTCCCATCCTTACATGATTTTATTCTCCTTTGCACACACAGCCATGCTCTCATCAGTTCCTGCACTCTGCCACAGCATTTCCTAAAGTCAGCACCCTACCAAAAGTTTACTTCTCATTATATTTCTTGCTCTTCAGTGCCACTGTCACCTCCTCCCACCACACCATATGTTCCTCATCTCTTCCCTGCTGAGCAGTCTCTGGTCTCTGAAATCTGACAGCTGAAATGACCTCCCCCTCCTTGGCCCCAGTTCTGTCTCAGCAGAAGTCAGTGACTGCAGTTGGCGTGCTCCGCTCTCCTCAGGAACCAGATCCACACCTGCAAAGGACAGTAACAGCAAGTCCTCATTCCCAGCTTTGATCTACTCCATCTCCTGATTCTGTGGGCTTTTGGCGACACAGAGATCTCCTGTTATTTGTCTATGGAGCACTTAGGCTGTGCCTCATATCTGATTGAGGTCGCTGGGTGCTTTCAGAACAGAGATAGCTAAACCTGCTCCCCATATTACCTCTGACTAGCCATTTCCAAAGCTTTTTTCCACCAAAAGCTTCTAACATAGCAAAAACTCTCAAAGAGATTCTCAAGATACAAGGTCAGAATCTTGCCCATAAATAAACCAGTTACTCCCTGTTCGTGCTCCAGCTCTGCAGCCAGGACTAATATATAAAGCAAAGTCAAGTTTTCTAATCTTCCACAGTATAAAACACCCAGCAATCAGAGGCTTATTAGCAGATAATGATTTACTTTCTACCCACCAGCTATTTGCAAAGATCATCCACTCTCCCTGTCTGAAGTACCGTCAGGGTTTCTCCATAAGTCTACTCCATTTATCATTAGAGGGATTTACACTGTAAACGGGACAGTTGCATTACTAAGTCTAATTATACCCTGAGAAGACAAAGCACCGTGTGCCTACACACTGCACTGGAATTAGAAGTCCAGGTAGAACAGAAGAGAGGGTTTTAATTAAATAATGTCAGTTACCTTTCACAGAAAGCCTACGATTTAATTTAAGCGCACACACAGGAAGAACAGTAGGTCAAGCACCTTCCGCATCTTGTGAACTTCAGGCCTAGTGATTGCCAAACACAACACAGTCATTTCTGCCCACCTGCCTCACATTTCTGTTTAGAAGTACTTCATCCCTTTTTTGGCTTTCTTTCCTTTAATTAGGAGTAAGAAAAAGGTTGTAGTGACTTCATAGCATGTCAGATTTAATCTGCATAAGACCCCACCACATGTTGGGGGTGTGTGTGGCAGGAGTTTTTAATAAAGGATTACAGACTGCACCTGCTGTGGCTGAAATATTGTGAGCTTTTTCTAAGCTCTGGGAGGCCTGCATTAGGTTGGGTTTGACTTGAACATTTATTACTTATCAACCTTTGGCATTGGGACGGAGTCTGAAGTACGGTGATGATGCCAGCTGATTTAAATTGCCAAAAAAGTGATCAGGTTGTTTGCACAAAACCAGATAAGTGTTTGTCTTAATGGCTGTTTCAAAGTCGGGCAGAATTCCTTTGCCCCAGACAACATATTTTTTTGTTCCCAGATGTCATCAGATAATGACTTTTATGCCAACAAGTTAATTGCAAAAGCAAAGCAATGCAAATATATACTGAACTATAGTCACGTCTTTTCTGTAACTGCTTCAAATTTAATGTAATAAACAGAGTGTTTTGTGAAGGAAGGTTGCAGATGCCATGAAAAATAAATGCTGTTTATGAGTGTAACCATCACCCAGCCAACTGATTTGCAAATTCTCCCCTTTGTTTGAACCACCGGTACTGCTCGTTGCTTACATCTTTCACAGGATGCGGGACATGGGGGTCAATTACTTTCTCCATCTAAAAGAGTTCAACCCAAAGCTCCCCAGCAGAGTCCTTCACCATTTGGTGTATGTATGGGACGGAGACCCTCACTCCAACCAGCTGAAGCAGCTCCAGGGTTAGTGAGGCAGATCAAGACAGCCCTGCACACTCTCCTACTGGTCTGAGAAGCCTCCTGCTCACACTTCTGTTCCATTTTCTCGTTTTGAGGTCATTTTAACTAAGACCACCTCACTATAGACCATTACTGACGTGCAGCTATTCAGTCTGGTTCAGCAGCTCTTACAAACCCTAAGTAGCAGCCAGCAAAAGAGCAGTTAAACAAATCACTTCACCTGAGTATTCTCAGCAGCAGGGCTGCAGAGCTGGACCTTGCATGTCCAAGTATGGCTAGGAAACAACTGCCTTTGGAGTGTTAGATGTCTCCTTTTGAATAAATCACTTGTCAGTTCATTGCCCACAGCTGCCAGTGTGTACCAGACTATTTACTGCATCCAAGCCATTTCCATTCTAACTGTACACAATAGAAGAGAAAGACATACTGAAAAAACACAGAGCAATGACAAGTGTTAATAGGGCTGCTATCCTGCTTTAAAGCAATTCTATTAACACATTATACTGCAGCTGAGGGTAATTATTTCCAAGGGAAATGGTTTTTGCGACCATGACCCACGGTAGGCTCTCATAATGGTGATTAAATTCACATGTGACTAATATACATAAGACATTAACTGAAGTTTAAGGATTTATTAAGATTTACAGAGACATCTGCAGGGCCACGGAAGAGAGTCTCCTTGGGCTGCAAAGTAAGAAAAGTTCCTGTTGCCCTATAAAGCTAAATAGATGAATTTCATCTTTTCAGTAGTATGTCTTAAATTAACACCTCTGCAAATCTAATATTTTGTTTAGTAAAAAAATGAAAATAAAAGGGTCATTGCTCATAATATTTAATAAAAGTTAACACTTCAACCCACCACTGAATATCAAGCTAATTTAGAAACACAGGGGAGGGGGATAAAAGAAGTAAGGAGCATTTAGATTCATTGCTTCTCATCTGGCATTATCTGTCTCTTCCTTACTGCAACCTGACGGCAACACAAGGTTATGCATTCAGTACTTCCCTGCCATGCAAACAAGCAAAGTACTGGTAAATATGGGATGCTCCTTATTGCTCTGCAGCATCCAACTGGCTAAGCCAGTGCTGGAGACTGATTAAAGCTAGTGGCTGATCACTCTGCCATTGGAAAATCTCCACCTCTGCCTCCCTTCTGACACTGGGCTCACCGTTATATGCCAGTCTGCCTGCCTTCAGCATGTAGTTACCACTGATCCAAATCAGTCCCAACAGGGACTATAAACAGAGCAAACAGCAAAAGTGGTAACACAAGTTATGCTGTGCCATGCACACTGCAGCATTAGAACGTAAAAGCCTTTCCAGCTTCATAAAAGGAAATCCTTTTATGGCTTTCCATAGTGGCTTGATGTGGTCTCTACAGTCACAGCTAAATGAGAACAGCATCAGCAAGCTAACAGCTTCCCATACGCTCTCAGGATGGCTATGCTGTGTCAGTACAGCATCTGGTTGCAGCTGTGGAGCTGTTGGCAAACCTTAAGCCTGTCCTTTATGGGAACCCATGCTGCAGCACCTGTCTGTAAGAACCAAACACTGTTATGAAGAGCTTCCCCCAGTGCACAATACCATAAATGTTCTTGAAGAACAAAATATGTTATTTTGAAAGGAAAAATGGCTCTCACCAAATTCTATCCATGCAACAGCAATTCAGGAGGCTTTAACAAATATCTTTCCACTGCCTTTTGAATGTGTGTTTATACACAGTTTGGATATGAGAAAGAGAAGGGAAAGGATAACAGAAGCGAGGAAAATTTGGATCTACATCATGGGTTGAATGAGTATAGATGTAGCTTTTACCACACAGCCAAGTTTTCCACTGCATATCCTGTAATGTCTCACGGTAGCTGCACACAGTCAATATTTGATAGACAAGTTGGCAAAGCTTCTTACATCTTACATTACCTACTTACTACACAGCAGACTGAGAGTCATAGGCAAACGGGCTACAGGAATCCACACTAGGCAGACACTACGGTCTGGCTTCTCCCTTGGACCTGTGCCTTGGGGACAGACTGGGAACAGCCAAGGCTTCTTAGCCCTCACTGTCATAAGCAATAAAGCAGAGAGGGATGTAATTGCTTTCAGACATTGATTGAAAACCTTTGGACTCCACCATTCACGCAGAATTTCTATTGATAAACATGCACGCTAGGATATCCACTGCATTCAAAAGACCATGAATTTATTCAACTGTCTTGTCATTCTTTGTATGTAACAGCCTCCAGCTGGATCTCTAATACAACTTCCACTGTAGGGCTCCAATTAACAGCAGAACCAAATTCAGCATTTCTCTCAAGCAGGTGACCCTCTCTCCTAGTCTTGTGCTTGGCCACTCCCTAAAATCAGCTGAGAGATGATCCCCATGATGCAGATTAGGACATTTATGGAGAAAAAAAAATATAAAGGATTGATTTTGCTATTCATCAAATATTGATTTTTCCTAGATTTAAGGATACAGTGAATCATACTCTAGAAAGTATTGTGCAGTGATAGAAAACATTAAGAAAGGAAAGAATTTAGTTTATTATTTTGGAGGCTACTTATTGAGCAGCGAGAACACCTTTGGCAGGCTCAGTAATATCACTACTTCATTAATAAAACCTCTAGAATGTCCAAAGCAATCCTTGAATTAAGAATCTCCTAAGGTAAAACGAATATTGTTGGAGGGTACAGAAAATGTTCCTGCCTGTTTCAGAGTTTATCTGACAGAACATAATTCTACATGCCTATGGATCACCAGATCAATGACCCAGGAACATAACTCTGTTGAAATATCCTTGACATGGTGAACATTAATGGCTTGGAATAGGCCTATAGGGTCTAACCCATCAATGCACCTGCAGCAATTCAGCAGACTGTAGCATCTCTAAAATTACCATCAGTCTATTAAGCCATAGGTCTACAAACGTACATCTCTCTAAAGGAGGAGCAAAGTCAGATTTGATTTGACAGACTGAAATAGCCTCATCAGAACTATTAACTAAAATATCTTCAGAGATGCTTATGGGGGTTTTAGATCACGTTGAAATTCCCACTCCTTTTACATGCCATGACTACAGAACTCCAACAGGATCCCTGAATGGATAAACCAGGATTTCATTCATGAAATCATGTCAACACAACACAGTGCAACCTCCCCACACAGCCCAGCCAGCCTTCCCCATTCATGACCATCAGGGCCTTTTCCTAAAATGAGGATGTGCAAAAGGAACTGAACTTGTCACATCGTTGCTTAATGCTTAAGGCCAGAGCCTTGCTTTGATGCAGTGGACAGACAGTTTTGGTGTGGCCAAGCCTCTTTCCTGAACCAAGAGGAAAGACCAACAGCTACAGCTTTCTGTTTTCACCCAGTTCAAGCCCATCAATTTCTGCAACTTCTCCTTTTTCCCTCTGCTCTTTCAAACACTTCTGCTCTTTCCTCCTCCACCTTGCCAATGTGTGATGTTCTCGGTGGATGAGGCGGAGGAGCAAAGCTTGGGAGTCAAAACCTTGGGAAAGGAGGAGTGACCAGAGGCGTGAGCAGTCCATGTGCCGAACTCACCTTGGCGCACTGGGGGCCACAGCGGCTACACTAAAAAGACTTCTGTCTCAGCGGTCAGTCACTTGCCCCCTGCTGATTCACAGTTCTTCATTTCTCATCATTGTTTGTCAGGAAAGGAACCTAGGGTGAAGAACCCTATGAAGGTCTTTATGACCTTCATGAAAGACAACCTGTTGCGGTGAGGAAGATAACCTGGTGGGTGAGTAAATGGAGAAAGAGCAAGGGCACAAAGGAGAATAGACACAACAATGACAATCAGAGCTATACCCAACCCACATTTTGAGGCTTTCTCTGCAAAAATATTTAGATATTTGGACAGAACCTTTCTCAAATGAAAGCTAAAATATTGATACATTCATCATAGATAAACATATTGTACCACAAATGCAGCTTTGTGAGCAGAGTCCTGAAAGATATTATAAACAGCTCAAAAATTTTCTTCTGCATAAACTCCAGCAGTCCCAATTTGTTTCATTGCTAGGCTTAATTTTCAATCATGAGGAAAAAAAGCTTTTGCTAAAAGAATGCAAATATCTGAGTGCTTCATAAAAGGAAGTTCCTTTTTTGACATGATTACCCCAATCTAATTAAAAACTATGTTTGTCACATCTTGGAAAATTAACTGTCTTCACACAGGGCAAGTGCTAACATTTGGAGAGGTCATGCTAAATTACTTATAAACAAAAAAAAAATTAATTCCTGCTCTAAGTACAAAACTCTTTACAAACCTAATTAAAGAGCAAAAAGCGGCGTCCTGAAGTGACTCTGAGATGCTTCTCACTTGAGGAACAGAAGTCTGTGTTTAAGGGAGCAACTCAGCACATTTGGGAAAGAGATGGAAAGCACAAAATGAATAATATAAAAGATGAGAGACAGGATTTTATGCAAATGCATTATGAATACCAATACACCCCAACACTAGAACAGTGAGTGCATCATTATTGTGGAAACTAGGGGATTGGCTTTGTTGTCATTCAATGCCAAAAATCAATGCTTGGTATCCTTTTCTCATGACACTGTTATAATTCATAAATTATTAACTGGAGTCTTTTGTAAAAAGTTCCTGTTTACAAGGTTACTCTGTAAGTTAAAATGTTTGTTTCCCCTCAGATCTCTACTGTAAAGCATCTGTGGGTAGATTTACATGATGAAGTTGATAGATTTGTATTTTGACAGTACATCTGTCATCTTCGCTTCATGTGTCAAGAGGTCAGGTGTGCACTTGGTGTTATCAGGCAGCTCATTAGTGTCCTGTGGGATATACTACCTCGTCTGCTTTAAGTGACAAAAAACGTTCTTTTTAGCCCTTGCTGCAAGAATTCACATCCCCTTCACCATTGTTTGTATATTCCTACTGTCAGAGGATTGGAACAAATTTGTAGCACACATACAGAGAAAACATTTAGGGACACAGCACCATGGGGAGAGAAAACTCAGCTCCTTCACACCCCCCCAATCAATCTGGGCTGCTAAGGGTGCAGAGTACCCCAATGACCTCTTCTTTACAGGACCTGAAATACATATTTAGACACTCAGCACAGTCACATTACAACTTGCTCTGTCTCTGTCAAATGTGCGTTAACCACTGCCAACAAGCCATCAGCTCGTTGCTAATCACTGTTAGACATTTATGCTCTCTCTAGGGGGAGAGCCTAATCTATAGACTGCAAAAGCCATGGTCTAAAGTAGAACGAAGTAGTTTTCCCATTACTTCCAAAAACTGTGTGAAAGTTTTTGAAAGTAACTACCATTTCTGTACTCTTCCTACAATATTCCTCACAGATTTGCTAATGCCTCCTGCTGTCTGCAGGCACATCTTCAAAAGGCAGTCTAGAGAACATCATTGTGCATTCGTCTGGACCTGCATGAACTCATCAACTCCAGGAGTTTCATACAAATCCAACCGACAGCAGTTTAGTCCTGCAAATACCAGTGCTGTTTTACAATGCACCTATTTTATTTTGTTGGGACTTAAAGTAATGCATTTTACATTGATTTTACCACTGTAGTAGATTACTTTGTGGGCCACTTAATTTAAAGGGTAAGAAAACAGCTGACAGTTTTGCTTGCAAACCACTCATTCTAGTGAATTTTAAGCAATGGGTATATTTGCAGAAAAATGTGGTAAAGAAAATAATTGTCACGTTTCTGTAAACTAGAAAATCATTCAGTGCATGAGCTTGAGTGGATCTGCATACTACTATACAGCAGACAAACAGATTCTGTACCTATTTTTTTGTTACTTTTTAGGCTACTTTTCCACTGTTGCAATGTTCCTCATCTGTTTCCCATGGTGGCTGATGGATGGCATTGTAGATGTTCCTTTAAGGTGCATGAAAATTATTTTTCCACTTACTGCGGCTCTCTGAGGTCTCAGGTATATGAAGGCCACAGGCCAACTATCCTTGAAAAAATCTGTTGAATAACCCTTTGTATAAATAATATGGAGTATCTTGAAGTAAAGTTATCTTACCAATGTTACCTTGTTATTCTTCTGGCTCCCTGTAGAGATCATTTGTGGTGTGGGATGAACCTTGTCCCTCTTTAGCTTTCTTTTCATGTCTGAACAAAACTTTCCCTCTACTCAGAAGGCTCAGCAAGAAGTTTCCTGACTGGAAGGCATTTCTGTGAAAAACCTCCCTAATGATTCAAATTTAAAAAAAAAAAAAAAAGTGAAGAAAGTGCATCCACCCACAACCTTGAATTGCAGAGAACACAAATAAGGACTCTATAGCCAAGAGATGTGAGTGGGATTACCAAACCTTCACCCAATGTGCACATTAAAGAGCAGAAGAGATACCGGATTCCTACAATTTATAAATTTTTGCGTAAATGCCCTTACCAATCTGTGCAATCTCGTGTCAGTATAAATTGTCATGAAGTGAAATATAACTCTAGTGAGCGGACAAAACATTTGTGTTCCTATTTCTCTGCTGAGAAGTCTTCAATAACTAAATACCAAGATGTAAGTGGAAAGAGTCAGTTATGCAAAATTTCACTTACAAAGGTAAAACCCTTTTATACCCTAAATGAAAAAGTTGCTACTAGTGCTGGATTATCCAATGTCCCCAAATAACCACTACTTGGCAAGTACAACACAGGCAGACAACTATATAAGAGAAAGTCAATATATCTTTAAATGTTATTGCCCCACAGCTGCAACCTTCATAGTAGTTTAAGCTACCTCACTTTACTTCATATCTCCATAGACCATAAGTATGTCTGGCACCTGCATTTCAGCTAAAGACCAGTATCTTATTAAGATGCACTGCTTAATCACCTCTGATCTGACCATGCCCTTAGATACCTTCCAAAATGAAAAACTTCTATTGGCTAAAAGAGATTTATAAGTCTCTGAACTTTAGTCCCAGAAAGGTGTACAAAGACTGAATACACAATCTTCTTTCTTCATTGTATAGTATGGGCAAGAAGAGCGAATCCAGAGCTGACTTTCCACTTAGTCTTCCCTCATGTCTGCGCCTTTCACAGGCGCTACATCTCAAAGGACCAGAAAGCCATATTCATTTCCAGGGGACATCTTGGGCTGGTAAAATGTAACAATGGCATTTCACAGGCTTGAGACTCCACATTCAGTGTAGCCTGTAGTGATTTTTCTGACAACATTTCATTGACTTTCATTTTGTATAAATGACTGTAATAACAAACTTTTTAATCTATGCTACCAAAACGGCTCTTCTTTTGAGTGCACGTAATTTCTACTAGTATTAATGGGAATGTCACACACACACAGAGCAGGGTAGAATGGCCCCTGAAGTGTTCTAACAGCAATATTAATTTCTCCTGGTGGGTGACTTTGTCCTCATAACAATAATAAAGCTACAGTACTTTATAAATGCAAAAGGTCTCTTGAAGGTTGGTACAGGCTGTTATTCTAACCTGTTACCTTTGTGAATTTTCATCCAAATTAGAAAAATCTGGTAACTGAGGCATACTCCTACAAGGTTCTAATCTTTAAAGTACAAGCTGCAAACACTGCCTAGGCACTTTTTTATTTTTTTTCTTTAAAAAAAAAAAAAAAGATTAACCATTTAACAAGCAAGAGACACAAAGAAAATCTATGGAAGATATGCTGCTTATTCATAAAGGCATCATTTGGAAAAAACCTCCAACTTTATCATTGTCTAGATAATTCTGCTCTTGCAATAGGGATCTACTTGCTCAACTAAACACTAAGGTAATTGAAGTGGAAAATAGTACATACTCCACGTTTTCAGGTGTAGGAGTCTCATTTCCAGGCAGTGAGAATCCGTGCAGCCATAACCCTCAAAAAAACCATCCTCGTGAACTCAACATAACCAACATATTCCAAATTCCAAGGTGAGCAGATCCATTCTGAGTCTGCCCAGAATTATTACCATAAGGCAGTGCTTGGGGACACTGTGCTGCAAAAAGCAGTCCTTTATATGACATTTCTACAGTTTAGAGGCATTTATTTATCCTAAATAGTTAAAAGTTTGTTACAGGATCATCTATGTTTCAATAGATACAGAAGCATCTATTGTTATGACAAAAGTCTTAACTGTTCTCTTACCTCAGGGTCTGTTCAATCTGCAAGCAAATTGTTACACTTCAAAGACATTTTCTATTGTTGTAGATTTGTTATGAACTAACCCTTGAGAAAATTTACTGCAAACATAAAAATTTTATTCACTCTCTTTAGGTACAAATTCTAACACAAATCCTTGAAGATAAGAGACTTAGAGGTAAATGGAAAATGGAATAAAATCTATCATGGATTTAACAAAGTTGTAGGACGCAAGAGAAACCTTACAGGGATTTCTATTAAGATAATTTATTTTCTAGATAAAGAAAATTTCGTGTATCTGGTTTAATCTATATATCAAAGCATTTATTTTGATACCACAGATATTTCCTTATCTAAATGAAGAAGATAAGGATGGTGGTAAGGAAATGGCTAAAGAGTGAACAATGGCACTTTCTGTTCAAAACGAGATAGAGTGGAGTTCCTCACCAGTCAGTCTTGGTGGTGTTCAACCGTGGCCTTGCAAAAAGGCACATGGAAAATCTCAGCACAGGGCCCAGGCAGCACCTCATGACCTCAGCCTGGGAGAGTAACAACGGGCAACATTCCGCAGCACAAACTTCAAGGCCACTCTCTGAGGTAGAATCGGTAAGAACACACATTATCAGCCAGGAGGCATGTGCTGAAAAAAGCAAGCCTAGAATATTAGTCAAACACTTGCTGACTGTGAATTGCTAGCACGATGCAGCTATGAAAAAGGCAAAAGCAGCATAGGCTGTAGAAAGTGAAGTATTTGCAGCAGAGATGGGGAAGTGCTAATGACACTCTAGAAAACTGGCAATGGCAGATGTCAAACAAAGTGCATAATTCTGGCAATCCTCGTTCAAAAAAAGATGCACCTAAATTGCAAGTGATGCAAAAAAGGGTTACAAAGATAGGCAGAGAAAAAAAGGAGATAAAGAGGCCATGGTTATTTTAATGCCTACTGAAATGTCACCTGGGTGAAGGAAAATACATCAGGGTCATCCTAATGAGGGGAGAAAAGAACAGAGTTAAGTAGTAAGATATAGGTATAATCAGGACATGAATCAGTTCAGTTTGGATATTAGAATAATATCTCATCAGAGAAGTGAGGGTCTGCAACAATCTTCATTAAAAATTGTGTGGCAAAACATTGACACTTTAAGACCAAGAGGATTACTTTCTGCACCACACTAGGAGACAGTGCCTGCCCAAACAAAAGCCTGCACATGATGACCCTCAGGTTTTAGCCCCATAGAAGCTTAACAGTGGGGTGCAAACTGAAGTTTCTAAGAGATTGCAAGCATGCTGCTTACAAAAAAACTCTCTTCTAGAACAAGTAGACAAACATAAACCCAGTCATTTACTTAGAGAACACACCAAGAACCTGGGACACTGATCTCTTCTACTAACAGAGCTGCTGGCAAAGACTTTGATTTTGCTATTGCTCAGCAGAAGGACAACACTGGCGTCAGATGCCAGACAACAGCATTAGAAGCAGCAGCAATCCTCCAAAAAGACACAGGCATATATTACAGCATTTGTGCAACGAGTCAGAAAAAGCTGTAAATCAACCCAAGATCCTCTGGAACAAAGCTGCTTTAGGAATATAAAATCTCTGTCATGGGCTGAGGATCTAGGAAGACAAGTCATTCATTTGGGCTGTATTTCATAATCCCATGTTATCAAACTTAGTTGTAGTTTCCCCCCTTCCTCAGTGGCAGCGAAAGCACCTTGCAGGTGACTATTGCAAGATGTAATATACCGTATCCCTTCTGGGTATGTATGTTACATGCCTTAAATGGGAAAGACTTAATTAGACATAAGAAGTTTTGGGTCTGTTCTCAATTCTGCCACAAATCCAGTGTATGACCACTGGCAAGTAACATAGCTTCGTTGTATTTATCTTCAAAAAATAGAAAAACAATAACTTTTCTCTAAAATTCTTGTTTGTTCACTTGGAACATCTCAGCAATGGTTTTTACTATGCCTTTGTAGAGCACTTACCAAAATAAATAAATAAATACCAGTTATGGGTCAACATTGTACAAATAGCAAGTGAAAATGATCTTCACTGATGACACTGTTGAATACACATGCACAGAAGCGGTAGAAATAGTAAAGGTAATTTTAAAATTTAATCAGAAAATCAAAACAATGGAAAAATATTAGGAATGTAGAGCTCATTAGGGCAAGCAGATTCTATTAGCTGTTCAGCTGTCCAAGCACAGAGCAGAAAAATCTCTTGTTTACTTATCACCGAGTACAATGACCACTATGATCCCAGCTGTAATCAGATACGTAATTGAAAGTGAACTAAACCAGAGAAATCAAAACTAAAAAACACAGGGCCAGATCTTCCCACAACTGACTTCAATGGAACTACCTGGCTGAATACTCCCACTCACTCCAGCAAATCAAAAGCTAATGATTATTATTCTGAACAGCTTCACACTGCTGATGGTATCTTTCTCATAAATTAGAAAGCTTATGCACAATGACCTAAATTAGTACAATACACTTATTTTTTTTTTTTTTCGCTTTTCTGTCTATATAAAAATTGTACGTTGTTACCCTAATATTTACATAAAGCGTAACCATGAGTTCAGTATCTGGGTCAGCAGCAGTTCATCTGCATGATAGCCATCTGCATCGTTGCATTAGTCTGTTTCAATGCATCTTAGTCACTAAATGATGTAATGGGGAACAGACTGGCTACAGCTTCACCTCTACTTACTGTTCTATTTATGAAGACTGATGACAAAAAACTGTAACAGGCAAATAAGAAAAACAGTATGAACGCATCTACAATCATATGGAACAATTACGTGTCACAAAATGTAACCACTTGGAAATTCAGTCTGTCAAAGAACTGGACATTTAATTATTATAATCATTCTAAACAAGAACTAATTGAAACTGAAGATTCACTTGTATCTAGAATTCTGCTTATGAATTTTAAGTATGTTACCTATTAGGATACAACCAAAGCTATGAAAATCCAAACAAATTACTCTCCTTCCAGTAAGCCTTCCTTATGCAGTACAGGCATGCTCTCCTTTTTTTTTGAGGCATCTGAATGAATATTTCTAGCTAATGGCTAAATTCTTTACATATTCCTTGCCTCTTTGAATCTAGATATGGAATACTTTGCTATTCCCCTGGAGAATGGATTTATTTCAGGATGAGAAAAACTACGTCTACTTTCAAATTCTGTCTCTTCCTCATGCTTTCCTGCCATCACTTATGAATGTAAAAGTTAAACTACCTAGAACTATCTAAGGAAATAAATTTAATTGCACAGATATAACCAAAGTATGCCCTACAATAATTGCTACTGATTTATAAGTTCCATCCTTTCACCTTCATACAACCTTGATAGTTACTAAATTACAGTTGAAAACACACTAAGACATAATTTACTAACACTGTCCTTTCAGCTCACTTATCATTGGGATCAGATTTATATTTTTATGTTGTACTGTATGGGAGAAGTACCTCAGACAAATCCATAGAATCATTCAGGTTGGAAAAGACCTTTAAGATCATCTGTATCAGTTGTAACATAGGCATTTTCTTTCTATGACTCCCTAGGTTACATTCATGATGTAAATTCATTTAAAACAATTTCACATATCTTAATGTCATTAAGAAAGTCTTATCCTTGATGCACCGCAGAAGTACAGGTGTGTGTTTTCACAGATTTGTGTCAGGCATCAGATCCTTGGGAATCCAAGGTGCATTTCAAGTAGAACCAAATCTTCTTTCTTTTTCTTGTGAAATTAAAATGTACCATTCTGTATAGCAAAATCCACGTTCAGGAACTGCAGCCACAGTTGAAAGGAAAAGTATTGTCCTTTTTGCTGACTAGTTCTGCAACTTCAAAGAAGTCAATAACATCAACACAAAAAAGGGTCTCTGTGTAACAGCCACAGAACAGTTGCACATGTTATTGTTCTGGTAGTGACCCACAGGTTTATTCTTTGCTACCGTGTTACCTATAAAAGAAGAGGAAAGAGTTACCTACACAGAATCGATCAAACAAGGATAACAACATGTGTTTTGTTGCTGTAAAGGAACTGTGCACACTAATACATCATGAATGAACTTGCCCCAGCCATACCTATATACCTTGAAGAGAAGTAAATCTGTATGCAAATGTTAATTACATTATTATTCAATAGTATAAAGAAGATTTGCAGATAAAGAAACAGCTGTTCACTATTAGATTTGCCACCAATATCTCATGGAAACCTCCTTCTACTTTATTTTGCTTAGCATCATTTTCAACACCAATGCCTACAGCACAAGTGTACGACTTACATCCCAAAAGCTCATTCATGCAAACTGCTACCCATTCCCAGTGGTCCGTCTTATGGGAGGGAACTAGGGATCAGGCAGAAAAATGGTCTGCAGAGGGGATGAATTGTGCTTGCAGCAGAAGCCACTCCCAGATAGCACTTCTCCCATGGCACCCCACGGTCTCTTCCACTTAAAACCATACACAGACTCAGTCAGGTGCTTCAGGGATGTATGTGCGAGCCTTCATGCACAGAGTGCACAAACGCAGTGGATTTGGCTACACGGGGAGGAGGGGTCATATCAGATTTCCCATCCTGGGAACAGATGAGAATTGGCAGCCTGCAAGGAGGAAAGCTTTGTCAGCTCTGCTCTGTAGTGTTTAGATATGCTACAAAACTAAACAGATACTCATCATAAAGAAGTTTTATTTCGTTCCCTGAGGTAACTGATGTAAGATACAAGCTCTTTGGTTTTTAATGTTTAACTGTCCCACTCAGCTACTAACTATTCATCTAAATACTGAGTAGCGTCAGGAGTCTCCTGTGCTTCATATGCTTCAAGTTACTCTAATATTTTCACAAAATGAAAAGACAGAGGACTTAAAATTGATTAAATGGCATTTCCTCTTTCAGTGTATAATTAACCTGTGGAAGTCATTGTCCCAACTAGCACTGATCCCAGGGTCTTAAAAAGCTTTAAAAATTGATTAGAAATTTAAATGGTAATGAGATCATCTTTGGTACATAACATAGAAAAAAAAATTAATATGGAATGGATCTCAACTCTCATGTTGTAGACATAAGTCAACTATTAAATTGGAAGAATTTTATGTATGCATACATTTTCTGTAATTGTTCACAAGGGTTTTGCTGTATCTGATTTAAGTATCCCAGCACTGAGACACCAGGTTGCTGTACGGTTTGGACTACTGGTCTGACAGTTCATACAGTCCTCTTTGCATAAAGTTTTAATAATGTACTTAATACATATTTTATTGATTGAGCTGAGTTTGGACAAATCTTTGGTTCATTTTTAAAATAAAAAAACAAATTACATCATACTATCCTTTTCCCTATAACTAGGGAAGTTTTATTTCCACTCTATTTTCCTTCCAGTTCAACACTGCCTGTGCCACAAGCTTCTGTTCAGAATCTGGAGTTACCATTACTCATTATATTTGTGCAACAACTGTATCTTGGCAGACAGAGAAAACCACCCACAAGACAGGCAAAATACCTACAGAGGAAATATGGATGCCAGGACAGATTTTGTAGCACCGTTTTTGCTGCCTAGCAAGCAAGCATCTACATGTAAGCTTGTCATCCAGGGCTTCCTTAACGTACAGGAGAGAGAAAGAAGTACTCGTGGGAACACTCTTGTGGATGGCCACAGTCCATCTGTGAGATCTCTCATTTCTCCCCACACAACTTTGGAGAATTCTAAACAATTCAGCATGGATAGAAACATGCCTGCAACTGAACACAATGAATCCCAGCCACAAAACCTTGAATTGTGTCCTTTCTTACTTGGACGAACAAAGAAAAACTTCATGATTTCAGACTGATTCTCACAAGGTACAATACTAAAAGCTAACTACAGGAGTACAACAACTTGATGATAGTATGACAAGTCCTCAGCTTTTAGAAATGCCACTACTACTGAGGATACAGCTATGTTAAATCTCAGCCTCCAAAAGTAACTCTTCAGGGTTCACTTACTAACACCACAGGTAAATGCAGAGGAAAATCTTTCATGGGTCAAAACCAAAGTACTTAAAAACATGAAAGTAATTATTTCCCTGAAGTATCCATACATAAAACACATACAGCAAACAATGGAAGAATTTCTAGCAAAGAGTAATTAAAAAGGGAGGGACTGAGACACCTTTCTGAGGGTTCTGCCCTTTAAGGAAATCTGCCTGTTCCCTTCTCTAACATGGCAAATCGCTAGTTAAAGGTTAAGACTCTCTTGTGCCATTTCAATGTAACGTTTAACCACTAACTTCGTTATTCATATCTACATTTATATTGTTGCCACACTCCAAGACCCCTGTCAGAATCAGGATCTCCCTTATACTGTTGCTAACCACATGCACAAGAAAATACAATCCTACCTTAATATGCTCAAATCTAAAACAACACAGGGTAGTGAAAGAAAAACAAAACAATACAAGGAAAATGAACAGGTTTTATGTCAGTAATACAGTAGAATGATTCACACCTAAGCGCAAGGGCCAGTTGTTTGGTTATCCTTTCAATTAAATACCCCTCAAAGAAATCTCTTATGGTAATAAAAAAATCAATGCAAAGTGCATTGTTCCACATTCCAGCAAGGTAGAGGAAGAGTTTAATAAAACATTTGCACTCATATTGCTACACCCTGCCCTCCGTTAGACCCACACAAACTCACTGGAGTTGATGAATTTGCACAGGTCTAATTGCAGGCCAGATGATTTGTCCCATTCTAGCTTTACAAAGACATCCCTAAACTCATCAGAATGCATCACCGCATTCTGTAGTTTGCTGGTTGCAATATTTGTCATGGATAATAAAATAAATGATCCATGCCAAATTTGCCCCTCTATTAGTAAACCCTCACTGCCTCAGGCTGCCTCTTTTCACTGTTTAAGAGCAAGAGTCATGAACACAGGCTACATGACTCATGTGGTCAGTTGACCTCAGTGAACTAAAAGGCAACTGTTCATAGGAAGGAAGAGACAACGGCATGAATGAGGTCTTGACACCTCAGGCCTTCAGTCATCAATGCCAACACAAAGTTCTTTCTTCTACCCTTTATCCCTCTAGTATCTATTGAAGGCATCAAGGATATTTAACCCCAGCTTACTCTTTTCCAATAAGGTCCTTCTGGTATAAATTGCCAGCTCTCTTCTGGTATATCCAGAGAGGAAGTTGTTTTATCCAATATCTAGAGCTCCTACTAAGCCAGTCTCACCCTTCAGTGTGATGCTACACTATCCCTTATCATATATGAGTAGTTAAAAGTCAGTGCCTGTGAAAAAATGTAAAGGCTGAGGGTAATCCACATCTTAATAACTGACTGCCAGTTACTCATACTGATTCTAGAGTGTGCAGGTCAACTTTCAGGTGTAGTACCCATCACAGGAGGACAGTAGGACCTAGGCACACTATAGACTACATTTTTGGCATTTGATAAATAATTTGATAAACTTGCAACAATTCTTCTGACCTTAAAAACAGGAATAGGGTTTTTCAGACTGGTTGGTTTGATCAGATTTTTCCAGCAAGCCTGCCACTGTGCAGTGTCTGTAGCTGGACTTTAGACCACCGATATCACACCACAGCTGCCCAAAGCATCTAATTTTCTCTCTTTCATCCAGAAATTAGTATAGTTTTCACTCCTTGGAGTGGCCATTATTAAACAATATTTGGTGTCAGTATTTGCTTATTAACTCAGACTGTAACCTAATCAACCACATTCATTCCCAACTAGAAGAGGCTGTAAAGGGAAAAGCTAAGCATATGTCTTTCCTTGCTATTGCCTGCTAAAGACTCCTGCTTTATGATATATTTAGATATTCAGTTTGCTAAGACTTGTTGAACTTCAATGCACTGAACTCATTTTAGATTGTTAAGCAGACAGAGGACATGACATTTTCTCTCTGCTGGCCATTAAGAAATAGGATGGCATAGCAAAGTTTTATTTTTAAAATCAGGCCTTCTACAGGATGGCCTGTAATTAGAAATTATCTGAACCAGCCTGATTTCCAGTGATGCTCAGTGTCCCACAGTTCCCACTGACATCAGTGCAGATTCTCAACAACTCCCAATGCAGGCTACTTCTTTCAAAAGCTAAAAGGGCTTTCCAGTAGCACAGGAATCTAACTTTAGGTGACACTGATAAAGACCTTGGATCCATGTACTCAGTCTGAAAAATTGAAGAATTGATCCTGGTACATGGTTATCACTCGAGCACCGGTCACAACGGACTAGTTTCTTTCGCTCACTAGAGACTGAAGCAGGGCCTTCTTCAGTTTGACTCCAGCATCCAATAACTTAACTAGGCTGGCACTGAAGGGACAGTTCTGACCAAACATTTCCCTCTCTGAGAACAAGTGCATTAATCACCACTTTCAAAACATTGAGGAGTCCAGTACTGGTGCTCACACCCGCAGATGCAATGGAATAAGCAAGTGCTATCAGCAGACTGCCACCTTTAAATATAGGCGATCTCTGTACTTGCCTTTGTGGTTTTGACTTTATTTCCACTGCTGCAAGACCAACCTGAATAGTCTGGTAGTACTTTACAGTCCTCTCCATCCAAACAGGGGTTCATATGACACCACCACTTCTGTAGGACAATGGAAGCTAGAAAAAGAAATAGGAAAGAGAAACAGAATGCAATCATTTTTTTATTACTGTTGGGTTTAGTAGGGAGGTTGTCCATGCAAAGTTCAATTGTTTGATTTCAAAAGGTAGAACCAAGTTATTGTTTTAACAGCTAATCACACTGATAGTATTTGAGCTAGAAATGTGGGTAGAAAACATCACCAGCACACAGAAGGGTAAATGCCATATGCAAATGGTGAAGACAGGCAAGCACCGCCAGAGACAGAGTCCAGCATTTGAATTAACCTCTGGAAGTTCTGTCCATCTCCACTGACTACAAAGATGACTTGCCTCCTTCATTTACATGCTTCAGCCAAGTACCTGCTGTAAGGTGGAATGAAACTAAGGCTTCTTGTTTAACCTGGATATGCATATGCAAGACTGGACGAAGAAATGCCAGTTTCTCTCTTCACTGGGTGAGAAAATAAAATTGCACAGAGACATAAGCATGTGAGGTCTGTCAGCAAATAGCGCAGATAAGAATGTGGAAACCACTGAAAAGCATTAGATTATTAACTTAAAATCTGCTTGCAGTTACACTGCCAGTTTTGCAGTATGTTTTGGAAGACTACAGTAGTACACCTTAACTGTGCAAATGTATTAATTTTCTACCCTTAAGCCAATTTCCATTAATAAGACCTTGCTTGTTATTTTTAGAAGCGTAGTCATGAATTTATAACACTGCTGTTAACAACAGATATACTCTTGTACAAACAGCTAAAGATCTGCATCCATTTCTCAGTTTTGCATTGTTCATGGGATTCATCAAAACCCAGAAAAATCTTATGAAATATATCAGCTCACAATCTTACATAATCTAAATTGGATTTAAAAATAAAATATGGCTTAAAATGTTGATTTAGTTAGTCTGCATTATGCTATTATGTGCACAAAATATTGAATTGCATGCTTTAAAAGATACCACATCCAAAAGCGATGAACAAAAATAATTTAGTCTACTTCTTGTAAAGCACTTTTTTTCCTTTTAATTTTAAGGTAGATTCGTACTTCAGCAACCTTCAAATTAGGGCGACAAGCAGGCAAGCTGACATCAGAATATTGCTGAAATGTTCATTCAATTACTTTTGTTTTGCACTTTTGCTCTAAGCTTATGTGAAAAACACTATGAAAAATATACTTCTGGAACACCAGTTTGGCTTTTATAAACTCTTCTTTCAATCTCATAAAATTATAATATAAATGCATGATTCCCTTCACTAGTCATTTGGAGCTTAGATCCTTTGCACTGATGCTGATTGATTATTGACAAAATGGGTGAAACTTAACTGTACTTCCTAGGAGGTGAGCGATCATTTCCACTCCAGACATATGGTCCAGTTATCTATTTTATCTATTGTATCTCTGCTACTTTTAAATTTTGTTTCAATTTCTATATCACATTTATTTCAGGTAAACATGAGCAAGTCTAGAAAGCCAGATTCAAGAAGACTGGGAGCATGTGCAGAGGTCCCTGAGCAAGTAGGAGATCCAGGTAGCAAGCTAGCTGTGTCTTCAGAGCTCTGCTTCAAAGCCAGTGAGTCCTCCTGGGAGGCCTGGCTACCGCATTATGCAGCTCTGTACAGCGCTGTTGTGAGTGTGGATGAGGTGGCATGCCGAGGCTTTGCCTGCACTCTGACGCGTGAACATGGTCTCATATATTTAGTGCTGCCCTAAAAACATCAGTTCAACTTCAGACCTTGAAAACCACTTCTCACTCACCTGTCTCCTGAAGGCACCTAAAATTCCTTGTGCCTCGGTTACTCTGATAACTCCTTAGATCTAACCTTTTTTATATTGGTTTGGGTGCAATATGTTTTGAGACCACAGAAAATGCACCAAACATAGCAGGTTTGTTTTATTTACACATCCTTCATCAACCTGCTCCTAACACCTGATTAAAACAACAAGCATTAGTTGACCAGCCAAAAGTGCAGCAGAGGAGTGGGTTCACACAGCATTCTTGACCAATTGTGCCCATGCAACTTCCTGGTCCATGTGGACCATGTGGAACTGATGATAGTGAAACTGGCCCATCATCTCCAGTACCATCTTCCATTAAAACAGTCATAGATGTGAATGGGAAACATTGCTGAGTCAGTCTGTAATTCTAACAAGATCCACAAGCTCTTCAATAGACTGCATATTTCACCTTCTATTCATCTCTTGTTTAGACACTTTCATAGGAAATGACTCCTACCCTTCTGTTGACTGATTTCTATTCCGTGCAGATAACTCTCCTCAGAGGTATGGCAACACTCTGAAATACTTAATACAGATCTCATTCCATTAGCTTCCAGCAAATCCTCAATTCTTTGCTGTAGCAATCCGCTAATGCTTACATCCATTTTATGTCCAATTTCTTTGTAGTTGTAATGTCCACTCTGCTGATCTATATGACCTAACCAGCTGTAGCTGTTTGTGTCAAACACATCCCTGAGACTAGTCCATTAACATTCTCCATCAGAGCCTTAGGGTCATCTTCATAGCCAGAGTTCTTTAACTGTTGTTGTCCCTGTAACTCTGCAACCCACTGGGGGATGTAAAGGCTCCCACTTCTTTTCAGATTGAGGTTTCAAGAGATGACTTTTCTAAGAAATGAGAGCAGCTATGTCACTCTCATGCACAACCACCCTCATGAAAGGAGAGGCGACGACTTTAGTTTGACATTAGCAAGCTGATTTGCTGGAAATCAGCCAGAAATCATGCCAGAAATAAGTCTTCTCCTGACATCACTCCCTAGATAACGTGACTCCATGGAAACAGTAGGTTCATAGGGAGTAAAGACAAAAGGTGTCAATACATCATCTCATCCTGCCTCACACAATTCATTGTGTTGTGTCCCCAGTTTGTTTGGCTACACAGTGTCTTCCAAGCCAATCTGGAACAGGTGAAGAAAGAAGCTTCTCCCATTGTCATTTTTTTCTGACAGTTAAACAATCTCAGCATGGAACACACAGCCTTAGTTTTCTTCCTCTTCCCACCTCTTCTGTTGTGCTTTCTTCTTCTACATTACACCACCTGTTAACAATCATCATTCTCTCCCTGTGAAGGTACTAAACATGCTGCAATCCAGTAACTTTTCAATCTTCTGCCTGATAAACTGGGCTGATCGAACTTCTCCAGTTTCACACCACAATGCATTTGTCTTTATTAATGCAGTTATTTCAAACAGCTTCCACTTCCTGACTATGCCATGTGACTGCCTTGGGCTTGTCATTAATTACTCCTTTGCCCCACCGGATGAAACCCATACATGTTTTTGTCAGGAGAGATTCTATATTTGCTTTCAGGTCACTGCTGAAAATGTTGCAGAGTGTCAGGTGTAGAGCTAAGCACTGTGAAATCCTGGTAGGTATGTGCCATTTGACTACCACTTCCTACTGATGACTCTGGGGAGAGATGTGTTTTTGAGGTATGGTAGGTAACTGACACTGAGCAGTGCACACAATGGCATATGGTTCAAAATTAAATAGCTTAGAAAAAAGAAGACTTAAATTCTCAAATGTATTTAGGAACCAAATATTTAGTTGAATAAATTATACATTATCTTCCAGGGTAAACTGGAAAGCCTGGGCTTACATGTATTAAACCTAGAAACTATCTCTATTAGTTTTGAAAACTCCTCAGAAAATGAAATCAGTTGTGTCTGGCAAATCTTTTTTCAGAAAGCCACATAAATTCTTGTGATCTGTACTCCAGGATTTCCTTGCTAATTGGATACCATATCAGCTTCTCAGTTACTCGCACAGGACTGAGATCAGTCTCAGTTGTCCCCAGGTATCCAGACCATGGATATTGGCAGAATTGACAGAATACTAGTGCTCTTCCAGAATACCCCAGGTATTCTGAAATACATTTTTAATTACAACTGACCAGAGATCTATTAACCAGCTTCTTAGGACTCTAAACTACCCAGGGTCAGAATTAAAATAGAAATAAAAAAGTTTAATCCCAGTAGATGTTGGTTAGCATCTTTTCTAGTTAACAGCAAGTTAGAAAGCACCTCTCCATTCTGTTGCTTACAAAAAGAACTGTGATACTGATCTGCCTCAGAATTAACAATGTCAATATTCCACGCATTATGGGCCAACTTTTTTTTTTTTTTTTTTTTTTAAGGATTTCTGTGTGTTCTACTTGAACGAGCAAATTCTTACTGTCCTTAGTCTGGACAAATACAGATGTCTTTCCTACTCCACTGGATTAAGCTTTCTTCCATATAAATTTTCAGTACATGATTCATTCTACTGTATGTTTCCTTTTATCCTTTGAATACTGACACAGCATTAGCATCCTTTTGAATTCTCAAGTATTCTGAAATCCATTCAAAAACAGTGGGAGGGAAATCTCAGCTATTTCTTCTTTTATCTATTTCTTATGTATTGATTTTTTGTTTTCTTGTTTCTGTATGCTCTCTTCCCTTCAGTCTGTAACCCAGATGGGCTTTCAGCCAAAATTGTCTTTTTTCTTCATTGCAGCTCTTTGGCCCTACAGAAAAGTCTTAAACAATTCTTTAGTCTCATTCACAGCTTTTCCAGTCTGAGTGCTCCCTCCTCAGAAATTCTCGTACTAATAGAATTGCCTGGATGGAAGATGATTTGGCTAGTGATGATTTACTTAGGGGCATTTAACACACTTAGCTAAGATAGCTACTCTACAGACAAAAGTTATTAATGTTTTATCTTCTTGGCAGTAGCTGTTAGACAAGCTGGAGGTACTTACTCAAGGATGTTTATTTCCATAAAGAAGATGGGTATAAACAAAATCTCATGACTACTTTAAATGCAATTTAGTCATTAACAGAAGAACGGGTTGACCTAAGCGAAATTTTCTATAGCTGCAATCAAGTGGTGTAGCTACAACTCAAGGCAGGGTATACAGGCTGTGTGGTATGTCCTCTCTGCATATTTAAATACTTTCTTTCATATGTTCTGCTTTTTTCTGAATTTAGTGGCTCACTTTATTTACAGCAACATTTCTCAAAGTATCAGATGGGCCTGTGCTTGGAAGCTCAAATAATCCCCAGGAAAATAAGACGTGCACGGGTACAGAAGAACGAGCCTTGGTTTTTTTGTTTGCCAATGCTTGTCAATAGCTTTCACAACTAAGTTCAAATACACAAATGACAGAGATTCTTGTTGGATGCATCCAAAATCAATTATCTAAGTAAGTGTGTTATCATGGGCAAAGGATAAAAAAATATCCTGACCCAAAGACTTCTTACCCTGTACTCTCATCTAGGCTATGACGAGTGATTTTACTGTGCTTGTAAAAATGCTAGAAAGATCTCAGTCTATAACAAACATTGATTTTCACCTTCATATCCTTCTTTTTAAATGAAGTACTTTGACTTCTACTACCAATATTTAAAGTTTCCAAGATGAAAGACACTGTAGAAATGCAAAGCACTCTACAAATGTCAGTTAGGCCCCACAACACAGCATTACTGCACACCATGGAAAAGGACAGATTTGTAGCAATCAAGGCACTTAAGACTTTCACTTTATGTATTTGCAAGATTTAACTAGATTTTACTTTCCCTTCTGCACCACTTCAACATCTTTTTCTTGGAACTCACCTGGATATCTATAATTTCTTTCTGTAACACGAGTACTTAGTTTCCTCCTTAGCACATATCATGAAAAAAATGTCACTACTACGTATAGGTGTATGCCTGAATGTAATTATGTAAACATCCATTCTGACGTGGCAAAATAGGGGGCCTTCCTGAAATTTTGGTAGCTGTGAATATTGGTACACATATTCACTACCTCTTTGAGCAGAGCTTAGCCTTAACCATACAGTGTTGCTCCAATAAATCATTGCTTTAAATCTGACCTTGTCTAAAATTCTTTAGCATCTGTCAACCTATCTCAAAATGTAAATATCCAGCTGGCCTATGTCTGTATCCTGAAAAACATGATGATGGGCTTTATAAGTCTATCTCATGGCCTATATATACAAAAGGGCACAATGCCCAATACTCATTAACAAGGAGCTCTGTCTAACAACTAGGCTCTACCCCCACCCAAATTAACAAACAAGCTGTCACAGGAACCCAGTGGGATCTAGGTCAGGAACCCATATGCTGCAAGACTGAGGAATCTAAGGAAAAATACCCAACTAAATTAAAAACCTGTAAACTACTAAAACCAGATGTGTAAATTTCAAATGAGAAAGGGTTATTTTAATTTCATTTTTTTAATTTTTAGTTTAAAAAAAAAATAATCCCCATGGGTTATAGCAGAAAGCTATTCAAATATCAAGTTCAAGTCCAGAACAGAATGGTAAATACATTCTGTCTAGACTTTGCTAAAGTCCCAGACCTTTGCAATCCTCCATATTCTGTGACAATCTATTTCTTGCAGTAGTCTTGATTTCTCATGGAGCATCTACAATCTATGACCAGTGATATGCTTGCCTGGCCTAAAGGAAAGCTAGAATCGACTCATTGTTTCCTGGGTTGTTAACACTAAAAGAGAAATCAGACCTTCATTTTAAAATAGTAGGAAGCAGCAGCCTTCTGTAAAATCATCATGCAGATACCGACAAAATTAATTATAATTATTTAATTATGTAACTATTCATTTATTTAGTCAAGAAAGGAAAATATTACATTCCAATAGCTTTATAAAGGCTGCTACTCTGCATAGAACAAGAAATAAGATCCCATTTACTCTGTCCAATGGTCTTTTTAGTGCTGCCCAAGACAGCTGAAACACACAAACCCTGAAAAGTTCACAGGCAATGTTGACATGAGAGGCTGATTTCATCCTATTTACTGTTGTTTTCCAGCATGATTTGGACAGAGTTATTTTCCTTCTGAGTGTGTTTAAAGAGGCTAAAATCCAAACAGAACTTATTTTCTAAATCCAAATATAACATACTTAATTGTATCTGCTGTAAAAACTACTAAGCGCTAAGCTACTTTTACTGAGAATTCCAATAAGAAAAATCATCAGTCTGTGTATGACTAAAAATGTGTAGTCTGACACAAGTGGATGGTAATTTCTGGGCACACACTCAATGAATGAGAACTACATTGTTTTCTTATTTTGTCCAAACACAGCTTATCACATCAGTAATTTGAGGGTGGTCAGTCACTTGCACAGGCTCCCCAGGGAAGTCGTCATGGCACCAAGCCTGTCAGAGTTCAAGGAGCGTCTGGACGATGCTCTGTCATATGATTTAGTTTTAGGTAGTCCTGCAAGGAGCAGGGAGCTGGATTTGATAATCCTTATGGGTTCCCCTTCCAACTTGAAATATTCTATGATCTGAGGTAGGAACTAGAGGTACCAGCCACCACGGGCATGCCATGCATGATCAACAGCACAGAGACAATCGCTGCCCTAATGTAAATGATAACTACTATGGGATAAGGTCTGAAGTTCAAAGAAAATACTTTAAAAGACTACTACAAGCCAAATGCTCTATAAAATCTTCTCTTTTGGTTAGAAAAGTAACTCTGTGCTTTGGGCATTCCTTCCCTTTAAGCTCAGGGCAAAATATAGGCAAATTAAACAGCCCTGCATTCAGTACAAAAGTGCTGGAAAAGAAAATTAAATGTATCAGACTGAAATATGCAAATTCAAGACAAACTGTTTTTGGCTTCCACAGTGTAGAAGCCTACTGAAGGATATATGTAGAGTGGGAGAAAACACATTTAATCCTGAGGCTAAGGAAAGATAGTTAGAGTTTCCATGCTACAGCAACTGAATAACACTGACTGTAGTCCCAGATGCTTGCAAAAATAAGCGAAGCATGCTAAAGCATTACCCTAAGGGGTGAGGGGGAATCAAAGGCTTCCACTTTAGAAACCAAAATCTTACATTCAGAATATTTTGTCGTATTTAATTTCAACTATACTTGAAGAAAAACAGCTACTAAAATCTTTCAGCAACTATTTGGATTGACTGAATTAAGCTTCTATGGTATTGTGCATTTATATCTTTCTATCATAGAACGACAGTGTCACCTTTGCAATCCTTAAGCGGGTTTAAAACAATACCTGACTTTTATTATGTATGTAAAAGTATTTCTGCTGTTTGCTGTGTCACCTAAAAATACGGAAGGTATTTCTGATTTGATGAGAAAGCTACTTAACAAATTGCACAGTTAAAGTTGACTGTGTTTCTGAATTACAAGGCATCTTAAATAAAGAGTTCTCAAAAGGGATAATAGGTTAAAAAAATCATACGTCGCATGTATTTAGTTTTATGTTTAAAACTAAATATCTCTGTTATAAAAAAAACTTCAAAATCCAATTTTTAATCTATTTAACTTGAAATGGTTGCAATTTTGTGTGAAAAAGAATGAAAACAGTAGGGTCTTGTTTATGAATTAATGAAATGGGGAATCTGGTAACTTTTAACTTTTTCTAAAAAAAAAAAAATCTGTCTTGGAGTGAATTTTAACTAAGTTAACAACAAGAGCAGCTGCCTCTCCAGGGAATAAACTCTGCTGGTGGAACAGGAAGAAGGGTAACCCACAGTTTCTGAACTGCTGGTAAATCAGAGTGGAAAACGGTGGGGGTGAGCTGCAGAGCGAACCTCAAGGATGTGAGTTTTATATAGGCTCAGAATGCCTGGTCAACATTACAGTCAAGGTAAGATTTTAGCTTTAGTGTATACAATCCATTTAATTTCAAACGAGTTATACTGTTAAAAGCATAAAGCTGGCAATGTTGAGCTCTGTGAGGATTTCAACATCTAGCCAGGAAGGTGATGGACTAAGACAACTGTACCATATTTTTCCTTCATCAGGTAGGTGCCCTAACTCAGACACTGTGTCCTGTGCAGCAGTATGCTTGCTCTGCTCTCCAAACTCTAATGTGTTAGAGGTTACAACACACAAAACTGAATAGACATGGGGCATCATTGTAGCACTGGTGCCCAGCATAAGAGTCCATTAGGCACATAAAATGGTGAAACATTCATGAAGAGAACAGTTCTCAAAATCAGATGTCCCAGCACTCTCTGCATGCCCAGTCTTAGGGCATTTTATTATTATTATTATGGCATTTATTATCCAGTGAATTTTTAGCCAAGCTATTAAGTCTAAAGACAACTGGAAGAGTTAATATCATAAGCTTGAATTTCTTGGCTTTTGCTGTTTTCAGACTAGTTTTAAAGGAGAATTCTTATGCGAAAAAATTAAGAAGTTTCACTGGCACAGACACGAAATGGACGAGTACATATATTAAGAGGATTAATTACACCCAGATTTATGCACAGACTCATTACTATCAATGCACAGAGATGTTTCCAAAATTAACAAAAGGAAGGATTATGCTTTTGAGGCAGTGGGAAGTCAAGCAATCAAGGAGACTAAATTTCTCAAACAATCTTAATGAACCATGAGTGAGCGGGAGACTGCTTACCTTCCACGCATGAGGGCTGAGCCCTTGTTGTACCAGCCACCTGCCCTGGGAAGCAGGAACACTTGACTGTTTGCGATCGTTCTTCAATCCGGTTCTTATTGCAGCAACGATGCACTGCCACAACTTCACATGTCCCCTGCTTGACTTGGTGCTGGCCTAATAATTGCACAGATAAGTGATGAAGAGCAAAACAAAACATCAGTGCATAAAGAAAAAGTGAGTTCGTACAGCCCTACGAGATACTGAATCTCTTGCATGCCAGTTTAAATCCCAGGAAGACAAAGGGGCAAAGCATCTTGTAGGATCTGGTTTATTCCCTGAGTTTGTCCTATTCTTAATAATAAAGATTAGTTCATCATAGCAAGTCAATTTTTCAGTCTATCTTCTGTGGCCCTTACAAAGCCAGGGGCAAAAAAGGAGATTGGAGTAGTCAATTAGATGGATTAGATAAGACGACATGCAGAGACAGAGCACACACCTCCTTCCTTTGGTTTCCTGTCTCACATTAGGTTTTATATTTAATTCTTTCCCTTCATAAATGGACACAATGGACAGGATAATACTTAATGCAAGGGAGAGTTATTTTAAATAAGTATCTTAAAGTATTTTTATCTTTAAAAAGTAGGGAAACTTTCTAACATAACAACACGTAAGCACTGCTTGCTATGTCTAACATTGCAGGTAGGCTAAGATTAACAAGGTAGGCTGAAAAGCTGTCATAGATAGTCAAGTTTTGTCAAAAAAACCCAAACACCAAAACACTCACCAGCTATGTGGATTTCCTGAGTTCCCTCCCAGACCATTTTAAAGAAACCTGTGATAAAGATTCTACCCTATTGTTTTCCTCTCAAGTGCCTTTCCCCACAGTCCACTGTCCCCTATTTCTCTGAGTTTATTTTTCCCTTCCTCTCCTTTCCTTGCTCCTCCATTCACATCTTAGCTCCACTACTCCTTGCACCTGACCAGTTTCCTCCACTGCCAGATTTACTCTCTGGCCTGCCTAAAACCCTGTCTCAGTAACCCCACTTCACAAAACCCCTCTCCTCTTTGCATAAGTCATTTCCATGCCCTCACTTTCCTGAACAGCCTTCAAGTGTTTCATCTTGCATTTGTCTCGTCTTATTTAGAGTAGAGCCTTGGATGGCTCTTATCTATGTTTGTAAAGCACTTTGTAAATTAACAGCACTACAGAACAGGGTGAGTTTTTTAATAAGTGAGCTAGACAGAGAGACAACACTGAGAATAATAAAAATATTCACCATCAAAGCAGTACAGGCTCCTTATACAAGAAGAGACTACAGTACAGATATTGGTGTAGGTGTCGGTAATATCAAAGGCACAGCAGACTAAAGAAAGGTGAAAGGGAGACCACTCTTCAGAAACAGAAAATCCTCCAAGTGTCAAACTTGGAGGATTGTCCTCTTTCCTACTCACTCCATGCTTGCCCTGTTTTGGTTTTGTTTTTACAGTATCTGTTACTAATTAATACCAGACACAGGATTTTGAGATAGAGAACACCTTGGTCTGATGCAATATGACCAGGCTTACATCCTTATATATGAAAACTTATTGAGTGATTAAGATCACTGTAGCTTTTGGGCAGAAATTTTTATCGGTTGATTAAGTGGGAAATCTTAACCTTCAAAAGAGTTAGCAATGAAATTTAGTCTTCTAAGGGGGTTTTCAAAAAAAAAAAAAAGAGAGTATTAAAAAAAAATATATATATAACTTTTTTAAAGGTTGGCTTGGCAATATTCCTTTGCTGTGTGTGTTTTGGTTTCACAAGTATTTCAAGAACAGCTAAAGGGCTGCCTGACTTTTGTTGCCAAATTTGTATTCACAGCCACCTCAGTGGACAAGAAACTATGTATATGCAATCCTGGAAAGGAAATCTAGTCTTCTATTTGTGCACTCAACATGTAAAAAGAAATTATATATATAGAAATGTGTTTTGGTTTTTTTCTGACAAAAAAGCTACATCGTACCTTTAAGCAAAATACGCTACAGCACAAAAATGCATAAGGTATTTTACAGCAAGTTGGAAAAATGTTGAAGACAGCATAAAAGTATCTTACATAGCTACTGTAATAATTTTATTAGCAGACAGAATTTTCATACAAGTACCTAATACCTATATCATAATAAACATGAAAAAAATGAACACAGGTACCAGCTTGTAGGACAGTGGCTTTTCTGTAAGTCAGTATGGAAAATAAATATACAAATAGAGAAATTAAATTGGCCATGTCACTTGATTCCAAAGTATTGTTCTACAAAACACATCGCATGATGATGTTTGGAGATAATAAGCAGATGGCCAGGGGTTCTGACAGAAAAGATTTTGTAAAACGAGGTTGTTCATTTAAGAGAGTATATTTATTTAAATTAATTCATTATGAGCTCTACAGCCTGAGACAAAACTCTTTGGAGTAAACAGGGTAAATTTCCATTGGTTTCCTACAGTGCTTACAGTGGTGGTCCTGCATTCACTAGAGTCAACAACAAAATTTCTATTGACTTCAGGAGAGCAAGGTCAGTTTGGACTGTCTCTTGAGAGGAGATTTTATAAGGGAAAGAAGAAAAAGCCAAAATTTGGAACTGCTCAGGCCACATACTTGCGTTCGCCATGTATCTCATCTGAAAGACCAAGCAGCCAGGTCTTTTTAATTAAAGTCATTATTCACTAGTCATCAGATGCCAAGATAAGAGTAGAAGCCTTTTTTTCAGACGGTACATCATAAGGATGGACTAGATCTAGCTCCAATGATCAATATGTAGCTGAAAGAATGTCTATTTTCAAGCTCAAATACTGCTTCCTCTAGGTGAACACTCCTGTTAAGTCAATACCAAAATAAATCAAACAGGTTGGCCCTAAGCATGCAGCCCAAAAAACCTGGGGCTCCCTTTCAATTATCTTGTTTGAATTTAAAGCAGTGACAGTGCTCGCTTGAAGTGCCAGGAGTCAACAGGCACACAGCTGTTTGCAGAAGGCAAAATTAAGTTACCTCATAAGTGCATCCTTTGGGTTAGTAGCTGGTTTACTTGTACATTTATTCATGCTTCGCAGCTACACAAGCAGGTAAGAGCAGGTGTCCCCTCTTCATCTGCTGGCAGGGGTAGGATGCTAAGGGTTGAAAGTACTTCTACCATGCAAAGGAAGACAGTGCTCTCCTCCCCTGTCCCTAGTGCACAGCTCTTATGGAGTATAACAGTGAAAGGTACTAAAAAGCCAAAGACATCTGCATGCATCATTTGCATTAATTGGATTGCCCTTGTAATAGTCTTTCCCTCCTACATGTTCACATCTATATTTCCTCCTGCTTGTTCACGCAAATCTTAACACTTTTTATTCTGTTGAACACCATACACATTACTTCTTAATATTCAGACACATCTGTGAACAGGTGCTGAACAAATGTTAAGTGTTAGCATTTGTGTCCCATTTTTGTCAGTGTTCAGCAATCTAGAGGACAAGCACTCAGTTTGCAGAGTGGCTTTCAGATTTGAGAAAACTCACAGAATATCTTAAAAACTAACCACCAACTCAGTTTATTCTCTGCCTAGATCTACTGAAACCTGTTGTATCTACATTCAGGTGCCCAAAGGCAGCAAAAAGAAAAAATATAAGAATACTCTCCTGCACATTTTAATCTCCATTTTGCACTAGATAAACCTTCATCTCAGGTTTAAAGTACAAGCTGAGAGCATAATGACAGAAAAACTCAAGAACAGCCATAAAATATTTTATACTCAATGAATTCTCAGGAAGCCAAGACATTAGAGGAGCAGGGACGGAAGAATTTTTAAAGTGTAAAGATCGCAGTAAGTGAATTCTATGCTGGACACATCAGGAAAGCTGTTTCAGGGAGAACTGCAATGAAAGATAGGGAGAAAGCCCCTTTGGGCTCACTTATAAAAAGCCCATAAATCCATAGGTTTTCACCTGTAAACCTATTCAGATCTGCAACTTAAGGGCTGTCAATATTTGCAGTTGAAATTCAGTTACATCTTCACATTTAAATAAGAAAACTCTCCAAGGAGAAATACATTTTATCAGCAACAGTACCAGAGGAAGGTTCCTGTCGTAGAACACCTTCTGCATACCGAAGAGGGAAGGTCTGCCAGCCAGGCACTGTGGAGGACAGGGGATGAATGTTGAAAACTATGGGGCTCTGGGTTACCTCTGATCAGGAGTCTGGCACATGTGTTGCTCTCCATATCCTCATTTCTTTACAGCTTCGCTTCCCTAGAAACACCAATATTATTCAAGTTCACTAAGGACACTTTTCCTATCTCTCCGTACAGGGCACAGACATAATGGGATAGCGCTCGCTAAAGGAAGCAGCCTCCAGGACAGCTCCCTGCTATGAATTTTGCTGCCTTCCATAATGAGATACCTACAGATAACAACAGACTTCAGGTGCCCAAGCCCAAGATGTCTCTTAATGACCTCAAGGACTGGCCACACAAAGGCTCTGTGACCACTTCTTTGTTATCTTTCCAGCCCAGAAGATGGTAGTGTGTAGAGCTGCTAGGCAGCCTTCACAGTTTTCAGAGAAGGCAGCCATCACCTCTGAAGAACAAGAAAGCACAAACTAAGAAGTTATCAGGTTTGCACATTACAAGCCAGCACAAGTGTTGTGAGTAGATTTGACTAAACACTGAACTGTTTATTCTCAGTTTAATACACTTTTTTCAACTAACATATTTGACAAGACCTTATTTTCACTTTCTTCATAGAAGTCAGGGGGCAGATATGCAATATGATAACGCTTCTAAAAACTCTTTGAAATCCTCAAATGAAAAGAGAGAAATACAATTATTGTTAATAAAATACCAAACATCATAGTCACCTAATTCAAAACTACAAGGAAAATATCAAAGAAAGAGGAAGGCTTTCAGAAGGTTGCTAGCCAATTCTGTCCACATCCATTTCATCTCTGTGACTAATTCTAATCACTCCCAAGGAGTACTCTCTTTCAACACAATATACATGCAGGCAGCATGTCTTTATCAGAAATCCTGAATAACCTCGTCTTTTTCTAATTTTTTAGCTAAGAAACATATGGAAAAGGCACATTTAAAGGGAGTTTTTATCTCCGTTTCATAAGCTGCCTTCTTCAATGAAGAAAGCAACTAGTACTGTGGAGAACAGCACATCTAGACAGTAGGACAATATGACCCTGGCTCAGCACATTCTTGCGTAAGCCTCAAAACCAGCAAGCTTGGTCTGCACAAAATCAGCTGCATCATTTATTTAAAGGATAAGAGGATGTCTGTCAATAGGAAGATGAATGGCTATGGAACCTAATATTGCAGGCAATAGTAAGAGAATCAAGAGAGTTTAGAAGTCAGCACTGATGCTGTTTGGAAGAGGAAAGCACTCTAAAAAGCTTGGTGCCAGTTTATTATCTGTTCCACCTTCATTTCATGCTGGCTTTTGCTTACAAATACACAGAAGCACACGCCAAGAGGCAAATATTTTCAGGAAAAAACCACATATATTAAAGGAAATAACACTTGCTATTTTTCATATTTTTTTTACCAAATATATTTATGAGAACCTCTCCAGCTCATCAGGTGGGGTTTGAGGGGTGGGAAAGGGGAGAAGGGGTGTTTCTAAAGATGACTGCTCTTCTTAAGATAAGAAGCTAAAAGTCACTTGAAAGGTAAAATTAACAGACCATCTTCTAGGATAAGAATTTCAGTAGAGCTTTTCTCTACTACCTTTCTATCAACAGCTGGATTTTTTTCTAGTAATTTCATATTCATGTCACAAGATCCTGACTTAGATGTTCTCCTTCCTCAAGCATATACAATATTTATATATACACTTTCTCATAAATTGTATCTGCGTATACAATTCATTCCAGTTTCACTTCTAAAGTTTTACCTTTTCACTTGTCAGCTGTAAGGGACTGTTCAGAGATAGGCCAGAACTGCCACAAAAGGCCAGTTCAACTGCTCTACGGATAAATAGACAAGAAATATCTTCCCATAATCACCTGCTCATGATAACAAAGTAAGATGTAGCGCACACACCAAAAAAAACCAGGAGCAAGGAATCCAGTTTTCTATTCATTACTCTCACATTCCTCAGATACACAGCAGTATTGTGATTACTAGAGCTAACATCTGTAACAAAACAAGCAAGCATCCCCCAGATGAAGAAATTGAGGTTGATGCTCTCACAATGTGCCAATTTCAAACCAAAGTGTTTCTCACAGCACATAAAGTTACAGCCTTTGTTCCAATCAAGACATTTGTGCATCATCGGTTGTGGAAGCCAGTAATACGGCATGTGCAAAATCACAATCAGCATTTTAACTGGATATCCAGGGAACCAGCACCAAACCACTTTAGCTTGTTTTGGGCAAGAAATGGCACCCAAGGAAAACAACAGCTTTCAAAAGGAGCAACCAATTTGAGAGGAACCCTAGGGGTACAGCAGACCTAGATGTGTATTTGAAAAAAAAAAGGTGAGTGACCTCAAACCCTGATAATGAGACCCAAAAAGTTAATGAAATCAAAAGCATAACCTTTCAGTGCAGGTGGAGGAACATGCTGACACAGCTGGAGAGAATCATGTAACACAGTGAATTCTTTGGCAAGTGTCAGAGGTCACATCCATATGGAGATTAAAGTCCCCTGGAATAAGTAGCATAGGTGACCTTAGATCAGACACAAGCACTGAGACTTCTCCATGGAATGAAGCATTAAATCTGAGTGGTCGATAAATCAAAACAGCCGAGACCAAAGTAGGTGCTGTAAATGGGGGAGAGAGGAGGGAAAAGTTGCTGCAGATGAGAAGAAAGGTGGATGAAGAGTGACCTGGAAGCAAAAACAAATTAAAACATAAGCCTCTCTACCTGCCAGGGTGCTACACTGAAGTTAATCAATAAGGACGGCCTTTCAGCCAGGCAGTAATACTTATCCTGGTTCAAGCACACATATTACTTGTACAGATGAAATCTGAGAGCATAAAGCTTCATAAAGTACCTTGGAGTAAAGTGGTGCTAATCATTTCCTGTGGGAAACTTTCTACAGTGTGGCTATTTTAGGTGAGGCAGAGAAGAAAATACAAGGGAAAGATTTGTTTTCCATCATAACTTGTAGCAAATGAGCAACTTTGTTCTCTGTAATATAGAAGTATTTCCCACATGTCCCATTAACATGCACTCTTGCTATTACATGCAGACCACTCTTTTCTCATTTGTTCCTTCCTTCACAAATTGGTCATGGGAGAAGGGGAAGAAGAGTGAAACTAGTTCCCTAGAGACATTTCTGGTTGCCTGAAGAAAGCAGGTACACACACATCCGCATACGCCCAACTTACAGTTATTCACCAGTTTGTAAGAAAAATTAAATTTTCTGCCCCAATTGTGAGGGTTGATGGCCTCTAAAAACAGGGTTGCTCTTGGTATAGGAAAGCAATAGTAACATACATGGGATCACAAACTGGAAAGGACTATCCCATCCACATCCATAACTAGCTGTTTGTCAATGGCAGAAGCCACTCTGACCAAGACATCATCGATGCAGCCCTAGCAGGCGCCAGGGCCCAGGTGAGCTCGCTGTCCCCAGCAGCCCTCTGCCATTTGTAGCTGCTCACCACACCCAGACTCAGAACTGTACTTGTACTACTTGTTACTTCACATCTATGGCATGCTAGAAGTTCTTTTAATATTATTATAAACTTTAAGAAAGAAAAAAAACAAAGAAAAATTCCTAAGTCTGAGTCATGTATGCAACAAAATAAATTTTGAGGATTAGGCCTTGTGCCCTTTCGAGCATTCTTCCATCACCTGAAGTATCAAGTGACCATTTTGGGCCCAGCTGTGTAGAAAAAAAAAATGTTTGTCGTCTACTAAGTAACAGAGATATTTTTAACCCAGTTCAAGGTCATTCATCAGACAAGAATGATATTTGCTTAGAGAATATGAAACAGCAATTGTCATCTAAGCCATTAGGCTCTGCAGATTAAGTAAACGGCAGTTGCCAGAAAATAAAGTAGGTGTTTGGGAAAGAAGCATTTTCTGCATTTCAAGTGGAAATCTAATCTTTATTCTCATGTCCAAGCATAACGGATAAAACTGAGGAGGGCAACCAAGGAAACTTGTACTCTGTTCCGTTTCAGTACTCAAAACAGCTCAGATTTACAAGGTACAAAGAACTTCCTCTTTTCTGGGTTTTATTTTTTAAATGCAAAGGTGTGTTTCCCTCCTTAAATGAAATTACTTTTATGGGACTGTAAAGTAATAAGACTGTGCCTGAATTTGGCAGTTAGAGGTAGGCAAATGAATAATTATTCATTAGTTAATCATCATTTGAGAATCTGTTCAAGAAAGATCCAGACATAACTGTTGTCATTAAACGCTACGGTTTATGAATTTTTTTCTGATTGGCCTGTTTGACAGTCTTAATTTAAAAGACTGACTTTGGCAGTGAATCTCTCTTTCCATTAATTGCTCTGTGTTTATTAAAATCATGCAGCAGTATTTGTTGCTACTAGAAGAATTGTCTTTTGCAAAAAACGGGACCAGTGGATAAGACTGCAAATTGGAATGATACATTTCATTGCTGAAGCGAGATGAAATTTTCATGCGATAGGCAAATGGAATTTTGAGGAACATTACAAGCAATCAGATCGGTTAATGCACTGGGCACCAGGCCATCAGCTCCTCAGCTGGTCTTTAATCCCAGGAAAAGCCCCTATGTCTTGATCACCACTGATTAATTATTTTCAGAGTTTGCCTCATTTTATATCAGGTTTTATATAGCTGTAATGGTTATCTTGGGTTTATTCTGATGGAATGGACAAGGAAAGCATCACAGCAGTCCAAGTATAAGATCCAGCTGCCAGTTAAGCAATAACAGGTCATAAAACTAAATTGCACAAACACATTTTTAATTCTGAGTGGCATGAGGACTTTTAAATGGTTTCAGCATGTGCTGACTGTATCCAACCTGGCTGAACGGCTAATTGAACTTAAGCTATTTTAACTATTATATCCATAAGTGCAAAGCATAAGTGAGGTTTCCAGAAAGTCAACAGACTTTTTTTAGTCAGTATTATTGAATGAAGTGTTTTTTTCTTATATGGAAAAAATAACCCTGCAGAGCACCCACCATTTTATGCTACACTGTAACAGTGAAAGAAACAACAATAAAATATAGTCACAATCAAATAAAACAAGAATCAGAACTTGATAACAATTTCCCATAGGCCCATATTATAACTCATGACTCTGACTTATACTGCTAACAATAAAACAATAATTAACAAGAAGGTCAGAATTCAGAAGTTGTGAGGATCTGTACATTTCCTGTTTCATATTGATGACACTTTTTCAAAGCTTCACCATTAATACTTCTTTTTATTTTCAAGGTTCTGCAGACCTCTTGAGCCTCTCAACTTTTACTTTTTAATCTTCTTTACCTAAGAATAATATCTAGAATTTTGACATTTCAGTTGCAGACTGTAACCCAAGAAAATCCCAGAGAGGTGCAGTTCAGAGCGCCAAATCTGGAGATCTGTGCTCAATAACTAGGTGCACGTGAAAATGGGTGCTGCCACAACACACATCCTATGCTGATCTTTCAGCTTATTTCCTCCATGTTATTTATATTATTAACCCTATGATCTTATGCAGCAAAAGGCCTTTTTGCAGCCTTTTTTGCAGAACTGCTTGTTCTACCCAAATTTAGCTTTTTTCATTTGGCAACTAGCAACAATACAGATACTTCACCCAGGCTTACAATGTGAGTTGCTATGAAAAAGCTACATGAATCTGTAAAAATAGAGTGTTAACAGACCCTTCTCAGAAATGGAAAAACTAGAGATTAAGACATTCTTTTCCTGTTCCACAGACCCTTTTCCAAGCACCCAAGAACCCAATCCTTTTTCCATTCTTATCAAAATGGACAGTCCTTGACAACAGTTAGTTAGATTTTCCATTTTAATTAAGCCATTCAGCTCAAAGAGAAAAAATAAATATAACTTTAAAATAGTACAGAAGCTACTGTACCCTATAACGTGTACAACAGGAACAAACTGGAGAGGAACATCAAAATCCTCCCTTCACACCATGCCTTAGCTTTGACAGAAAAAGACTACAACTCTGGGAAAAAGTCCGACAATTTAATCCTTGAATCATATTCAAGCCTCACTGTCATCACTCAAAGGACTAAGAAGTCTCTTGACTCTTGCAGATTATTGTATTTGGAAGGGGGTTTTCTACCATGAGATGGAAATTTGCTCCCTGATAACTGAGTGTATTTATTTTGTGATGTAGCAGCTGCAACAGCACTTTCCTACACCTGTATGCAGCAAGTCACTGGCTTAGTCCCAGGACAGACACTTGACAGCACATATTTGGATTAGAGCATCAAAGGAGGTAGAATTGAAGGGGAAGTCTCAGGTTCCCAAGGGCTCTTAGATGTCCAATTCTTATGTTGGCAACGAAATCAATTTGAAATCAATGGAAATGAGATGTTTAAATAGCAGGAAGACATTTGGATATCTTTCTAGATCTTGGCCATAAAAAAAGCCAGGTCAGCCAGAAAAGGGGACACACTTCATTCACTACAGAAGAGAGGCATTGCCCTTTCTGGCAGGAACACTTGTCACAACCGGGCAACTTGCAGAAACAATGTAGTGAAATTGTCTTTCTAAAGTATCCCAGCTAGCTTGTCAAACAGTGTGCAAGTGTGTGTAAACTTTTATTCTTACCAGAAAACAACAGGCTTCCTCACCTAGTGAATTTTCCCTTGGCCCTAATGAGACTATCAGCAAATGCAGAGATGAATTAGAATAGTCATTAAGGAGGCAGAGCATAAAAAATGAACCACAGGAAAGGTCAGAGCAACGAGGGTGAATGAAGAAGAGCACGTGTCCTGTCACAACCACTGCAGATGTGAAGGAAACAACCAAGGGAGAGAAGCAGATGTTCCTGTTAAAGCTGTGCAAATTTGACGGCTGCTTTCAAGGATAATGGAGCAGCCATAGGTGGCAGGAGAGGGCACGCCATTAACTTACACAATGCTGGTTAGGCTCCCCCAAGAGCCATTGACTTTAACAGCAATGCTCCACCATCTCCCTTGTCTGAGTAAGATTAAAGGTGACCTGGTACAGTTGTCATTAGTTCCACTATCTTTCCTCAAAGATGGTACTCCAATTAAAACGGTTGGGTTTTTCCTCTTGCAGTGTGCAGATTACAAAGGAGAAACTTTTAAAATGTTTCTTCTGATCATATTCTTAAAAAAAAAGTCAAATCAACAGTTACACCGCTTATTTTTCTTACCTTTAAAAACTGTGTTGACTAACTCATTAAAAAACAGTTTCTGCTCATGCGGTTGGCTTTTCTTGATCTTAAAAGATGCATTGCCTTGCTGGCAAGGTAAATTGTCATAATGGTAACTAACTTTGAATGTCTGTGGACATCATCAGATTATGTATAGCATCCTTCTGCTACTTCCTTTAACTCAGTGTCCCACCAGGAACACAGTGGAAAGGACCAACAGGCATTCCTCGTGATCACTGTTCTACAGAGCAGTAGCAGCTTCATAAAGGCAGATTATTCTGCAAGACCCCTTTCTTGAAGTTCCTGGGAACCCAAGAAAAGGTCAGTTTAATCTGTAGTGAATCACAGCAGCAGAAGTCAGCCACAACTACATTAGTGCCACTGTCATTAATGAGCTGTGAAGTCCTTCACGGTCTATACAACACACTTGCACACTGGCTGAATAGGCCATGGGAAAAAAACCTCTTCCACTCATGTCTGTTCAACTCCTGTTACTTTCAGAGTTTTCTAGGACTCCCCGCATATGGCTGGAGTGCTTCCCTCACACTGCTCTTCGACTAGCCTCCCCTTTAAACATGAACTACTCTGCTGCCTCCTCTCTGGTGCCAACACCACAGGATTCACTTCTGACGGCATCATTGCTGCCCAGCAGGTTGTTCTCAGCAGCAGTGAAACTGGCCAGAATCAGTTTCATCTCACCCAGTTAGCTCAATACAGGAAAACAGCAGAAATTCTGTCTCCTATCTAGGTAAGAGGGAAGGATGCAGCCAGAAAGAAGACCACAGCAATTTTTCTTAGGTGGATATGTACTTACTAACAACCCTAAGATCTCCAACTAATTTCACACTAACTACCCCTCTGATGGCACTTCCAGACACTACCAAGCAGATCTGGTTTAGAAACAATGACCTTGAGGTGAAAGGCTCTGTATCTCATTCCTAATCCATTGAGGCATCCTGTCCTTACGTGATTGCATCTTGTAATTATTTACAAGTGACTCTTTCAAACACAAGAAATTACAAGACCTTCTTTATAGTGACTATACACCCTTGGAGCATGTAAACCTGACCATTTGAGATTAAGCAATATAATTAACATGTTTGTTTTTGCACTACCACTTCCATGAAGAGAACTCAGTTGTCAGCACGCTGACAGTCCTGGCTAGCCCAGTTTAATTGTACCTTGGCAAACAGAACATTTAAGGAGAATAATTCACACACCTGGACTGCCATGACATAACTTATTTAACGAAATAGTCTGAATTTTGTAATGTAAAAATACCTACATTTTGGCATTAATAAAAATCTGAGTTTTGCTTCAAAAATATAACAAAATTGTATTGTTAGGCAACAGGCATGGCATTATTTGGCATGAAAATGATGACAAAGAAATGACTTTTCAAAAGTCTTTTTGTCACTATACATGATTTATTGCCTGCAAGTTTCCTGTTTAAATACTTCTAACCAAGTCATTTACTTTTTACTCGTGTATTACATATGAAATAAGAGGAAATTTCAATTGAGGTGTCCAACAAGTTGCTTCTGAGAAGAAGAGAATCAAAACTACATAGCAAGCTAGACCAATGAGTCAACACATTCAGAATTTGATCTGGCCATGTGGAGAGTATCCCTAACTCCAAGTTAGGTGAAGTGTGGTTTACAAGGCTTAGCACCAGAGAGACTTCGACCTTCAGATATGGCCTTTAAAAACATCTGACACTTCACTTAAAATATCCTACTTTTACTTTGCCATGCAAGTTCACTAAAAAGGCAAGGAAACAGCAGAACATACATCCATTCCTAGCACTTACAGTTCCACACAGGGTGGCTAAATGACACATTTCAGCATCACCTTTTTTCAGGGACTATTTTAACTCCAACACATCCTAGTGACAAGAGCTGGAAAACTGAACCATCACAGTGATGTAGGCAAATACGATTTGCCCAAGTACCATGACAACTCCAAGAAAGATAACATCCACAAGAGAGTCCCTGAGCCATGAGTTCTTCATTGGTTGTGGACAGGACACTCAAAGAAAGGTGTGATCGTTCTCACGAGGACTTCTCCACAGAACCAACTCAGGCCACAGCACACTGTGTTTTGATGATCCAGCTGGCAGATGATTCCTAGCAGAAAAACTTGGAGAAGTTTTCAAGTATGGCCTCCAAACTGATGGCAACAGTTAGGCACCTGAAGGACTGAATCACTGTATTTAGTATAAATTTCACTCCCTTCCTGAGCTTTAGGTAACAAGTACCTTAAATATCAAGTACATTAATATCAGTAGCAAAGATCTCAGACCACCAACGCCCTCTTGTTAACTACAAAGGCTGCCCTTTTTCCCTCCTCTTGAAATCTATTCAGACTTTGAGCTGGGGTGGATTCGTTTCCAAGGTGCCCTGGCTTCACATTCATTCTTTAACACAGGCAAGGCATTGAGAGCACTGAATGGCCACCTATAGGTATCTTTTACAATCAAATGAATGGGGTGTGTCAAAAGAAGAACTCAGCTACCCTCCTACTGAGAACTATTTCTTTTTTCAGCTTGTACTCATTAAATTTTGCTAACTATTAGACATGAAATCAGACATGTTATTTGGCAACAAACTTGACAGCTACTTTCAATGGACTAGAAAAAACAGCATCATTTATCTCCTGCAGGAATGCATTTTGCATTTTGAAATTAAAAGGTGCAGGCTCTTGAAAATCATAACTCATTTCCTTTTTTTAATTTATTTAAAAACATTGACAGCTTATCAGGAACTTTGGTAATATATTGTTATTTTAAAAGCGCTAAAATTGGGTAAGAGAGAATAGATTTCTATTTCTTTTAATGTTCCTGTCAGTTTAAACCAGAGGGAATTTTTTTTTTTTAAATTAACTTTTAACATGTCCATTAAATTTCAGTAAAAATTCCAGTAGAGAAGAGGAAAAGTCTGTTAATCTGGATACCATGAAGTCTGAAAATACTACAGTGAAAAAACAGACATATTTGTGCACGAAGTGTCTTGTCAAAATTGGGACTACCTTCTTTAAAAAAAATTTCTCACACATCCTTCTTAATATTAGTGAGAATAGTGTTATGACTGATCATGATCCACTGCTTAAAGAACAGGTAAGTTTCAGAGGTGGATGGCAATTACTGGGATGAGTAGATCCTATATTAGAGAATCAACATGCTGCCAGTCCAACACATTATCCTTTGTCAGCTTTTAAGTAATTTTAGGTATTTGGATAGAGGTGGATTATTAGATAGTTTATGTTTCAAGGCACACAGACAATTTATGGAGGCTTACTGTTAGAAGTGGAAAACATCTTTGTTTGCAGGATTCTGTAAATGGCTTGCCCAGATACTTTCACACTACAAAGTTGATGCTTTTACTGAAGCTGAACAGGGACTCTTTCTCTCAGCTGCCACATCAGACCATGGAACAACACAGAAAGTGCTAAATTAAAATCTTTTAAAAAGAGCCTGTAGAAAGGAGTGGCCAGTTTCCAGCTACAGGTAGAGAGAAAACACATAGTCTAGCTTCTTTTAGTAAGCAATCAGTCCTTCAGTGTAAAAGTAAATACAACGTGGCTTATGTCTTATCTTCACCAGTACTGAACCAAGAAAGGCAATTAGGCAAAATGAGAATGGGCTCAGTGAAACAATTTGTTATTTGTTTACTATACAGTATCATCTAACAAGACTCCACAGAAACAAAATCCCTTCCTGGAGGTCTTTGCTTTGCTCATAACTCATTACCCTAGAGACAAGAGATATCACTGATGCTATTTTAATCCACTAAACTGCCTTTGCTCAGCTATACGGCAAGTCTTATAAAACTCTGCTGTGTACAAAGCAAAATCTTCTCTCTCCTGGCAAGAAGACCTTGAACTTGAAGGTTTTAATCTATAGCAAGTCAGACTATGGTGAAATGACTAGTCATAATAGTAATGCAGGATAATGCCTTATTTTCACATTTTAGGTTTTGCTGTACTGTATTAGCGCACATCCAGCAGCTCTTGTCACCAATAATTACTAATCCACAGCAACTACACAGAAATGCTCGCCAATTAACTAATTTCATTTTGACAGTTTTGGAAACAGAAGAGGAGAAATATTGACGTCTCTAAACCACAGGCAGCAGCTGACACGCATCTTCTTTTATCTGAAGGAGCTGCTGTCAAATGAATTGCTTAAAAAAAGTATTTGAGGTGGTTCTGTAGAATAAAACAAGGATCCATTGCAAAGCCTTCTGCAAGTATTAATTCTTGGGGTGCTATTAAGATCAGTACAAGTGAAACATACTCCTTGGTGGCAAGAAATGACAACTTGAGAAAAGTACTATTTATAGATGGCCAGTATTATAAAAGCTAAAAGAATTTTGAGACTAGCACTTGCCTCTAAAAAACAAAGCAAATCTTTACTTTTTCAGCAATATGCACTAAATATTTAATAAGGGATCCTGGAGCTCAGAAAGGTTTAAGACACTGTGTTACGTTATTGAACTAATAAGCTCCTCCAGTAAGCCTCTAAATACGTATAGTTAAACACTACCTAGTTTATTTTAATTATTTAACACAGAGACTGAAGGAGGTTAATGTGACCCAGCGGACTTGTTTATGTTGAAAGCTATTGCCTCTCCTTACTCAAAAATCTGCATGCTGAGCTGCATCATAGCTCAGAGTTACAAGGGAGCAATAAGGAATAGAGGTTTACAGCTGCTTGCTAACGTCCAAATGATAGCATTTATACCAGGGCAGTGACTGCATGAAGGCACAGGTAATAAAAAAGTCAGGCCCATTGACTTTGTTGATATCACTGGAAAAACTAATACATGTAAGTTAGGCGCATAGTTGAGAACACCCTTGATGATGGGGATATTGCTAGTTTCCAAAATTTAGTTTTAGAAATACAAAAATCCCCATCATTTACCATTCAGCTCACAAATCATAACTGCTATCTATTTTCTCTCTCTTCAGACCATTTTGATCTTCACCCTTGTCCTCCAGCTAAAACAGTGGAGAATGCAGTCTTCACTAAGTCTCTGAAAACAATGAAAAAACCCAAACCACTTCAAAAAATCCAAAGGATAGTTATTAAACAAGAGGGGGAGAAAACCACTTTTGCAGTCTTCCACATCCAATCAAAAAGAAATGAGGGAAAGATAACCATTCACGGCCCCACCAGGGGAGGGGGGAATAATCCAGTTTTAAGCAACACCAGCTAAGGCCCAGTGTATTCACTTGGACATCTCTTCCTTAAAAAGACTAAAATCTAGTCTTGCACAAGTAAAAAAGGGCTTGAGTTTCATTTTTAACTGGGTATCTGGTTCATCAAAAGAAATCTTGTTCAAAAACTTTTGTTTTCATTTGTCCTCAGGAATGCAAGCACAAGCTGAGGCTTATGTTTCTTCTCATACATGGAATGCAAAACCGTAAGTCTCACACACAGCGTGACGTGTCAGTGAAAATTGTGGTTTAGTTCTGCAACATCTCTGACTTTCAGATCAACATTCAGAGTCATCATTTTGATTCTACAAACTAGTATTTATACAACAAAGGTCATTAAAGACTAAGGAAAAAGCCACCAACAGCAGAAGTCATGGGGCTATTAGAGGATCAGTTGGAAAAAGAAAGACTTTGGAGTTCACTGCACTAGATGCATTCAGAAGGGAACAAATAATGGAAATTTTGCATATGCGTCTCCTAGAAACAAAGAAACTGCTGTGCTAAAGCAAACCTATCAGCAGATCTGTGCATGAATGCAGCTTTGCATTGCTCTACTGTTGGAGATCTACTGACTTAAAACTGTAGAATCCTGCCCAAATGCATGAGAAATCCCGCCTTTCAGCTTCTCAAGAGACCAGCACTGGCAACTCGACCCTTTGCCATTCAGTCTCTCTCACCACCACCATCACCTTCTTTGCGGTTATAAACATAGATGACCGTGACTGTGCTTTGTTTCTAACTCAGTGGTCTGCCTGAGTGAAAGGTGTGGCATTTTTAAACACTGAGATCCAGGTGCTAAACTCCACAGCTATTCAATTACCAGCATGTAAATAAGTTGGGGTTTGTGTGTTTTGGGGCTTTGCCTTCTAGAAAAACAAAACTTCATGAAAATTACTGATCTCACAGCAAGAACAACCTGATTTTCAAACAAAGCTGAGGTAAAAGGACTCCAAAACCTCCAAGTAAGATCAACATCATCTTCAATCACCTAAAATCTCAGTACTGGGGAAATCAGTGAGGCAGAAACAAAGAGGGAAGCTCATCCGTACAAAAAGAACGTTTAAAAATAATTAGTGATTCAAATGTTTTATCTGAAAAGGAACCCAGGAGGTACCAGAGCCTTTTTTACCTCCAGTCCTGAATAAAAATAGCACACTTAAGTCTTAATTTTGTTGGCTTATTTTTCCTTTTCTGCAGGATTTTCATTACTGCTTTCCTTTAAAGCTCTCCCAAGACTCAGTTATGTGCCCAGAGAGCTTTTAAAGGAAAAGAGCTTACTTGCCTGGCATCTCTTTCCAGCCTCTCTTAGCTCTAATTACAATGTAAAAATTAAAAAGACAAATGAGTTTTATCATTGCATCCTTGGCCTTTTGTAAAGGAAAATAAAAACCAACCCAAAACAAAACAAAAATCAGTGGAGCTTCCAACCTCAGGTAACATGTTGAAGTCAGCAGCTTGTACTGGGAGGGGGGCAAGAAAAGGTGAAATCCAGTTTACAAAAAAATTTCACTACAAAGCTCACATGCCTTGTGGCAGTCTTGCTTGAGTGCAGGGTTGTATGGCATGCAGGTGACATAATTAGGTCACTGGGGGCAAGGCTGCTTAGAACTATTACATAAAGAAATCCATAAAATTTCCCAAATTAGACTTCCTCCAAGTTTCCAGGAGGTTCAAAACAGCAACTCTGCAAGCAACCTGGAATAAGTCCTTCCTGGCAACACATAGCATTGCAATTATATGATCTGGCTAACTAAACAGTTACTTTCCATCATTATTGTGTTCTCAGCTTGCAATTTTTTATGGGATCCTGCTAAACACATTTTATAACTTTGGCGCTGAACGTGAAACAAAATTAAAGAGATGCGACAGGCAAGTCGCTATTGGTGTTTCCCTGTGATTTCAGGATGAGAAGTAACATTGCTCATATAATAAAATAAAAGTGGTTAATAAGAGTTAGACTTTGCAGACAGGCTTTTCAGAAGCGTCTAAAAGCTGACCCAGGAGCACTGAAAACAATTACATTTGCAGCTCAGCATTTGTTGCTACTAACTTAGATGCATGATATCTAATAATCAAAATCTAATAGAATGGTGATTAAGCGTGAGTTGGACACTCACATGTGAGAATGGCAGTGGTTGTGCTGGGAGGGACGGCCCCCAGTGTCGGGATCACAGTCCACACTAACACAACAGCTACGGGTTGCAGCCATAAGCAGCTGCCCATGTATCCACTTACTGGATTTTTCAAGCTAGTGCATTACCTGCTCCTCTGTCACCGCAGGATAGATGAAATTGCCGCACAGACAATCTTAGAGCTGGCCCATTTCACAGTGGCAATGCCATGAAAACCAGCATTCAAATCATCACCATCTTCTCCCATCAGAAGAAACCAATGTTTCTGACATTAAACAAGCCAAAACCCATTTCAGAGGTGACCATCTCTTCTTGGGGTGACTGTAAGAAATAATTCCTCAGTGATTGTCCTGTTCTACCAAGTTGTATCCACGACATGTCTGTTTTCTGTCCCCATCTTACATCACTGCCATGGTTTCCATTCTCATCTACTTCACAGTGCTCAGGCATCTTCTGTGCCCCTTAACTACAAGGCAAGCACTGGTTCCAGCACAGAGGTGTATTAATCAGCAAGCTGCTAGGACACACAGGGCAGGTAACCCTCACAATTACACTGCAGCTTTTTCTTAGTGGGGGCAATAATGTACCTCACTGTTGGTTTTCTACACATTTCTAGAAACCCTACCACATTTAAGATCGTCGTTTGGCTGGATTTAGCCCAGCAGTTTCAAAAAATTATTGGGGAGCTAGTGACGGTTAGAGAGACTGTAAAATTATGTATGTCCTGCTCCTTTAGGAACTTTTAGTCCTTCAGGGCTAAGAGGTGTTTGAAATGCAAGATGTATACATGGTTCCCCTTTTGGAAAGCACTGGGAATTAAAAAGTCTCACTAAACACAGTAAGACAGCTATATCTTGCTCTCTGCAACAGTCCCAGTTCCATTTACTCTGAAGCATTTCATAATGAATTCAGGACATGCTGGACTACTGGATTGACAAGTATCACAATACACAAGAGCAAATCAAAATGGAACAGATTAACTAAAGAGAAGGAAGAAACAACCTGCTCAGGACAAAAACCAAAGCATTGTTCTTGACACCTGTAGCTAATCCCAATAGTTGGAACAAGACACCAACATAGGGATCTACTTAACAGCAGCCTTTTTAAACAACTATTACAACTACATAAATCATGTCTTGATTATATTGTATCATTTCCTAATGAATGTACAGGAGAGAATCCCAGTACACATCTATGCTGTGCCCTTAAAACTCCCAAATTCCCCTTAAACTCCCCAATTTCATATGGATTATTTCATGTGGCTGCCTGCTAGAGCTGTCCTCTCTGTGGATCTTCCATCATCTGTCACCTGGGGCATACACAGCACCAGTCCCAAAGGGTCAATCACAGAGCTAGATTAATAATGCTAACAAGTTACCTTCTCTGAATGACACAACCCTAATTAGGAGATCTCTTTATTTCTAAGCAGTTTTTCCTTTAGGCTTTTAAGCCAATCAGATAAATTCAACAGCTGGGACAGTCCCATAAGTCAAACATCCCCAATTTCCATAGCGCAGCATCAGATAATACATTCAGCCAGTGCACATGGTTTGTGCTGATAAGTTTCAAACAGGTTTGTGTCACTATATCTGCAAGCAAGTTCAGAAGCAGGTGAACAAGTTGCCAAAATCTTGTTTTATTCCAAGATTAAGGGCCATAGCAGAGGTCAAACCTGTACCAGCTCCAAGCGTGCATTTTTTCCCCACATAATAATTTTCCTTACTTTATTATCTCCACATTCTTGCCTAGCACCATCACTAGGATCTGTGTTTGGGATTAAGTCTCTTCTACACATCCAAGAGGAACTACTGTGGAATTACTGTTAACAATTCAGTCACCGAGTATCACTGCTCCAGCATTTATAGGCTCTGCTGCTCTAGAGAAAGTCTGTGTTTTGATCTCCTCTTTGCTGCTTGCACCAAACAGCACTGTCTTTATTCTACCCACTTGATACCACATTCATCTCCTACTAAATACAAGTATTTCCTCTTAAAATTAGAACCACCTCCAAAGAAAGCAGGTGTGATATTTTCCAAAATATATCTTGCTGTCATTTTAGCTACAGTATTTACTAATTAAAAAAAAAAAAAAAATATATCAACTCTCAACATTTAATTTCAAGAGACCAGATGTCAAAAAATAAAAAAGCTCTTGTTCTGTTGATTGAAGTTCAGTCTCTACCTAGATACCCAAAAATGTTACCATCACTGGAATTTTAATTTTTGTGGGACTTTCTCATACTGCAGAGAAAGCCTTGAGTGTACAAATCTCTTTCTTCTCACTGTACAGACTTGGCACACAAATAGCTGAAAAATACATCACTGATACTTAGATGAACTGCCCACACTTTCATCCTAATAGATTATTAGCCTCAAAGGCAGCCTGGATCCCATTTAAATGCTGGCACACATATAAAGTATCTTAGGTTCGAGCACTCATCATAAAATCATGACATTTAGTTAAAAAACATGTTATGTTATAAGGGTATAATGCTACACAAGACGTTGTTACAAATTTTAAGTAACATAATTTACATTTTCAATAGACTCAAAAATTCATATACTGCTTCAAGTAACATGAGAAATGTGGGATTGCTCAAGGTCAAATCTAATTACAAAGCCTGCTAAGATGAGGACCATTTTTTAAGCAGTGGGAAATTAAATTATTTGTCCGTGCTATCTGGCAGTAAATACCTGCCTGTTTTAATTGTGGTTGATACAGCCTAATAAAAATTGGAAAGGAAACACTCATGCTCAGTTTCAGTTCCCTTTCTAGGTAAAGTTCTACCTGACCTGAGCTGGTCATTGCTGCAGTCTGACCCACCCCAGGCCCACAGGCACTCACTGTCTGACTCGGCCCCCCAGCACTTTGAAGATCTAGCAATACGTATTCTTGGACAGTGTGAGAAGAGGAAACCAAAGACCAAGCTGTGCCTCTCCTGGATATACAGAGGCAAATAACAGAAGATTAAGTAGGGAGAAAGTCACATGAAAGCTGGGAGAGTATGTTCTAACTTGGACATTCCCACCACTTAGACAAAAAAAAGGAATATATGGATGTGTTCTGCTGCTGCCATCCAGTGGGAAGGTTGAGTAGGAAGCACTTGAGTAAAGACGGATGGATAACAAGGGCTGATTCTGAATCAGTCGGGCTGATGCTTATTCTGCACCTTGCTGTCAATGCCATCCAAGACAAAAGTTTTCAGAGAACATGAAATAAAACAGGTGCAGAATAAGAAACCGTTGTAACAGTCTACTCCTGCGCAAGGACAAAAGAGGCACTCTGCTCCTCCAGCTCACTCCTGGTGCTGCCTGTGAAATCACTCTATGGACTTGATCTGCTTCAATCCTGCAGCTGTTTAGCTGTTACAAGAAGCTGGAGCTGACAGAGGGATGGTTACACAGAGCTTTGTAACATGCAGGATCTCAGCTTATACCATCACAAATTTCAAGTCTTCAAATCTACAAATTTCATTGCAGCTGAAATGGAAGTTCAGCAACTACCTTGCATACACACATTTGAAAAATCCTACTGGCTGCTAATCTGTGGTGATAGGTATCTAAATATCCTGTTAAATCTGGCTTTAAAAGCCCATATCTGCTTTGTTTCAGTACTTGGGAGCTCAGAATATAGATGTGTAGAGCAAAATGAGACTGATATTCTGCTATCTACTTAGCATCCCCTCATAGATAACAGAGGGCCTCAGAATTGGTAAATGATAGCATAACATTTTCATTATCAAGATCATTACTTGCAGATGATGAAGCAGAAGCAGTGACAACAATTTAAAGCCAACACAAATTGTCAGGGTACACTCTACAGGGCAATTTATGAAGAAGATAAATTTCTGATGCTAATAGGACTCTACAGCAAGACATCAATAGGCAAGAACTCCTCAGCAAATCAAGGAGAATGGGAGGGAAACAGGGGGAGGAGGACTGACTTGGGACTAGGAGACAGAAAGAGACAAAGCTTTCCTCAGCAGTCTAGCTGTACAATCAGCACTCTGCTTTGTGAGATGCTTCTGAGACTGACTCTTGGTTTTTTAGGTCCATATTTTTCATACCTTCCCAATATTTCCTGTAAAATTACTACAAGCAACATAAAATTATCATTTAATCCACAGCATCAAATCCCACTACACAGAGCTCTCCCAAACAGCAGTAGTGGTGTAGCAGTCAACAAAGAAGGGGATGATGCTTTCTTTTTCGTGTATGGGAGGAAGCAGGTGAACTGTGGCCCAATAAACACCATTTGCCAGTACTGACATTCAACTACACCATTAGCAGAGTGGAATAATCATAATTCACATTTCATCTGTTTTGACTACTGAGGACCTATCCACATCAGCCTAGCTCTTTGATTATCTTGGGATTTGTACAGCAGTTGGAAAGACAGACACATGTTATCCTCCTTGCTATCCTTCCTGAAAAGCAGGGATACAATCAGAACCCCTCTCCTCTCCATCAAGTCCTGAGTGTTATAAATAATATTCTACTGGAGTCACAAGCAAAAAACTTAGAACTGCCCTGTGATTAGTTGCTATACATTGCACCAGGCACCAAGTCAGCTTTCTACAGAGAATCTGCAAGTATATCTGTCCTTATTTTCTACCGTATGTTCAGTTTAGCTCTGTCTGGACAAAACATCAAGCCCAGGACCCTCTCAGTGCTTAACTTCAGAGGGATTAATTTAAGATAGTCATGTCTTCTCAGTAAGCAGATGTCCTTGATGTGCTTCTATACCAAAACACCGGCTTATAATACCGGTATATAATACCAAAGCCCATTTACCTTTTAAAAAAAAACAACTGTAGCATTAAATCCCTGGAAATTCACACACCCATAGGCACATTGCATACACAAGACTTGCATAGCACATAACATGAAGAATAATCTCAGCCTTTGCAACTTTCTACCAGATCACTGCTTAACCGTGTTTTAAACTTTAACACTTGTTTGGATATAGAACAGCAGAATTAAACAAAAATGTACAATACATTATTTAATCTCCGATTCTAGTCAAGAGGGTATGTAATCATTAGCATAGACCTATTTATCTCCCTCGCATTTCATCATTCAGTAATTTAAATGTGATTTTTGAATTTCAATCGGCATATCAAGTGCTCAACAACATCATGAGATCCTGTCTCCACTGAAAGTGATTTCTGCCTTTCTTCTTTCTTGAAGACTGTCATGTCCTGTTCACTCTATCAATCAGCCTGACATTATCTTCCTTTCACAGAGCAGATAGCTTAAGTCATCAGATTTATGCAAAAAATAACAAGGAGCTCTCATTGCCCCAGAGAACACTTTGGAATTGGACGTTGTTCTTTATACACACTCTTATTGAAGCACAGCGTTTATCTTTCTGTATTTCACACCTTCTTCTTTTTATAGTCATCAATTCTGTGCTTAGTGCTTTATTTACAGTATGTTATAATATTAATGACTTTTTTTAAAGAAAATACTACTTACTGATTTTCAAATATATATAGAAAAAAGGCAAAGAGGAAATGAAAAGACAGGGGTATTTAAGAAATCAACACAAAATGGAATTAAGATCTGAAATACATACTTATATGCTAGTGTAACTCATCTGTTAAAACACAGGCTTCCAAACAAACCACAGCACCCAGATAACTCCAGTCATCAGCATCTTCCTTTCATACTTCTCACCCTGTGTGGTATCTCCAGTATAGATCAAAAGTACCTCTGCTTTCATTTAAATCTGTAATCTCATTCCTCAACTAAGCAGTCACTCCAACTTTACAGGGAAAGAATGATGTCTCACAAAAACAGCTTATTTTTTGCAGGAACCAGAATGTTACACATTGTGGTTCTATCTTAGGACTTGATTGTATTTTTAAGGTTTCTACCACTGAGGTTGGCCAAATAGTGGTGGGGAATGGTACTGCTCTTGGGCCTGGAGAAGCTTGGAGGTCTGCATGCCCTGAAGAGTGATGCTATCAACCAGCCATTTCAATGGGGCAGTGCCAGAGCGCTGCTGGCACCACCTAAAATGGGCATTGCCTGAGCCATCACAACTGCTGGAGGACCAAAGTCTAAGAGGGGTCATTCTGGCATTCTGGCTTTCTACGTAGTGGAGAGGCAGTCTCGTCACCTGTCACAGTCACTGCATCTCTCACAGGGGATCTGAGAAGGGCACAATGCTTCCTCCCTCCACTCCTCCTCCTCCATCAGCTAGCATTGTTTGTGATTTAGCAAGGAGCCATCATGACATTACTGAAGGGGTGGTCATACCCTTCTCTGCCAGACATCAGTGCATGCTGCTTCTCAACCCCAGTTACCTTACTGTTACCTTAGCATTTGCACTGACTTTTGCATGAAATGAGTATTGGTATGCCTATTGGTATGCAATGACTGTATTATCACCTCACTCACAGACCCCACTTCTTCTCTCCCCCATCCCCACAGGCAAGTGGCAAACTAGTTCTTAGTGAACATGCTAGTATAAGAGCAGCGCCAATTAGCAATATCCATTGTCTCATTACAACCATCTGCTGAGGCTGCCACAAAATAGACAATTTTCCATTGCTTGTCCCCTGACTGAATTTAACATTTTACAAGACACAGTTTTTCCTTGGTCAAAGAGTGACCTTGCTAATACTGTTTATTATCTAACAGATCTCAGACTGAAAGCCCATGTCATACTCCATAAAAAAAAACACAGTGAACAAAACTTAATAACTGTAAGAATAAAGTATTTAGCACTCGAGGCAATATGTTAATTTTAAAATGTTATTTCTTTGTATGGCCTTTTGACCAACTCAGCTAATGGACTCTGGACTAGGAAATATTGGAAATAAGTTTGGGAAGGAGCTTACTTGTCAGCTTTGATAGGTGTACACCTTCGCTGTGCTGGCCAGCACAGTGCAATGATGGTATTTAAGTACTGCTCTGTGTTGTTTGCATAAATAGTAGCCCAGCCGCCAAGTCCCAGGCAAAGCAATCTAAATATGACCTCTGGCACTATTCTGCAACTGAGACCAATTTGTTCCCAAGACCTGGAAGCATTCAGCATGCACACATGTGTGTTTCAGCCCCCCATCTGTTAAATGAGAATAATCACACTTCATTTGTAAAGCACTTCATGTTCTACTGACAAACACCTTGTATTGCTTGGATTTCAGTGAGTCTGGCTGCCAGGGTAGAGTCACTCCAGCATATCACTGTTTATTTAGACTGAAGCACTTGGGGCAAAGACCCTTCCCTTTTGTTGAGAGGCAACACAGAGAGAATGCTGGATCACCTTTATCCCTCCGTTAAACTGGTCATTCTACAGCCATAGTTCTTTTTAATGTTGTTTTGATGCAGTTCTCACTACAGTTGAAAGAAAAATGGAAATTATCTTGCAAAAAACCCTACTCAGGCCTTGGTTCTGATCCAGAATTCAGTTAATCCAAATCCCTTGATACTGGGGAAGGGTCAGAAAAATGCTTTCCATAGTCACCATTGGGTTAGATTTGTTCCCCCAGAAGAGGACATATTTTCAGAGTAAACACTCTTTTCTCTCTAGCTTGGCACAAACTACCATGTGATACAGTCTGATAAAAGGATGTTTCTTTACATTAGCATAGCAGACTTATTTGTCAGTTGTAGACTAATTATCTTGGCTCCTTGTTTGGGGACTGTGGCATCCGTTGCAGTAAATTACATTTTGCTGAGGGCAGCAGTTTTACTCTGTTTCTAAAGAATGTCAACACAAAGTTGTGGGGGTTTTGTATTTCCAGTAAAAATAGTGTATGGTGGGGGAAGAAAAATAGCACATCTGCCACAGTATTTCCAAATGAAATGTCAAACTAGCGCTTTTTCCTATGCAGTTCAAATGACAAAAAAAAAGCACAGGTCTGATAGTGAAATCCACTATGTTGTCCCCTCCCCATTTCTGAAACCTTGGAAGTAGAACAAAATCTGAAAAATTAACTCAATAAACTCTATGAGTAGGCACTTCCAAGAACAGACAACTCATTTGGACACACAGTCAAGAAAGTCAGTACTAAAAGGCAACTTCCAGTACAGTCAGGCTTCTTTTTTCTTTTTAAGCAAGATGCACTTAAAAACAGTTTAAATTCCTCAGTGACCCAGCAGTGCTAACTCCAACAGGGTGCACCTAGAAAAAGAGTGGGGACCTCTTTCTACATTCAAGCTGTTTTAAATGAGAAATTTCAGTTGATTTAGTTTGGGGGTTTTTTGTTTTTCAGCATCTGCTGAAAGGACTCCATAGACAGAAATCATTAGCATGTCCACAGTTTGGGCCAGACACTCATGTCACTAGCATTATTTATGCCAACTGACATAATTTGCACTTTTTTCAAATTATACTCTGACTTGATTTTCATAGTTTCAGTAAATTATGTTTTCTAAAGACAATCTAAGAACACTTAGGAGTAGCAACAAACATCGGTGATGATATACAGTCTAAGATCATCCTGTTTTATCTCCTCTGAAGAGGGCATCTCCTCAAAATGGTAAGTTATAAGAGGACAGGCACCATTCCTTTGGGTGCCCAGTTTTCTATTGTGCCTCATTTACAAAAAAGAAAACAGGGGGTGGGGTGGGGAGAAGCAGAGTGTTTGCACAATTATTGCTTATTCATGAAATGCAATAACCCATTTCCATAACTTCCAGTGCCTCACTATACTTCTTATTATATCATCAGACTGTGGAAATGACATCATTGGGACAGGGAGGGGACTGTCTTAGAAAGCCTTGATACATTCAAATTGTACGGCACGTAGGATAGCATAAAAGAGCTGTAAATACATATTTATAGTGAAAACATTTCTGTGCTCTTTTGCAAGATATTTTTTCTTTCATTGTGTTGTACGTTGGATTAGGAAGAGCGCTGGATCCAATCTGGTAGGTTACAAAGTTAATAGCTGTGAATGACAGACTTGCATCATGTTCTTCTCTCCCCTTTTGCACTGTTTGTTGCTGAAGGACACTCGTGTTCTAACCAAGTAGGCTAATGCCACCTCAGAGCCCTTGAACCCCCTCATCTTCATGCCCCATCCAGTGACAAACCAGGGGCAGCACAAAGGAGAAAGGTCAGCGTGTTCTCTATTTCCTGCTATGTAGAAGGAAATCTCCCAAGGAAAAAGGGAGCTATAGAAGAAAGGATATACAGAGCACAAGAGGTACTCTAAGCTTTTTTACCCAACCTGAAAATAAGATGCATAGGAAAGACTAGTTGAAACATTTAAATTTTTGCTTTACGATTGCTTACAATTTCATTTTTGCCATCAGGTATCAACAGCCAAGATGAAACTAAAATCAGCTACATGCAACACCCTACAAACACCTGTTAACACAATTGTGATCTGTTACACACAGATCCTGCCATTCCACCCCAGAAGTATAACACACCAAGCTAATTTGCAACAATTTGTCTCTGTGCAAAAAAGACAGTAAAAGAAATCTGCTTATCCCAAAATATTCGCTGTATCTTAGGATGCTGCTTTAAGGAAACACAGGTGAAAAACTAATGGAAGAACTGATATCAGGAAGATGCAAGCAGTAAATAATGCTAAAAGAAATCCTGTCTCTGGTCATTATTTGGTCATTATTTCTTTAAACAACAACATAAATCAAAGAATAGTGAGCATCACTGGACCACAAGGCATATGGATGCTGTCCATCAGGGAAACAAAAGTAGAAATAAAGAAAAAATAAAGGCAGGCCAAACACTAAGCAATAGAAGTGTTGATCCTAGAATTTTCCGGTCATAACTTCTGTCATTTCTGGGGTATGGTTAAAGATTGCCACCCTGGAAGATATTGAATGTCAGGTGTAGTCTCCACTCCTGTGCTGATGGATAGCATCTCCAGCCTGATGAGGAGAGATTACCCTGCTGAACCCTACAAGACATCTTTAATCTCCTGATTTAGAATCCATTGTCCTCTACCAGTTGTCACTCTCCTGAAGGAACGCAAGAATGCTGCCAAACACTGAAACAGACAGCTGCAGCAAAGGGCTATCGGCAGCAATCTAGAGGTGCTCCGCCAACAAAACACTTAAATGTTAATAGAGGAAAAAAAAAATTCCATCTCCAGGTTCTTCCATTATTAATTAAACATTTTCTGGTTTCCAAGAAAAAAAATGCTTGCTCAAACATGTCCTTGAAGCCAGAGACATCAACACAGTAAACTTTCAAACTAACATTGAGGGGCAGCTCTCTGGCAGAGAAAAATACCATGATTGGCATGAGAGCAGAGCTGAGCACTTCTTCATGCCATCTGAGTGGGGCACAGGTAGGGCACGTTTGATGCTACAGCCAAATATTGCAATTAATTTCCTGCTCTTAAATACAGGGTGAATATTTTGTACCCATCTACAGCCAAAACCATGGGCAAATGCAAGCCAGCATCAAGGGTCAGCATGTCCTAGCCTGCTTCTGAATCACCTGGCAGCACAGGCAAAATTGGCCACTAAGTCTAAATCACCAAATCAACAGAAACTGCTATCCGTTTCCATGGACATTTATTCAAGTGTGTGCAGTCACTCATTTGGGATGAAACTCTCGAGTAGCACAAGGCCTTACAATTACATTAAAATGGGACTTTAAGTTTGGGACAGGCTCTGTGCTGCTATTACAACTGATGTAATTGCAAGGCTGTGGCAATGCAGCCCATGCAGTAAGCACAGACATGTCGATCAATAGCAGAACAGGCCCTAAAGCAATTTCCATCCCTCAAAATGGCAGTGATTTGCAAAACACTGAATGATGAATTCTGTAAGAATGACTGGCTTAAGCGTTAATAAAATCATAACTATGAAGTCTAACTTCTCTGCTGGGACCAAAAGCCATATGCCATATCCGGAGCAGGCTGGAAACTAAATCACAGAAGAATCACAAACTCCCACTTCAGTGGGGTCAGGACTTCATCTTACGCAGGTCTTTTAATCATTTCAGAGCTAGGAATTCAATGCAAGTCCTTTACATTTCAATCTATTGCCTTCATCACTCAAGCATCCATTCTCCCAAGGACTCAGCATGTTGACCTCCACATAAACCCAGAGCAGAGCTCCAGAGTAGAACATGTTCCGCTTTTTGTTGTATCACTTCACCCAAATGAACACTGAGGACAAGACACTTTCCATCCTATTTGTGGATTTTCACTTATCCAACCATTTCTTTCTCCCCACATTAGCACAAGCCTACCCATTTGCAATATAATAATTTTTTTAAGTTCTGAGTTTGGAAAAAAGAGAGACAGAGCAAAGAAAGCTTTCTTAGAATTTTGGTCAATGAAATACAAAGATTATCATTTATTGCAGATCACAGCTATATAAAAAGTGATACTGTCAATGTAAAATGAATAAAGACAGTATTTTCACAAGCCTCCCCCAATGGCTTTAAAATAAGGTCACTTTGATATTGCAGGAAAGAGCTTGGTTCCAGCCTCCTGCTATACAGATTGATACACTGGACATAGTTATTTGTCATATGAGACTCCATCTTCTTTTTGTTACCGAACTTCCCCCACACACCTTTTGAAACACGGTGAGATATGATATACAAAACCTGCATATTCATCGGTTTGTCTGTAACCTTTTTCCCCCCTAACTCCCTGGAATACACAAATCTCTTCATCTACAATCACATCCCATGCAGTTAAAGTGCACATTCATGGAAAACGATACTAGAAGCTATGTTTTACCTTATAAAAGACTAAATTAACACTGAATTGCTCCTTACTGGTAACATAGTTATGCATCCAAATTGAAGTTGTCAAACTCTGTCAAATAGATTAAAAATTCCCATTGTTATTTAAGGCAAAAAAAAAAAAGGAAAACAAGTATTTCTTCCTTTTTTTCCTTCTCAAAAATAAATATACCAGCAAACTTCACACAACGAACTCTGCTCCTTTTTGTCTAAAAGGGAACCTACTACCCAACTGAATTGCTTTCCCCACCTTATTACTTGAAGAGATTACAGCCGGGGCTGTAGCTGCCCTATATTTAGAAGCTGGATAATAAAACACATAAATAACACACTGAATAAAACATTAAGACATAAAAGGAGTTAAATAGAACAAAGGGCTAAAGCTTATTGTGCACTAACCATGTCTGACCCAGTGAAATACAAAAGGACTCATAATTCTAATTAGTAAAATGCACAGTTATGATTTAAATCACGAGAAAGCAAGCACAGTGCCTGTCTGCAGCTGTGCGCTGGAGCCCTTTTCACAGCCTTGCAGGGCCCTCTGGTGGAACTGGTACCCTTGCCTGTGGCAACCCGACAGCACCATGAGGAAGAATGATGCTCCAACCCAAAAATAAGGGGAGAAAAAGAAGCCTGGGTTTTCCCTTTTTGCTTGAAAGCGGCAGTATTTCTAATACAAAGCTGCATTTTTCAGATATGCAGCCTTCACTTAAAGAGGTGAAGTCCTGGAGCCTGTGTAAGGGAGGAATTTTTCCTCTGACTCCAGTGAGGACAGGATTCTGTCCACAAAGTCCTTAAAGCTGTGAAAACCTGCAACTGATGTGGAACAATCCAGCTGCTACCAGACCACTTGAAACCAAAAGCACAATCAAGAGGTATTAACAGGTCTGAATTCCAGCTGACAGTGACATTTCACATTCAGAGTTAAAAAAGCAGGCACAGAGGGTCCTGCAGACCAAAACAACACCCGATATATGCCTCAACATGAACTGCAGTTTTGCGCACAAAGAAGCAACCTTCTTCTGGGATCTTCCCAGTATCATTTATGCCCACCTGCCACTCAGCCCCTGAGTCCAGTCCAACAGCATCAGTGAATCCTTTATTCATCCTTCAGATGAACTGTGATGTTCATTTCTTCTTCACCTGATGTCTGCTTTACTGATAACACACCCCATGCAGGCTATCATAGGCTGCTATTCCTCCCTCGCTACCTAATAGAGGGCAACAAAGCACGTACTTTCCCAGTGCATCAGAGTGGTCACTAGGTTTGGGGGTGGGAAATTCTTCCACTCCTCCAGGGTACTGACTTCTCTTTGCTGTTTGGGACACTGAAAAGAATTATTAAACACCGAGTTCAACACATGCCTTCTGTACTGCCTTCAGCAGGTCTGGTTTGCTGTTCATCAAGGGTAGATCTTTGCCTCAGATCCATGTACATACAGTACTTGCCACTACCAAATGACAGAAGGTCTGTTTCTGTGACTAACAAGTGACTTTGACCATCCCACTGATAGGTTAGATCAGCACCTCTTCAGAAAGCAACCAAAGAAGGATCAAAGAAGACAGACATGTTCTGAAAAATACTGCTTTCTGTGAGCCATAGCAAGGGCAGAAAGGCAGCAGCAGCGAGGAGAGCCTTTGTCTTTTGCATCAAGCGCACTACTGCATTATTCACTGAGATTGCTCCCACACAATCCAAGCCTTTGCATACATCTGTCTCTCCCTGTTCAAGCATCAATCAGAAGAAAACAAAGGAGAACACTCATGGAATCCCAGAAAATAATATTAGGTCCCAGTTCACACCCTGCTCAACAGAGTCTACAAAAAAACCTTGCCTTTCACACATGATGGAAGTCACTGGTCCTCTGAAAACCAGCTAGGACAGCATTCCAGTTGCTGGAGATCACATCTAAGATGCCAGCCAGCAAACTGGAATTTTTCAGTTGGGTTTCACTAAACAAAGATGTAGAGTTTACAATAGCTCAAGCTGGTGATAATTCCCTCCTGAGCTCACTTCCCAGCCTCTAAGTTTCATGCATATATTCTTGCCACTGCCATTTTTAACAAGACTTCTCTCATTTAACCTTTGACAACCTTTGAGGAGAGGGGCTCTGAAGAGAAGGATGGCAGCAGGGGACCCTTCTGAAAGAGTCAAAAAACCCACGGCAAAACCACAAACCAAGAAGGCAGAAGCCCAGGGAAGAGGGAGAGCCTCAAGCCACCTCAGGGCAAACAGGGCGTGGCGCCTCAGAAGGGCTTGGTGTATCAGTTCACACAGGGCATGTGGACGAGGCACAGTCCCTCTCCTGGGTCTAGAGCTCATCTGAACTGGTTGTCATCTCATTGTCCTCCCCAAGCAGACTGAACTATGGTCTCCACTCGGGTCAAAACCACCACGAGAAAGAACATGGTGACCCAGACGGAGCTGCCATGCAAACATGCAGCAGTCCAGGTCTGGGGCTGCAGGGAGAGCCTAAGCCTGTCAGTCCTGCCAGAGGGCAGCAGTGACAGCACCCGTGTGCGCTGGGATCAGCTGGATGACCTGCTCAGCCTGGTGGCAGAACTCAAAGAAGAGGTTGAAAGATTAAGAAGTATTCGGGAGTGCAAAAGGGAAATTGATTGGTGGAGTAGCACCTTGGCACCCCTGAAGCAACAGGAGCAAATGGAGGCTCCAATAAAGGCAGGCAATCCCTCACCCTCTTGCGACCAGGCAGAAGGAGGGGACCTAAGGGATGGGGGAGACTGGAAACAGGTCCCTGCTCAGGGAGGCAGGAAAATCCCCTCCTGCCCTCCCTCAACTTCCATGGTGCCCCTTCACAACAGAACTGGAACTTTTGAATGAAGTAGAGAAGGATGAAGAGAAGGAGTCAAACAAGAAGGAAGATCAAGGTCCACCAAGGCCGGGTCGCTCTAGACCAGGTATTAAAACGAATTCTAAAAAGAACCCCAGAAGGGTCATTGTAGTGGGTGACTCCATTCTGAGGGGCGTCGAAGGCCCAATATGCAGACCGGACCCCAATTCATAGGGAAGTCTGCTGTCTCCCTGGGGCTACAATCACAAAGAAAAGATGTGAACTGAGTAAGACAATTTGGAGACAAATTTGGCCCTGCTTTAAGCTACAGATGTTCATTAAATACATGGATTCCAGGCATATTAATAATAATGGACTTTCCAAAAATCTAGACCCTTCACCAAGCAGAAGTAGGCTGGAAGCATTCAGGTGAGCACCATCACATAAAAATAAAACACAGCAGTCTCAAAAAAGCCAAGCTGCACTGGTAATTCATGACAGAAACTGCTCAGCTGGCTATACCAATTAATGGTCTGCAAGTCCAGCCCCCACGTGAGGTGACCTGAGGAAGTGTCTTTGCAATGCTTCATTTGTGGATCCTGACTTATAGCAGTGAGGTGGAAACAAATCTTTTCTGGTACTAAACGTACGTTGCTTCATTCAGCACAGCATGGAATTGATAGTTATATCGTTATCAGTTAGGTACTCTGGGAGCCTGAAATACTGCCCAATTTTAAATAGCTATAGTAAGGTTGGTGCTTATGCTTCCCTCAGCTACTGTCAGTGCAAGAGACAAACTCTTCAGAAAGGCAGTTCAGAGAAACAAAGTCAGATGAATATTCTGACATGTCTTCTCTATATAGATGAAGAGGGAGCCTGCTGAAATAATCTGCATAAGCAGCATCTTCAGTGATCTAATGGTAATGAGAAGGAACATTTCTCCTCTACCTTTTGCCTATTTAACTCTGCCAGTCAAAGCAATTACAACATTTGAATGAAAAATAGGCTGCAGCCTCCAAGCTGGGCTCAAAGTCCGAACTGCTTCAAAGCAATGGCAGGATTGGCTTGCTAGATTGAACAGTCTCTTCCTCCACTAGCAGTTATTTGATGGTGGTGAATATTTTGCAGAACAAAAGAAAGAACCAGGTCCATCTTACACTTTATTACAGTGAAGAGGCCCTTTTTGTTAAAGGGATTGTTAATGGCATTCTCGCCCACTTTTCAGAAACAGGATGGTTATTGAGCCCTTAAAGATTTAGTCTCTGTTCCTGTCTGAATATGGCAGAGACAGCTATCGAATGTCATTCTTTCAGGCACCACATCTAGCATGACCAAAGTCAATAATTGTCTTTTCCCATATTAGGCTCCTTAAAAATGGCAGTATTTTGAAAAGGAAAAAGTCAATCCCCGCTTTTCATCTTAAATTCTAGTGTCTGCTCTTGGTTAATAAACTTTCTTAGTTTTAATGAGTAAGCATTTTTTCAAAAGTGACTAGCGATGTCAAGTACATAGCTTGAAACACACTGATTTTCAGGAGCAGACACAACATGTTCTTCAAAACCAGCTCCTCCTAAAGTATCCCAGGCTAGGCACCTCATAAACAGCACGTATTTCCCACCTCAATACATCCCTGTCAGATTGCAGCTGCTTGACCTAAGGTACACTGGACAAAGCCTTTGCCAAACCCAAGGCTTGAATTCATCTCTCTAATGTGCTTTGGGACATTTTACTTTGAAAAATGTTAACGTTGTCTATTGACTGCAAAAATTTTCACTCAATTGCCCTCCAAGAACATGTTAATTTGTATTAAACAAATGAGGCTAATTATTTGCTTTCCACAAAACAGGCTACACTAAAAGCTCTAAATGATTTGCTTTCCTGATGAACAAGGCGTTGTCTTGCTCACCTATCAGATTCCATCACAGATCTGATCATACATTAGAAGGTCAATCTAGGTATTCTATCAAACAACAAAGATAAGTGGAAGCTGGGAAACACAGGCCCCTTGAGGAGAGCCCCCAAGCCCTCTAAATGGTCCATGGTGCCGTATGTCAGACACGAGGAGCTGAAGAATCAAAAATGGGGTGACTGTTTCATCTGTTACATGGAATCAAAGTGGGATGGGGTCACTTCAGCACACACATAAGAGAAACTCACGTCTGGGGAAGAATATGACACTGTAGTCTAAAAAGGTGCATGAAGGCTCCAGCTTCAAGGGCATCTATTTGAAAAAAAGCTCCATAATCTGACCAAACTATTCATGAAGAACCTTTCTTCAGCCTACCAGAGAAAGCCCAGTATGCAAATCTCCTTACAGTTGAGCAGCTTGATTGTGTTTTACAGTACCTCTTTGATACGGGGGAAAGAATTCTTAGTGTCAATTAGAAGTATGCAGTCAAGCATTCTGAAATGTTATGTTAAAAAGATTGTCATAATTTACATAACACATAATGAGCGTTCATCATACGAGCCCACAACACAGAATCACTACTGCGTTATTACAGGTATTTCCCTTAGGTACACATGCAAAGTGCATCTTTAAAAGACAAAAATAACATTTCTTTTTACAAGACTCTTCCCTGAATGACAAAAGCTGCAGAAGGCTGTTCTCCAGGTTTTGCTGCATAGTCAGCTCTGAAATGCTCTGCTAAACAGCAGTTGTTTACAGGAAAGGTCAAGAGGGCCTAATTAACTTGTCATTGTGCACAGACCCCCTTCCTCATTGAAGTGATTCAACTTGTTTCCATAACAGCTACCTGCAAAATGGTAATACGGATCATCCTCTAACACTGTATTCACTGGGATCACTTTATGGGCTTTTGCCGCAAGATGTCAGTTATTCTCCATAACCTGTGACTGAGTTTTATGACACTTACGAGTGCTGCACAGCACCAGGGAACGCAGAGCTGGTGATGGAGTAAGGCAAGGAGGTGGTGTGTGTAGCTCTTCGATACACACACTGCTGATGTGCTATGAGCACAGACACAGACACAACAACTATATGCAGGACACAGTCAGTCCTGCTTGCCAGGATTGAAGAGATTTTGGCGAGCACATGAGGACCCTTCAGCTCCTACCTAGACAATCACCGGAAGCATCCAGGAAAGAAATCAATAGGTCGTCTCATCTGGAGGATGGAGACCCTAACAAATGCATCCCCACTTCCTAGTGCCAAGCCGAAGTGGATGCTAACATTAGACCTGGACCCACAAGAATTTGGCTTAGAGCTAAGAACATTATATATGGATTTAAGGCCATTACACCTAATTTAAGAATGAGACTACATCACAAATAGAAACACTTGCAGAAATCTCCAAGCCAGCATGAAGCTAACTACATGCTAAGAATGCAGTCATCTCATCGTGGTGTTGCAGCCAGGTCTTTGTCCTCTCCCGAAAAGCAGAGCTCGCAGGTGGCATTTTGTTAACTTACCTCTCTCTTTTGGGATCAAAGGTGACATAGGGCTAACTCAGCTATCCAGTTTTAGGACTTGCACTGATATCTTTGCATCAGCATTAAGATATTTATATTTCTTTCTGCTTTCAAGCTGATGTGCCTGCATGATCCTAGCACAGAGATGTTTCTTTGAAGATCCAGTATGGTATCTCTTCGTGAAGCCAATCCAGCTTGTTCTGAGCTATTTCTGTCATTTATAATAAGATACTACATTGTGCCTGGTAGATGTACCCTACTACAATAGTGCATCCTCTTAAATGCAGTATCTTTCTGTTTGCTTCACTGTGCAAGTTAGGAAAAGAAGGAGCATACCACAAGCTGAACTAAACCACAGTTCAGTATTTGCGCTACTTAGTGAAAGAAATGGCTAATGTAAGTCTGAGGGCTTTGATCTATTGCCCACTAAAGCCAATGATACCATTGTAAAGTCTCTTGATAACAACTGGATTAAGAGGGAGAAGATAAAGATATATTTCAGAATATCTTTGGATAAGGAAGGATAAAGCAAAATGACACAAACAAATCCCAAAGTCCTAGCAGTCATGAAGTCACTCCAAAAAACTGTCTGGTGAGCTTCAATACATAAAATTACTAGAGAAAAACCATGAAAATTTACAATAACTCATTTTGTCTTGTTGTATTTTTAACCCATTGCACTGATTATAACATGCTGTCAACAGCCTCATCAATTATCCATTGCTAAAAAGTGAGCTCTAACATTCTGCAAGTGGTATTAATTGGTCTCAGTAGCACATAATGAGTTTAAAAGCTCCTACCTGTGTGCCCCCGGGGATGGTGGCTAGAGGCGGACAACAATTTACAGCAGACCATTAACACATAGACCAGAAAGAGCCAGTCAGATAGAAGCATTGATTTGGCACAGAATCTCATCCTGGAGGCAGAAAAGGAAGCAGTTGAGTGAAAGAACAATGTGAGTAAGGAATAACATAAAAATGATGTGGCAAAGGAAAAGCTGAAAAGATACTGAAGAATAACTAATATGGCTTATAACAAGGCAACACTCACAAAATCATATTCATGGTTTAGTTGGGATCAAGCCTTTGTTAAGCATGTTTTATAATTAGACAATGCAATGGCTATGACACATCGTATTACCCACAAACACGTTTATAACAACACATTATGAGTGCAGCACATTTCTATGAATCTGGCATAAGGGGTGGGGTTTTTCTGGATTAAGATCTGTCCACACTCAAATTTAAATATACATATTTCTAAGTTGTGCTATTATTTTTAAACTGCGTTCACCTCAAAGTCATAGAAGCATCATAGAAAAATGTCCTTTTTACTTAATACTTCTCAGAACATACTTGCTAAAGCTACCAGCTCTTGTGTAGCCATGCACATGAATTGGCTGGATCTTCAAGCACACAACATCTGCTAGCTTTCCTGAAGATCAGTAAGCTTGCTGAGGGTTAAACACTCATGAAACCAGCACCTCGGTCAAATACGTGAGGGCTTGCTGTTCTGCCAGGGTGTTAGAAACTGCATTTCAGAAAACATTTGTTCTAGAGAAGGTGGACGTTGTTAGTCTTATTCACGTTCATGTTAGAAGTAAGACCACAAATCCTCAGTAATTTTGCTGCAAATATCTACAGTTAAATCCCTCAATAGCTTATGTTATGCCATTCATCATATAGAAAAGTAATCTAATAATTTTCTTAAACTCAGTTATGATGATTTATTACTCGTGCTATACATAAATGGGCATTATGCAGTTGAACCCTTAGATACAACATTCCACATTTTCAGCAAATACTGTAAGCAAGAATACATCAAATTAATTAAAGGCAATTTATAGATTTGCATAAATTGAACTAAATACTGCTTTCATAGCAGTGACGTTAGTCTGCAGTTAATCAGCACGCTGGGATTTGGGCAAGCCTATCATAAGCATGCTTATTTGCACCAAAAACTCCTTTGGGAACTTCTTTCCCCTGCAGAAAATTCTGATTCTTCCAAGTATTTTCTAAATAATTGATCTGTGTATCTTTAAAATACCTGAGACTATTCAGCTAATCCAATATTCAAGTGCTGAATAGACTGATAGTTTAAACAAAAAAACCCCTCACACCTTAGACAGCTCTACTGTCAAAGCCAGGTGAAGCATTTGGATCCTGTTTTAAACTTGATAACCATCTACAAATGAAATCAAAACAGAAGCCATGGTTTCTCATTTAAAAGCGCTTACATAATTTTCCCTTTTGCACATCACAAAACAATGCTGTTCAATCATTGTGTATGAATGGGAATGTTGATAAAGCCCAAACAAATCATAAATGCACTTATTGATATCAAAAGTTAAGAGACCAAAAGCTTGTTGCATGTAAATATATTTTAGCAACAAACACTATTTTACACTTGAGAAAAGAATATGTTGGTGAAAAACCAGCACCTTCAGTTGTCCTTGTAGATTTTACTCCAGCCTACATACTTTTTTAAAAAGCTGCACAAATATTGCTAAAAACTTACTCACCATGTATACAGATTTAAGAAATAAAAAATTACATGTAAAGAAGCCGCATTTTAAGGACTGATTTGACAAAAAGGTACCTTTCCTTGCTTCAAGGAGGTGCTCTGTTTTGAGCCCCATATGTTGTCACCCTGAAAGCAAATGACCCAGCACAGGTAGAAACACACTGAGGCTCTTTTGCAGCAGTGTATTGGAGTCTTCAGCAAGCAAGAATCAAGCCCAGAAGATAAAGACATCACTGATCCTTGCCTACCCAACAAGTATCCTCTTACAGAGCACTCCCAGGCTAATTCAGAGCAGCTACACTTCAGCTAAATAAGCATGGATCTAATTCACCTCTTGCACCCAGCTGAACCACGTAATGCTACTGAGGCTAATGGAATTGAGTCACTGTGAAACCTGCATAAATGTTATTAGTGCTATTGATCCAGTATTAGCCTAAGGAAACTGCCCAGTAAGCTCTGAAATCTATCTGCCATTTCAGATTTTAGTCACCCAAATCTTCCCCAGGTAACTGAACCTCGTTTTCTTGAGGACAGCTGAATTTAACCTTAGTTTTCTTACTCCCTCCATGAGAAACACATGGCTTACACCTCATGCACCAGTTACCACTAAATAGGAAGACATCATCTGCTTGTCTTGTGATACCACCCCTCTGTTGCTCTAAATGCAAACACAGGAATCTGATCCAAATATTAGCGGAGACCCCAGCTCTGGTGTCACTCTGTAGTATAATGAAGACAGGGACCTTCCTTCAGGTTTCCTGAGGTGTGACAGAGTAGGATTGAACCCTTTGAATTAAATACTGCAGATCAGACATTTTGAGCATGCCCTTTCTGGTGTGAGCTGATGGGAGGGACAGGTATTTAGTCCCAAATCATGCACCACATGCTCAACAGCTGTGATTTCAGCATGTAAGCTAACCCCGGTGTTCCCACCATTCCCAGTGCAGGAGCAAAGCCGCTCTCCATGGAAATGGGTGGGCTGATCTGATTTCAAAAGCTATCCCAGATTATGAGTTGACTTTTTTGAAGACATGACCCTGATGTTAGACAGGGAATGTGAAACCAGGTTTCATCAGGTTAACAGGGTAACCTTACCCCTTTGTAAGTATATTCCAGTCCAGGAATAAGTGTATCGCTACAAAGCATCAACTTAGTTATATCCAAACGGAAAGGCTGCTAAAAGCATCCAGTACCATTAAAACAATACAACATTTGCAGACTTTTGTCTGCCTTGCAGACAGACAGGACACAAGTCTTCAGCCTGCTAATATAAAGAAATACAAGAGGATCTTTAAAAAGGCAGGGGGAAAAATGAAACTGGGCAGACAGATGCAGCAAGGGGTGCCGGGCCCTTCAGCATCAGTGGGCTGCAGCTTTCAGAAATGTCAAGCCTTCATTCTCTGTTGAATTCAAGTGGATATTGTTGCTAACCAGAACAGCAAATCTTCAGTGTCATTTGAAAGATAAAAAGTGTTCTTACCTTGGGGACTTTGTAAGAATTTTGTTCCAGCCAGACACAATTATTTCAGTGTGTTTTTCATAGTTATTCCAGATTCCCATTTGCAGCAGCAAATAAGCCTTTCTGCATTTCAGAATTTTTCCTTCGCTTTGGGGACCTAGAAAGAAAGCCATATTACACTGCAATTAACGTCTGGAATGGTGCTGTGAAATAGATCTTTGTTACCAAAATCATTGTTTCACAGTGCCATCTACAGTGCAATCCAAGGCAAAAGGCAGCAGTCATATTGTTCTTTTCACTTGTTTCCAAGAACACATAGAAACTGTGATAAGGCAGCTCTGAAATATCACTGCATTAACTAAAGGCAGAGTTTGCTATACTAGAAATTATAATGTGTGCTGCTCACTTGTCCTTATAACCATGTGCCCTCTCGTCACTCAGATGCTGTGAAAGCTGTGAGGTCTGAGACACCACCATAGTGCAAACAGATTTCCACATTATTATGTGAAACCTCCAACAGTTTGAACCAGAGATTATTAAAGACGGGAAAAAATCTTTCATTATCTTCATAAAAATTTGGCCAAGGCCCTTGGAGTCTGGCTGCCTCGGGAGCAGGGGATCTGTAGGGTCACATCCATAGGATCGTGTCTGTGTGATCAATCATCATAGCGCCCTCTCACACTTTCGTCTCTACTTGCTTCCAACACCACATCTCACACCCAGCCCACCTGTACCCAGAAGCTACACTTTGAAATCACTATATGGAGACACTTTTGCAGCAGTACTGACACACGTTCCACAGAATAATGAGCTCAAACACTCCATTCCATACACATTCAAGTCTCTTTGCTTTTATTGTTTATATTTGTTCTCTCACTTCTATCCCTGGGCTCAACTTGACCTTCTGCTATTGAAAACATGACACAGTGCAATTTGTGAGAGTAATAATAACGTGATCTTCACCTACAGAGTGATCACAATAACCTTTTCCCATCTTCTCCCACCACTCTTTTCATTTCACTCTGCCTTTGATCAATTAGAAACTTGCTTTTAAGAAACACAAAATTACACTATAACATTGGAGGGCAAAGCATCTCTGGGGCCATAAAAGCACATAGGCAGACACCTTTCAGAAGCTTAGGAGAGGAAAACCCCTGGCTCAATACACTCAGCTCCTTTCTGTTCAGAACACCATGAGAAAATAGAATAATTGCTGGAATTAAAGAGGTAGCAGGCCAGCAATCTATAATTAATCACATTTTACTCTGTCTTCACTTTCCAACGTGGAGAGTTTCAGAGTGAGCCAAAATGCAATGCAGCAGTTCTACTCAAAACAAGATGGGGGCAAAGAGGTGTCTTAATACAAAGTGCTACCATCCTGTATTAATACTTTCTTCCACAAATACACATAAAACAAAAATATTTTAAAAAAATCAGTTTGCCTCAAAAGGTCTATTGAGAAAAAGCAAACAAACAGGTTTTTCAATATAGTATTGAATGACCGAAACGGTTGTGTGGGACATTTTTATCCATTTCATAATTGGACAGATAGATAAATATATTCTTACAGTGCTCTTGTGAAGTCAGTATTACAATACACTAACTCAGGTTTTAGTGCTTATCTGTTCCATAATTTTTATTAGAGAGGAAGAAAAACTGTGTAGATGCATCAACAGGTAAATACTAACTTTAGTGTAACCTGTTCTGTAAACAGATGTTAAACACTTGTAAAAGACAAGGAAGTATTGATTATTCTAACTCATTCTAATTAAATGGGTACAGCAAAAGCAGCAGATGATACAGCCACCAGCATATCTTGGGGCTTTCTGATGCCTTCCAGGCAGCAGTATTTCTTAAGAAAATGGGATTGTTTGAAGGGACTGTAAGGCAAACTCCTACAGTGCAATCTTAAGTCTGAGATTCAGCAGTTTTATGTCAATAAAGGAGGCAAATCAGAACAGAAGCAAGAGGCTCACCTTGTTAATAACGGTAAAAGGAATTCCAGGCTTCTCACAGCGAAACCATGTTTTGTGTGTTTTTTGTGGTCGGTGGTTTTATTGCTGGTCCCTGCCTCATCTCAGGGCGTAGCGCTACTTTGGAAAGCAGAGCTGCTTCTTTGCAGGCTGCATGAACAAGCAAATCACTCCTGACCACCCATGCCAGGAGCTCTGCTGGGGCAGCACAGCCTGCTGGGGCAGCACAGCCTGCGAGGGCAGCTGCTCCCACCGGTGGGCATCAGCCCTCCCAACTGGCCACCAGCCCTCCCAGCTGGCCACCTATGAGCAAACTGAGCAGCTCTTTAAACAGCAGCATCACCTGCCAAGAGGCACCAATATGTCTGACAACTGGAATTTTGTGGATGAAGTCCTTGACTTCAACACAGCAGGGTTAATTTACACAACAGGGATTTGAAGAGAAGTTACCCAGGGAAAGCAATCTTATAAAGAAAGGGGTTGTTTTTCTACACAATGAGTTCTAGCCAGGAGGCAACTGAACCCCCACCTCCATCTCTAGCAAAGCTGTAGAAAAGAAAAGGAGGAAGGAGGAAAGGGGAAAGGGGAAGGGCTCCACTCTCAGTATTTGTGCATGGGTTGGCCACGAACAACTCCTGCTTTGCACTTGAGTTGCCCTGGACCCCACAACTCTCCTTGTGTTAGTATTTAAGGCATCCATGTGCCCAAACTAAGACTGTGGGTTCTGGTATCTAAAGGGAATTTCAGTGGCCAGATCTGCTGCGCCTCAGGCCCAGCATAGCCTGTCTCTGTGCCTCTGCGCTCCAGTAAAATGGGTATAAATTGTATTTCCCTATGCCAGGGAAGCGTTTCGAGAACAGAAACAATAAAGGTCTGAAGTTATTTGAAAAGTGTATGGGCACTGTATAATTCCTTTGACAGATGGAATAAGATAGCATTTTAAATTAGGTACTTTTCCTACCAATATTTACATGTTGTAAAATACTTCTTATGGCTACTTTCTGTAAAGAATAAATTACTAAACCATTTTACGCCATCTTTTATAATAAGCTATTAAATAATTTAGAAAACCTCCATCCATTAAATATTTAAAAGGCCTTAATTTCTCCATTCCCAATAATTCCTCACTTAAAATAAAGACGGTTCATCCCTTAAAAGACGACTCTTCTGTAAAGCAATTCGTAAAGAAGGAAGAAGTATGGGTGCCACATACTTTACAGGGCAAGTTGCCAGCCTGAGAGTTTAACCCCACTGTCAACCCTATTAAATTCTCATCTCCTACTGAATAAAGAACTGAGAGAAAACAGAACAACATTTGCAAATTCTTAGAAGAGGAAAAAAAAGATATCTGGTCTGGTCACTATGGGTATTTGAAAAGTGCTGCTATTCGAGTTTGAGGGGAACCAGAGGAAAAAAAAAAAATCAAGAAAAGAGCTGGAGCAAACACCTGCTTGGCCCGTTCCACCTGTTACACACCTGTTAACTAACACAGACCGCCCATTTCAGGGCTAAACGACTATAAACGGGACATATATTTAGCGATATCCCTCCAACGGCCCCTTTTTCCCACAGCAGCACTTCGCCCCTGGCCCACAGGCTGAAGGGCAGGCGCTGCCCCTCAGGGGAGGGCCGGCACCTGAAAGGTGACACTCCTCGGCCCGGCCTGGCAGTCCCACAGCAGTTTTGGAGCCGCGAGTGGGGAAATCGGTTTGCCGGCGTGCAGTAACGTTTATTTTTGTCGGTACTAAGGCGCGTTGCGGGGGGTTGGTACGGGCGGCGGCGGAGTATCTCGCCCCCCTGAAGGCGGCGGGCGGGCGCCGGCCCTGCGGCGTGGCGCTGCTGCCCCCTGGCGGCCGCCCGCCGCCTCCGCCCGCAGCCCCGCGGAGCTGTCCCCGGCACAGGCCGCATGCATAATTTAGCGGCGAGCTATTAAACACTTCCAACTTTTGTCATTACTCGGAAATCTCATTAAATCTCCTCCGTACAAGGTGCACCAATTGCTCCGCCGAACCCCGCTCATTGTTCCCCGCCAGAGCCATCCTGGCCCTCAGAGTGATCCCCTCCGTGGACCCCACCTGCCGCAAAGCCTCTCATTTGTGAGCGCTCCTTTGTGCGAGAATGAACTGTCCGTGCAAATTAAGTTTTGTCATTAATCATATTAACACGTTTCTGTCACAGGATTGCTCCGTTCACCCTCCTCACGGAGGGCGGGAGCCCACAGGAGGCAGCACAGGGCTGGTGGCCTCCTGCACCACCTCACAGGCCAGGCCATGTCTCTCCAGGGTCTCCGGTGAGCCCACAGAGATGGGCCAGCCAGAGGGAAATAATGCAGTTTAGTTTCTGAATTTAGTCCCTCGACCCTCACGCAGAAATCTCTGTATCCAGGTAACTTTAGCTTGATCTGAAGACTTCAAGTGGCAGTAAATTCACCACAGCTAAGTTATTCTAACAGTTAATTAACCTCACTTTAAACACTGCACCTGATTTCTAATCTGAATTTGTCCAGCTTCTGCTTCCAGGCATTTGAGCTCATTAGGCCTCTTACTGACAGATGAAAGCACCCTCCGCTCTCCGCTATCGCTGCCCACGCTCGCTGCTCGCAGCCCGCCATCACATCCCTGATTTCACATAAGCGAGATGGAGGAAGCCTCTCCTTGGAAGGCTTTACACTATTAAATCCATCATGCAGCTCCTCTCTGCATTACTGCCAATTTCTTAACATCAGGTATTTCGAAGTGAATCTCAGAAGATACAGTAACCAGAGATAATCTTTATCAATACCACAAACAGAGACAACAAACTTTCCAGCTTGTACCTCATGTTCCCTCCTTATATATCCTGCTTGTCTACCTGGCTGGCACCTCACACAGGGACAAGTAAGGTGCTTAAAGGTCTCAGTTCTGACCATCATTACTCACACCGGGTAACAGTTATGCTAGGTAGGAACACACTGTGCAAACTGAGGAAGGACACAAAGTTATGCACATAGTAACATTAAGACTATTCTCACAGTACAAGAAAGCAAAACTTTTACTGAGCCCAATTCCTCTACCCTTTACTCCCAGAGTCAACATCAACTTTTCTGCCACATTTACTCTCCCGCAGATATCACTCAAAGATGCCTGATCACACCAAGCTTCATAGCGTAAGGCAAACTGAAGTGAGAAGTCTCTTCAGACAGCAAGTTGCCTAGATGAGGTAACACCAAACTGCAAGGGTGCTTCCTCACTTTTAAGCCAGGCATGTAGCCTAAAAAACACAGGGGGGCTGCAGCAGTTTGCAGCACCTCTCAGACCCCAGCAGAACTGCTTTGCAATGACATCACTTTCCATGCATGACATCAGTCTCTGCTGGTGGCCACTCAGTCTGTCACCACTAGTCAGTCCCTTCCACAGGAATATTTCAAAATCTCACTTAAAAGCAACTGTGGGAGGTTGGGAGGAAAAGAAAACAATGCCAATGAGAGCTAAAGGAAATAAAACCCACAGCCTCTGAAGAAGGGAGTACTGAACTGCTATTATATCCACATAGCATGAGATACTGACTATACCGGCAGCTGGACCATCCATACACAGACATCCTCTGTGTTTTGGGGGAAATGTGTCTGTTTTCACCAGCATTTGGAGTTCTCTAGGGTATATCTGTCTTCACTGTCTCCTTCAGAGATGAGAACAAACCTTCCATCCATTGTGGGCATGTTAAGAGGATGAACTGGGAGGACTGCAAAATATGCCTAAGCCACCCTAATTCTCTGCCCGAGTCGCTGCAGCCTTCCTCAGTTAATTCTCCCAGAGTGAGAATAGCGAGTTGGGTGTACACTCTCTTGGAAAGCCTTTTAAGTTGGACTCATTTTAAGTGAGAGTTTGGGGCCTCCAAGTTTAATCCAGTGAAGCTCAGGTCACACAGAAGCAATAACAGCAGTGCACAGAATCAGAAAACAAATCCAAGCAAGGGAGTGAAGGTGAGAACTAGAGGACTGCCAGATCTCAAGTTCACACAGTGTAAGGATTTGAAATCGAAGCTGTTGCCTCCTCTACTGAGGCAGACCAGGTCAGTTTTATACTCAGAACCTGATGTTATGCAAACTACAGGAGCTAGTTCAGGTCCCCTTCAGGCAAGGGAACAGTAGCTTCTTCATATACACTAACTCCAGTGTATATTCTGGGGACCTGTGGTCACCAGAACTCACAGCTTTCAAGTGTATTTACATGGCAAGAAGAAGCAATCTAGCAAATTAATGATATGAGTTATGCTGGCACAAATATCTGATCACTTACAGTTCAGAATTATAATCTCTGTGTATGAGGGGATCACCTAAATTAAATAGAATCTCATTTAGAAAACTAATTTTTAGGAAAATGTTTTAGAACCTGCTCTCTCAACTCAAACCGAGTTCACATATTCCCTCCAGGAAAAATTCTGCCCAGACCAACAGGACTGACCAGAGAGTAAAGTACAGCCATTCTAGCTGTAGAGTCAGAATAGACCCTTTTCTCCATGCAGCATTATTTATTATTCATTACCATCCTACAAAGAAATCTTCTACCAAAGCAAACGCCTGAAGAGGTAACTATTGCTATCAAGGTTTCAGTTTTTAAGGTTGCACAAACAGACTTCCCAACTTGGACAGCCAACACAGCATATCTCCTCATTATAGCCCAGCATTTCAACTACACTTATCAGAGAGAATTTTTCATCATGATTATCGAGGTTCTTTCAGTCCCTCACTACAGCTCAAAATCTTCCCCACCCCATGGTGTATGGCCTGCTTAAGAGATGGGCAGACTTGAAGGCACTGTGTTGAAGGAAACACAGGAATTGCTTCAACTCTGTTCAAAGAGGAGGCAGAGCGGAAACAGTGCCCCCGCTCCACTTCCAACTGACCTCCCAGAAGCAGAGCAGTACTTGTGTAAAGCAGACAGCACACCAAAAAAATGTGGAAAGAAGCATCTTTGAAGGAAATCTCTTCAGCAGGATGTTTCAGACAAGGCAAATATGCATTTTCCCCTACTGCAAAATTTGCCTGCCGGTAGCAGAACATTAAAGTTGCTGCACAGATTATCTCAAGCAGTAAGACACTGTTTTCTATACCCTGAATTGATGGAGGGATTTCATTTCTCCCACAGAAGAAAAATATAACTGATATGCTATAGAGCAGGTCACTCACCTTTCTTCCCACTCACCAGGGACCAGGTGAGCTGGTAGGTTATTTTGCAGAGATCACTCAGGGGAGGGAGGGAAGGTGTATTAAATTTAAATAAAGTATACTAAGTTGTATATTAAGTTGTATTAAGTTTTAATAAGTTGCATTAAGTTGTAGCAGCCAAAATAATTCACACATCACAACATTCTTCTTTCTTTCTGCAGGGCAGGGGCTGTTTATTTTCTTTAAATTCTTTTTTTCTCTTCTTGCATTAATACATACTCATTCAATAATACATACTTATGCTCTCATCCAAGCTCTTACTTCATAATAAACAAATCAGCAACTAGACAGTCATCAACCCTCTCTCCCAGAAACAGTTCCATACTTTCCCCAAGCTGACTTATCTTTCTTCCAAAGCCTGCTTCTCCTCCAAGCCTTGCTGCTTCTCCAGGCCAGCACAGGACAGAGCTCTCCACCTTGACAGAGCTCTCTAGCTGAGCTGACCAGCTGATGTCCATTTGGCTCTTAAGTATTGAATCTCCCACAGCTGTGCAGGGCTGACAGGCCAATGCCGACTTGCCTCTTAATCAGTTACCAGCAACACATGATTTGACTCTTAACATACTGAATCTCCCACAGCTGTACAGAGGTGACACTCCCACAGGAAGGGAGGGAGGAGGGGGCCTCATGTCAGTTTGTGCCTCTGGATGATGCACTGGGAGGTCCCAGACCTGTTCTGGGTGCCTGGTAGCCAGCCCAGGGCTCACATGCAAGAATTAGATCATCCCTGACTATGGGTGACCATTCAAATTAAGAACAAGAGGCAATCCCATGGAAATAACATGAAAATTAAGAGATTCAGCAAGTGAGAGAGGTAAAGAAAGGTTGAAGTAGCTGTTGGTTTCATCAAGAAAAGAGAGTTTATTGGAGACGTGCTAACTGTCTCCTTGAAGAGGTTTGCTTTAAAGAAGGGCATGATTTAAAGAAGTAGTTCTCTGTAGCTGCAAATAGCATAAAAATAAAGTGTCCTGCGAAGATAATTTGGTGGGTGTATGAGGAGAAACTTTCTGTTTCCAAGTGTGGGAAAATAGTGCTACAAGCTACTCAAAAAACTCATGGAGCCTGCTTCAGTGGAGGTTCTTTTTAAATTGGCTGAACACCTCTGGGATGGTCAAGGCTCCCTTATCCATCCGTAGGATTGGATGACCTGTTCGCTCAGGGACTGCAACAAGACTACATCTCCTTTACACCTTAGAGAAAAAAAAGCACCGGAATATAAATGTGAGATAAATAGTCACTGTTCACAGTGTCATCCTCAGTATCCTGACCACAGACCGTTGTCAAGTCAGAGGTTAGTGGAGGAAAATTGTGGCAGAAAGAAACTGAAAATACCTCCTACACATATTGATTTTTTTTCATGCAGACAGGGTCAGCTTCTGTTACATTTAGATATCTTTCCTGTGGTTGTCAGGGTCCTTATGCAACCAAATTGGTTCTTTCTGATTTTACTGCATTAGAATACTATATTCTCATGTTATTCCCCATTCACAGTAAATAGTTACAGCATGTCCACTCATACTTCTCTAAGCTGTACTAGGCTCTGGCTTCAACAGGGTCTGTCCATTTCTGTGTCACCAATGTAATCTAGTCTCTGCTTTTGTTTCAATTCATGAAACATCCAAGAGGAAAACACAGAATAGCTAGTTTTGCTTTTAGAACACAAACATGCTTCATGAGCAGTGGATGCACATTGGCTGATGAAGAATCCCAACTGTCTGAGTATATGGGATAATTGTTCCACTTGGGACTCATTAGCTAATTGTTTAAAGATTCTAAGGAAAAGCATTTCATAAATACAGCACTAAATTTCCAGAACTGTAATTATGGGCTGAATGCACATTTTTAGCACCTGTGTTATCAACTACATAAACCAATAACAAAATATCTTGTAATGTGCTATCTCTGTTCTCTCTGTCAGTCTCGGGGTAGTATATAGGATAACTACTAGCAAATGGAAAGGTAACATTTTTGATATTCCCATTTTTGTACAAAGATAACACAATCATTTTAGGATTGGTTGAAAATTCTGCCCCTAGCATATAGAATTTCTTGTGGCACTAATGAAGAACAAAACTTGCACAGGAGGAGCAAGGCACAGACCAAAGAGCTGTAGCCCAGCTTCTTGATGTTGTTTTGTCACTTGACTTTCGTGCTATGGGACAAGCTTTTTACCCAGTGTTAGAAAACCTTGTTTGCTTATCGGAGCCTGCTCCTCAAGTTATTTTTAAAAATCACTGCTCTACTGAATAGGAAAATTCCAGAACCAGGTTCCTGACCCATCAATTCAGGAGCTGTTATGAAAAGAAAAAAGCGTAGTATCATTCCTCATTTTCTGTAATTGAATGACAGAGGCAAAATACTGCTAATAAACTAGCAAGGCATTTGTATGGTGTGAAGACTTGGAGTTGCGTCAATAAACAATTACACTTTAGAGGAGAACCCAATATTGTCCAGTCTTAATCCTAATTAAATGAACAAAAGCATATTCAGAACCAATCTCAAAATTGTATTTGCTTTTCTATGGCTTGACAACATCATGCCAGATGGAAGTACTGACCATCACACAGAGTGCACCTGCACTGTACACAGCACTGTCTGAGCTAGGGATAACTTAATTCCTATTCCAGCATCAACAGCACTGGTCTTGAGTCCTGAACTCTGATCTCTGCTCAACATTGTACCATGGAGAAGTATCTACTTGTTTGGAGCTAACTGGAGCACCACAATCACAGTATGGGCATGGCACAATTGGGTTTAGCTCTCATTGAGCTTGAGAGACCTGGGTGAGGCTGTAGCTGTACTCTATTGCTCTTCAGGTACCTGAAGTCATACAAGGTTTTCTAATCCCTGACAGCTACCTACTACTGAGTCAAGAAGAAAAATGAGCAGATAGATATATCTGTTAATTATCTCCTGAGCCATTAGTCCCATGTCCCTGGAATCAATATTACATTGCCAGAAGAAAAAGCAAATTTAAAAAGTGGACAGATCTCAAGAAGATGTATCATTTGTGATGCATAAGCAGCATGCCCTAGCTAGTTTAGTTGCCCTGGCAGACCACTGACTCTACCTCTCTCCTGCAAGCCCTTGTATTTCTCCTTGTAACCAGAAAAATTCCAAATTCCAATATGAATACATAAGGCAACACCCTCTTTCAGGTATTTTCATTTCCAGCAGTACCAGTTACTTCATGCCCTGATACAAGAGAATTTCAGAAATCCCATAAATTACATTTTGCCTCTTCACCTCCAGAAGGGATTTCCTTCATCCTTTCCTCTTCCAGCCCAGTCCTTCAGGCCTCCTTCCCTGTCCCTTCTCAGCCCTCTCTGCTTCTTGTTTGCACAGCATCTCTCCCTGCCTCCTCTGGGAGGTTCAGCTGCTTGGCAGCAGCATGTGTGTGAGCATCAAGAGAATGGCTGTCAGGCAGGGAAAGAGACCCCACCTGGTGAAAAAAAGGTCTCCCTGTTTAGAGCAGGTTAATCATCTGCTGACTGCTGTTTTCATCCCTTCACAGGCATGAGGAAGCCAGGTTGAGCTCTGACTTCTGTTGCAATGAATAAGGAACAAACCTCAAAGGGTGCTGAGGGATTGTAAAGGAGAATAGTCCTGGGCACCTTCTTGTCACTGTACTACCAAGACAGGACAGCAGCAGCCACAGCAAGCTGACTACTGCTCTTCAGAAACTGTAAGAGAAGGTGTTAGCATGGTATTGCCCCCTCAAGCACCTAAAATATCAGAGGGTCCTCCTTGCCATATCTGTTACAGCTATAGTAACAACGTGTTTCCATACAGGAGGCTCAATCAGTTACTCTGACTGAAATAAGACCACAGCGTGTCTTCTTCACAGCTAAAGATAAAAAATTTTCTTTATTTGTTTTAAAAAATTAAAGAAAAAAAAATCTTTTTCACAAAGCCCAGAGAAGCCTGAACTTTATGCTTTCAGTTACCAATCTGCCTAGGATGGATTTTTGTTTTTCTATTGCCCCTTCGTTCATGCACAAGACACTTCATGATCACAAAACCAGTGTATGATTGATGGGACGAGCTGGGGGGAGAGTAAGTGGCATAAAGTTGATTATGCTTTGAAATGCTCAGGGTTGGAAATGAAGTATGAGATCCCCCCACTTTCCCTGCTTCACTTGAAGGCAATTACGATTGCCTTAAAGATGTGAGATCTGTTGAAAGTAACAAATTGTTTATTGTTTGTTTATTTTCAGGGTAGACAAGAATCAGCTTTTAATCAGCTTTTCATCACCACTAGAGAGCTATTAACTCACTTTAAAATAATTAGAAAAAAGAAAAGAAAAATCTTCTCCAATTATTTTTATCCAGGAAAGTGGGACTTTATGAAAAGAAATCTCAAGATTCACAGCAAAAAAGTTAAATGGGTGGAACATTTTGTTCACTCTTATAACAATGAGATACTGTTTGCCAGAGAAGTGAGGAAACAAACCATGAAAAATAACCATATTTGATATTTTTCCACAAAGCCTGCCACAGATAGTCACCCACTGAGTGCTGATTGACTTGTACACCTTGTCACAGCCAGCACTGCCCTGCTCTCCGCCTTCCAAATCTCTCTCTGAAGATTTTCCCCACCTTCTGTTTCCCAGAGCACTGCCCTTTTATGACAGCCTCCAGGTTTAGTCCCATATTGGTAGTTGTTTCCCCTCACCAACCCCAGATACAGTTTGTCTGTACTCAGGCGCACAATGGCAGAGCTAAAGAAAATATCCACCATTTCTTTTTCTGTGGATTGCGCTTCCTGAGCTTGTATGATGTTATGGGTATTGGCATCTGAATAAGAAACAATATTTTCAGCTACCTTGGGTGGACACTCCATTATTTCTGCTGAACTTTTTATTTTTTTAAAGGAAACAGATTGCAGGAGTCTTCCATTTCTCTGATCTTTGACTATTCACAGATTCTTGTCTTTCAGATCCCCACAATACACATTTTTTCCATTTTAGAGTAAATGAACTGTGAATACTGTCCTGGGGGAAACAGTACTCAAACTTAACTATAATAAAGAGAGCAACCTCCAAATTTCAATCCTATCAGAATTAGCAGCATGTATTAAATGTTTCAGCAGGTACTACCTTTCTGTGATTGCAGATAGGCAACTAGAGACCCTCCATCTCATATAGAACTTTCCAGAAGTTCTCCCCACCGATAAACCCATGAAAATTTACCCTCAATATGCCTCATTTCCTTCCACCCTATTACCACATACACCTTTACCAGTAGGCTGGTTGTAACTCAAATGCAGTCATCCTTACAGGAAAACAAGGTCAATCATGAGCACTTTGCTAGATCCTGAGACAACTGCTGTTGTTCTGTTATGCTGCTGTTGAAATGCTAATCAGCAGATATTTGCTTTTGGGGTGGTGACCAGGCAATGTCCTATGTGTGCTCCTAAAGCACAATTAAGTAGCAAGCAGCCTTAGGTACAAAGCCTGTAGGACAGACTTGCTTTGCTGTTATCATTTTGCAGAGACCCTGTCCGCAAAGCCAAGAAGGGATGCCCTTCTTGATGGTAGGCATTAGTCAAATACAACTACTCGGATCCAGTAACAGATAACTGAACAAAAATGTAATGGACTATAAGAACTAGATCAGACTGGACTATGGATTCTAATGGATGATTAACTAAAGAGTGTGTGAGGGGCTGAGCTAATTAAGTACCCCCCCACCAGGACCCCAGTGGCCGTGGGGGGTTTTTTTATTATTTTTTCAGTTGCCTATTGGAGATGAATTGTGATTCACTTTAAAAAAAGGATTTTTCTTGTGAATCGATCAGTGTTAGACCCATTTGACCTACTAGTGTCTCTTTAAAGATTGATGAACTGGAACACAAAAGTGAAACTCTCTCACTTTAACTGTTCCCATCTGAGTTTCCTGCACTGTGAGATACATTTTTAAAGAGGTCTATGGAGTGGTTGCATCATTGATTCAAATTCTAGGGGTTTTGCACAAAGCATTTCCATAGCCTGGCAATAGGCAAGACAGCCACACAAACTGAGAAAAGGCCGTTAGCAAAGACAGTCACAGGACTGTTTTAGATTATAAACTGCTGTTATTAAAAATGTGCTACATCTCACAGACCATACCAGGAATTTGTTAGGCCTTTTACTTTAATACTTGTCACTAATTAAATGCAAAACAGCAACACTAATTTTTTTTTGAAAAAGAGAGATATGGAAAAATCACTTACTGGATTTATATTTTCGCTTCTCCAAGTGAAACCCCTTCCTTGCAGATGACAAATGTTTTGGCCAAGATTAGCAAGAGGAGCTGCAAGTAACTGAACCTTCACTCACCAGAGGGTACCACTGCATCCAAAAAGAAAGATACAGACTTTAAATTTAGAGCTGTGCCTTGTGCTATTTCAGACAAACCCCACTTGTTTTCACAAAGCTATCTACTGTCAATTGAGTCTAATACTTTGTTTTTCAACCAGGTGTGAAGTCCTGCCCACCTCTATCCTGCCCTAAAATTCACAGACAGTGATCAAAATTCCTTCCTATCCTCACAGGTACTGTTTGGTGAGCACCCAAAAGACATTTTTGAGAGGGTGCAATCACCCTTATTTTACCCTCCTGGTCCTTTTTCTTTTTTCTAAGCTGATGGCTTTAAGCAAATAGAATAAATACTTGGGCATTTATCTGTTTAGCTGCATTCAGGTTGTATGATTCTGAGGAGGTATTTGTGAGTATGAAGTGTTTTGTAGCATCTGCATGTCAGAAAGACAGTATAACTTGCTTGGTATACTGACACTACTGTGTAAAACAGAATAAATGGCCAGTGGAGAGTATGGTTTATCATTTTAAATTATTTTTGCACTCCAGCCAAAGACAGTTGGTTTCTTAAACCACAATTTTGTTCCTTTTTAATTTGACTGCTCAATTGTACAAGAATTCCTAATTATTTCTCTGCTTGCAATAGCACCATCCAACTTATTACCTGAGAATAGCAGTATTACATAAATAATCTATTCCCTTTTTAACCTGAAGGTCTCAACATCTGGTCTTCAAGAACATTAAAAATTTCTAATTTAATAATGGAATATTCCTATGATAGTCACCCTAACTGGAAAGTATTACTTTCTGAAGCTTCCTGTTCTCCACTCAGGAGGATTTAGGGTCAAATAGATCACTCAACGACAGTGCATCCTCCTCCAGCAGACACCCAGAAGTGCAGGGAGAGATCAAGAGCAGGCTGGCTGTCACATGAAGAGCCAAGACTTGCATGTTATTTGTCAGCATTCAGGCTAGAAGCATGAGTGTTGCACTGAGGAGCTAGCAGGCTGGAGTGTAGCATTGTCATTGTTTCTCTGTGCTTGGATCTATGCTAAATTAGCAGAGCTGTCTGAATACGATGCTCAAGCCTGGCTTAACCTCCACTGCAACAGTCTAGACACAGCTGTAGGTTATCCAGCACCCCTTGGAGTTTTCATCCACCAGACATCTCTGGTCCACCTGGTCTCCTGAGACATGTCCCAAAGCACAGAATCACAGCCATATCCTGTCTGTGCGTTGTACAGTGTTGAGGAAAAATGTTTCAGAGTAAAACAAAAATACAGAGGTTGCTCCCCTGGCACAGAGGACCAGTAACAGTATGTCTGCTGTGACTGGGTAAATTTCAGCTGAATTTGCACAAGGAGCAGGATATTCTTTTTTTTAAAACATCTCTAAGAAAGATCTAATGAGCACCATGTAATAAAAATAAAGTCAGACCAGACTTGACAAGTTTGTAATTAATTTTCCTTGGCTTTTATTTACATCTTTGATTCTGGCAGTCTCCTGAACAAGAAACACCAGCTCCCATTCGTTACTCCTAACATAGCAAAATCCATAACGTGGCAGGTGTTTGCTACTCATTTCATTGACACAAGTATTATGTTTAATCAAAAGCTGAAGTAAGAGAAAATGAATAAAACAAGACAAAACAAAGTAAACCCTGTAGCACAGGTCTATCCTCAATGCTTCGCAGTTTGGCAGGGCGTTGCTGGGTAGAATCTCAAAGAGTAAAATTTGTCTGCCCGAATCACACACTGTATTGTCAAATCATCCCATGGAAGCTCTACAGAGACATCCTAAGAGACTTCTCAGCTCGTGTCCTACCTACCAACCAACACCCTACCCAGAGATTTTATAAAGTTTCTCTCCAATCCCTTCCTGTTGTAAGTATGGCCTACCTACAACATAGCCCTCTTTCTCATTACCCACCTGAATTATTTCAAACAGGACAGCCATGAGTCTAGCATTAGGAGAAGGCAAAATCTGAAAATCTTTGTGAACCAGCTGTTGTCTTACCCTAGAAAGCTAACAGAGATGTCTAGAAAAGGTAGGAATAACTAACGTTCAAAACAACCATTGGACAATGCATTTGCAACAGAAAGGCAGTGACCGAAGGGCCTGAAGCAGAAGCTCAGGTACGCTTGCCAAATGATGTACTTGTAGCTGCACTGAGACTTGAGAAAATATATTCTGAAAAACAGGATCTTCAAGCTTGAAAACCAGCATGACTTGGGAGTCACTTAGAATTTAAGCATGAGTCTCGTGACAGTCTTATTCAAGGCACAGTACTAATTATTCCCAACGGGGAATCCCCCAGTGAAACGTGTGGGTGCTTTCTCTATTACGTGAGGCCAAAAAAAAGCCAAAAGAGTTGGCGACACAGAGCAGCCCTTGCAACAGAAGGCTGTTTATCTCCTCCTTTAATAAGATCAACTACCATATATCTTAATAGAGCAGCTCCTCCTAACAACTCCTCCTCTATACTGTGTAACCTGACGAGATCTACATGATATCAAAAGCAACACTGGATGAAAGACGGAGGCCCCGAGATGTCCATTTTTCATCATGTATAATTTGTAAAGCTACTCAAAAAATAGCAAGCAATTTAGCCTGGAATTTTGCCAGCTCTGATATTCATAGCACATGTGATCAAAGAGTAGAATTTGCCAGTCACTGGAAAAACAATCAGGCTCATAACCTGACTTCCACTGAAGACAAAGCCCATAAACATTACTGTAGATCAGAGTGTGACTATTTTCATCAGGCTGCATTGCACTGGACATTAAACATCTGCAGAGTCAAGGCCTACATAAGCTGAAGTTGGGGCAGATAGTTCCAAGAATTTAACATTCCCAATACATGAGCAATTTTCAAAAGAATAAGCAACTAAGGCACTATGAAATCACACTGAAAATTTAAAAAAAAATTATATCATAAATGGATTTTATGTAATACTTCAGGTTATGTTACAGCATATTGACATATACAACAAATTAAAACAGCTAATTCATCTTACTACCTTCCACTGATAATTTTTTAATTAAGTCACTTATCTTTATCTACATATTTAAGAATGTAGATCTTTCATTATTCATCTCTTAAAGAAAATCAATGTTGTCCTGATTTGCTACAGCTCAAACAACCAAGCAGTATTAGCTAAGATAAGACAACCTAATAGAAAAATAATTCATTAACTTTATTAGCAAACCCTAAGAAAATGCTATTGAGCACATTGTCATACTCCTAGAAGTCTGAATTATGAACCAAAAGCTTAATGGTGTGACTAAAATATACATAATAGTTTTTTTAAAAAAGCTTATAAATAGGAAAGGAAAAGGGAGAAAACTATTAAAAACTATTAGAAAAGTTCAATGAAATGTTTAAGAGAGTTCATCCCTAATACTGAATTATATTATAAAAACCAGTATCAAAAGGCTTCATAGTCCATAATGAACTAAGAAACTGGAAGCTAATCTGTAGCACTGGTTAGATGCGAGTGTCTAAATGCCTATCCACTACACAGTTTTGAAATATTTGCACATCAAAACAGACTCTGGTTTTACACTTGGGATTCTAAAGCTTTATAAAAAACACCGTGAAAAGAGTAAACTTTGAATCTCAATTTCTGGAGGAAGCAGACTTTTTCTAGTCATCTTAAGTGTCCTTTTCTTCTCAGGGTGACCTTAACTTTCAGGTTTGTAAAATGGTTTCCTCTTGTGTGCAATCCTACTTTGTAATAAATTTTAAAAATGACTATTTATCTTCTTTAATATATTAGTCATATGTAGCAGGAGAAGCCTCTGTGGGAATTTTTGCTATCGAGTTTGCTCAAGCTTAAGTCAATGCTGATTTAGAAAATATAACTTACACTTAGAAACAAACAATCATGAATATATTTATTGGAATAACATCTTTTCATTCTCCTCCAGCACCATGTTTAGTTTATCAGTTGCAATACTATATATCGATATATATTTACAGTGACCAAGGCAATTTGAAACTAATGCTTTTATGTTGCCCATCTTATTACACTTTTACAAGCCTGACTCACTGGCATTTGCAAAACAAATAGATCTGATGGTTCTGAAAAATGCAAATGACATGCAAATTAACCAGGCAGGTATAAGTCATATTTATTTCAGAAAAGTGAGAATCAGTGCATTGCTCAAAAAATGCCTCTTGCAAAAGTTATATTTAAGCAAGTTTAAATATTTTTAGATTTTTGCCTTACTAATCATGACCTCAGCTGCTTGCACCATGTAATGACAATAATGAATAAACATACTGTGCTTATGAAGAACTAGAACCTAACAAGCTGATCAATTGTTAATTCTATAAAGTGGCTAAAACGTGTCTCTACTATCAATAAGTAAATCAGCTTCTATTTGTGGTACTAATGCACCTTGTACATATCCTCCAGTATCCTGCCCTTCTCTATAATAATGCAATTATCAGTTTGGTCATATTTAAGTACAACCTGAACAAGATTTGATATTATTTTTGTCTTGAGGGTGGAAAAGTAGAACAAAAAATTGTTTGGATATTTAAAGAGACACACTACATCTGTCTGGTCGATGCAGATTTTCCATTTGCCCTCCAATTAGTTACACAAAATTATTCATTTGAAAACCAATCATTTTACAGTATTCTTCTTAAATCTTACAGGCTATTATCAGGCAGACATTTCAGAAAAGAAGGCCTTTTTATTATTAAAGCCCTCTTGCTCTAAGCCTCTGTAACAAAGAATTTAAACAAAAGACAACAGTGCTCGTTAACTGTAACAGAAGATGTTACTTCTGTAGAAAAAAAGCATTTAAAACAAGACCAGTTTGGCTTTATTCAGTCTTTATTTTTCCTCTTAGATGAGGAAAACACAGAAGGTGTATCAAGTTTTCAGCCATAATACATACAATTATCTACATTCCAAATATGCTAATTACAAATAGCTGCCAGTCTCCACTACATTTCCAAGCTAGATTTAACAGTAATAGTTTATTCATTGCTGAAGATTCTGTTTGAGAAGAAGAATGTGTAACACATGCAAAAACCAAGAGTTTTGCTGAAAATATCTTGTTTTCCTCTCACTCCTACAGCCATCTGCGTGGCGTCATGCACATTGGCAGAGTAAGTAATTCATTTAAAGTTGCTGCACCTTTTTCAGAGTTATAAACAGTAACTGTTCTTAAACGTTTAGGTCTTCTATGTCTATTCTATTGTTAAACTGAAAATATATCACAAAAATACATTAGAAACATCTACAGGAAGGAAATGTTCTGGAGGGAAATGCTATTAAGTATGTGGATAAGCTCAATACCAATTAATTTCTAACACTTAAAGAATCAAATGAACCTATTCATTTCTCAGGTGGAAGGTTACACTAATTCTGCCAGAAATTGCCCCACTTCACTTCAAATTCATCCCTCCATGTCAATTTGGTGTAGGAAGGGAGGGAGAATCGTTTTTACTCAGTACTCTCTTAAATTAAGAGAATCAGTGCAGGTTTTTAAAAGTAACTATTTCTAACAAAATTTTGTTCTTTCAGTGGTCCCTGAACAGAAACAGATCTATCATTAAACAAAAGCAGAATGAATCATTTTAGCAGCACACCAAAAATATGGGGATAATTTAGTATTAAAAAAATTATTTTGCTTTTTTTCCCTTCAGCCCCAGTTAAGCCTATACACCCTATAATTGGTAAGTATTTCCACAGTTAGATTGTTACACCAGTAGTACCTTTCAGCAAAAAAGTCAATGTCAAATACTCTCTGATATTCTTCCAAATAATGGATATTAACTCAAAGGTTCAGAGACACTGTTTAACTGAGTAATGTAACAGGAATACACAGATATGATAATCTGTCTATATTCCACAAAATTACTAATCTTTTTTCAGATTCAATGGCCTATTCTATGTGCAAGTCCACTCACTGATGTAGATGTGTGTTTGGGGAAAATTTTATAGCACTTGACTTCTAACCATGGTGCTTCACAGTCATTAAACTGACAGTGCTCAGTACGAATTGTAATGCAGTCAACACCAGCCCACCAGACAGTCGGGATCAGTCTTTTACAGCTACCCCTATCATGCTGGGCCAATTCCGGTGAAATCCGTAAAACACCCATGGAGTGAGGCACAGCTGCATATATACAAAGAGGAAAAGGTTTAGCCTCATAACACCACCACCAGCTGACCAACATTAGGTTCGCTGGCTCACTACATCCCCATCTTCCCTGGGGAGGAAGCAGTGCTGTGGCCCCAGACCCGGGTTTCAGAGCAGACCAGCCACAACAGCCTTCTCTCTTCTCAGCTGTACGAGTGTGGCTGAGGAGAAGCCCCTTCCCTGCGTGCTCGACGAGGCACGATCCAGGGAGCACGTCTGGGCGGTGTGGGGGAAGGCTCACCCACCTCCCCTGGGGAGCTGATGCACACAGTGCGCAGGTGGCAGTGGAAGAGAGTTGTGGGGCATCACAAAGATTTCTTTCACACACTATTGCATTTTCTAGGAACAGGGCAAATGGGTATCCTGAATACAGCCCTGGCATTGCCACAGTCCCTGGCAATGGCCAGAAGAGGAGATAACAGCAAAGGGGAAGAGATGACCCCTCCTTCCTTCCTAGTAACTCTATCTGCTAGCATTTGTCAGGAAATTGGAATCAAACAAGCAAGGAGTGTGGGCTGCCTGAGTGCCCAGCAAAGGGACCATCACTAGCAACTATAGATTCTCTATTTCCTTCTCAGAATTATAGGGAACAAAGAGGCCCGAAGACTAATTTAAACAGGGCATATTAACCCCATGGCTTGTGCTCAAAAGCATACTTCCATTAAAGATCTCAACCACATTTGTTTAATAGTTTAAACAAAACAAGAAGTTTCATTTAGGAGTCTAAGTTAAATGAATTTTGCTAAGATATTGTAATATGGATGCAATTACATTCATTTCTGAAACAAGACATTTCTTTTTCTGTCTCCAAAATTATTATCATGTTACAGTGGCTTAAATTAAAAAAGAAACATTTATTTTATCACCCTGATATCAGCTCACTACAATATAACATTTTTGAAACAGGAAAATATCACAGCTTAGCATCATAAATCCAATACTGCAACAAGATAAATCCTTCCTATTAATGTAAACCACTGTATTTCACAATATATCTACAACTGCAATGCACTTCTATTTGCTTATCAGACTATCATAAACACACATAATTCTCATTGAATAATGGAAGCAGCAACGAAATCCGAGGGTAACTATGTTCTGTAGGCTAAAACAGCCACAGCCCGGTCCTTCAAACAGATTCACTTATGCAGGGATGTTCCTGCTTGTATATGACAACATAAAATACCATCATCCCCATAACTGAAATCTAGATAACACAGCAAATGACATCGAAGTATAGTCACTCCTTAATTACACATGCACAGAATGTATGCTGGAAGCTTTATTAACTTGCAATATGTATAAATCCCAGAGATGCACATATGAAAGACTGGGTAACCTATCAATTAAGAATTTCCAGATTTCCCACTGAATACCTGAGGTGACACTGAAATGACTCAGAAAAAAAAGAAGCTCATTTAATTTTGTTGAAAAGAAAAATCACTAACCATTCAATGCTGCCCACACAACTAAATTTCCTCCTTTTCCCCTTTACACTGAGATTAACACTCTGAAACTTGCGCCAAATGGGAATTTGGCACACAGTTTAGGAAATGCAAACACATTAATTAATAACCTGAATCATGCAAATATGAACCTGAGATTTGCAATTTGTTTAAAAAAGCTAAAAGAACTCGTGTTAACTGGTTTACCCATGTCCAGGCATTAGTCAGATGCTTCTGGTTTAGTTAGCAGTTTCTTGTAGGGTAGAAAAAAAAAGCCTATGAATGCTTTAAGAGCTAAAGCATCAGAGTCCTGCCCTTCTCCTTCTAAGGGGCTAGTTGCATCCAGAACCAGCAAGTCCAGACTGACTCCAGTTACACCATGTCCTTCAGTTCAGAAGGATGTAACGCACAACTGAGTCGTGCTTTGCAAGTGGCTGGTTGAAGAACAGAAAGGGGCAAGAGCTCTGCATCGAGGCTTGGGGACTAAGTTCTTTAACCAGACTTTTACCATCATGTAACACCGACGCTGGGATTGCTGCCCATTAATACATTTATCCTTGGTTGTTATGTCTCACAGCACTTGTGACACAACCGGTATTTTAAAGGAAGGAGGGAGGGAGAAAACTTGCACTGATGCTGTGCAGAGGGACATATCCTCTGAGGAGAAAGGCCTGACCCCACCAGAGTTTTTATTCCATAGATGTTCCCTGTGAAGTGTAACTGGAATTGAAGCACAACGAAGGGGCAATAGAAACAACGGGTCACCTTTTGAGTCACTGTACCCAATGCAACTTTCCTTCATTTGAGCTTTACTCTGGCATAGTTGTACCAAGTCAGAGAAAAATCAGCCTTTCAGCTCACAGCCCTTCCAAAATAATTGCTGGGAAATATAAAATAAAGCAAAATAGGTGAAATCTGCAGTCCTTTGTTCCTCTTTATAAGCCTCTTTAGAATAGTAAAGAGGCTTCAGTGACTCATAGACCAATAGAAATCCCCATAGCTTGCAAGTATTCAGGATGCTTTGCCACTGCAAAGCAGCTCACATCACACTGCCTAACCTCAGGTGAAAGTGTGCTGTGATCTTCTGATCTGCAGGGTTGGCACTAGCTTCAAAACAACCGCTTGCATGATGGCTATCAAATTTTTCAAAGGGAAAAAGAGATGCTGAGGGAGTTTTCCTACTAGACCTTGAGAGGGGGCAAAGAGTCCCAGGGCCATAAACTGTGAGAGTGAGATAAGGAAAATCCAATACCTTGGATGAAAAGTATATATATAGGAGAACTCTTTATTCTGAATATGCTTCCAAACTCCAGGACAAAACAGTATCCTCAAGACTTTCCTCGGGAGACTGGAATGAGGCTTAGCACTCCAAGGTAACTCATTGCTCCATATTCATATTGATAGTGAGTTTAAAAGAACAAGATATTTGTCTTAGAGTGTTATTAAGGATTGATATTCCAAACAAAACAATTTTTTGCACCCACAAATTCAAGTTTAGTTCTAGATTAAGATTTTCATTGGCCAACAGAGCTAGGTGGCACTGCAAAAACGTAGTAGTTTCAAGATTTGATAAGAAACTTTATTTTACATGAACCTGAGAATTAACTGCTTTCCATCAAATATTTTACTGTTTACCTCTTAAGTGGACATTTTTTTCTAATACTTGAGGAGTACTGGCCAAATTCTGCCCTTTTCACTCAAAGCCCAGTCCTTAACTGGGCAGCTTGCCTGAGAGAGGACAGCAGGTGTTGGCCTTGGATTAATAAAAGATTGGCATGGGGAGACCAGGAGCTTCTCCACACAAGTACCACCAACCGGTTGCCAATTCAGATCTAATCCAGAGCAGTCACATCTGCAGGCAATACCAGGTAACGCCTGCACAGTGAGATGTATGACCAGGAGAACTGGTGGATTTAATCTAGTTCTTGGGAATTTCTGGAGATCTTTTTATGCAATTTAAATCATATCCCAGAATTACCAGAGCTGGAGCAGCCTTCTAGGCAGCTGAGCAAAGGGTCCATGGAATAAGTGGCATGGACCCAGGCTGTCTCTGCACCCTGGCAAGGCAGAAAGCTCTTCAGTATTGGGCTGAAATCTATCACCAAGCCTCTTATATGATTTTGCCTGTGTTTTTTCTTCAATAATTGGGAGCTTTTAGCTATCAGAATACATCAAACCTGTACCTTCCACAAGCACTGAAGTCACTCAGAAAAACGATAGCAAACATCAGTGTGAAACTAGAAGGCAAAAAAAAGATCTGCTACAGCATCATCTAAACATAAGACAGTAAGTAATAGCATTAAAAAAATCTATTTCACACAGATGAAAATCATTACAGTTCTCTAGAGACCCTCTCTCTCTCTGCAGTAACCCATGTCATTTCCTAGCTAGTAAAAATGTGCCACAGGATATCAAAAGACAGTAACGTTCTTCTAATTTTAATATTCCTCTAATCCAATAATGGCTTGTTTACTGCTTTCTAATTTAAAGGTAATTCATTAGATGTATCCTGTCACGTCTTATTGGCATCGAATGCGTAAGAATCATATGCACCTCTGAGGCATGTCAGCTGTACTGCTAATATTCTGTGTGGTTCCCTCAATGTAAGTGACTATCGACGCAATGGTGCTGATAAGGGAGTGCGTGTGTGTACATACATATAAATTACAAACAAAAACATTAAAATACTTCAGGGATGAACTCTGGACCCAAAAATTTACGTTCAACCCGAAGAAGTCTAGCAAACAGAAAATAGTTAAGCTAATGTAAGTGATTTGTGTGCAATTATTTGTGACAGTGACACAAAGGGTCTCACACAGCCTGTGGGGAAGCCCCCAACAGACCTGCGGGGTCTTGAATGGGTCTGCTGCAAAATGATGCAGGTTAAGGAAACACCAGACAGAAGATGCAGCCTGAACTCAGAAATGCACATTTCAGGAGCCTGACCGTGCTTGGCAACATCTGTTGTGATTCTGCAAAAGCTACCCAAGACAGCTGAGATTTTGAGTAACCCTACAGCAACATACCAGGGTCTGAGGCCAAGGACTTCGAACCTGCTAGACCTTGGCAGCGCAGAGGCACCGAGGTCCTGGGGTGAAGGCAAGCGCGCAGCAGGAGCCGTTAGCACAGCGGGGGAACACGCGCTCTCCTGCCTCGCCAGCTACGTACGGCAGCATCCACCTGGCCGCACGGTTTCCCTCCTCGCTCCCCTGACACGCAGGCTGTGCCTACCTCCACGTGAGCAGCTCTACTCCAAGCAATAAGGCAAAGAAGGCAATTTACTACAGGAAAATCCTCTGTGTGCTAAAACACGCTGTTCAGGCAGCTTTCCTGCCACAAGGGCTGAGAACTCTTTGGCTGTTTATAACCTGTCAGCAACCGGCTCAGCCACATCATCTCCCTCTATACCAGGGAACTAATATGTCCATTTTCAATAATTTCTTCCCAAGAAGTGAAACCTTTGATCAACCACACGCATGTGGCTATTTAACGAACCATGCCTGTCTCGGAGGAGGGCACAGGACAGAAACACAATGAAACCATGCTAGGAAACCACCCTGTTTCTCCAAACTTGCGTTATTTCTTAGGAGCACGGCAGGATCCCCACATCAGTTTGGAAGACAGTTTGGGTCAGTACGTGTCCAAAACCACCTCATTGGCTGTCGGTGATGTCATGCCCATGCATTAATCCCCAGTGACTGCAGGTTTAACATCACGCATATCACCGCATCATCTACATAATGACAATGAGTGCGCGTCTTAGAGGAAATTACTAGAGCAGAGAATAAAGCAACTTGTTGAAACAGAGAAAGTCGCATCTCTTAAGTGGTTATTTCCAGCTTTTTTTTTTTTTTTTTTGTCAAAGTGAAGTTGGTAGAGTCAGGAAACAAAACATGCCTCACTGAAAGGAGTGGGTATTGTTATAGCTCTATTTTAAAGAAAGTAAATCTTCAAGATCTCCACTCAAAAAGATAAAAGTGTCAGTAGTGAGAAACCAACTGATCTGGGAAATAAAAGTATTTCAGTAGCTGTAAAATCGGTAGCTGAAATCAAAAGCATTTTTAAAAAGGAAAAAAATTAAAAAGTAAGAGTGATATCTCCAAAGCAAGCTTGTCCGTTTGCTGGTGACATCCTCATCACGAGGATAACTGTGGCAAGAAATGAATTGCACACACACGCACTAGTACGGAGATGTATTTACTTATAACACAAATACTTGGAAGTGTTACGGACTCACACGGTCACACTCCCAGAGCTCGCCCAGCCCGGGGGGTTGCCTAAAGACGTACTTAGAAGCCCAAATATCCCACAGACTTGCCGGCGAGGGGGCTCTGCCCGGCGCCGGGGGGGCACCCCGCTGCCTCCCAGCCCCGACCGGCCACTTCGGGACCAGAGAAGTCACCGTTCCCCACGCCACACAACCTCCATCGCGGATTAAGCCAGGCTTCAGCTGCCCCCCCCCCCCCCCTTCCTCGGTGCCGATCGCCCCTCCGGAGGGGACCCCCGGTTCGGCAGCGCAGCCCCAGCTCTGCCCCCCCGGCCCCGCTTACCTGCCCACCGGCTCGGCCGGGGGGGGCTGCGCCGGAGCTCGGCCGAGGCAGGAACACGCGTGTCGGGAAGGGGGGGGCAGCATCCACGGGAGAGCGGGGAGCGCACCCGGCTTTCAAGCTGCGAGGAGGATGCTCCGCGCAGACCTCCCCGCGTAGCGGCGCATCGCCCAAAGTGGCTTTGGAGCTCCCGCCCCGCTCCTCCTCTTCGGAGACAGGGGGAGGAAGCACAGTGTTACGGCTTCTCTTTCTCTGCCACCTCCGCGGGGCTTCCCGTTCCCTCCCTCCGCTTCCCCCCTACTCCATGGCTCCACCGCGCACGTTAAACGCGGAGCTAAAGCGGTTTGGCGAAGTGCCCTCTACCCCCCTCTCCCCCCTCTCCTCCGGGCAGCGAGGATGCTGCAGGGGAGGTTGCACTGAGCAGATTGCAGAGCTGCACGCCCTGCTCCGCCCGGGCTTTTAACTGCCTAACAGAGCCCTGACCTTATTTCAGCATCCGAGTGGTCGCTGCTCAGCCGAGGGAAGAGAGAGAAGACGTTTCTCCAGCTGGAGTTTGCAGCATCTTTTGGAGACAGCCGCAACTTGAGAAGGGTGCAGAGGGTCAGGGCACAACCTCCCCCCACCCCTTATCGCATGGCTGGTCACTGCTGCCCCGCACACCGCCAGCCTGGGGGTTATCAATAAATGATCACCTTCAAAAATTTAGTTTAAATGGAAAAAGTGAAAGATGGTGTTTCTCTGGCTGCAAAGCTGGGGTCACTTTGCCAGGCTTTCCAGCAGCCACTAGGAAATGGATTCTGTTTCTTGCTCTGCCACCGACTTTCTCTACAACCTTTATCACCTCACTTCACACCCTCAGTTTCTCCTGTAGCTCCGGTGCTTGCTTAAACAGTGATGAAATACGTGTTTCAGTAAGAGTCAGGCACTTAAACATCTATAGATATTAGTCCCCTTGCTGTGCAAGAGGGCAGTGTCTCACCATAAGTGACTATAGAGCTCAGCACAGTGGTAGGCTGATCTTGGCTACGTCCCCTAAATGCTGTTGTGATACAAATCATCATCATCATCCTGGACAGACATTCCTCAAACGGGAAGAACCACTGAAAGTACACCTTGTGGAACAGGGCAGGCTACTTTTAGCACAGGAAATCACTCATCAGCTACTGATGTGGAACTGCATATTGCCTTTCAAGTTGTCCATGTGCAACTTTTCTAGTGCACATGTGAAAATCAGTAAAAAAAAATCTCAGTAGCTTTCACACCACAGTTCATTGTAAGTTAATACAGTAGCAGACTCTCACATCTTGGATAAATTCATTTAGCTTGAAAGAAAGTGTCCAAACCCCCAGCCTTAGCTCTCCCTCCTCTCACGTTAGCATAACTCAGCAATGCTCTTTTAATCAACAGGAGCTACAATACAGCCAAAATAGGGGGGGACAAGCCCACAGCATCAGATCACATTTCTCCATCTTGTGTCTTACACGTGGAGCTACCACCTTCTTGCCTAGTGCTCCTGACACTTAACTCCACTCCAAAGCTGTAGCGAGCCTAGAAAAGGGGATAGAGAAAAGGCGGAGAAGGAAAGGAGCTCCAAGCTTGCACAAGGGATTGTGAGAAGTAGATCTGGGGCAAAGGGAGAGAACTGGATGTACTGGTGAGAAAGGGAAAGATTTAGAGGACAGGAGACATCAGCAGAAAAAAAGGTCTGGTCTTGCTGCCTGGGGAACGATTTGTTGAAAGCAGGCTAGCCAAGACATCAGACATGGATTATGGTAGGATCAACACCCCCGGTACATGTGGTCGGAGCAGTTCGCTTGCTGGGGGTGTTCTTACAGCGAGGCTGCTGAGCCGCCGGAGACAGGAGTTTAGAGCTCTCCCTGCCCCGGTGCTGTCCTGCGCTCACATTTCCTTCCCCAACCACCTCTGTCTCAGACCCATCTCTTGGACTCAGTTTTCCCATCCAGACAATGGAGACAGCCACATTTCTTGCGCAGGGTTGCTGTCAAAATGAATTAAGTGAGGTCCAAAGAGTACTTTGAAATGCAGATATTATGCTCACTAGTTTTAATGCCTCCAAAGCGGTCTCCAGATATCTCTAAATCCTCAAGATTTCCCTGATCAATTCCTGTTTTACAGATGAGGAAGCCGAGCAGAGGGACGGATGCTTTAGTCCATCCCTTTTATGTCAGGTTCTGCGGGTCCCCCTGACCTTGCCATGGCTCAGGCTCCCAGTTACTGGCCCACAGTGACCAGGTCACATCCAAAGCCACATTTTGCTGATGACGTAGAACAAACATCGTACATGCAGTGCCTCCACATTTGATTACTAACCCCCTATAAAGCTATTTCCTTTGACAAGTTAATGCCTAGGTTTGAGCTCCCAACCCCTCCTGCAACCTGGTGTTACACACATATTTCTGGCATACACTGTGCCCTGCAGGATCCCCCCAGAAAGTGTGGGCATTGTGGGGCTGAACTAAATCTCCCCCTGTATTTTCCTTGCCTTTGTAGGTGTACGAGGAAGGAGCAGGACACAGGAGCTTCTAGTCCCCAGGCCTGTGATCAAATTATCTCTCCCTCTGTCACACATCCTAATCATCACAGCTGGCGGTCATGCCAACAATATTAACGCTGCTGAGTAGCTTTCAGTTTTGCAATTAGCAAGGTTTTCTGCTTCCCTCAAATAAAAAAATAGGCTTGTACTACTTAGTGCTGCATAAATGATACAGATACATTCAAGGCCCACGTTACTGTCTTGTTGAGATGAACCAACATTATAAGTGCTGTAGATATTTTAAATCTTTTGAAGATTACAATGGTTACAAAGCTCATTATTTCTAAATGTGTTTATCCTTCCTCTCTTTTTTGTTTGCAAAATTAGGCAATGTGCAATTTAAATAAACAACTATTGTACTATTAAACATTGATTAAAGAAAAGGGTTCCATTTAAATTATTAAGTGGTAAGATAAAAAGCATCTCTTCTCTTTTGTATGTTACTTTATTCAGAAGTCAAACTTCTGTAGTCTCACTGAATGCTAATGAGTGGCATAATAATGCACAAGGGCAAGAGGGGGCTGAGTAATTAAAAACAGAGGCCAGAAATCAAAGGGCTTGAAATACACTTACCAAAATAATTCAATTATACATTAGAAACCTGGGATAATCAAGACACATCCCACAGTTTCATTCATCATTATGCCCCAATTTAATATCTATACTGGTTTGCTGTACACAAGAAGCAGCTATTGGGACTTTCATGTGCGATGCCTCAGCTGAAGAGACAAAGGCAACATGTGCTCAGGTCCCATTCTCATCATGCCGCACCTTGAAAATGGCTTCACTTGACTGAGTATATTCTCAGTTACCTGATTTAGAGAACTATTTTTAGCCACAAGCTATTTTTGTATTGGCTGTATATTCCTTTTCTCTGTATTTGCAATTAATTAATACAAATCTCCACACCCACCATTTTATCTTCCCTATAAATCCATCTCCCACCTCTCTCCTTGGCTTCACCTCTTCTTGTGGCTTCAGGCTTTCCTGGTTATCCACAAAAACCTCTGCCAAGCAAAGCAGCAGGTAGGTTCATTCAGCAAACCATGTATTTAGCTGGGATGGCATCATGAGGCTCTGAGGTTTTCAGGCAACACAAGCTGGGTCAAAAAATTCTGATGTAGCTTTTCAATGTCACCACTCTTCTGGGCCAAGGAGTCTCAGCACAGCTTCTAGTCTCCAGGACAGCAAAGGAGGACACTGTACATTTCAAGGAAATTCCAGTGCCATGTGATAAACAAGGAAAAAAAGAGCCAGTCTGATCTTGTTCAATAGAGGATTTACGTGATTTTGCCCTGTGCAGTCTTGATGCAATAAGCAATGTTCAAACCTAGTCCCTTTGGCACTGATAACAGCTTCGTGGAGGGAACGGCAAGTGATGCATTGCCAGGAACCATGGAAAAAACAGAAAAAGTGAACAGAAGTTTCCAGCTGACAATGGATAGCACTGTTCAGAAAGTTCGCAGATGCACAAGTTGTTACCTCTGTTCTGACACGTAAGGCAACGACAGGTGAAAACTTGGAAACAACAGATTTCAATAAAAAATCAGGAATTCCTGCAAAACCAACAAGCAGTTGCATATCAGCTTCCTGAGGAATCAGAGTCTGATTGTCTTACTAGAATTTTTAAAGGTTTAAGCATAGAGACTACTAGTTGTCTCTAATGAGCGAAGAAGTCAAACAAAGTACTGCTGTGCTTCACGAGCCAACATAGGTCACAACATTAAACAGTGAAAAAGGGAAATAAGAATCTCAGGTCAAGTTTTCCAAAACTGGGGGTCTTAATTAAAATGAAGGTTATGGCTTTAGCAGATGGGTGCCATTTAGTATAGTCCCAACTATTACTGAGATTCGCTGCATCTTCAATTTAGAACAAAACAAAATGCTGCATGAGAATGAGCAAGCGAGCGTGCTTCAGCCTGTCTATGACAGTGGCTAATGTGGATGTCTCAAAGTTTCCCTAGCCCTATCAGCTACACATTCCTCAACCAGAAAGAGAGCTCCTTTTGAGGTGATTCAGCTTTCCCAAAAGATTCTCTTGTTAAAAAGGAGATCATTAAGACAAACAAACCAGCTGGTAATACCAGCCGGAGCAGTGTTTGCTAAAGGGGGAGTGGGAAATGTACAAGTTAAGACATATAATTTCAACATACAGTGAAGCAGAGAGCAAAACACCTATTTTTTCCCATTTTTCTAACAAGGAATTCATTTTTAGAAGAGAAGTTACTAACATACACATTGCTTGATATTGCAGAGGGATTGACTGAAAGCGGTATATGTAGAGGCAGAGCCTGAGCTATACAGGAGCCCCATTGCTCAATATTCATTTCCCAAGTTTGGTGATGAAATACTCTAATAGATATCTGAGTGACATCCTTTTCCGAGAAACAGTCTGGGGCAGTAATTCTAACAGGACAAGTCAGCTGTAATGAATCTCTTTCCTCAGCACAGATGGGGCCTCACTTTACTCACGTGCTTAGCTTCTTCCACGTCCTAAGACTACATGGAGACAAGAGCAAGCAGCTCTGGCCTCCTATCTTACCTGCCTTAAACAATGTAGTGGCAAACAATAAATGAACTTCATCTTTTTTTAAATATGCAATTACATGAAATATAGAAGTGACAAAACCCAGAACAACTCCACAAACACAGAGCTGGGCTCTGATTTCTATCACTATGAGATCAAAGTAGTGTAGTTGCTCATTTACAGCTCAAAGCTGCATTATTTTCCCTCACTCAGGCTGTATTACTAGTTAACTGAACTCTGTAAAGCAGAAATACCAAACTGTCTTGATATTCCTTCCACAGTAAATAACAATTTACAAAGGAGGGGGAAAATCTCCCTTCCCCTCCGTCTTTCAATTCATTAAGTTCAACTGTGATAACCAGTGAGGCATACAGGAAAGGGTTGGGTATCTGTGCCTCTGAATATTTAATTCAGGGCTAAATGTAATGCACAGCATCCTTATACACTTGGGAGTTCAGCAGCCAATATGCCAATGAATATATCCTGACAATAGTGATATTTTCTGCACTTTGGAGGCATGAGTGACATTTGCTCACCACATATGTTACATTGGAGGCTGAGGTCTACACTTGTGAGAAATTAATCAGAATCCATCTGTTTCCTTCTCATCCTGGACAATTTCATTAGAACTTAACCAAAGATTATAGGATTCCCATGTCTGTGTCCCCAGCCCCCAGCCTAGTCTTGGTGTTTCCGTACGGAATGATTAAAGCTGCTTAGTTTAAGTAAGGTCAGAAACAATCTTCCTTCCTGTAGGGAAAGGCATAATGCTCATGAGCAGGGTCCAAAATCTGCTCTAAATTACATGTAGGTAAATCCAGAACATCCCTACTGAACCAAAAGGGGTTTAGATTTATCATGGAGCAGAATCTGGACCTTGACCATTCAATGCATGGTTCTGGTGGCTGATTTTGACTGGTATCAGGCTCAAGATGGCACAAAGTCCATCACTCTGCAGGTCCTCCATTAGGTTTCCATTTATCTGTAGAAGGGGTGAGCAAAGGGATGGCTCAGCCTTCCTGCTACTTGTGCTACTGTTGAGAAAAGAAAGTGCTTAAGTGCTCTTTCTTAAAATGTTCCCTGTACTTACACATGCAGCTTAACAAGTTCTTTGCTTATTTCTTATTTACTAGTACTTCATTTGTTCAATGTAATAGCAAGGGAAAACTAGACTTAAAGATTCCTTGGACTCAGTGGATTTATTATGCTAAATATTGCACCATGATGGATGTATTTGCTTAAAAGTGTTTTTTTTCTAAGAGTTGTTTGGATGACGCACAACTGACACAAAAAAACCCTGAAGCATAAATATCAGTGGAATCTGGTACCCGATCGCTAGGTTGCAGCCAAGCCTGCTAACACGAGGTTTCCTGAATGACAGAGAAGCCAAAGCTATGAACCAAAAAAATGAAGTTTCCATTACAGACACTATCAACAGAGAGACCGTGAAAGGGAGGCTTGGGGAAGCCCAATAACAAGGGAAACAAGCACTGAACTCCTGCGATAAGGAAGGGCTGAGAGGCAGCTGCAGCACCCAGGCTCTACACGTCAGGGAGGTGAAACCTGGGATACAAAGGGATCAAGCCTGCAGCCTGGCTGCCGCTGGGCACAGGGACATCAGCGGGGACTGCTCTGCTAACCCAGGGCTCAGCCTGAGTGAAGGAGGGTGCTCGGAGATGGGAGGTTTCCCACCAGCTTCAGCAGGACTGCTCACTTCTTCCCATTGTGGACAATCCCACAGTGCAACTTGAGGTCCAGACCCTGGCCCATGAGAGAGCAGAAAGCAGGTGCTGGTCCCGCTGAGCATCAGGCTGCTGGACAGGATTAGGTTAACCTGGTTGTCATAAACTAGGCAAACATCCCCCAGCACTGCAGCTTCCCGGGGACCAGACCCAAAATCTGACAATGCTGGCAGTGGAGGAGGAAGCAGGCAATCAAGCAAAGCTGTGCAGGGCTGGCTAGAAAGAGCAGCTATAAGCAATAAGTTGTAGCAACAGGATTTGTCTGCAAGTAAAGAAATTCATCCAACAGCGGGGAGGTGGAAGCTGAAGGCAGATGAGATCTGTAAAGCAAAACACCATGCAGCCAGCCTGAGATGGGAAACTGCACAAAGCTCCCTGACGCCGTTCGGAGTCGTGCTGCCTTCCCCACTTCTCACAGCTATTATTCCAGCTGACTTACAGATACCTGATAGTTATTTCTGAAATGAAGGTGCATTCAGACCAGGCTGTCACAGCCTGTCTTTTCAATCATGAGTTACTTGATCAGATGCTTTTTTGCTGTAACATAATCACATGATACCAGGGCTCTAAACAGGACCTATATTCTCGCTCCAGTGCTGGATACTTCCTTGCCAGAAAGATATTGACACATTGGGAGATAGCTATAAAAGGAAAGAAAGAACTTGCATACATTAACTTATGCTATTTATAGACATGGAGAGCAGTCTATCCATGGGACCATCTGCTAATCTATGTCCCATGGCAATTAAAGTCAACATTTCACCATATCGTCTCCAGCAAGGGCCAAGATTATGCGCTGCCCTCTTTTTTTCGTATAACACCAACCTTACATCTGTGACGTTTAGTGTCTCTTTCCAACTTTCCATAACACTTCCCATGCCCAGTCTCTGAGTGCCTGCTGCAAGAAAGGAAAAACTCAAACTCTTTCTTTTTATTACTATGAGGTCAAGGGGCCAGTAGGTGACAGAGGCTCTACTTATTGTTTCCCAAGAACTTTTCTGTTTTAATAAAAAGATAACAGACATTATGCACTAAATTAATGAATTTATATATTAGAGAGTGGATTTCATACAGTTAAATCTTTTCAGTGCTCCTTGTTATAAACATCCCACATACATTTTCAGATGTGACTTATGATTTTGGACACAATGTTTTTAAACATGCAACCCAAGACTCTTTCCAAAATTATCAAAAACATGTGAGCAGACCTCTCGCCATCTCATTTCCTTCAAGGAAATCTGGAAGCCTAAAAAGTATGACATCCAAACATTTTGCTTTAGAAAACTTGTAAAGACAAAATCCAACTGTATTTAATGTATAGCTTGTAGTATTATAGATACTAGACAATTTTCTGAAGTAACATAAAAGCTCAAGTCCTACTGCCTTGTTTTGTATCTTTTTATACACAACACATTTTTATTACTCTATGTAATTTTAATAATTTATACTGGCACCATCATTTTAGCAATTGCATTCACTACATTTAGCAACAGGAGTTACTATAAAAGCAAGGAAGAAGATACAAAAGATTCGATTAGCAGGAAGATTTGCCAGAAAAGCAGCCTTACAGCAGGACTGAAGGACTCTTGCTCAGGTGAAATATATTATTTTACAGAAATAATTACTCAGGGATGCATATTTCATGGACACTAATATATTTGGTTAATTAAAAAAAAATTAAAGGCTTTCTTAGCTAGTACGTTGGTCAATCACACAAAGTACATCTCAAGCAATGCTCCACCTCTGCCATAGCTGCTATTACAAAAAGCTTACTTTTTCCAGATGTGTGGGGATGTGTGTGAGGGAGAGAAAGAAATGAAAATGTTAAGCAGTGACAGAACCAAACACTATCCATTTTGGTCTGAAACTTACTGCAGTCACAAGAAGTTATGTGGGCACAGAGCTCTCCACAATTTATGCTGCTTGAGCCGCTCTATATGGGAATGATGCTCTCCCAGATCTCCCTTCTCCTCCCAGTCTCCCCAAAACTTTTCTCTCTCTGGTTTCCACTTTCCAACACAGGATACAAAAATTCTGAGAATGAAGGTGCTGAGGATGAGCTTTACGTGGCTGTCTTCCCAAAGGTCTAAACTCTCTGCCTAAAGGTTATTATGCAAAGTCCTAGAGGAGAAAAACTGGTGTAATACCTTCCCTCAGCATCTAAAAAGACATAACAGACCATTACTGGCTACGGATATAATATATACAAAGTATACCAGGGCACAGATATAAGTATTTGTGGAAAGGTTTTAAAGCCATTGTTGTCCATTTTTGCACATTAAAACCCACAAAGAGATTTATTTAGAGCACTAAATCATTTCATTTCTCTCCGGCTAGATTCTTAACTTTTAAAATATTCATCATGCACTCCAAGAATCTCTATGCCAATATTTATTTTATTTTTTTATAACCTTTTAAATAGTTTCTTTAAAATAGCTTCAGGTGTACATATTGCTCTTTAAAAAAACACTGAAAATAAGAGCTTATTGTAAAACACCAAAGGGAGAAATGAGACATCAGGCACTGCTGAGACCAGAGATCTGCCCATCAGTGGTGACCTCTGACCTCAGAACAACAAAGGGGTGGATTACACAAAATTCAGTGCCCAGGATAAACAGAAAGGGCATTTTTTTCGAAGTTGCGTTTTCAAAGTAAAAGTTCTTGGTGCTTCAAGATGTAGATGTAACTTCAAGAAAATAGATGCAACTTTCAACTGCCAAGGAGGCTGTGAGAAAAAAAAAAAAGCTTCTATAAAGGGAATATTTATGTCAAAAACCTCCTTTTTAGATTTCCCTTCAGATGGACAACAGTTTTTGTAAGATGGACGGTTGGCACTGAGAAAAATCTCTACTTTCTGTTTGAAAATCTCCCCTTCATTTTGTTACTTTCTTTGACAGACAGGATAGCCCTGGCCATGAAATGATGCTCTCTTGTCTTGCAGGCAGGGTGCTGGACACAGCGCTGGTGCTGCTGCTCTCCCCCCTGCACCCGAAACCAAAGCTCTGCCTCCGACCTCCTCCCACACGACCAAGAGGAGAGCTGCACGTAACTCCTACTCCAGGTAGCCTGGTGTAGCAGGTACTGATCAGCCCAAGCTGCGTTTGTCAGAGACAATTACAGACCTACCTCACCCGAGGTGAATATCATACATCGATGCCTGAGGTGTCCCCCCTGCAGCCGGCTGGCCTCGCGCACTCGTCACAGAGGGCAGGAGGGGCCACGTGCCAGCAAAGGGGATCTCTTACCCATGGGATGAAAGGCACAGACACTACAATCATCATACGAGCAGTAATAGCTGGGTCTGTAGCTCTCAATCTCATCCCAGCACCAGTTTCCCGGCCAAAAGATCAGCAGCACCATGGAGACTCAGCCCACCTCGGCCTGTAGCTTTTGGTAGGGTGGCGGATCAAGCATCTTCTGCCTGGAAAGACACTTTGGATGAAGCTTCTGACAGAGACCAAGGCCAGGGCTGGCTCGGATGCCTTCACACCCCGGTGACGTGGTTGCTCCTCACCCTGCAGCCTCTTCAGCTGAATGTGATCAAATACAATTTGGCAGCTGTAAAGCTCAGTTACAAACTGCCTGGGAAGAGATTACCTTCAGTTTCAAGAACATTTCTTTTAATCTGAAGAGAAGCAGACACCTCCCCTCTCCTCCCCGTGAAGCCTCTGCTTTATGAACAGAGCCAAACTCATTCTCAAACACCAGAATTTGAACCATTATGTTCCTCTCTATATTCCCACATGTTATTTAACTTCTTCCACACGGAAAAAAATTATTATAACTGTGCTTCCTTCTGTTTCTTCTCACAGAGGAAGGAGTCAAAGAGTGAGGCGCAAACCTGAAAAATGATACCAACTGCTTTGGCATCTTCTCCAAGAGCTCTCTGGCCACTGTGGCTCCTTGGAGGACAACAGTAGGCAGCATCGCCAGGCGATTTCATACAGAATTTGTGCCATTGCTTCTCTGTCCAAAGGGGACATCATTCTGCATCAATATAAATGTAGAAAACAGAAGAGGCTGTTTACCATTTATAGTCTCCAAGGACTAAGGGATGTGCTCGTACATAGTTATTCTACCTGTTTTGTTTTCTCTCCCAGACACCAAGATTAATGAAAAAAGGCAAGTAAGACTGCATTTGTAGACACTGACTACATTATTGCTGAACACAGAACTTAACACTGAACGTCTGGGTCATTTAAAAGGTGACATGCATTTGTGAGAAAATGCATTTAGTTTATTTATGGACAACAGAGTCAGACTGGATTCACTATATCATAGGCTTTCCCAAGTGAAATGCTCCAGTCAAGGTACACTAAGTGAAGACATCTCACAACTGGGGAGGAAGCTTGTTCTTTTTCAGCAAGTTGCTTGTTATATGGCATATTAGGTATTAATGGATTAAATAACTTCTACTAAGACATGACCTGCTATTTCCACAAACAAGTCTCTTACCTGTACCACATTTTCTTCCTACAAACTCTTTGATTTTCATTTAAAGTCTATCTAAAAGGCTAAAGACTCAGGCACTCCACTCAGTTGCATTGACATTATCTTTTAATTAGCAGAGGTCACTTAATGCTTTTAGTATAATCAACAGTTGCTTTCTTTCTATGATCAACTACAAGAGCATCCCAGTTAATGCAGACTGATTAAAACTTGAAAATCCTTTAGCATAAAAGTATTTCAGGACAAATATAATCAAGCTATTGCATGTAGATCATTTTCCTTGACAGCTTTGATTGCCACTCCATTAGCGTGTGACTGATTATCACTGCACAGTATCATTTTATGGAAAACACCCTGATTTGTGCAGCGCTGCCAGGTCACAGGAAGAACAATTCAGGATCTGTGGGTAAATGGCCTCTCTTCTTGTATCGTAGGTCTCACCAGAGGACTGACAAAGCTGTGGCTGAAATTAATCTCCAGGGCTATCTCCAGCTGCGTGTGTCTGACATCCTTTAAGTGCTTCCAAAACCTTGTCTCAGAAGAAGGAAAACTAAAATTAGGGTTCACATGTGCTTGGTAAGTGATAAATAAAGCTCACACTGGAGGTGCACACACAACTCGCCGCTCGGCGTTGCAGCTGAATGCACATCTAAAAAATGTGACCAATTGTATAATGTCTTGCAAGAATGAATCAGTTTCCTCATACATAGATGAAGCTGGGATCCTTGCCTGATTTCAGTGGAGAAAGACCTATTGGGTGTTTGGTAACAGGCGATTTGTCCGAAGTGAATGAGTTTTTGGCAGTAGGGATCACGTTCAATTCAAGACAGTGGAAAGTCTTCTTGCTCCAGTCACCTGCCCTTTTAAGGGACAGATTTTAAAAGCTAAAGGCAAACAGACAGGGCTACTGTCTCCAATACCTAATATCTTTGTTAATCCTTACCCTTTTGACCCATTTACAAAGAAAATTATTCCAAGAAACCAATGGCAAGAACTCCTTTATAATCCTTGTATCATATCAGCTACTGAGTTTGCAAAGTCAGTAAAATGAGAAGAACTCTTACTATGCCCGTTACAAATTAACGAAGGCTCCTTAGTCTTGGTAGCTTTTTTTTGCTAGACAAGGAGCATATGCCAGAAAACATATGGCAAACAACAAAATCAGGATGAACCAGACCAAAAAAAAAAAAAAATAGAGCAAGGATTTCTATTTAAAAAACAATTACATAAAGCTCCCTTGGAATGGCCATATACATCCACGAACCAGCCGTATTCATCTCCTCTGCTGCATTTAGGTTATGAAAGGATTTAGTTTCACAAGAAAAGAATCTGAGACATAAGGAATGCAGGACAATTTTAAATTAAGCACCATGACTATGGTAACATCTGCAATAGATTGAGTGCCCTAAACACAGTACAGGAGATAACAGTCGTCTTATCTACGGTTTGGTAAATAATTTCTCCTACCTCAAGGGTCATTACATCTTCAGCTCTTTCTGTCATTTGTGATTCCACTGAGGGGCTGAAGAATAAAGCCTCTACAGGTGCTTATGGTGCAAGTGAGCAGCTATAAATAACATCCCCATGTTCGGCTGTGCAGGACAAGAAACCTCATTCGTATCCTGACGTTCCTTCATTAGACGCCAACTTTCAGCCCTACAGATCTCAGCATCTCCCGACATCGAATCTGGCAGGCAGTCACTAAGCAGCAATATGAGCCATTAGGGAAAAGCTTTTTTGCTTTCCTACATCTCAAAAGCTCCATAGTCGTCTCCCCAGAGAAATGGGGAGTTGGGGTGGGGGGAAAATCCCACCAAGTGGCATGTCCCCATCTGGCCTATCAGCAGAAAAATCTTCCCCTCCAGCCCTAAAGTTTGAATTTATTAGGTGGGGGATAACATCAGCTGAGAGCAGATCCCCACTGCGGGGGTAACACTCGCACATCTTTCCCCACACAGCTGCTGGGTCTTTGCTCCAAAGTGGAGCACGAGGCTCCCTCTGAACTGCCCAGGCATGAGCCACTCGCAGCCCACTGCCCTGGGAGCAGCATGCTATGGCTCTATTGCAGGCTGATGGGTGTTAAAATAAACTTGTATGTCCATAGCTGGAGACTGTGTTTCTGTTACTAGGGAAAAGATTTAAGACCGGGGCTGGTGCAGTAGCCTTGTCCCTGCCAGTCCCCAGATGTATGCGGGCTTGCGCTGCCTGCGTGAGGCACCGGCACAAAGGGGAGCTCAAGCACAAGGCTGTGAGGGAGCCTTGTATGGGTGCTGTTTTTTGGAGAGTGCCAAAAAGAAGAGGGTCATCTTAACTAAAGAGAAGGGGGGAAATCTCCAGTGAGATTTAGTGTACAAAGGTACTAAAATTAAAAAAAAAAAAATTAAAAAGCTAAGAAAAAGGCAAAGGGGCACTTAGACCAGACAGGCAGAGCTAGACACATAAGTGATGCACAGACATCTCATGGGACAAGGTCAGGACAGAAGTGACAGCTGGTCTGAAGAAATAGTATTTTAAGATCCAAAACCCTGTCAGGAAAACCCAACCCTGCGGCCGATAGAGAAGTTCAGTAAAAATGGGCAGGCAGAAAAAGGACACGAGGTACATAAATACATGCTTATTCAATAAAGCAAGAAATGGAACGGCAAAATTGAGCAAACAAGGCTGCCTGGTGATGGGAGACAGCCTGATTTATTTGCCTTGCTGAAACACGGTAGCGTGGAAAACACAGCGGGGAAACTGTGTTGTCTCGGTAGGAATTATTCAACAAAGGAGGGTTAGGTCATGGCTAGAGCACCAGAAAGAGCCTCTGGAAGCCAAGTTTCCAAAGGAAGAAAAATCACACAGACGATGCATAATTGATGCAGATGTACTAGGAGTGTTGTACGCTCTCGGGACAGAGAGAAAATTTTTTTTTTTTTTTCAAAAATCAACGAACAGTTAATAATAAAGCAGTAGTGACTTCTAATTACCTGTATACAACAGATTACAGCCCATGCCATAGTGACAACCTGTTTCTTAGCAACTCGGAGGCAGGTTTTGGAAGGGCTCCTTCCAGGGAGAGAAGCTCCCATCTCCCGGGGACCAAAGTTTACCCGTAAACTCTGCCTGGACCATGAGGTTTTAGGGGCTGCAGTACATTGTAGCGATGTAATTTACCTCCCATAGGAAGACATCACACTAAAAATAAACAAAAGATTTGGGAACGTGGACAGGGCTCAAACAGTCCTGTAAATGAGCATATTCAAATCACGAATTTGGCATCAGGGATGCCCAAGCACTTCTGGCAGAACAGGGGTGCAGCATTGCCTGAGCCAGCAGCACAGAGGAAAGTGCAGATTATCAGGGCCAGATGGCTTCACCCAAAAGCTCTGCAAGGAGACAGCAATTGAGCCACTAGCGTGGAGAGCCCTTCTCCTTGAGAAATGCTCAAGACAAATCCATTTCCCAGCCATGATTTTTTTTTTTTCCTTGTGCAAAGATGATGATTATTTTGAGAAGCCATTAAAAGTTACACACAACTCGGTGAACAGTATATTTCTGTAGAAGAAAACTGCACCTTTCTGCAAGCTAATCTGCAAAATAATAAGGGGAACTCGCATATAAATCATACGATCTTTGGAAACATCTTGGGCAAAGGCACTGGCAAGGGTCTCTTGATGAGCTGAAGTATCCAGGAGAGAGGGAGTACTGCCATGGCTCAAGAACTGGTTAAGAGACAGGCATAGCTGGTTAATTTTTAAAAGGATCAAAGACCTGCATCACTGCTGATGATTAATAAATTAATGAGCTAGAAAAGCACACAAAGAATAAATGTCAAATGCTAGAGAGAAGCTAGAAAAACTCCAGGAGTTCCGGAAATCTGCATAAACAGACATACAGAAACATAAACACACCCAGAGTACAATGCAGCCCTACCCCTCAGTAGACGTGAGTCTTTTAATTCATTGGAAACTGCTTCCAATAATAATTAATAGTGAAATGAAATGGGACTGCCTACAACACCCCTGCCAAAACTTTTTTCTCTGAAGTGCTGGCTGGGAGAGTGGCTGGCAGAAGTGTCACCATGTAAAACGACATCAGCCCCCACCTCTGATGCAATCCTAGCGCTGCTTAAGTCCCAGGAGGGCCAAGTTGTGGATTTCAGTGCAGGCAGTGCCAGCCCCCACCCTCCATCTTTGACCGATGGCAAAAGTCCAAAGTGCAACACAAAAACCCACCAAAAAGCAGCAGTCCAGGTCTGATTAATTCCAAGAGGAGACGAGTAACAGAATATACTGGAGGTAAACTGACACCTGCCCCCAGGGAGAGAAACTTGGGCATCTCTTCTTAGTAAAGAAGAAAAAAAAAAGAAAGACAGACTGAAAAAAAAGAACTTGGATGACAGGAATCTAAAAAGTGATGGAAAGATATGCTGGGGGACAGAAAAAAGCTGCAAGGAATGTGCTGTACTTCACAACATGTCTGTGTCCAGCAAGATTTCGCCCAACGGTGGGATTTGCACAAGGATTTACACAGGATTCGTGGTCACATTCCTTTTTATCCTTCTTCATTTAAATGTCCCAAGCACAAAATTTGTTAAGAAAGTCACTGTATTGTTGCATTCAGAAGAAATCTTTCCCATACAGCCGTACTGCGATGCAGCATTGCAATGCATATATTCTCATGAAAGATGCTTTAATAAACTGCTCTATTAAAAATAATCTGCCAACTGGAGAGTATCAACTGGGTGAATACGATATTAGAGAGTTCTCAGAAAGTAAACATGGGAACAAGTAAACACAGTTTTATCAGGAGGGGACAAAACCCAGAAAGCCTTAGAAATAAGCAAAACTGTTTAGTATTTGCAAAACATAAGGCAAAAATTTTTAGCTGAGTACTGAGTCAGTGGGATCTGGGATGCCCTGAGCCAAGTCCCTTCTGCTGAGACCAAGCTTCTGCCATGCAGACAGAGGTTGTACTTCCTCCTGTTGTCTCCAAAGTGACAACAGCATCCTCAATTGATGTCATTGCATGAAGCTAATATTAAATGCTTTCAAATCTGATCAATAAAATACAATTTACATTAAATGACCAGAAGGCTGTCAATTTTGTTTTTTAATCCTAGACTTTCTCATGAGTTCCTGACTCGAAAGGAAAACATTATGGTTATTAAGTAAGTAACGATTGATTTATTACGTACTATTCGGAAATGTTTTCTTTGAAGCATGCATTAAAAGGTCACGTATTCCCAGCTTTTTCTTCGAGTGAAATGTTAAAAACACTGAATAGATAATATCCAGGGCAGTTTTGCAACCAAGGGCATCAGAAAAAGGTTTGAAGTATCTGTTCTTAATTTACTTAACCTTTTTTCTTGAAAAAAAAATTCTTTAATATTCTGCATTGAACTAACTACCTAGTTTTCTTCTGTTAGGAAAAAGCAGTGCTACGAACAACATGATGCCTTCTGGACTCACCATTCCTGGATGCAGACATTACACACAGAAACTAGGGGGGGGATGGCACGTTTGGCAGTGACTCAAACACCGTACCCAGGGAGCAAACAGACTACTTGCAAGAATTCAAATCAAAGCATCACTCAGACTTCAAAATGTACAGACACGTTTTTCAGCTGCAATTGCTCCTGTTGACTGTTGTCCAACTTTGCAATTAATGACAAGGCAGGGAATACTTCGTACTCCAAGAGCACCTCCATCAAAGGAATCCGCCGTGTTTCACCAACGCTAATGCAGCCGCTGCTGCGGGACGGGATATGCCAGGACGCCGGGTCCCAGCAGGAGCGGGGTTTCCACCTGGCTGTCTGGGTACCAAGAGCTGCAGTGCCCCATTCCCTCGTCCTAATGAAAGCGTCACCGAGCCGCTTTCTCACTCAGAAGAGCTCCCAGGCTTCCAAGCAACACCCGTTCAAGCATCACTTCAGCACCTACTCAAGGACTTTGCTGGAGCTGTAGCACTCAGGCTCTGGCTGCCCAAGTCCTCACGTTGTGAAGCCCTCTCTGCTCCTCACCAAGTGGGAGAGCCAGTACAGGCACAGGAGGCGAGGGCAGAGGGACCAGAGCATCCCACCCTGCCCCTTGCCTGCTGGAAAGCTGCTGACACAGATACACAAATAACCGATAACATTAAGCTACTGGGGAGGAGGGAGTTTTGTAAAGCAGAATGCAGGCTACTTAAATAATGGATTAAGAGGCATCAAAGAATGTGTGTAAAAGGACAGAGAGGGAAGGTCTGATATTTTAGACTATGCTAGACCACAATGAATAAATTATAAGAAAGGATGAATACTTTACTAAGTATAAAGATGTCCAGCAAAAAAAAAGTTCCTACACTTCTCATCTCCCACTGGGTCCCAAATGAAAACAGAGCTGAGGACTCAGCCAGTCCATGAGGTTTTTTCCATGTACATTTTCATCTGGACTGAGGCGTCTTCATAGCACCCATCCTGTCTTTAAGCCTTGGATTCTTTCACACCAGAGACAAGCTTGCTTATTTTTCTGACACTACTTGAAGTCCTCCCAGTCATAACAAACTAAGAACACCCAGTCAGTTTGACAAAGATGAAGTGATAGGTAGGAGGCATATTTCATTACGCTATCAAGGCTTTGGCGTGGTAATTGGTGAAGAAACAATTCAGAGCTGTCAGCTCGATACACACGCCTTTCCACTGACTGATATGCCGAGTCCTTGATGGGGTAATGAATGATGTCCAACAGCGGTCACCGCCGCGCTCGCACCCTCTTGCCCAGCCTCCTCCCAAAGCCCTGACCAGCGTGACCAGCCCTCCCCATCACGGACACGGCCCCTCAGCCACCTCCAGGGCAGGTTGCCCCACCTGACACAGGACTGTGATGAGGATTTTAATTGTCTGCAAGATTCAAAAAAAAAATCAAATGCTGAACAGGGATAACCCCCGCTGCAGTCTCAACCAGAGCTGCACACACACTAGAGCGACACTAGCACATCCAGGATCTGCCCATGTTCTTCACCCGACACAGACCCATGGATGATAATGGAGAGATGCCAATTTGTGGCAGTCAGTTATTGACCTTCACTGTCCATGGCAGCCTTCCTCTTCCCTCAGGGTTTGCCTCACCCTGCACCACTGAAAGGAAAATGATAGTTTCCAGGTTTCATCACATATGCCCATAGAGGGACTCCAAAGAGCCCTAATTCAAACACCAAAGTTAATGATGGATGTATTGCTCGTGTCAGAGAAAGGGAGAGTGTCTGCCTTGTTTCAACACTTTCATCATATCTCAAAACTCACCTGCTTTCCATCCTTCTTGCACAGTAATTCGAACAATTACTACCCTGTATTAACATTTAAAGCTTATTTTTATTTTGCTCAACTGTTGAAAGCTGTGGGTCAGACAGCTGGCAGAGAAATCAACTCCACCGGCTTCAACCAACAAGCAGGGGTAATGCAGGACACCCTGGGGCAGCCAGGGGCCTGCGTCACTCAAAGGTTTTCAAACCTGCAAAGAAAAGCCAATCCAGTTCCATTTTTAACGGCCAGCTGTGGGATAACTTCAGAAAAGGGGTAATCTGCAAAGCTCAGATATTTTTCTATAAAAACAAATGTCCTCATGGTAATTTTTTTTTAAAACAGAAAAGAACTCTACCATTTTCCAGTATTTTCTTACTATTTTCTGAGTGTCAGTGGTCTACATTTTCAACGACACCAGATGCACATGCACACATACCGCCCCCCTTGGTGAACTACATGGGAGAAGTAATTAGGTAGTGGAAGGTGCAGGATATGTTGCAAGACCAGGTAATGTGTTGCCTAAGTCAAAATCAAGACTTTGCAGCAGAAAAGAAATTGCATTAACTGCTACAAAGTAACAGTTTGGCACAGAATATTTTTACAAGAAAAGGAGAAAGAGCAGTTTGCTACAAAAGATTAACTGAAAATTATTTTCCAACACCAACTAAGTTGCTTAAAGAAAAACTGTAGAAAAATATTCTGATATTATAGCATCTCAATAGTCCTACGCTAAAACCTAAAATCTCCCTGGATTAATTTTTTCCAGACATTTCCTTCTACAAACAGGAAGGAGGAGAAACAAAACCATCATCTGCAGAAGCAGTTGCTTTATTGTACTCCTCGGTGAGCTGACTGTTTGCATCTGAAATGAGATTCCCTTTGAACAGCCCAGACAACGTTGGAAAGGGTTCTAGTGCCACCTTCTGCACTCTGCTAAAATAGGCAGTAAATGCTGTTGTGCCTTACCTGGAGATAGGATGTCCTCTCCAAGGCAAGGGACATCTCCAGGCGACAGAGACCAAGGGGACAAGCAGGAGCCACCTCAGCCAACACTGCGGTCTCACAGCATGCCCTGAACGCGAGTGGGCTCTTCTAAAAAGCAGAGAAGACCAAGGAGACTTACTGAAACATAATGTCCAGCTCAGTTACTGACTCTGAACACACGAGCAGACAAAGCAGAGCTCAAGTTCTGAACTGATGATATTCAGCAAGTAATAAATAAACCGAAATTCTAAGAAGTGATGGGGTAGCTGAGCTCTAGACAATTCATTTCTCACCCTCTACTCGAAAGCTTTATACTGTTATGATGTACTATGTTGTTTCAAATACTTTTCTAAGGGCCAAAACCAAATCCGATATGAAAAAATCCAAGTCAAAAAAAATGTCATTTTAGATGTTACATATTCAAAACAAATTCAAGCATTTTTATTCTCAGTAATAGTGTCTTTTTTTTTTTTTTTTTTTTTTGCTACTTCTCCTTCTTTTTGATTTGCCATGGAAAGATAGGAAGAGGAAGGAAAACCTCAAAAACATAAATGAAAGTAAGAGATACAGTCTGCTCTTTGTTTTGGAATTTCATTCCCTTATCCAAAAGACAATGGTAATAATAGCAATAGTTCAAGTTATATTATACTTAATACATTTATATATATATAATTTATTATATTATATTTTATTTGTATACAAACATTATTTTTATATTTTATTCATCTATATTTTTATATTCTAAAAATATTTCTGTTTTAAGAGAGGACAGCAACATATAAAAAATATGTTTGAGAACATGCCCTATCAAACAGTGACCAAACACCCCCCAGCCAACCTCTGCTGCCCTTCCCAACTCCTCTCTCCAGCACAATTTACAAGTCACCACCCAGTTTTTCAGCCCCATCCATTCTCCCCAAGAGCCCCACCTGGCTGGGGGTACTGCCCCCTCCTTGCCTGGTTTGGGGAATTCAGGTCCTTTTGTTTCTCCCTCCTGTACCTCCTTGCAGTTTACGACAGTAACATTTTCACTTCCCTCATTCTTGGCTTTGTCCCAGAGGGTTTGACACACTTCAGTTGATTTATAATTGCATTCACAGAGGGCTTTCCAGCCTCAGGCTTGGGAACGACTCTGTCCGTTTTACCCGCCCGCAGCCTTTACACTTACTCACTCCTTCCTCCTCACCCCTCTCATTCCCCTGGGCAGCTCCCACCGCACCCCCACAAAATGCTTTTATCAGCTGCACTATCTGAGATACCCCTACCATAAATTGCTCAATTCCACCAACACACTAGCTACTAAAACTTCAGACCTGGACTCACACAGAGTGGCTCAGTCATCTTCTTCCAGCTCTATTTTTTTCTAGCAATGTTACCCCAAACACAACCAACATCTGTCTACCTGCTTCGAGGTACCGCCACACCAGAGGAGCAGCTCACGCAGCCACCCCGACACCTCTATCTACAGGAAAAATGAGTCTGTGGCAAACAGTTTAAGCTGGAGGCTTTCGCTAAGACAACTGACTTCGGCTGAAATGAGGTTGAAAGCCCTCAGAGAAGCTGACCGACACAGTTCGCAGGCGGGAGGAGCAGCCCCCATTCTGAGTAGGTCAGTTGCTTCAGGCTTAGCATCCTCACACCCACACTGTGAGATTACGACCTGAAATGCAAGAAGGAGGATGAGAATTCATGAATGGATAACGAAGAGCCGAGCTACTTGTGCCGTTTTGGGGCCAAAGCCAAAATAATATTTAGTAGCGGTTCTTTTATTTCAGACAAAAAGCGTGATCCACAAGAAATGTGTGCTCAGAGGAACGGAAGTAAGAGCTCAACTTCAAGGCAAACACTGCAAATTGAAACAATTATTCAATGTTGAAATCAAAGAAAATTATCCCTCACATTTTACCCTTCTGAGCAGATAAAAAGCTTTCAAGTAGAACATTTCCTTCATTTTCTCTCCTGCTTAAAAAAATAGAAGATTTAAGAGACATTCTAAACCCTGAGTTCTCTCATTAATGGTACAACTGGTAAGATTAACAGCAAAAATTGAACAATTTAATAATTATTTAATTGCTTTTAAAAATGTATTGCCTTAATATTTATAATTGTACTCTTAAAATTAATAATCCTGATTTGCCACCTCCCCACCACAAACCATTTCTCACACTTACCCAACTTCCACAGAACTTCACAAAGAAAAAACTGAAAATACACCTTGAAGACTTCTGAAGTAAAAAGGAAAGACACCATGTGCATCCATAAATTATTTTTTATTTCAAATCCAGCTCTCGGTTTACACTGTACATGAAACACAGGCAATCCTGTAAGCATTCAGGATTGGCAACGTTCATTAAGTCCCAAAACTAAATTTATCATGCTGATACCAATGTGACAGTTATACACAGACTCTAAACTTAAGTAAACTGGAGAGACCAAAAACAAACAAAAAAAATTCAGAAGTAGCAAGGAATAAGATTCCTGTAGTCTGTTAGGAAAATATAATCCAGGGCCATATCCTGCCTAAAGAACAAGTGACCCAAAAGTCTCATGGATTCCCTCAGATTCCAATTTCCAGGCAGACCAAGACAGCCCAGACACTCTTAAAGAAAGTCATGAGCCAGATCTTTGCTGTTGTCCAAACTCTCCCTCAGGACTTATTGGCAGTCTCATTAATCCAACCGAACCTGTTTCTGCTGCCAAGATAATCTTGTGACTATTTGTAAAGCTAATTGACCAAAATACTATTTTCATCCCAGTAATATTAAGCCATAAAGGCTGAAGAATATGTTGGCCATCAGCTGTCAACGCTGGACTCAAATTTGCTGAAGCTGGTGAACACTGGCAGGATATTTTGCCCTTGGATTAAGTCCCCACAGCCTCTCTTCCACGCATTCAGGCATATGTTCGACCACTTGTTTCAGTGAGTCCTAACATAGCTTGAAAGAAAAGTTCCTCATTAGCTGCTTCTGTACAGATTCAAGCACATGCCTGCACTGGCTTCTACAGCATCATCTGCAGCACAGAAAGTTAAACATATACAAATATTTTCCACAAAACAATCTTAAAACGCCTGGCAACAAAGCCATCAGTGCAAGATGATAGCGTTATCTCTGAATGATTCCCAGATAAATAAATCTGAATATCAGTTTGGACCTCAGAACATCAGGTTGTCATGGTAGGAGAAAGCAGAGACACATGACTCTATGCAATTAATAGTATTTAAAACATTTGCCTCTAAAACCTGGCAAACTATGACCAAAAATTTTACACTATTTTTTTTTAATTAAAAAGCTTTTTATTAAAAACATTATCAAATATCTGTGCACAATTCATAGTTAAATGTCATCTTTATTTTGAGTTGGTTTCATTCAGACTCAGACATTCTACTGACTTTTTTTTTTCCTGTAAAAATCCTACAAGGTAAAAAAAAAAACCACCCCACACACAAATACAGGAAATTGTATTTTTCAAGAGCTTCTTTTTCTTTTTTTTCCATGTCAAGAAGTGCAATTTTGCTTCTATGGTTCTTTAAAGTAAAACAGTTTTATCCATCAGTAACACAATACACTATGCTAAGAATTGCACCAGATACCTTAATATATCTTGTGTATCAGCTATATCCAGCTTTTCCTATGCACTGCATAAGGTCATGAGAGATCTATATGAAAAATATGCTTAGAGTAACTCATCTTCACCAGTATAGGCAGGTCAGTAAATGTACCTACACTCTGTGAAATTGCCTATGACTGCTGGAGAATGGAAGTCAATAATATCTACAATTATACCAGTGAAATGTTTACATTTACTGTAACTGTCTTGCTTTTGCATACAAATGTATGCTCTGCTTCAAGCCACTGAGGCTGTATGATTATACTGCAAGTCTATCATGGGAATACATTCTCAAAAAAATCCATAATTTAACATATAACTCTGGTTTTTATCTCACTGAACTTGATTCTTCCACACATTCTTCTGGCCCCACTTAAGACAACAGAACTACTCCCTTTTTTATCCCCCCACTAGCACCAACATGTCAGCTCCAGAGGGAACTTTATAAAGAATTTGGCTTTGGCTTAATATTTCCTTCACTGAAAACAGTGAACTATGCTACTGGCTTTGGAACGATTTTCAAGTTTTCGAGATTGACTCTTCGACATTTTGAGAAAACAAGAATATTAATAGATCAGGCTTTTAATGACTCCAAGAACAAGGTTCCTCATGACTTCATTTCCTTTCAGCTGCAGCTGAAAGATGCCCAGTACATCTTATCATTTGTCATAAAAAACTATAAGTCCATTCCCTTTAGGATCCTAAAAAAGACTCAAGTTTTATTCCAATTTGCTCATTTTGTTCCATTACAGAGTGCTGTTTTATGTGAAAAAGTAGGAAACACCCAGATTACCTTATGTTCTAAGTATTCACTAAGGAAAAGATTTACCTGCTTTGAGATAGAAGACTGACTAAACCTACTGAGCAGACCTGTTATATTTTAGCATTTAAACCAAGAGGGAGAAGAGTCAAAGTTTATATTTAAATGCAAAAACATAAAGACACACTGCTCCCCAACCGGAAAATGTTTCTAAACTTGAAATAGAAGTGTCTGTTGTACCAAACAACAAAAGTTAAAGCTTGCTTAACCACTTCATTCTTACAACCACTATTATATAAAGGAAGATCTTCGAACTTAGAAACAATACAGGGACAAGCACAGCAATGACATGGGTGGTGATGGAAAGGAACTAACCAGCCATCCTGCAACCACTGTGTCATGTAACTCGACTGCAAATGACATACTGGGCAGTGTCTTACAATAGGAGGGCAATTCCTATTCAGATTTTTACTTACTGGTATAGGACTGTAGTATAAAAGCATCCAGCTTCTTAAAAAGAGGAACTGAGAGGTCTAGTTCACTCCCAGAGAGACTACACTGACAAACCAAGCTGTAACACTCTCCACCCTCTAGCATTTCCTCACAGAACAGTAGGCATAAATTATTACAAAATTAGTATCTACCCCAGAAAATCTTTCATGAAATGAATGGACATATCTTTGTATAAAGACAAGTATTTCAGAATTTGGAATGCAAAAATACAGCGCAAAAAGAGTTCTGAAAAATAGGTTTTACATAACAAAACCTCCCAGAATTACAGAGCAGGATTATAAAGATAAGGTATCGTGCTAAGAAGTGATTTGACAAGTTAATAATGGGTTATTTCCCTCGCAGAGGTTTACGTGTTTCATACCAGCATTTTGCTTTATGTTGTTACAATATTTTTATGGAGCATTATTTAAAAATAATATTTCAGTCAGAAGTTTAATTTAGAATTCATCATGTTTTACCCTAAATGGCCACTTGGAATGCTGTGAAACATGATTTGCAGCCAGAAGCACCAAGTACATAAATTCTTCCACATCAAAGGAGTAGTTTGTAAATTTTGGATGTTCTCCCAGTGTTGGGTGGTGTCCCTAGACAAATGAAATAGGCCTTTTAGACAGAAAAAAAAAATACATATTCCATTCAAAAAGCAAGAAAAAAACCTGAGCATCTGCCATTTTAATTTATTATTTCTGATCCACTGATCTGCTATGAGGCAAAAGAGTCAGCAAAGTAATTGCGGAACAGCAATGCTATGGACAGCTTGGATTAATGGCCAATTAATTTAATTTCTCTTCTTCCCTCAGCCACTAATATCAAATAATTTCTTACCCACTACAGGGAAGTCAGTTTGGTCTAAAGAAACCATATTCCAAGTATCAGAATAAAGACGGGTAAAACAAGCTAACCCCTCAAGTTATAGCACCCCCCATTGCACCAGTGGCCATCATTACCTGATCTTGAGGGAATACTTTATTCCTTTTTCGCCAAGTGATGTAGTGAATGCCTCTCAGCCTTGCCAAATCCAGGTAACAACGTTCATCTTCACAATTGTATCTGGGGACAGGCAGAAATATCGTATTTACCTACAGAAATTGTGGTGAAGTTTACCAGGGTGAAACAGGAAAAAAAAACTTCAGGCCAAAATGTTTGTTGTCCATTTCTAAGGCTCCAAAACCATGGACAAATTCTACTCCACTGAAAACAACAATAAGGGCTACCATCTGTTCTCAAAATGTGGCCTAGGAGGCAGTTTGGGGCACATCGGCATGTCAGGCATGCCCGGGTCCAGCTGCAGCAGCTCCTGGGCACGAGTTTCTGAACTTATTCGGAGACTGGACAAAATGTTCTCAAGCCAAGATTATGCTGCAAAGCACCAGCTCCACAGCCTTCCCACAGCAGAGGCTTTAAGCAGAATTTCCCAGGATGGAGAATTCTGTGCTCTTCCAAGAAGCGTGCAGCATTTCTGTTCAGTTCTGCAGAACTGGAGTGGCTAGTAACAACCATACTTTGCGACAAAATTTGGCCACAAAAATGATCAGAGGGATGGAACACGTCTCCTACAAAGAAAGACTGAGAGTTGGGGGTGTTCAGCCTGGAGAAGAGAAGGCTCCGGAGAGACCTTATAGTGGCCTCCCAGTACTTAAAGAGGGGTTATAAGATGGGGACAAACTTTTTAGCAGGACATGTTGCGACAGGACAAGGGGTAATGGTTTAAACTAAAAGAGGGTAGATTCAGACTAGATATAAGGAAAAAAATTGTTTACAATGAGGGTGGTGAAAGACTGGAACAGGTTGTCCAGAGAGGTGGCAGATGCCCCATCCCTGGAAACATTCAGTGTCAGGTTGGATGGGGCTTTGAGCAACATGATCTAGTTGAAAATGTCCCTGCTCACTGCAGGGGGATTGGACTAGATGACCGTTAAAGGTCCCTTCCAACCCAAACTATTCTATGAAAATATGTTTAAAAGGAAGCTACTAGAGAAATTTAGGTAAAACAGAATGACACTCAGCTAAGCTTGACCAGCCAGCTGGTGCTCATGTCCTGAGCATAGAAAGGAGTACATAATTAACCTTCAGGGGATCTTTAACACCCTGGATATGCATCTTATGTAATCAATTCACCTGGATCACCAAAATACCATTTAATCTCAGACTCATCAGGCAGAATCTGACCAGTGAGGCTTTCTCTTTTTTGCCATTTACCCCAAGCTACCATTGACCAGGCTGCATTTTATTTATACCATGCCATCTTAAGAAATCACAAGCTAAACCTGTATGATACAGCTATGCTATATTTTATAATGAAAGCTTCCTCAATTTCAGTTCCCAGAAGAGGCTGCCAAATATGAAGTCTGGATGAGGATGCAAAACAAACATTCATAGTCAACCACTAGCATGGGAAAGTGCTTCATTAACGTATACGAACAGACATTAGCAGTTGTGGTATAAGAGGGAAAAGAGAGAGAAACACTTACAGTTCAAAAACAACAGCCCAGTCTGGCAGAAAGAGCAAATGGGTAAGTCCAGCTCCATGCATCCCAATGAATATATCAGAGTTGTGGGTAATTCTCAATTGCTCTGAAAATTCAAGTTCCCTGCAGACAACACCAAAAAAAACAGTGATCTGGCATGCCTATCCATCTCAGCAAGAATTAGTTACATGTAGAAAGCACAAAATTAACTTAAGGGAATACTGAAAGAGAGAATTGATTTTTTGAGGAACAATACTAAGAATCACAAATGCTGCAGCCAGCAATAACTCAGCATGGAATTAAAAGAAATGCAGACAGGTTTCAAAACTTCACAAGAGTCAGTTCCAAAAATCTGAATTTTTTTTTTAAACAAGATAAAGCTTTTGTAAGTTTGTTTTTTTTTTTCACTTGCCTTTAAAAAAAAAAAAAAACAAAAAACAAAACACAAAAAACCTGCATCACCTCCTTTAAAACAAAACTCAACAGGAAGGACCTAAACTGCGTTTAATGTAATGTAGAAATATACAATTCCCACCTAAAGGTGTGGATATCCAACCTGAACTTATGCATAGGGCATCAAGCAGAAATAAGGAGACCAGGCTTTTTTCAGATCCTGGAACTGTCACTCTCATCCTTTAACTGTAAGCTCCAAATAAAGTATCCTCTTTAAATAACCAGGTATTCCCTGAGCACACAAGAAAAGACTGGACTGAAGATACTTAATTGTAAGAGAAGATAGACAACTGGAAAGGGAAATTACAACAGGCTTCATTCAGGTACAACCAATTCATACATTAAAAAGGAAAAGAGTAACTCCCTCTCTGACCAGTTGGAAGAGAGTAGAAAGAAACTGGAGGCTTAAACTGCAACAAGAAAGTTTAAACTGCTTAAACGGCTATAAGGACAGACAACGGGGAAATCCTTCTAACTATGGTCACAGCGATGCTGCAAGATAGCTGTGGAAATCGCTGAATGGTACCACAAACAGTTTCTACAAGCAGAGGAATTGCGGAAGCACCACTTGGTCATGCTTTCAAGTGGGATGGTCTAGATGCCCTCTCAAGGGTATCCACCCTCTTTTCTATTATTAGATTGCTCAAGTGCTTTTCTTGGCAGCAGAATCGGAAGCAACTCAACTGCCTCACACTGTCTCTGCTTTGGTCAAAACACCACTGATCTCTCACTGCTGGTCCAGTTTCTCACTCTTCCTGAATGATCCATGACAGCACCATTGAGTAGATGGGAGCTGCTGCCATTTGGCACTGCCATACACCATTTGGGAACTTTTTCAAGCCATTTCTTACTGGCACAGTGCTTATTACATCTAGGCACCACAAATGGACCTCAAGTGGTGTCTTCAGGGGCCAGCAGAGCCGCAAATAAGCCAAGTTATTACTCAGTACTAAACTAAGGCTCACATAAAATAAGACACTAGCATCATACAAGAGAAACCCCTGTTGGCCTGCAGTTACTGCAGAGCATTAGCAAATCCCAAAGGTTGATGGAAACACAGCTGGTTTTGGGAGAGGGGAGGAAACACAAAGAAAAGTGATTTCAAAACTTGTCCATCATATAGTAGCTTTAACCTGAGCCTACTAACTCAACAGATTCATTCCTAAGTAGTGCATCATAGGATGGGAGTGCTTAACTAGCTCACCCACCACTCCCTCAGTAACATTCTTCCTTCCTTACCAGTTCCCGGATTTTGCAAAGGTTAGACATTGGGGCATACATAGCTTTGCCTGCAAACAGCTTTCACCAGGCACAGGCAGCATGAGATCACACTAACTTCTTCTATCAACTTACGTACTTGTACTTGTAGTCTACCACCTTGACCTCCAACGTCGATACTGTTTTCAAAGCATTCACAAGCTAAGGAGGAGAATAAAAAGACAATGACTTGGTGTTCTCCTTCAATTAATTCCTCCCCGGCACTCCTGACCATTTTACATATTCCTCCTTCCCACCAGAGAATTACAATGAGTGAGACAGAACATACTGTCACTGCCATATAAAGGAGCAGTTCCCCTCCTTTTGTGCCTTCCCACCTAAGATACAGATGTTATTCCTGGCAAAGCAATCCCCAGAGAGGAGACTCGGATCTCCTGCACTCTCACAGAGGCTACTGATGACTTTTACATGCTTCAGGACGCAATCCTAAACCACTCAAACTAGTAGAAGTTTTGTAAGGAATAGTGAGAAGATGTGGGTGGATTTCCAAAAGATACTCCAATACCTAAACAAGCAAATTGGTACCTAGAAGGGTTTTCAGAAATACCTTACTAGGTCAGACTCCTACTCACATGAGAAGTGAAACCAGCCTGGGCTTCTAACATAAAGGGCTTTTTCTAAGTCTCCAATCCATAGCCAGAAGAGGGAGAAAGAGCAAAGTATTTTCTTTTACAAAAGTATAGTAAAGATAAGATTAACTCCTCCTTTTCTGTCATGTGCTCATTACCAGAAAATGTACTACTTGTAGCAGTGTAGGCATGCACTGTGAACAGCCTAAGCAATAAGGCACAGATCTAGCCATCTGCGCTTTGTCTGTTCTGCCACTGCATCAAACAAGCCTCAGTTTCTCCCTACATAAGGTGGGGATGATAACACCAATTCATTTCTGTCAGGCACTAGCAGCTAAGAATGAAGACAGGTATGAAAACATTAGATATTATCATTTTACCACAAGAGAAGCTACACCGTAAGTCCACTAGGTTGCATGACTCAAAAACGTGAATCAATATGAAAATTCATTAAGTTTTGAATGCATACACTCAGATACAATAGCTTACGCATTTTAATCTGCAAGCATAACAAAGGTTTTTGTTAGAGCCTTCAACACTGGGGATGCTAGAAATAAAAGAGGTAATCTGAAAGCGAAATAATTTAATGTTATCAGAAGCCCTGCGGTGTCTGTTAAGAGGAAATACTTTTAGTATTACATCTGTAGTCTTCCATCAGATATTTTAAAAGGGCAGCAAGGTTCCGTGTCTGGTGTACAGAAATAGACTGGCTAGAAGACATGCTAGAAGAAATTAATATTAGCACTGAACGTATTCGGCCAAGATTTGTTAGCAGACAGATGCCTTGGCTGTACCTGGAAAAAAAAAAAATCAATTCAATGAGCAAAATTTAACTTCTGATAAATTTGTTTTAAAAATAAAAAGGACCGCACCTCATTCTGGTTTAATATTTTCCGGTAATCTGTACTGCGTGCAAGTATTGTGACTCGAATTTTCCCATCCTAGAAGAAAGAAGCAGCAGTGTATTAGGTATGAGGCAGATCTCACAAAACCAAAACAAAACAACAAACTCTTCCATATTTACTTTTGGCAATTATTTGAGCAACTAAATATGTTCCCTCCCCATGTAACAGATGATGTAACCACCTTAAAATTCACATTGTATTTTCCAACAGATTAAAAGTGTCAAAAACTTTGTGAAAGTCTGACTATTAACAAAGAATAAAACATTTTCTGAAAGATTTATTTTATTCAGTACAAAAGAGCCTTTGTATTACACTCTATACAGCAGATTTTGAAAGCAGGAAAGCAGCTTTCAGGATGGCTTCTGCACAAGATCCTTGGAAAAAATATTTTACTTCTATAACAGTTCCTCCTTTTACCTCTTTAAATTAATTGGACTCACAGGGGTAAGTGTTCCAAGTGAAATAAAGAGATTTAACTGCATGACTCCCATTAGTGTCAGCAGGAGAAGCATAACTAAATGCCTGTGCAGTGCTCTGAATGTGTGCCCCTCAGCGATAATATGTAGGCTACTCTCTAGAAAATACTTCAAGAAGCCCAGAACTGCTGTATCCATCAATTCAGCCATTGCAACAATATGCAAAAACCACCAGTGTGCACAACCGAGAAGCCCAGGGCCCGGCAGATGGTACCGGGCAGGGATCGGAAGGACCAGATTCAATCATTTCCCCCTCTGATCTGAGCTCAGCAGTAACTGTGAGGGTCGATAAAGAGCAAGCTCACTGCATTGCTCTGCGGGATCCCAAGGACAAGCACCTCGGCAGCAGGCTCCAGAAGAAACCATGTATCCTGCTTAACTAGGAAGGACACAAAGGCCTTGAGCACTGAGAATGGGGTTGGGGAAGAGATCCTAGGGTTGGAAGGAGGATGTTGTAAAGTCTCTCCTACAGAAATAAGACACGAGGGCAACTTTCACAGACATACACAAATGATTGCTTAAAGCCTTTATGGAACAGGCTGACTTATTGGAAAAAAATCCCAAGCATCAGAGGAAAGAACAAAAAGTGCACGATATGGCCTTATTCCCCACGGGGTCCAGCATGCTAATGCTGTTTCTCCGGTAAGAGTCATCAGATCCATATTACAATTTTATTATTCACTTATCATACCTTGGGTCCTTCTTGTGTGATATTTAATCTGTGTAACACATGCTGAGAAAATGCTCTAAATAGCCCTGTACCATGGCAGCCAGAGATCTGAAATTAAAAAAGCAACTGTTAATACAAAAAGTCATTTTGCTCAGAAAACCTCTCTTTGTGATCAGTCTTTTGCCATTCTTGTGGAACAAAAGCCTAGTATCATGCACTGCGCTAAACATGTCACTATTCACTGCAACACAAGTAGCACTTTCATTTAGAAAGAAATGTAACTCTCTCTACAGTGTTACAGCCTGAATGCATGAGCTAATACCACCAGGAAAGCCTGTCAGTCTTGTGCTCTGCAAAAATACCATTAAGTTCACAGTGCCCACCCATTAAAGAGGAATAATATGCATCTCATGAACTGACGTAGAAGATTGCACACAACCAGTTAGTATCAACCAGCTAAAGTAAACTTCAAAATCCTAATCTTTAGGGAAGATCATTTCATTTGGAGTTGCAGAGACTTTCCATGCAGTACATTTCATGATAGCTCAGCTAGATATTCGAGAGGTTCATTAGCTCAAGATTTTAAACTGTCACACACACATCTAGTTAACACAGTGGCTGGATAAAAAGAACTCACCAATGGTGTGTTATAAAACAAGCCATAGCGCATGCGAGGCAGTAATGAGAAGACTGCTTCTTTAAAGCATACCTGCAAAGGAAGATCACAAGAAGTTACACTGCACTGCTACCTTCCGCTGGCACATTCCGTGCTCATTCAGTGGGATCACTGCTTATAATGAGCTAGCAATTACAGGTTCCTGTCAAGAACATCCTCACTTCCTTGACTGTGCAAATGAATAGAACAAAGACAATCCTGATCCCAAAAGAGCTCTCACTTAGGATACTATGGATGCAAGTGTGGGAAGAGGTAAAAAAACACCCCCAAAACAGAACAAATGTGAACTAAATAGAAGAAAACCAGTTAGAGAGTGGAGAGTTTAAAACAGACTTTATAAGGGATTTAAGAGACTAAAATGAGCTCTGAATGAATGGGTATATTTTTTGTTGGGAGTAAAAATTTTTCTAATGATAAGCAGCAGGTATACTAACAGTTGTAGGGGAAGATAAACACCTCAGTAGGATGCAGAAGCTTAGAAAGACAGCACCCTTTGAAAACCTTTAACTTCAGTAGTGGGTCCTGCAGAAGTGAAACCAATACATAAATATCACTTCTCAGAAGACACAAAAGTTAGGTCCATCTGTATACAGCATAGACATGTCACAGAATTAGGTTACAGCTCTGTCTCTTGTTTGCAAGGTAGAATACTCATATTACGCAAATTAAACATGCATGGAAAGTATTAATGCTGTCTTCTAAAACACTCATATCCACAAGCTTGAGAAGTTGTCATATTTGCTACCTAGTGACTATGAAATAAAACAAAATATAAAATTCCATACCCTTTTAGAATCAAATGTTTTCAAGTGTATTATTTCATAGTCAGTAAACGCCTTCCACGTCTCACTGAATAGGTCACCGTAGCCGTATGAGCTCTAGGAGGAAAGGAAGAAACACAAGGGCGTAATGATTACATAAATGCATATAAAAACTCACTTCATCATTTACAAGTCCTATATACAAGTTTTAACATATAGTTAATATGCGCATCACCACCACGGCACCTAAGACAGCCTAGCACAGAACACAGACATTACAGAACACTGAGCCCCACGTTTACAATGGCAGTTAACTCAAATTACCTGTCAGGTAGTTAATTTTTAATAAAACAGTCCTATAAATTAGCAATCTAGACAAGATCTTTAGCAGTAGATTAGACTTTTTGAGTTAGAGGCAAGGAGTACTACTACCTTCTCCAGACACAACAGAACACAAGTTAAATTTGAGATAATAGAAACAAAGGGATGGTAGAAGGCATGAACCTCAACTCCTGAGACTAAAAAACCTCCCGGGAATTCAAATGCAGCAGCAACGTTTGAAGTATAAAGTCACAACAAGCCTGTTTCACATTTGCCTCTGTTTTGGGATGGTCACCTGTATTACAAATTGAAGGCAACGATCTGATTTGATGGAAAAAAACAGCCAGAAAACTATGTTTTGCATTACTTTGACAAGCTACCAAGAAGTTTCTCCACAGGGCAGTATAAAACTTCCCCCTGTGCAGCAACGATCTGTGGAACATTTTAAGACCCATCTACTCCCTGCAACATTGGCCTAGCAGCAGGGGCTCTTACCTTCAAATCTGTAACACTTCCTACACATCTGAGGGCTAAGAGTTGCCATCTCTTGCTCTCTGAATGCAATTAAATTTGACCTCAGTAGCCCTGATGCAGACTCTCACTTAAGGCTCCCTTTCAACTCTCAAACTGATTCAAGCTGCTTGGAAAGTTACGTGGAAACATTCTCAACAAGAAATCTGAAAATAGGACTACAAATGACTACAGAAAAGAGCAGACATCTAATAAAATGTAAGAGAATTTAAAGGGTGCCAGATTTCCTTCACTTGAAGAGGTGCTTCCTTCCCCTTCTTCTGCCATTAAGTTTTATTGAATTTTACAATCCATACTACTTTCTGGGCATCTGTATTACAAGAACTGCTCTTCCAGATTAAAAGTAGAGAACTTATCTTCAAAGCTGAAAGTACTACTTTCTAACCCTATCTGCCCTCCTTGAAAGTGGTTTATAAACAGTGCTTTCCCACATTTGCAGACAGTCTGCAAATCTACACCCAGTAGATTTCTTACTCATTTTCTGCTTTGTTTAACCTACATCTAAGGGCATTACTGTTTAATAAGAGCAGTGCACTGATTCTACAGTAGCCAGAAAGTATGGCCAAATCTAATTATATCAAGGAAAAAAAAAAAAAAGAGAATGAATAGTAAGCGCAAGTCCATCTTTCGATCAGCAGTTAGTGGGTGCCATCATCTGGTTGTACATGGTAATGAACTCAAGCAGACTGAGCAGTTCAGACTCATTTAAAATGACAGTACTGTGGCAGTACTTACTTTGAATCATACATTTGAAAGAGTTATTTGATTCAACAACATGATATAAGAAAGAGTTGCTCTTCAAAGTAATTTACAGTGCTGTCTGACATCTGATCTTTTCAGAAAGCCATCATAGCTGGCTTAACAACTCCCCGTATAACATCTAGAGAGCTTGCTTATCTGGCAGGTGCATTTATTTTAGTTTTCAAAATGTAAGAGAAATAGAAAAAAGAGTCTCTTCTAGCCAAAGAGGTTTCTCATTAAATAGAAAGCAGGGGATATTTGCAGTTCTCTATGGAGCATTAGTTGTCCTAGCAGTAAATACTCAGAAAGAAAACCCAGTATTTTATGAGAACAAGACAGACATGGGACAATGTCATAGTCAAGAACTGTGTTATTTCTGGACCTGATTATACATGTTAACTGGCATATTACAAATTGCTTAGTTTTTCATTATTCTGTTTAAGACCCTTCTGCGCAACTTAAATACTGGCCAGTAAAACTAATGTTACTCTTAAACACAGTAATGGTTTCAACTCAGCAGTACAGCAGAAATAGCCCCACTTAAAGACTTGTTTTATATGTAATTGTGGCATTCTAAGAAGTTACTGCAAGAAGGCTACTTAAAGGAATTAAGTATTAGACCCTGTTTTGATATATATAAGGATTTAATTGGGGATTTTTACTACAGGCTGCACATTACTGATTTAGAAAGATGCAAGGCTGCATTTCTTTTCAAACATAGAAGAAACAGTTTTGAGTAAATCTACTTCAATATTCTCAGAGAAAAAAGTCTACAGAAAACAGCATGAAATGTTCAAATGCTACATAGTAGAAATACAGATCGTGTTATTTTTGAGGTCACACCAAAAAAAAAAGGCAAAATTATGTCCTAGCAAAAGGTGAGCTATGGAGTAGTGTTCAAACAGCACACGGTTTATTGCAGAAAATCTGTTCCCTAACTATTGCTCATGCATCTGTATTAACAGGATCCAAAACCTTATCAGTTCCACATGACTAAGCCCACAAGAAAGCTAAGGATTGGCTCCTAAAAGCTTCAGAGTCTCTATAAAGCAGAAATACAACCCATTACAAATATGTTTAAAGCACAGCAGACTTACAGTATCCCACATAACTATGTTGACATCAGTACTGAAGGAATTATTGATATGCTGTGTAATATATAGATTGACGAAATCACAGAAGTGATGGTACATATTCACACCTGAGAAAGAAAGAATTGTTAGCAAAACGCTACATTACTTGCTCCGCTTTGTATTGGTTCATGCATTTTTTTCCTTAGTAATATCCTGCATTTTGTATTAGTTTTCCCCTGCTTCTGACTGAATGCTTCTTATACACCCTAAAAAAGCAAACCTTTAAAGGGAAGGAATCAAGGTAATAAATCTAGAGTAAAACATGTTTTTAAAAAGTTTATAGAAATTAGAAGAGCGGCCAAAAGACAGCCTAAGAAAAATATAAGGTTCATGTGCTATTTCTCATTAAGGTCTGCAGCTGCTTTCTGAAGTATACAAAAGCAACTACCGCTTTAACAACAGTTAGACAGACATACAGGAAACACTAAAAACAGGCCTTTGGCACTGATCTTAGTTCTGCTTTATTAGGGTTAAGGGAAGCTCCATCTGCAGGACTACAAGACAGAACTTGTACTTGCACACAAGCCAAAGCCCAAGTAATTCCTCAGGTTTTTTTCTTGAAGCGTTCTTGTTCATTCTTGGTTTCTTAAGCTAATACCTTGAGACCATGGCGCATAAAAAACTACCATGAAACAAAGGAGGTAACGTAGTCCAGTTTCCTTGCTGTGAAGACCAGATCCCAGTCTTGGAACCATATGCAGACAGCCCCTGTTTCTAAGCTTCCAACCAAGAAGAGCTGCCATGATAGGAACAAGCTGCCGGGCTTCCTATACTGCTCAAACAGCAATTTTCCCACACCTCCCCTAAAACAAAGGAGCTGGACAAAATCACCTCCTGAGCCACAGCTAGACCACCCCCTGCTCAAAGGTACAAATTGACAGCACAGCAACAATTCCACGGTAACTGTTCAGTGGCCTGCAACAACTTTGCTTAAAATACAAGATACTGGCCTGCAGGGAAAGACAGGTAATTCAGTTTACAGTTGCAGTACAGGGTCAGAACACAGCAGACAACTATCCAGGTTAAACCACAGCTTACCCCACAGCAGCTTGTTTGTATGTCTACATCCTGAACACCCTCTTTCATTAACATTTGTCTGCAAAATATGCCGCATGAACAAAAAGGTTGGTGAACTTCAAAAAATATCAGATACCACTGGCTGATTCCTAAAGATGCTTGGGGGCTGCCCCTCTTTGAATCCCACTTCCCCTTCCATATCATTCAATACACAGAATCCTCTGTTACTGAACACATAGTATGATACACATACGCCCATACCTTGTGTTTCATGGTATGAAACCTGTCATCCAGAAACACAGACAAAAATCAAAGACTCTACAGAAGAGTCTTTGGCACAAATTCAAAGACTGTCAAAACACAGTCAAGAGAATGACTGTGCAAGACAAGCAGCAGGAAATGTCTCTGATTTTTTTTTTAATCATCTGTAGGAAGATGTAAGATTTTAAAATTTAAGTTTCTGAGTTCATCAGTGGAACTACAGAAAAAAAGGAATGAGACAGTCACATAATTTTTCAAAAATAAAAATAGATTACAAGTGAAGTTCACAATCACGAAAGCATAATGTAGACAGGTCAAGTTGGATACGGGCTTTTTTTACTGCAGTACTGCAGGATAAAATACCTAAACTAAAGATATCAATTACCTGCATCTAATTTCATGAAGTATGTTGGCTTTTCAACAACAACGTCACACTTCTCATCTTCTAGGGGCCTGAAGTTTAATGCAGTAAATGTCTGGAGTTCTGCAAACCTACAAAGATTCAATCACACAGAACATGCTTTGTCATTAACACACTTAAACAAACGTACTTCATACATCTAAGATTTAGTAACTGTTCATCCAGTTCATTTGATTTAACAGGACTGTTGAAAACTGATAGAGTCTGACAATTAAAATATTTGAAGTTGTAATGGAAGGTTCTTCAGGTTATGAGCTTCGAGAGGTTAAACACTGCCTTTGATCTCAGGAGTGAGCAGCATCTTTGATCTACAAATCACAGCAGTAGAGATGTAACAAAGAACCTTAGAGCCTAGATCTGGCAATGCAGATCAAGTTGGACAGACCCACAAAGACACTTCAGCAAGATCCTCATGCTTTCATCAGAATAATGAATGTAGATTCAGTATTTATTATTCCTGGATCTAAACAAGGATGAGCAGTTGAGATGACAATAGTACATAGAGAAGAAAAGTCTTTTCCTTCTCTGCAGCTGTTCTTAACTGAAATTGACCATCAATGTAAAGTGAGAAAAAAACCCAAAAACATTGGAAAAGCATAAAAATTAATTCTTATATGGACCTTAAGGGCTCCAATTCCTTCATGTTTCATCAGTTAACTGGCAATGCAGCTGTAAAGTGCTAACATGCAACCCATGACACTTAACCAGTTACCACAAAGCACTCTCTGCACTTCCTACTCAGCCTGTAGAGTGTTGCCCACTTCACAGCCCAGACACAGGCTCCCTGGGAACACCACATGAATACACATCCCGACCAGGTGCTGCACTGGCCCCTACGTCACCAAGGACTGTGTGAACTAAGACACAAGTGCAAACTTCAAGGCATTTCACAACAAAACAATTGTCTCCTACAGGCAGATTAGGCATAGAACCAGCACCTTGTCCAGAAAACAGCTGAAGGTTAGAACTTCAAATCACAAGACATTTTCAGATCTTTTGCTGCTGTAAATCAGGCAGGACACAATTACTCACAGCATAGTTCAGAACACTTTGCATAGATGTAATTACTAGAGGTATCTAATATGAACTCTCAAACTGACCTTAGAAAGCAGCAACTATTTCCTCAGTATGAAATCCTCTACATAGCTGCTAATGCCAATGAAAAAAATAAAAAAGAATTAGTAAGTGAACTTGGAAGCAGCCTTGACAAGCGATTCTTACCAAGACTGCAGAGGACTCTTGCGTTGACCTTCAGCCAAAAATGCTTGAACGTCAAGGGTGCAATGACCTCCGATTTCTCCCTTCTGGAAAAAGTCTTCTTTGAATCTAATGCAAATTAGTAAAAGTCTATCAGCTTTTGTGTAACAGTGCTACAAGTGCTCTGCAATTTCAATTACATACTCAAGCCAGTGCTAGTCAATCACAATTCAGCAAGGTACTTCAAACATATTTAAAACCTGAGTATTTTCTTCAGCATAAATCACGCATTTCCCATAATTCCCAAAAAGACAGTAGTGTCCTTGGAGTTCTACACATCAATTTAGAAAACAGCACTAATCCACACAGAATGTTATCAGGAATCATTTTCACATACCCAAGTGAGTAATTTAATTAGATTTTGCTACATTATTACTTACAGGAGCATCCTTAGTTGGGTTTTTCATTCGGTTTTAATACCAATTTCTCACTGAAATTCACTTCAGATTTCACAACCCAGTTAGTAACCCAAGAATTTTATACAACATACGAAGAGTAAGGTGAAAGAGTTTAATGAAAACAAATTGCCAACTAAAAGCACTGCCTAAATGAGCTTTTAGGATAGGCTGAGAAGATGACAAAACCCATTCTGAAGGGTTTCAGTGTCACAGATGCGACTCTTTTCAAGTCATGCTCCCAAGACACTGACTTCAAAGATAAGGCAGAAGGAAAAAGGGGTGATGCCAGCATCAGTGGTATGGGGTTTTTTTACCCAGTTTTCCAATATGTATCATTTTAATTTGGGATGTGGGAGATCCAGGTGCAGATCTCTCTTCACTCTCACTGCATCTAAAAATGCAATTCCTGGTTCTGGTATGAAGGTACCTAGCATAGGAAAGGTCTTCTCAGTGCCTCATACAAAAACTCTACAATTCTACTTTGCACATCACCTAATCAAGAAAGGATGTGACTGAAAACACAGGAAGGATGTGACCAAAGACACAGAAAAGTCTTCCTCTCTTCCATCAGAAGGGAGGATTTCAATCACCCACCCTCATTCCATAAAACTGAGAGTTCAGATTTTTAAACAGCCTGTACTGCTGACAGCAGCAGCAGACAGCAATCAAGAGGTGTAGATCTCAACAGGAATACAGCAGCAAGTCTCTGATCAGCAGGAAAGCCCATGGCAACAAGCACACCAGCTTTGTTAAACAAATTCTGAAGCCCTTTTCCCTGCCATCCCTTGGTTTTACTATAACATAAGCAAATCAGAGACCTGTCGTGGTTTCTCTTTACAGTTCGTAAATCAATGTACAAATTTGTTGCTCTGCAATGCTGAAGGTACTGAGAACAGGTCAGAGATGAATCTCCCTGTTAAGAAAAGAACAAGTACGATTTTGTCAATAACACAAACTATGTTTAAAACAAAGTGAAAAGTATCATATCTATCAGAAATACCTACTGTTGCTGCAGGCTTACAATGCGTTTTCATTTCATTTAGCCTCTCTCGAATGTAACCAAAGTCAGCTTGTTTCCAGAATATCTGTTGAGCTGTCTCAATGTCACTTGCCCTGATATATGAAGGAGAGAGGGAAAAAAATCAAGGTCCGTTGCTCAATTCTAGCAATAACTTCAAACGCATAACTTTTTTTTTTTTTCACTGAAAGTGGAAAGAAGAGCTAGCCAGTTACTTTATTGACATTTAAGATGCAAAATAGGAAGCAACTTATCAGCTGCATGTAAGGGAAAACATCAATGACAATTTAAAGATATTCTCCCGTAAAAGGGTATAAATGTTTTTTAACATTTTTTCCTCTGCTTTTAAAGCTAAGAAAGGAAATCCAGAGTTATTTTAGGAATCTGAATTCAAGGCTAAATCAGAATAATGAAAACATTGTGGCAGGAAGCATTTCAAACAGTATTTTCTTCCTTAAAAAGTTAAATTTTTCAAATGAGGTTGAAAGACATATGTTATGTATAAATACACACATTATATATACACACATATCTCCACAATCATCCTTTAAATATCACAATAATGTTAACCTCACAGCTAATATAAGAGTAAGCACTATACTCTTTTTTTGAACATACTGTACTTCACACGTTTAAAATTAAACTTACCATCCAGTTTCAACATAATCACACACTGGGTAACTGAACCTGTAATCTGATTTGCAAGACTTCTCATAACCCCAGCAGGATTTTAGTTTCTTCAAGTATTTCTGTAACACAGAATAAGTGAATCACATTATGACAGCATTCACCTATGACAGCAAAATGAGAAATGACTTAAGTCAGTTGTTAGCTTATAAACTACCTCTTGCTAATAAATCCTGCATAAAAGGCTTTCAGTTTGGTCTTTCAGACAGAGTTTCAGAAAGAACACACAGATCCTTTATGCACAACAAGAGGACACGCATACACAGCAACATTATCCTTGTCCAGGACAACTACTTTTCCTGACCCAGTAAGTAGGATTCCAAAATTTTCACATCACTGATAGAGATAACAAAGCTAAGCTCACACAAAGCACAGTGCTCCGAGCTCCAGGCTGAGTGTACCACTGCTCCCCAGGCAAATCTAGAAACTTCAGCTGTAGAAAGCCTGAGAAGGGGGAGCACAGCTCCCACCCCCAGCTCTACAAAGCAGCTCCAGCCTTAGAATCGCTCCCGCCACATGCAGCCCAGATCCCCGGGTTCACGGTCCCTGCTTCAGGTGAATAAATTATGCGCAACCACAGGATAAGATTAAATCAGCACTTCATTGATTTGCCTGTACTCTTGGCACTTCCACAAAGGTACTACAGCATGCTGAAAATCACAGGCCTAGAAACTACTAATTATACTTAGTTCAAACACCTCTCACATGCGCAAGAGTCATTCAGATTAAGACCATCATTTCAGCTCTGTAACATTAGAAGAGGGGGGCGGGGGGGGGAAATCTTACAAAACAGTACATTAAAAATCCAGTGTGGTGACAGCATCAGATTCAGGAAGAGCCCCTATTTCAAAAGCAACAATTCCAACCCCCAGTGGAACCAACTCACTGGCAAGGAGACCAACTCATCACCATCTTTAACTGCTATGACTCCAAGAATAAATCACCCCATCATTACATTTGAACAAACAACAAAAAGCAAACCTACTTTATATGGGCAATGAGAGTCCTGCTTACAGATGCCAGCAATATGCTGATTATTGTGCAGAAAGTATGGAATATGCTCATCTGGCAAGTTGATAGTTTTGTAGCTATATAATGGCTCTTCTGGAATGTTTTTGAATTCAGTAAGATTTTCAGCTTGGGAATTAGCCAGAATTTCTTGCAGTAGCAATCCAAACGCAAGCAACATGAACATGGCAACCTATGAGTTCTGTAATTAAAAAAAAAAAAAAAAAGACATTTAACATATCTGCAGCATAGCACATTTCAAGCATACTAGACAATATTCAGCCAAAGTTCGTCATATACTCAAAGAACTGGTACTTGTATTTCTGGGGTGGTTTCTTTTTCCTATGAAAAGTAAACTTTCACTGAGAGACTAGACTGGACAACCTCAGGACTATCTCTGAATCATTAGTCACGGAGGGTTATTACGCACTACCAACTCACAGTCAAACTAAAATGGGTGTGTTTATTTTAGCTAAATCCCAAGAGATCCTGAGAGTTCAAATGTGGAAACTAAGTATAGAGAATATAATAACCAGACAGCAGAAAGAAAATGTAGAAGTACTGGGGGGGGGGGAGGAGGGTGAGAAGAGGAGGAATTTTAGTTTAAAAATAAGTATAAAAATAATACATTCTCCACTTTGGAAGAAACTAATCATTAGCCAAAGGAAAACTATGGAGTCACAAACAGTCAAACTTAAGTCTGTTTCAGGATGGTTGTTTTTAGTAGTTAACATCATGCTAAAGAAACTTCAAAGACTAAGTTACACACTTAAAATTAACTACAGGCCCACACATATCTACACCCTCTAAAGCAGACTTGAATACCTTTCTGGTAATACAACCTTCCCAACACCCCTGCTTTGAACCATTAAACTTCCTGAGAAAAAAATGGGATGGCCTGTATCTAAAAAACCTTTTTTGGCATTATAATTTGCTAACATTTGCATGCTTGCTTGCAGGTGAAGCCTTTAGCAATATTCCAATACAAGTCGTTTTACCTGTTTGGTTTGAGGAGAACCGCTTCAGATTTCCCAAGCACACAAACCTAGTGGTGTGGGGGAGGAAAGCTGAGTTAAACTCGTCCTGCAAAAGGAGGCTTCCTCAGAGCTCAGTCCCGCTTCTTGAGAAACATTCCCAGCCATGCGAGCAGCCTTCCAGCAGCCCGGGAGCCTTTCGGACCCGCCGGGGTCCGCGGGTCCCTGCGGGAAAGCTCTTCCCCTTCCCTTCGGCGCAGGGGGCTGATCTCGGAGGCGGGGGGGATCCCACCGCACCCCATCCCCAGCTCGAACCCAACGCCGCGCTGCCGCGTCCGGCTCCCCAGAACGCCGCTGCCCTTTACCCGTCCCCGGGTGAGGCTCAGTCACTTGGGGAAGGCGCCCGACAGCCAGCGCCGGGCCCCTGGACCCAGAGCTGGACGCGGCCTCTGGCCCACGCTGGCCGAGCCCCCGCCGGACCCGGCGCCGGGCCCACAGCGAGCCCCGTGCGGCGCCGCTGCCCCGCCCGAGCCACCCCGGCGGGGCTCACCCACGCCCCGAGGCCGCGGCGGGCACCGCACCGCACCTCACCTCAGCCCCGGGGAGCCCCGCGGCCCACGGCACCGGCCGCTCCTCCCGTTACGCGCCGGCCGACGGCCTTAATCCTCATGCCGCCGCGGCAGCTGGCGGCTGTCCGGGGGCGGCGGGGCTCGGCGGGGGAAAGGCGGCCGCCGCGCCCCTCCTTCACACCCGCGGGGAGCGGAGCGGAGCGGAGCGGAGCGGGGCGGGCGGCCCCGCCACACCCCGGGCCGTCCCCCGCGGCGGGGAGCAACCGGCGGCCTGAGGGCTGCAGCCGCCGCCGGGGCCCGCCCCACCTGGAGGCGGCGGGAGCGCCGAGCCGCCGGGGGAGGAGGGAGGAGCCGGGCCGGCGCCGCCGCTCGCCGGAAACCGGGGCGGGGGGCGCGGGTCGGGCTCCGCCGCCGCTTCTCCTTGCCCCGGCCCGGCGGCCGTCAGGTGGGGCCGCGGCGGGGTCCGCCAGCCTCGCTACGGCCGCCCGGCACCTGCCCGGGGGCGGCCCCCCCCGCCCCGGCACCCCCGGGGAAGCGGTGCGGGGTCCGGCGGCGCGGGGTCTTCCTTCTGCTGCCGGAAACCGAGCGCAGCCGCTGCCCCGCACCGGGAAGGGCGCGCCGGGGGTGCGGAGGGAAAAGGCCTTTTCCTGCCGCCGCTCAGCAGGAAGCGCAGCCTCCGGGCACCCCATTGTTGGCGGCGCCGGCCCGCGCGCCCCCCCCGCGGCCTCCACACGGCGGGGGAGGGAGGTGCGGGGCCGCCCCCGCCGCCTCCAGAAACTCTCATCCCCTGCCCCGCTGGAGGGGCCGCAGCCCACAGCGCCCCTCGGTTTTACCCCAGTCCTGCTTTGACAAGCGCCGCAGGCACCCACGCTTCTCCCCCCGTTTCCAGGTGGGAAATGGGGTACAGCCGCCACGGGAAACCCGCGGGAGGAGAAGGGGCCGACAGCGGGGCCCGCAGCAGCGCTGAGCCCCGCTACAGACACAGCTGACCCCGAAAGCTGTTCTGCTTGAATAAAGGAAATTAGCCTAAATTTCACATTACCTTTAATCCCATTACTGCGGCGCCTTTATAAATAAACCAGCCTCTTGTACCTAAATACCCGTGACACCGCAAGATTGTAACTGGCATTCGTAACTCTAAATTCAAACTACATTTGATAAATTCCAACTTCATCAGTATCTTCCTTTCATAGAACTAGGTTCATACACACCCAGCCACCACCAAACTATTCTTAAGTCTTTTCTGAAAGAGAACCAGAACACACTCTTAGCACAAAATTTTATTTTACCCTGACCCATGCTTTTTACAGTTTATACACATTTTACAACTAGAAAACAAAGTTCCAATTTCACCATACGATAAACCATTTTGTTTCATATTCAGGATCATGGTAGCCCTTAGTAAAACATACGTACATAAACTGCAACAAATTTATAGCAGGACAAAAAAAAGAAACGGAACTAACCCCCTCTCTCATGTACGGCCACCTGTGATTTTGAACATCATCTCCTCTGTTCATAGAGGCAACACCGTGCTGAGAAGTGAGTACCAGCCCAGTCTGCACCTCACCCAAACCTACCTTCCACAGAGCAGGAAATAAACCTCCCCAAACAGCTTGCTGTGAGTAAGCCTTTAAAGAGCATTTTTCCATACTTGCATATGCAGAGAAAATGAGGTATAAATTAGTTGCTTTCAGAAGGAATATTCTAAAACAATAAATTTAAACAGAAGTGGGCATTCTGACCTAAGTCCTTCCATTTTCCATGTTACTTTTCTAGGCAATGTCAGCAAGAGCAGTGAACTTAAGGTGTCCAAGCAGACATAAATGCTTCTTCAAAACAAGCATACAAGATTTATATCAGAGATGACCAAAATGAATACTTTAATGTCTACGTTACCTTCCAACAGCCACTTTGTTTCTAAGGCTTTGATAATTAAGACACAGTAGGCCATCTGATTCTTATGTGACAGTAAACGTTGCACTAAACGGGAATAAAGAATCCAAAAATAGTCAATACAAGTATCTACACCTACTTTTGTAAAATTTAAAAGTCTAATACTCTGACAAATGCTTTTATATCTAAAACAGTTAATGCTGACTGCATGTTAAAATTTCCCATTTACCTAAGCTCTTCCTGAAAACCCAAGATAGTCCAAGACATACTCAAAACTGCACCTGTGTCAGCCCTTCAGGAGTACCTACTCACACATTACGCAGGAAATGTTACCTTCAAAAGCACTAGCAGCAATAGGTCCACATAAAAGTTCAAAGGAATTTTTTTTAATGGACTGCTGCATTTGTCTACCAAGACCGTAAAAAAATGGTGAAAATCAGCAATTTATTGATTTGCTGCAGTAGATAAAAGCTGAATAGAAATTCTAATCTTTGATCATCACAAAAAGTTGCTTTCTTTTTTTAAGAAAAGGCTGAACTTCTAACATTTGCACATCATAATTCTAACACAACCAATCAGTAAGTTCCAACAAGTGTTTTTATATGGAGTGTGATTTTTGGGTTATTTTGCGAGAGGTTTTGGGGGGGGTTGATTGGTTTTTTTGAAACTTAAAGCAACCAACCACGCTTCAATATGAAGGCAAAGTGTTCAATTCTGAGTCTTTTTAGAAGAAAAATGGTTTCACCTTGGTTTCCAAAACTGAAACTAAGACAGTAAGAGGGTAGTTCTTTCCCACCTCCCCATAAAAAAAAAAAAGTCTTTTATCTTATTAAAGCAGTTAAATATTCTATGACACATAGGGAGTTAAGACAAAGTTTAGTGTTCTCGCTCTATGGCTTTACTGAAATCCTCAAAATAACTGCCTGAATCTCAAACTGAACTAGGCTCTTCCAAACATACCCTTGCCTGTGTAACTTCAGTGACCAACTGCTCTCCCACTGAGGAATAAATCCCGAACGCCTGTAGAAAAGTCTTATTACTGAAAGGCTCTTCTTCAGAAGCAACTTCTCATCATTCACAGCCTTTGCCTCTCTCAGGCCACTGAATACATAAGCAGGAACAGAGTTCTCTAACACAAATTACAACGCACAGAGGAGAAAAAAACCTCTCACGACAGAGGCAACAGTATGATAAGCAAAGAATTTCAACTGCCAAGTATTTCACACGAGTACCTATCATGGCTACAGTTGAGATGTCACAAAATATTTGCTCTCTGGAATGCAGAGAGGAAGACGCAAGCTTCTTCCCCCAATTCTCAGCATTCCCAAGGGTCTGATTCAAACATTTCCTCTGACATTACCAAAAATGCAGCTAAACTTCAAGCCACATAGATGCTATTTGACCAATACCTTGCTTAAAGAATGGCATGAGAAATACTTTGCAGCCACTGGAGACTTGCTTGAAAACTGTATTAAGTCACAGTACAAGTTTGCAAAAAAGTCTAAACCTTGCTAATTATGTACAAGGAATCATGAGAGCTGCAGCAATTAATTTAAAAAAAACAAATCACTCTTCTGCATTCTTCTGTTTGAGCTACTGTTAAAAATCAGCATCCAAATCTAGAACAAATACTAAATAGTTCAGATTTCTGGTGTTAGAAGTTGAACACATTTAGAATTACAAGCAGAGCCACTGTCTCTAGACAGCTCATGAGACAACACAAGCAATAGACAAGATGAAGCTGTAATTTATAAAGTCTCATCTGAGTCTCACACTCTGCTTAGATGTCTTAGTGTAAAATAGACTAATCTTATTTGTCTAAGAATAGAGAATTATCATCCTAACATGTTCAGATGTTGTGAGTACGAGATTTTCCTGTCATCAAAATTATGCTCCAGATAGCAAGCCACTGCTATTTTGTTATTAAAAGTTTACTAATGAGATTTTAGAAAAAAATCCTATTAAGAACACTTAAAAAAGACTTCTAACATTGTTTTCATAGATATACAGAGTTTATGAATCCAGGGCTACTTTAGTAAAACTCATGCCTTCCAGCGCTGGTCTCACAAGGTAACAATCATCATTTCTGCTACTGTTTACAAGTAAAATGGTCCACTGTTTAGCAAAAACTTAAATAAAGGGATGACTGAGAAAAAAAATTTAAATATTGCACAAATAATTTAACTGCAGACGGTACGAGACACTTAAAGCCTTGATTTTTTTGTCAGCATATGAACTCTATTATATAGTCACACTTTCTATAATACAGTTATTTTTTTTACAAGACATTTAAATTCAGCATTTACGTAAACAATTATCTTTACAATCTGTTATCATATAACGTGAAGAGTTCCAGCAGGAATTAATTTTGTCTTTGTTTTAAAAGTTCATCTATCTGAGTCTTGTACATGTTTTTCACATCTTCAAGATCCAGTCGGAGTTCTTCAGCTTCCTCTGCTTTCTCTCCATACATCTGAAGAATTGTATTGTATCTTTGATCCAAATCCTGCAAGGACATGGAGTTTGTTATCTGACTGTTTTTCAACTTTAAAAATGTTGCTTCTAGAATATTGTTTTACACTACTAGGGAAAATAAGTGTAGCATTATTTTATCAAAGGATAACTACTTTACAGTGAAGCACATAGTGAACTCTTCAAAAATACTTTATGCTTTGACTCTCTGAATATGACTAGAATTATACTCCAGATATAGAAGGAAGATATTCCAAAGACAAAGATCTTTGACTACAAAGAATTTGGGCTGGCTTCAGAGGATGTACTGAAGCACCTTGGAGTTCAGTTGCTATAAGCATTAAAAAACAGTTAGCAAACTGTAACCAAGTTTTACTACAGGAATGACCACAGTTTGTGAAATGTTTCATCAGGAAATTTAACATTCCGCATTTAAAGAACAATGATAATTTCCAAAATCAGTCTAAAACTATTTCCAGTATTTCAAGTTCTTACATGTTCAGATGATTAAAGTAATTGTCTTATTACCTGTATCAGTACTGCACACTCATTCAGCTTCTGCACCAAACTCTATATCCACACTATTTGTCAAAACACCTCTTCCTGTAAAAAGACTACTTCCAGACAAGTGTCTTAAATGAGAGAAACACAAAAATGTTCTCTCCCTGATTTAGCATGCAATCTTACGCATGGTGCACATTTCTAATATGTGGATTTTGAAGTGACCACGTAGTCATGGAATAGGCACTTTCAGATTCTACTATATGAAAAACAACACCCCAGGCTCTTCAGTCATTTATGATTAGGGACAGATTTTAATTCAATCCTAAATTCATAGGGGTATTTCTAAAAAAACCCAAACATATCAATTTTACTTGAGAAATACACTTACCTTTAACTGTGCACGTAATTTTGGTATTTCCTTCACTTTTTCTTCAAGTTCATCATTTTGATTTGTTAATTTCACTAGTTCTTCTGCCATTATTGATCGAGTTTTCTCAAGGTTTCCAATTTCAAGCTAAGGTAAACACTTTTAACAATTAGGATGAAAGAATTTACCATATTTATAAAACACTATCAAAATATTTTGATAAAGTAATTAAGGCTTTTTCTTAAGCCAGACTATGAAACAGCACACCCTGGAAGCACTCTCACTGTCTTCTCAAATCTGATCAGTCGTTTGTTTTGTTTTGTTTTTTTCCCAGATAGACAAGTTCAGTTTCCTGGATAGGTCCTTGCCAAAACAAAAAAGGAAGCAACAAATCCTTCTCTTGCTCTTCCCTACACATACCTCCAGTGACCATCCTGTTTAACAGAATGGTCATTAAGGGAAGAGAGAAGAGCGAATGCACTCCACTGTGAGGAGACGGACCAAGCTTTCTGAATATAAAATTGATTGCATATATTTTATCTTGAATATAAAATTTGAATAGGATATTGAGAGCATTAGTATTTACACTTATAAATGCCATGTTCGGTTATTTAAGATTAACTACAGTACCTGTAGATGTGAAATCTCTCCTTCTCTTAGTTTTAGCTGTGATTGAAGGTTTTCAATTATACTTGAACCTGCTCCCATCCTTATAGCATCGTAAAGATTGCTCCCACCAGTAGTTATTGGCCCAAATGAGTGATCGTGAGGATCATCCTACAAAAAAAAGGTGAGAAGCTTAAAATTAGACAAAGATGTGCACCCTTTGGAATCTTCCTTCTCCCAAAGTATTATTTCATTTCAGATATAAAATTATACTGCCACTAGGCAAGCATTTCAATGCTTAAAGTTTGGTTTTAAAACAAAAGCTTAAGGTGAATAGGTACAATTTAAGATAGCTCCTTCCTGGCAAGTTCTCGTGTCACCTGTACAACTGTCATTTAACTTGGACACTGATAACCATATCCATAGGAAAGCAGCAGACTCCACACAGATCACACCAGTCAATGACACTGCCTAGGGGACAGGGTTGTGCCCCAAACCAAGACTGCTAGCAAAAATAAACCGATTTGACTCCTACTAGTGTTATTCAATTCTTCTACATGAAATTAGACACATGAACTCAGCACCAGTACATGTATATATCACTCTGCAACAGAAGTTGTAGTTTCACACTTTCACAGATGTTTTACAGTCACAGACATCTTGTAAGCAGGCTTCGGATGTTTTTACATAGGATTACCTTGTCTAAAGCCAACATACTCTTCAAGAGTCATTTTCTACATTAGTAACATTTTTTGAAGAAGAAAGCAAGCAGTCTGTCAAAAAAAGCCTATGTAACTGATACGTGATACCTGTGAGAGGAAAGATGTCTGAAGACCTGCCATGTCCACTCCACTTATGGAACTAGAGCGTGACATAGTTGGAGTACTTGAAACAGTTTCAACCGTAAATGACTTCCGATCCTTAAAAAAAAAAAAAACCACACACACCCACACACAACATCACCAGTTAGATAAAGAAAAAACTTTACAAGATGGTGAAAGACAGATTCCATAAAGAACAGAATGCCCTTTTCCACCACCAACTACAGAACAGTGTGACAGATAACCTTTCCCCTTCTCCTTCCCCATCCCTAAAACATATGGAAGTTCAACAATGAAAAATTACTGTGCTACTAACACTTCTAGCCTACATTCAAATCCCCAGACTTTTCAGGAAACAAAGACAGAGGTTGCAAATTACACTAAAAGAATTTCTCTTTCAAGTAGCCAAGGGAAATTTAGAGGCAGTTTTGTATGCCCAAATGTATCACATGAAGAATATCCTAAACCCAGAAGCGTATCTCTTTTTAGAACGCATGTTAATACACTTAATTAAAAATGTATTAATTCAATTCTGAGATTTCTCACATGCTAGTGCCTTACTGACATACCTTCCAGACTAACCTCTTTTTACCGTCAGCATCTGAAAGTACACTAGCCTCTGAAGAATAAAGCACTTAGAATTTAGAACTGGAGATGGTAAGAAACCAGTAATAGAAACAGTTTTACTTGAGTATCAACTGCTAATTAGCAGTAACAAAGTTACTGGTTATTGAGGACTGTTCTGTGACATATGACTTAACCTGGAAAGCACATGGTACCTTACGTACAGTCATGTGAAACACAAATCAGGAATTCAGTGGAAGCAATGCTAGTAGTCTAACCAAAGAAAATGAGTAGCTGCAGAAGAAAAAGAATCCACGAGCATCCAAAAAAACCTCAGATTAAACCAATCATTATCCATATTTTATCTCTTCTCAGGTTATACAGACTACTACTCAAGACTCATTTCAGTGAGCATCACGCAAGCACTTCTTTCACTGGAAATAAAAGGCAGTCACAATAAAGAGAAAGCCAAGTCCCTAATGCCCAGGCTGACAAGTCTATACTGTACTGCTCTAAGTCCACTTCATTGCTTATGACAATTTCAGGTTCTAGATACCTACTAAAAATAATGATAGTATCAGTAAAATTGAACAGAAATACTAGGTTTTGGTACCTTCTCCTTTGCTGCTTCTTGCACAAAAATTGCCTTCTTTCTTTCCTGTTCAACTTTCATCTTTTCCATTTCTAACTGAGTAGCTAGCAGCGTCTACAAAAATAAATACAGGTTGTTAACTCCTGCTAGCTCAGACTGCAGTGATAGCATAGCTTAAAGCTGAAATAAGCAATACCTTTTCTTTCTTCGCATCTTCCAAGGTTTTTGCATACTCATCTTTGAGTCCTTCTAGTTCAACCTCATACCTACATTGAGGAAAGAAAAGGTACAGCAAGTGAGTAAATAAGTATTCTGTGTTTGCTTTAGATTCACATACTTTTAAAACAAACATAGCTTCAAGGCTTTAAAACATTATGAAAGTAATACACTTCAGATAATCTTTAGCATGAAACAAAATACCCTTAACAAGCTGGGCAACTTTATCAATTGCTGTCATTTTGCACAGTCATACCACCCAAAAGAACCAAGTCTTCCAACTTGCAAAGAGATCTGCTGCAGATGGTCACATACGAGGCAGCTTACTCCATTTCGCTACAATTTTCAAGAGACACTGTTAACCAAAAATGCAACTCACCTACTGTTTTCATTTTCCATTTTCTTCAGCCTGTTTCTCTCCACTTCCAGCTGAGCCTGAAGGCGTGTATTTTCTTGCCTTAAAAGACTATTCTGAGATTCAGTAGAAGACATCTGAATTTTATTAGAAAGAAGTTCTTCTGTAGCAGCTCGTTCTCTCTCAGCAGCCGCTGCTAGAAGAGTTTGAGACTCACCTAATATTAAGAAAAACATGGAATTTAACTTTTTTGATCAAACACCTGGAACATGGGCCAATTATTTAAGCATCAAAATGGAATTTGAGATTTTTTTAGATTAACTTTTCTTTTTAAAAAAAAAAAAAAACACACTACCAAAACAACCCCAGAATTTTTTTCTGCTGTAAAGCAAATTAAACATTTTCCACCATACAGTTAGAGAAATAAAGCAATGCAGAACAAGGAGACTTCATACTCTTTCAGAATGCAATATACAACTACAGAGTGCCTCCAGAAAAAAAAAGTAATTTCTCTGGGTCCAACTTTGGACATTCTATGAATTTTTCATTTAAAATACTAGATTACTACTGTATCAACAAATCTATGTCTCATTACCTATGCAGTTAGGTAAGTAAATGATTCAAAACTTTACAATACAGAATCTAAGCACCAGACTTGACAACTGAAAATGCTGAGGTACTTCCAGGGTCTCAAGGTCCATCCTTTCTTTAGATGCTGTAAGGACATGTACACCTTAACACCTCTATCTTACAATCTTACGTACACACACTGTGTTTTAAAGAGAATCAGTGAATTACCTGTCCAAGAACCTTGACAGAATACCCCAACACACCATTTCCTTACAGACAAGCATTTTGTGCTCATCCCTCCTGACCCACCATCTACGCTCTGGACAAGTGTCAAGCTCTTTTCATTTACCTTCAGCCATCTCCCCTCTTCATCAAGAGCCTCACTATTCAGTAAAAGCTAAAAACCTCTTACCAAGTCTGTCAGAAAGATTCTTTTCCAATTTTTCCCATGCGGAGGTTTGTGCTCCCAGCGTGGCTTGCAGATTTTCTATCTGCCGGAGAAGTGGCCGTGTAGCAGATGTAACACTTTGACTTAGTTCTTGGTTTCGGCTCTCTGCTTCTTGGAGTCTCTGAAATCACAAATTAAATATAATTAAGCTTTAAAATCATATGATGGATTAAAAGATCAATACAGAATTCAGCTATACACGTAGCAGTTGCTTTACATTCTAAAACTCATATGTTCAGACTCACAGTAAAGTGTGAAATTCCAAGATAGAAGCCTAACATTTTTAGATACACGATAAAACAACAGCCCAGAAATTTACATTTCAAGAGCCCTCTGGACATCACTTGAAACATTTTGGCAACGATCTATCTTCTGGACCTTAAGAACAAGAAAAACATTAAGCAGTAGCTAAAGAGTCATTTAAAACAAATTTGCTAGCAATTTTAGAATACTATTATAATCCTAATGGCTGTACTTCGTCTTATGCTAAAAGGATAGCATTACGTTTAAAAGGCATCACAAAAATTATAATTTTGTTTTCAATACGTGATTAAAAACCCATTTCCTTCAATATTTTTATTGTTGTTCTACACGGGACAAATACTACAGGTAACCAGGAAAAACAAAGCCTCTTTTTCAGGCTATTAATGTCATGCTAGCATTTAATTTTTAGTTTGTAGACGCCCTCCTTGCAGACACAAGTTGGCATCATCTATTTGTTACAGCACCTGTTGTAGTTCACCGATTTCCTGGCGTAAATAATCTTCTTTTCTTGCTGCCTGCTGTTCTGCACGTTGCAGTGCTAGCCTCAGGTCTGCCACCTAAATAAACAAGATGCCATCACTAATTTCTTGCCAAAAGTTATAGTGCCACCTATTCATTGCTACAGTCCTACACCATTTTTAAACACTGTTTGGCAGAGTATGCCTGTTTTCAAGTTAAAGGTTTCAGTTCTGCATTCACACAAATAGTTACACTTATTTATCCATCACTAAAAACTTTGTCCAGCTAAATTTCTTGAATTTTACATCATGGTAAGAGCACTACAAACTTAACATAGAGCCTGTCAAAGTCCCTTTCTTTAGACATGTAAAATTAAAAGTATTTTTTAATAAAACTAAAATTTTAAAGCTTAGCACAACTACCACTAAAGAGTGAACGAGTTCACAGGAAAGAAATCCACTGGGTATCTGCTAAGTACACAAAAATGAGTTCCACCTTATATTGCATCTGGTTCATTACATCAGATGCACACACCATCTGAGTACATTCATTTGTTCAATGGAAAAGTTTTATTCACTGCATTTAAGACTTACCTGAATTGCCAAAGCTTCTTGTTGCTGTCGTGCCTCATCCTGGGCCTTCTCCAGAGCTAACCCAAGCTCTTCCTTTGCCTTCATTTCCCGACTTAGGGCTGCTTCTTGTGCCTCACTGTCCTTTGTAGCATTAGCTTTATGCAGATCTGCAAGTTCCCTGGGGAGTGAAAAAAAAAGCAGCAAAAAACCTGCTTTTTACAATTTATACAATGCCAACAGTGACTTTGCAAATAACTTTGTCATATATTAATATTTCACAAGCACTGCACAAGAAATAGACACAGAAGCTGAATCTATGGTTGAAGACAGACACTGCTTACTTGTATGCACTGTCAAGTGCTGCCTGGACACTTCTGTTCCGTTCTTCAAGGTCTTCCACTTCTGCCTGAAGTTTAGCAAGATCCTTTTCTTGTCGCTCTACAACACTGTTCAGTTGTTTAATGCTGTCTCGATGTTGCTTCTCCAGGTCTTCCTTGCCATCAAGCACCTATGAGAGTGCAAGCAAGAAGCATGAAACTAATCCCAGTACATGAGGTAGACAGTGTCATCTGAGCACAATGACAACTGTGGCAACCAATTCAGGATGAAGTTACACAGAACCACTAAACCCATCTAACACTTTGCCAAAACAGAAAGGTTTTGCTCCCCAGAGCATCTCCATCTTCCCCAGAGGAGGGAGCTGCTCTTCACCACAGTTTCATACACTTCCTCATACTGGGTCTGCTGCTTGTGAGCTCTTGGTTCAATCACCAGCTGAGCAAAACCACTGCCCAAATTTTGTTGGTACAGGTTTTCCAACTAAAATTTAGCGTACTGAAGTGGTCAGCCCACCTGATAACCAGCAGTGCAAGTGCAAACAAGCAGCTGGAATGATACCTGACCGCAGTTTTAAACTGCTCTGAGAACACACACAGAAATCACAGCTCAGTGTTCCAATAATATGAAACAGAGAATTCTCCCAGGAAAAAATATCAGCCTATCTAGAGCCTCCCCAAAAGGCTACTCTGCAGCTAGTATAGAAAGCTTTAAAAAATAAAAAAAATAAAAAAAAATCACCCCACAACCAAATATCTCACCTGTTTTAAATGTTGCAACTCCTCTTCCAATTCCTTAATCTTTTTGTTCTGTTTTGTGTTGGTATTTTCTCTCTCTTTTTCTTTGGCTCTTAATTTCTTAATAATGTTGGAATTGTGCAGCTGCTGTTTGGAAAGTTTTTCTCCTGTGAAGAAAATGAACATAAAGCTAGTACATACTGCTGTTATTCTATGAACTCTCTCTATTCACACCTCCCCCTGTTCTTCAGTCTTGTGAAAATAATAATCAAATATGTATGGAAATACTCTTACATTTTTTTCATGCAAGATCTTCAGTTTTATCTGACCTTATCCTGAGATGACCTTGCTACACTAAGCTATAGTGAGATAAGATAGGCAGTGAAAGGCTTAGAAAGTAAAGCAAATGAGCTCAACACGTCAGGAAAAATACCAAAATGACCTGTTCATTTAGTAACTATATTTTACTTCAAAAATTTAAAAGCAGCAAGAGAAACACTGTAGAAACACCCTGAACAATGCCCTAGTTAAGATTTCTGCTGAATGGAACGTGGAGCGTTGCGATGCATGCTGGTTTTCTCTCACAGCACCTTTTACTGAATACTGCAGAAAGAACCCCTCTAGCCATCTGTATTTGACTGATCCCTCATGTTGCTCTTCACTCTTAAACTAAATGGTTCAAACATTCAGAAACATGCTTCAAATGTTGTATTTAGTCCCACATAAAGAAGGCTTGTATGTGAAGGCAGTACATTTCAAATTATTCTACAATTTTTTATTCTTAAAAACTTTGATTCTCACCTTCCTCCATTAATCCTTTGATTTGCTCTTCTTTTTCTTTCAGTAATTCAGCAGTTTCATTGGTATTAAGTCTAGTAGCCAATTCTTCTTTAATAGTCTTTACTTCCTAAATAATAGGATAAAATACATAGGACCATTTATTAAAATATATTTAGGGAAAAACACACAGTAAGTTACACTGATCACTTTTTTCTTCTCCCCTTCCTCTCAAAAGGCTTTTCGTTGAAAACAATTTCAGTTGGAAGGGAACTTGAGATTATCTGATCAAATCAGATTGCTCAGGGCCTTATTCCATCAAGTTTTAAAAACCTCCAAGGATTGAGACTCCGTAAATTCTCTGTACAATCTGTTCTAACCCCTCCTTCCATTTCCACTTTCTATACTTTAAACTTTTGCAATAAAAAGTTATATTCACACACAGGTATCAGATAATTTTCCTATTTCAATTTACGACTGTGCCAACACAGTGACACATATAGCGACAAAACAACTGTGAAAAATATTTTTTTTCCAGTTACAGATTTGAGTTTACTTGTTGCAGACTAGCAATAAGCTAGTGAATTGTAATGCTGTGATACCAGGTCAAGAACATTTCAACTCCATGAACTTGTGTTGCGGCAGACTTCTTTACTCATTCCAAACCAGTCTGTCATCAGTCCTTAATTTTCCTACCAGTTAATCCTCTACAGAAGACATTCCCATTCTTCACCACTCCCCCAACACCCCCAGGCCATTCTTCTCCGTCACACCCATGCAAACACATATATGGCACAAAAATGAGAGCAGACATTAGAACTTTTTTTCCTAAAACCAGACTAACTTTAACTTAAATGAGTTCCCTAACTTGGTCTGCAACACAGCTGGGAGAATACATGTGTCAACACAAAGAAATAACAAGCAGCCTGGGAGGCTAGAATCAGCTTCCTCATTACTAATACCATGAGAGAACACCTGTCAGTCTCATGCTTTTCCCTAGCTTAATTTTTATGAATTTACCTCAAGAAATTTAACTATATTCTAAAATAATAAGCATTCATTTCACTAAAAAGCCACATTACCTTTTTAGCTGCATCTCTTTCTTTGCAGGCTAGCTGGAGCTTCTTTTCAGCATCTGCAATTCGCTGAGCAAACTCCTCTTTAAGAGATGAAAGGCTACTGCTCTCTTCTTTCATTCTAAACATTTCACTACATTTAAAATTAACATTTCAGAACAGTTGCATGGTTATGTGACATTCCAAGCAGTTTGCAACAGGTTGTCTTAAATGCTTTCAAAATGTTTTTTTGGGTTTATTTTACATGTGTTAACCAGAAGTCAAAAAAACACAGCCATACTAGAAGCACTAATCAAAGATCTTTATTAATTCAGTAATTTACCCAGGAAAACAATGAAATGCTTGATTTACACCTTAAATGTTTTGCCCCTTTATCAATTTCTTTCTGATTATCCAGTCTGTATCATATACAGGGCAAATGATTAAATGTATATTTAAGGTAAGATCAATTCAGTCATTAAATGATGCCTTCACATATTATCTGTAATTTTTTAAACTTGATATTTGATCAATAAACTAGTAAATCCAAATTCTCTTTTCCTTTTCATTTTAACTGAATTAAATAATGAATTCAGGTTTTCCCCCTACAACCAGCCTTTCTACTACACTTTCACTGACCACACTTTAGTCAGCAAATTACTTAGTAAATCAAGTTTATCCATCTGTATCAGAAAACTCAGTCTCCCCTAGTAGCTGAATCCAGTCTTATAACAAAGATCTTTATTAATAACCAAGTCTGACTGTACACATCTGTTTGCCATTCCTACTGCTTGCTTACTGAGAAATCTTTCGCTAGCCTCTTCTCAGAAGAGATTTTGGCCCCAAGAAAGAGTGTGGCTTTAAAAAAATACCATCACAGCACATGCAATCATTATTTCCACCTTTCCCAAACAGTGCACATCCCTTGCAACCTTTGCTCTAGTTATAAAGCTACTTGTGTTACAATATTGTCTACTGATTGTATTACAGTAAAATTACAGTTACACCCACTACTGTGTTTATTTTCATACTTACTCTTTCAGGTTATCATAAGCTTCTTCCAGGCGCGCCTTTTCTTTACTAGTACTTAATAACTGTATTTCCCTCTTCTCCAGTTTCTCAGTTAATGAATCAATCATCTGGACAATGTTTTTACAGATAAAGATCAGATGAATGGGACAATTAAAACACAAGAGGGGCAGGCTTCCCCTTTCCCCCCACCATTCCCTCCCAACACTATTTAAAGCTGAACTTGTCAATGTTTTTAGGAATTTGAGGTAAAAGTCAGTGAAGATTACCATGTTTCTGTCACATTAATTTAGAGCTAAGCAATAACTAAGCACAAGACACCTGTTTTCTACAGGTGTAGAAATCCTACTAAGGAAGCACATGTGGCTCATCTAAGTTCCTCAACAAAATCATCAACAGTTATATTTAATTATAAATGAAGTTTTTAAACAGAGGTGAGAGCCTATAAAACTATAGCTAACATTAACCACTAAGACTCCCAGTGCTCCTTATAGCACTCTTTACAGAATAAGGTCTCTTCTGTGAAAGCTTAGCACAAAGCAGCAAAACAGCATCAGATGAGGGAAGAAAACTTTCAGGCAGGGTCAAGAGCTCTTAGACCACGTCATTGAAATCGTTTCTTAATACCAGATTTTGGAAAGTTAAATATAGAGAAATGACACAAACATAGATGCAAATATACAAATATTTAAAAAATTAAACAGATTCTGTAAGTGTAGCTCAATACAGACAATGAAAGACAAAATTTGCTGTTTTTCTATTTCCCACAATGTGTAACCATTTAAGTTAGGAAAACTTACAGATAACAGTTCATGGCTTTGGAGTTCCCCAAGGAATTTACACTGACATTCTGTAAGATTTACACACAAGAAAAATGCTTTCCTTAAAACCCAGATTACATCTGGGTCTTACGAACTCCCACACGCAATTGTTTTTCCCTTATTACTATCAGAAACAGCGTCAGTATTGCAAATGTGCCTACAGGGCAAAGCCAGGAGTAGAGACAATTATGTCACATATTATGCACACAGACTATGAGCAAAGCAAAACGCAAAGAAACAGAGCAAAACACACATCAAAGGAGCTCAGAAGTTAAAAACAAGAATAGAAGGGACAGTAAGGTAACCAAGGAAATGGAAAAAAGAGATAGCGCAAACAATACATTGGCAGAACTGGACAAAACACACTGCTTGAAAGCTCCGGTTTAGGCTCCCATACACTTGAATACCCTACTTCATCACATTTCTAGTCATTCCATCTATCTAAACTAGCTATACAAATTTCTCTTAATCTATTCACTATTCATAACTATGCTTATCTTCTTCATTAAAAGCCCAGTGTACCTTCTTTTTAAAAATAAAGACAATTTTTGCTAAAAAACAAACATTCATTTATCTAGCAAAAAGGACTTATTTACACTACTGCTGTCCTCAAAGAACATGAATAATGCTCCTAGAATGTAATCAAATTTGGACAGTTTGTAAGTCTGTGGAAAAAAATGCTTGCAAAATAGTATCTTGATAATTGCTGAAATACTAAACCCTTGTACTTCCACAATTCAAATCAAAATCATTCAAGGAATCTCCTCCACGTTTCACAGAAAAAAAAATTATACCAAAGAATTAAAATAACACATTTGACTTACCAAGGCTTCCTGTTTGCTAGCACTATTCACAATTCACAGTAACGGTAACTAGGCGGGTTAGGTGAAACCCAGAACTATTTAACCAGAAATTTCACCAGTGTTCTTTCACTGCAGATCAGGGACAGTTTTCTATAAGGTAAGGTACTTCAGCATCAATTAATATGTTCACATAAGGTGATGATAGGAATTTCACTTGTAATTAAAGGGTGTGTTTGCAAAAAACATTTTACAGTTACCTTTTTAAACTCTTGCTTTTCAGTGTCCTCTTCTAACAATTTTTCAACAGCATCCTGCTGCGGCGGCTCAGTCTCCTCTTTCACAGTCTGTTCTTCAACAGTTTGCACAGTAGCAACCAAAATATCGGGCTGCTCAGAATTAACGGGGGTCGCGCTTCTCCCGCTCTCTTCCATCTCAGCTTCCTCAGCATGTAAAACAGAAGCGTCATTCAAGTTTTCAGATTTATTTTTTAGGGCATCAACCATTTCTGTCTTTGGTGCAGAAGGACTGACAGCGACAGATGCTGAAGCAGAAGCCCTGCCTGATAACTCATCATCTGAATTTATTTCACTTACACTTCTACTATCTAAAGACTGAACGCTAAATGAATCAATTCTTTCAAAAGCATCAGAGGAGCAGCAACTCTCAGTCATTTTTTGGAAGTCATCTAAACGATTATAATCTGCACAGGCAGATGTAGATAAAAGCTGAAATGATGTTTGCATTAGATGAAGACTGGATTTTGAATCTGCAGCTTCTTGTCTTGAACTTACTGAGCTCTCACTTATTACACTTTCATGGTCCAGAACTTCAATATCACTAGTTGTGGATGTCCCCGAGGAGAAAGTGCTAATTGGAGGTGACGGTGTATTGCTTTGCCTGTCCTCAGTCTTTCGTTCCTTAGTTTCCAAACCCATGTCTTTTGTACCTGCATTAAGGGGCTGTGAAGTGCTATCCCGCACACCTCCCCTCCCATCCCCTCCTACACTCAATTTTTCATTAAGAGCATCTTCAGGTGCTTCCAAACTTAGAGCTGACACATTTTTGTCAGTAACTTCATTTGTGCTTTCTTCAGGCTTAGCATTAGACTTCAGCACAGAATTCTCTTCTGATTTCTCCTTGGGAATATCGAGGTTTTTCAAGTCCACTAGGACAGCTACAGAGGAATCCTTTACTTCTGCCTCTGTCGTCACCGGTACTTCCAGCTGACTGGGGTGCTGAGACTCCTTTAAAGTGCTTTTCACTTCCTCTTTGGGTCGCTGTGATTTGGCTGGAGGTTTGGACACCACTGGATTTTTCTGTATACTCTGAACTTCTGTCGGAGAGAGAAAGGCACTGAAGAAGTTTTCAGATTCATCTACTACCGTCCTCCTCACTGGCTTAGTGATTGCTGTTGGCGATATTGGCTGGTTCTGTGGTTCTGTATTTGAACTTAAGCCCCAGGAAGATGTATCCCATCCTCCACTTATGAGAGAATTTGTTCCTAAAACAATAAAAAAGGAGATAGGCCAAGAACATTTAAAATTTATTATTTGTCAGTATTTGTCTTTTTAGATGCAACAGCTCAGGAAAAAAAAAATGTTTTCAGCATCATATAACTTAAAGCAAATATTATACATGATCATAAACAGCATCGTTTTCATTACTGCTTCCTTACAAAGCTTGGAACTGATTTTTAGACAAAGCATAAACAGTAACGTAAGTAAAGACAGAAAGAAAACATACACAAATTACACCAGTAAATCCAAGAGTGACAATTCCAGAAAAAGATGGGGAGAAGCGTCTGGGAAGGGGAAACAAGCCCACACGGCATTCTGAAAGCTATAAGGGCAAATCTGAAGAATCTTTGGGCACAAAAAGCAAGCATTTCCTTTGCAAAGGGAACAAGCAAAAAAGAATGTGACCTCCTGCTTCCCACAGTGAGAGCAAGCTAGGCAAAACAATCTGAAAAACTGTAGTTTAAAAAGGAGAGAATTACACAGATTACAAAAGGAGGAAACAATTACTAGGTCTTAAAAGTTATCTGCCAGTTGCACACAGACAAACATGTCACACAGCATTACAGAAAAGGGAAAAGAGTTTTAAACATTTGTAGAATTTACATTGTAAGAAGGGTTCTTGCCCTTTCAGTTTGTGACATATTTTTCCTCACAAACCAAGCAACAGCACAAAGCTGACAATACAAATTGTCAGCAGCCCAGCTAAGATAATAGTTTCCTTCTCCTGTGGAGAAATACCAAATTGATGAGTTCTGAAGCTGCCCTGAAACAACATCAACAGTTTCTATTATTGTATTTCTTCAGGTTTCCCAGGACTTGTCAACAGCAAGGTTAGTAAGAATTTCAGCATCAAATTCTAGTAGTATCCCAAGTAAGAAAGATAAATCAAAAAATCTCCAATTTTATTTTGTACCTACAAACATAATCTACATAATATAAATATTTCAGGCTACTTAAAAACAAGCTCACTTTATACAGCAGCATCTATTAAGAAACCACTGAATTATAATATTTAAAGCAGACTACCCCTTCCAGAAACTGTTGACAGCTACTGGCCTCAAGATCTCAAATTCAGATAATTACTGTTCTCATTGCCAAAAATACCACAAACATCTGATTTATTACTACCTTGTCCATGATTCAATAGCTACAGAAAAAGCCCTGTGAGTGAACTGTAACATTCAGAAAATATTAACTTTTTTTAAAAACAAGTATTTTTTCCCTGAAAAACAGATTCAGGCTGATCTTTGCTGCTCTCCTTATGAATTACAGAACTACTATAAATACCAAGATATAAATTAAATTTAAAAATGCTTTGGACAACTCTGAAGTTTTAAGAAACTAAGCATGACACAGTCTTCTATAAACAATTCCTGTAATATAAGATGTCACTGGAGTAAGTGACTGCCAAGCCCTTGCTCCCACAAAGGGATGAAGACATGCAAAACCGACCCAACACTTTGCAAGAAACCAACCTTAGAAAACACTTTCAATTGTTACAGCTTTCAGTTTTCAGAAATCTAATTCTGCTGTGGCTATACGTGGAAATAACCTCCTCCTACAAATACACACGTTTTCTTCTATGTATAGTCGCAATAAGGACACAGATTCCAGATGACTTAGTTTCCTGTCCTTTTCTTTATTCATTCTTATCTTTAAGGTATTATTTATGGAAAAAAAATGTTTGTAGCAAGAGGGCTCCTTTTTGCTCCTTCATTTCCAAACAGTAGCTTAGGACTGGTCATTCTTTCAGGTTCTACATTAGCACACGTACAAAGCAGACACTTCCTCATAACCAAGCCCTGACAATTTTTCCACCAACACATTCCTTTCAATAGATGTTCGAGGATGATGAACTTAACGCCACAAAAAGTAGAACCTTCACTTAGTTTACACGGACCACATTTTCAGCTTCTGCTCTATTCTTCCTGTCACAAAGAGTGAATCCATGCACGCCTGAAGGAACGCAATTTTCCCTTTTTTATAAACTGATGTTTTCATCACCTATTAGTCCCTCGGCAACAAAAATAACGCCTTAAGAAATACGAGTATGAAGCACAGTGCTACCTATGCAAAGGTGACAACCACCAGGTCCTGCGTGTGCTGCTGAGGCTTCCTCAGCTTTTTGTCAGTGTTATCCCTCCCTCGTCTGTAAGGGGGGACCGACGAGTACCACAGGCATTGCAGAACGGGCTTTGGACAGGAAGGGCTGGTTAAACCGCCACAAGTGTAACCCACCGCCCCGGGTTAAGGGGTTGAGACAGGGGAGGGTGAGGGGAAGGCGCCGCCCCGGCCGAGCCCGCTGCAAGGGCCGGGCCGGAGGCCGGGAGGCCAGGCGGCTCAGCCGGCCCCACACGGAGGGCTGGGGGCACGGCGAGGGCCGCCCCCATCGCCCACGCTTACCGTCGCCGTAGTCGGGGATGACGGCGTCGGGCCAGGGGCTCTCCTCGGCCTGGATGTCCAGCACCCGGTCGATAGACTTCTGGGCCTGCGACAGCGCCTGCTTGGCGAAGCTGGACAGCTGCGAGGCATTGAACCAGCTCATCCTCCGCGCTGCCCGGTCCCGCGCGGAGGCGGCGGCACCGGGCCAGAAGCACAGAGGCGGGCGGGGAGCGACGCGCCCTCAGAGCCCGCTGCCCGGCGGCGGCGGGGCCGGCGGCCTCGGGCTCGGCTCCGCGCGGAGGGGAGGGAGGGCGGCCCCGCGCCTGCGCGCCGCCGGGCTCCACGTCGCAAACAAGCCCGCGCGCAGCCGCCCTCCGGCCCCGCCACACGTCCCGAGAGGCGGAGCAAGGCCTTCCGCCTCGGTACCCGTCATGGCGGAGGGGCGAACCCGCCTCCACTTCCGCCTCGGTACCTGTCATGGCGGAGGGGCGAACCCACCTCCACTTCCGCCTCGGTACCTGTCATGGCGGAGGGGCGAACCCACCTCCACTTCCGCCTCGGTACCTGTCATGGCGGAGAGCCGGCCCTAGCTGAACCCCTGCAACAACTCTTCCAGACTAGATGCTATAAAGACAACTTTAGTTTCCGCTTCCTAATGTTTCCTTCAGCTGCTTCACACAAATAACGCACCAAGCACACACTCTTCTAAACCTCAGTGCCTTAACTTGCTGCTTTAAGTCCCACAACTTACAAGGGACCTTTAATACTTCTAAACACTGCAGAGCTGTTAAAAATTATCTGGTTAAAAATTACAGTAAAGTGACCCCGATTCAGTTAAAGTTTAAGGCTGGAAGATGGAAAGTTAAAACACAGGTCATATACATCAAGTATATGAAAAATATACATCAGGTCATATATATCAAGAATTCACGTTGGGGTATCCAGCACCGCCTGCTGCAAGGTCTCTGACTAAAGCAGCCAAATGATGCCCTAGATTTTTTAATCGAGGTTATAAACATTCTTGAATGTCCACTGATAAGCCACAATCTAAGGTGTCTTTAGGATTTTTTATTAATAAATACCTTAACAGCACCAATGATATTTGAACATAATGCTGCAATACCATACACAGCGGCTGCTTGGGGACTGCGAGTGGAGATGTCTGTATTTTCATGTACAGTTGATCATTTTGTCCTTTCATGTTTGCTTGTAAACAAAGTAAACTCTTCCGTACTTAACACCTTTCATAAAACTGATCAAATCAATAGCAAATAAGAAGAAAATGCTCGTTTTAATCTACTGCTCTCTTTTGGCTTTAAGGTGACTCAGCAAGTGTATAGGAGTGCTACAATTTAAAGCCAGATCGCTGTGGTTCCTTCTGAAGGGTCTTCTCGTTGCCCATACATGTGCACACATGCATTGAATACAAGACTTTTGGCCACCTTAAAGTTTCCATGTGTCTGAAAGTGTATTAGCATTGACGTTTTGACAACAAAAACTGGAAAAAAAGTGTATTCCTATACATCAGAGTTCTGTACATTAATAAGCATTTATACAAATATAATCCACCAAATATTGGCTTCTACGTACAATTTCGAAATATGGTGATTCATTTGCATTACCTAACCTTCAACAATGCTAGTACTAACATGAACATTTCAGTTGCTTTAACACCCCCAGAGTACGTTTGTTTTACAAGGTGGGTACAGATTTCTCTCGCTGTATATGCAGTTTACTTATGAATAAATTAAGTGGTAAAGTGAAGCTTGAACAACATAGTCTGTGGTGTAGTAACATCAGCAACTGCAAGTTCTTGGCCATCCACAAGCCCCAATTCTGAAACAGAAAGAAAAGTATAAGTACAACAAACCCATGTGGTTTGTCTTTTTTTAAATTAAAACAAAAGTTGTGAATGCCATTCCCACAAACGATAAACACAATGAAATAAAGGTGCCAACAGCTCACCAGCTGAACTAATATTAATCTAATTCAACCAGGAAACTAACAGACCTTGTCAAGAAATATATAAAACACTATTGAAGTATGTTTAATTTATATCAATTATCAGCTTGCTTTGCTGCAATGTTTTCTCTACATCTGCCCACACTTCACATTTAAGCAATTTGAAGCTCATCTCTGAGCAACCTGAGAAAGGTATATTGCACGTAAAAGGATAATGAAGCACATTCTACTGCACAGTGCAAAATAACACTAAACATGCCATATGGAGGGATAAAACTGACTGACTTCCTCTTTAGAGCACTATCTTGAAAATCTACACGTGACAACTGCATGATACCTTTTAGTGTCTTGGAAAGATTTGGCCTTGTTCGTTCTTCAATTGAAGCTACTGTCTGCAAAAAAAAAAAAAAGACCAAAACATTTTCTTTCCAATTCAGGAAAGTAAATTTCAATAAATAAAGATTATTAAAGCAATTACATATGTTCAGATTACCTGTAAGTAAAGTGTTTTATTTCCTCCATACATAGTTGCTGTGATTGCAGGAGATTTCATTTGCCTATATAAAAAACATTTTTTAAAAAAAAGACAATCAGGTAAAAATACATTTAGAAATTACCTTTTTGAAACACTAAACTACCAAAAATTATCAAATAAGTCAGAATAGTTGCACACTTACAATGAAGCATTATTTGTCAAGTAATCCAAGATCTCCTGCAATTTAGCTGATGGGGAAATCTCTATGTTTTGGGGCAGCTGGCTGCAAGCTGGACAGTTCTCCTACAACAAAGTAGCACAAGAATGCACATTACAATAAATATGATTTCAAAAATGCTGCTAATAAGGTCTCAAAACTATTTGTGTGTTTGTGGGGTTTTTTTTAAGGTTTTAGCTCTAGAAATACTAATACTGTTGCAAATAATAATGACAAAACCCAATACCTTGTGAAGTCTGTCACCGTTCAACTGGCTCCCAACAGCAACTAAGTTTTTATGAAGTACAAATTTAATCTACCATAAAATCTGAGACTACAAACTTTCAAATCAATTGCTGTCATAACCTCTTTTTGAGAAGACTGGCTTATGAGTCTTCTTAAGACTGCTCCTGTTAATTTTGTAAACCACATTTCCCATATTACAGGGCAAATCTTGAGGATTCCCTTTCAAAAAAATCAATCATGTTTTCCTCTGCAGGTAGCATAGCAGAAACAGTTGAGATACCAATGTTGCACCAGCAGACACCACAGAAATAGTTGTCTGAAGAACCTCCCTATACCAGAAGCTATTTTTCCACATATTAAGAAACTTCAGCTAAACAGGCAAAAATTAAATATGCCATTACATATACCATGCAATAGTTTTTTGTAAATTGATGGGTAGAAGAAAAGATTTCATTACCAGGACATCAAATAAAACATCTGTTGATCTGGAGATAAGCAGTCCTGCTACTCTACATGGACAGACCACCACTGTCATCACTATTAGACCCCAAAACCACTGAAGTTTAAAAAATATTCCTACACACTAAAAACAATACTTTGGAGAAATAGCAGACTAAAAACATTGTAATTTCTGCTTTTAAAACTTCAGAAACATTATTCTTTAGTGCTATGGGCCCAGAGTTTCAATACCAGGTTTCAGAAATACACACAAACTGCAGAAGTTCAATAAAAATCAAAGAAAAAACCCTGCAAGCCTTTAATGGCACTAACCTTTCTTTCAGCTTCAAATGTGTATGTGTATAATCCATCCACATCATTAAACACCAAGTAGTTGTTAAGAGGAATGTATGCACTGTAATGACAAATATATTAGTGTTAATACATGGCATTATGTTGGAAATCATGTATGTTATTAATAAGAAAATAAATACCTTGTGGCTATTTTAAAAACTTCAGTGGCGCAAACAGCTGGAATGAGAAAAAAACACAATTTCTTCACTTTCTAGTTCTATCCCAGACCATGCAGACATCAGTGCACAGAGTTGTACCAGAGAAGTAGTGACAAAAAAAAAAAATTCAAGTATAACAATTTATAAAGAGCAAAATAAACATCTGAAGGTAGCTGGTAGTTCTATACATTAACACCACAGATTCAGCCCTAATCTGAGACTACATTAAACATATATACCATGTTTTCCAATTATTTTTTTCCCAGTCTCAAATGCTTTTGCTCACTCCTACAATCATACATGAGCTTAAAATTTATACAGACACATGAAGTTTCTCTATGGAAAACAGAAATGAGACTATAAGAATAAATCAGACCCATTTCAAAACTACTATTATCTTTCCTGAGTTCTCAATTCCAAACTGTTGCCTTAGGAAACTCTAGTCTGTAAAGCAGAAGTGAAATGAGTTCTTTCAGCATACCTGCAATTACTGCATTTGTAGAAGCTACTGCTGGAATAATTCGTTTAACCACCCCTGTAAAAACAAAACATACAGCTTTGTCTTTTCCAAGAAACTATACTGAGAGACAACTTCTAGCCAGAATAATTACAGAAGGGTGTACCCAAAGGTACTTTAAACAGTTTCCATGAATTTCTATAACAATAAAGTATAATGGCATGCTGCTCAAGTACTTTGGCACTTTTTTAGTTTTAGAAATGGATCAAGCATGTTGAGAAAAAGAAGGGATCACACAAAGAGAACTCGTGAACAGATTATAAAAACATATATTCTGCATTTAGCACTGGAAATTAATTTAAAACTCAGTTCTATTCCTGTTTAACTGGAGAAATGCATGAAGTAAAGATACTTGGTTTTGGTATTCCTCCTGCAAGAACAGGCTTGCCAAACTGTATTGGCATCTTCACCCAACTCTCCATACTGAGCCCATCCAGTCAAACAGCATAGTACATACACCGATACAAAGCAAGATTTCCTATGCGTACAAGTTTGTACATCTGCAACAAGGAGGTTTCCTCTTTTTTTCAGGCCTGCCGAAAAGACAGCAAATTCCTAAGTAGCCTGAATTTCCTCTGACTTCTCATTATTGACTTGTATCTCTTCATATCTGAGAAAACATGCATAAAACTTTTATCTTTGCTTTCTTTCTGCTATGTACTTTATAATGAAGTCATCTTCAAATGCTGAAAACTGTGCAGCCATTTGCATGTACATAAATATATTTCATAACTGGAGTTCACATTTATCTGTACCAAAAAAATACTACTAGAGAAGGCAGTATAAACTGCTGCAAAGAAGACTATCTGCAATACGCTAGGTGGAATCTGAGGAAGATACACAAAGAATCAGTCTGCCCTTTTTTAACAGAAAGGCACACACTGGGGTTCAAGTGTGGCATTTCAAGCCCATCATTTCAAATGCATTCTCACTACTACAAGTCAACGAATAGATAGAAGTTACCACATATTCTGGAGATTCTGTATGAGATTCTCCACTTCTTACCTATTTGGTTAGCGTTTAAAATACTGATTAAATGAGTGGCTGCATTCTGCACCTGCATGCGAACAGAGGCGTACACAGCAGTAAAGAACAGATGCTATAGCCTTAACCAGCCTAAACTGGTATAAAGTGTTGCTGTTGCTAAAAGAGGCAATCACATTCTTTTGTTCCTACTCTTTGACCCAGCAAAAGTGGTCACAGGGTAGTGTAAGCTGTGGAGTTGATCCAGGTTAAAAATAAAATGGCAAAAAGAATGTTCAGTTTTGCCCCAGATAAGTTCCTCCAATTCATGATGAATGCCTAAACATCTGATTCATCATAAAAATATTTGTGCTGGCACAGGAAACAAGCTGCTTGTTTCTGTTTTAAGATGTTAAGGGAGAAAAGAACTATTTCTTTCTCAGCAGAGCTGCCAGCTTAGTCATAACAAATACAAAGAATGCCAATCCAGCCTAATTGCAAATGCCACAAACTTAGTGAAATGTCATATCCTTACCTTGGGTGAGTCTGTATGTAACACCTTTAATATTAAATTGTGATGCTCTTTCTAAAGACTTCTGGTAAATCCACTGTATATGTTCAGGGTCATCTCCATCCAACGCAACACCTTCTACAGCAAAGTTCAGAATTTACAGGTAAGTTACAGCTATAAGAGTTCTTCAGAAATACAGCATTCTTTTTGTCTAAAAAAAAAATCCCTTGGTTTAATTTGGGTTAAAACAAATACCCCATTACGCTATTAAAACCTGACACTTTAAATAATCAAAGTATGATTTCTACAAACATCCTAAATTCTAACATATTCTATATACAAACTATCTTAACTTCACAGATTTGTAGAGCTGTTACAGGTTACATTTTGAGTCATTGTGCAATACAAGAAACACATGAACAAATACGGAACTGGAGAGTGAGTCCGAGAAGAGAAAATCCATCACCAGCTCAGAGGAGGCTTAGATTCAATACAACAAGGAGCCACATAAGGTTAAAAGATAGGATTGTTTTATTAAAAGTAGTTGTGTATACCTAACTCAAAACAAATTAGTTACAAGGAGAAATGGCAGTTTAGCACCAGTGAAATAAACTAATTACCTCCAAAAGGCTGCTCCTTTGGCCACTGCAATATCCTGACATACTCAATACAATGCTCTGGTAGTCTGGGCATAGATGCAATAGTACACATGGGAAAATTGACCTGGTGTGGGCAGGGGAAGCAAACCAGAAGAAAGCATGTAATACATCATGTATAGTACTAGGAAAAGAAACAAGCACATCAGAGGAATATAAAAAAAGAAGTATCACTGGTTGTAATTACCTGTGGTGGATAAAGCTCAAGTGTGCATTCAACACATGCTGTCATACCAGGAATAATCACACGGACATTTCCTTTAAAACCTTCTGTCCCTCCATCTATTAAAGGTATGATGGAACTTGGATCCAGTACACCATCTTCATAATGTAAAAATGACATCTAACGAATAAAGGTAGAGGGTTTTGTTGGGTTTTGTTCATTTTGGTTTTTGGGGGGGGGTTTAAACAAGTTGCAGAAAGAAAAAAAATCCTAAAAATTTTAATCTTAATGGTACACCACAAGATTGAAAGCTTAATATACAATTTATTTTAAGGGTACATAGTGTATAAAACACTACTTGTCAGTGCGCAGGACTTCATCTACCACCTTCACCCTCCACCTCCTCCTCCCCTTACCCCCCTGATGGATGCTATTATTTCCTTATAGTATACTAGAACAAATGGTTGGTTGCTTTGAAGGATTTGGTGGTTTAATTCTTGATTTGTTGTTTATGTTTGGGTTTTTAAAATATTGGCAAATACTCAAGATCATTATTTTATAAGCAAATTCACAATGATAAAACTACCTAGTTCAATGACCAGCTTTCTACCACTTTGTAACAGTGGGGCTCCAAAAGATGACATTTACAAGTTGCAGCACAATAAATAGTGTTTGGCTAATGAAAAAAAAAGTTCACAATGGGAGCATCCAGAGAGGCTGTGGAACTTCCCTTCTCATGGTTTTCAAAACCTAAATGCACAAGGCCACAAATAATGTAATCTAACTTTGAAATTACCCCTGCAGGGCACTGCACAAATGTTGGCCAACACTCCTCAAGAAAAAGGCAGGTAAGAGAGCATGCATTTTATCCTGTTCACAAGAAGAATTAAATAGAAAGAGAAAGCCGTTGAGTTTCAACAGCCCTTATTTCCTTTTAACGACACATTCAACACAAATCTGCTCAATTTTATTATCTATACTCAAGGAATAACCAGCCTTTAAAAACATTGAAGACTTTACCAGCATGCCATTTATCCATCTTCTTGCAATTATAGAGTCCAGCCCACAAACAATAATATGAAACTCTAGGGGAAAAAAAACGTTATTTAAAATCTATACTAATGCATACTTCTTAAGACAAGCAAAGTATTCTGTCTGTAAGACTGACAGAGGAACTGACTGTAGTTTAACTATCTCCCCCAGATTACCTACGTGACAGAAGCATTTAAGATCTGTCTATTTGTTACTTCCACTTCCAGTATACTATAGAAGACTAAAGTAATCAGCACTCTAACTACCAGGAAAGGCAGCAAGCAGTAACAACTGCAATGTTCCCCTACAGCACCAGTGGGTGTTTGGCAGGCAAACAAATACCACTTACGTCGATAGAAGCTTTCATCCATGTCTTGAATCTTTTTAAAATACCTGAATGTAAGCCCAGTAAAGGAATATATTTATAGTTTACTGTTTTCTTGCTAACCTAAAGCCAAAATATTATCTAATTTAATAGTACAATTTTTATATGACACTTCTAAAAAAAAAAAAACAACTACGTGATTGAAAGATTCAAAATTCCCACAGCTGAAGCTGTAGCATCTGACAAAACAAGTAAGGGACACAGTGTAACAGTCACACACAGGAGAAAGCTCAGCAGGCAAACTATTTAGGAAGCTCAAAACATGTGGTTTCACCAAGTCCTGTATCAGTAATTGCTACTCTGTGTTTATAAACTAATGTCTCCTACCAGTACACAAAACACTCTGGTGAATAAACCTGTAATTCTAGTATCTCAGTGAAAATAAGAATATTGCATTTGAATAAAAAGGCTCAGTGGAAACACACAAAATGGTTTCTACAAGCTTAGCCTTCTTTCCCCATGCATATTTCCTGTATGTTAATGTCACTGAGAAAGAATTCTCAATCATCGGCTGAATGAAACTGTTCTTTATTGTATGAAAAAGAAAGGATGGCAGCAAAATACTTTAGATAGTCTTACCACCTACAGTTTTCTAGGTTTTCTGAAGACTCCAGGGCTACTATTTCTCTATAAAAGGATACGCTACAACAGCACAGTTGGGAATGCGGCTGTTTAGGAATTCTGCTGCAACTTCTGCTTTTGGTCGACCAACATCCTTCGGTCTGAGAAAACACCCAAGCAATTTGAAATGCATGATTTTAGTAGACTCAATCTTTCCAGACTCTATGCATTGCAATACTGAATTAAATGACTGTTACTGTAGGACAATTCATTGATATGGATAATATTAAGGCATCCCTGTAAAGCATCAGATATGAGAGCCCCAGAGTTATCTACATATGTCCATGTAACCACAGTTATCAGCACCAAAAAAAAATCCAGCAATTTTTCATTTTGCTTGGAAGAAAAGGGCACCAGAAGAACTGGTATCTGAGTCTGTTTGCATTATTCTTTGGTGTCACCTTTTCCATTAGTCACTAGCTGTATTTGAATGGTAAAGAATGTATATTAATTTTCTTCACGCACAAACTATGACACCACAAATCTCAAAACAAGAAGGAATCACATGCAACGCTTAGTCAAGAATCTTTGATGACATCTTGTTCAAGAAAAATAATGAGCGTTTTCACATATTTTCTTTAGGTATATTTAAAAAAACAAAAGTCAAATCGTGAAAATATCACTTACCGAAACAGAAACTGTCGGTTAAGATTAGAAACATCTATAGTATCCATGTCAATGACATGGATCTGCCTAAAGCCAGACAGTGCCTGTGAAAAGAGATAGTCAACTTCATTTCATAGGAAATTAAATGCTTACAGTGCTCCAGAATTCATTCCACATGCCAAAAAAGCAACCTTTGGAGGAACAAACATACTTGCTCTTTATTCCCTGTGCAGACAGGTATCTGGTCATTCTTTGTTAAAGAACATTGTTGGGTTGCTCATGCTGATATTTAGACAGATCGAATTAGTAACTTTTCAAAGGTCAAAAACAATGTTCTACTGAACGCAGTATTGCTTTAGCCTACCTAATCATAACACAGGGAAGCCAACAGTAGGCTGATCTATAAGGGGAATGTGCAGTATTCCCTCACAACTGAGTAAATTGAAAGCGTTCATTGGGGAAAAAATGCAGAATTTGAAGAAATACCATAAGCACTTCCTTGCTTGGCAGGATTAGAAAACCAAAAAAAGTTTAATTTCTCTAAAATTTTAAGGTTTTGAACATTCACAGTTTTCACAGTCAGAATAAGTGAGTCTGATATGTCCACCCCCAAATCACAGTTCAAAATAAGCCAGCATTCCTCACTGCATTCAATGCTGGAACAGAATGCAAACACAAAAAGTCACCTTGCTATCTAAGAACATACTGAACCTCTGACAGAAGTTCTGCTTGATCTCTCTGTGCATGCAGGCCATCACTAGATTTGGCAAATAACTTCAAAGTAAAATTGTCTTAACACTGTATTGCAGGTCTGATCAAGTAAACACATCTGTCATGCATAAAGAAACAACGTGAATTGTGGTTAAAGGGAAATAAATGCTGTAAAACACTGGGTTTAGAGAAAGGAAATGTGTTGTGAAGTTCTGAAGTGACTCCAAAAAAATTTGAGTCCCATACCCTAAGTTTTTTCCTTTCAGACTCCATCTTGCTATAAAGACTTCCAAACTTTTCATTTTACATTTTCTGAATAAACAGAGCCATCCCATGAATAATAAGTCTTGAAAATGCTGTATTGGGAACTGATTAACAAATGAACAACAGGACTACAGTATTTCACAATAGAAATTAATTTCTGTAAGAAAATCAGCAGGAATTTCTGTATGTCATATTGGATACCCCTGGTGCTGAACAGTCATTTTGTACCATTGATAAATGTTCAGTTTTTGTTCAATATTATCAAAGCAGGCTGGGAGAGCCTGCTAAAGAGAAGAGCAAGCCTGGGACATCACGAACATACAGATTGGAGTCTTTATCAAATTTATATTCATTGTGCCAAAGACATGAACACATGTGAACAGAATCTAGATTTACTTACGAGCTTATCTTTCTGAAAATGATAAAAATAAATCATGACAAAACCTTTTTGAAAAGATGGGAACTGAGCGCATACAGCAGACTTATCAAGTTCCTCATCCTATACAAATCCTCCCTCTCAACAAGCTATCAACAGATTGAATTTGTTATATCCCAATAAACTCATAAAACAGTAGCTCTGGGCAGAGGTTAAATTCACCAGCACTAAATTCCCAAAGAAAGACAACTGCCTTGGAGCTGTCATGATTTCTTGGAGTAAAATTCTGCTTAAGCATTGCAGTAACAAACCAGCAGCCAGAACAAGAGTGTACACAAGTGCTGGAACTGCAAAACCCCTAAGTTAACGGGTCTGGCATGCCTAGCTTTACATGAGGCTGCTGATTTATCAAGCATCTCAAGCTTGGAGGTAATCTGTGGAAATATTGAAATAGCAGTACGTAAATTCTATAGTAAAGTACACCAATGCATAAGTATTGATATAAATTAAGGAAAAAAGTTATTTCATAATAACTTATTATATTAATCCATACATCTTCAATGGAATCCATACAGACAGAAATTCTTACTATTAAATAGAAGCATACAAATGTACAGTATTAGTCTAAACTATCAAACTCAAACAGGATGGTAACAGTGATACACTACAATAAATATAAGCATCTGCGAGGATAAAAATTCATACAGATTTATTGGGTAAATGTCTGACAGCACATGACCCCATGACTGCATTTCAAACATCTCAAAATTGCTTTTCAGAACACATAGGGAAAGAATCCGTTATAAACTAACACCATATCAAGAAAACCACAAAATACCTTCTGGTAATCTGTACTCCAGGGAAGTACCGTCACATTCCTTCCCTGTTCTTACACTGTCACCTATTCCTCCTTAGCCATTTCCATAGAGGATTGCAATAAAAAACTCATAAAGCTGTCACGACATAGGCTGAATTCAGCAATACAGAAGCAGCTCTGAGGGAGCGTTCAGGCTCTGCAGACTACCCCCATTTTACTGATCTTGAGGAACTGGAAAACCTGAGAGCCACTACTCGGGAAGGCCAAAGAGATTCCACAGACATGAAGGTCACCATAGACACAGTAAGGCTGGCTCTACTAATTTCACTATGAAAGAACATAAATAATTCCAGCAATCTAATCTCACTTTGAATTAATCCAAAAATGTAAAATAAACTGAAATTAAATTCAGCTTTGACTGTTAATACTAAACTTTGTACTGGCTACTTATGGCAGTTTAAAGTATCACTTTTCCTCTGAAAAGATACCTTTTAGCCACTATATTCCAAACAACCCTTCTTTGTATCACTATGAGCATGATTTGTTCCTAGTTTACTTCATTTCTCTAGATTTTGGTAATTAGGGAAAATTACGAACATTAGACCGTATCTAAGGCCGCAAGTGAACTTTTGTCAACATTTCATAAACAGCACCACGTCGTTCCTCATGACAAGCTTTGAAATAGGCAAATAAAGAACATGCAACATATCAGACTACCACCTTTCAAGCTTATTAACAAAGTGATTTCTTCAAGCTTATTGTTTGTATCGTCATGTATTTTATACATTTTGATTAGAACTTCGAGATTTAGTAGCGATATACAATCAAAAGTGCCAAATTAGCAAAGTAGAAAAGATCATTTCCTCAAGGAAAAAAAAAGAAGATTCTAAGAAGCAAAGGGTGAAAATTGAGTAATTACCAGGTTTTTCAGGAGTTCGCATCCTAATCCTCCTGCTCCAATAACTAGTACTTTACATGTGCTTAACAAAAACTCAAGAGCCTGCAGAAAATATAAAACAACAAATTAATACACTAAATAGGAAAAAGTATAATTTGTCCTTTGCTTCATAACCTATAAATGTGTATAAGTTTTCAGTGCCTAGTAAGTGTCACATAAAACAACTTAGATCAATAAAACAGTTTGTGCTTGCAAAAGTAATAACATATTGGACTTTAATCAGCTGTTGAGTTCATACAGTTCCTAAATCACAATTTACAGAAAAGCAAGAGCTTTGTTGATATCAGTATTCTCTTTATAGTACTTTTGACCATGAAAAAAGCAAGGTCCCCCTTTATTATTATTATTTGGTTTAAGGAGACAATGTTTTCTTTCTCCAAATATTTTACTGATACATAATACAAAATAAATGTAAAGAAACAGACAACAGGCAACATTGCTGGCTAAAAAGAACTGAAATTTTTAACTATATAACTACTTTCTGTGAACTGTTCTACTAGACTCCAGCCTCAAACTAGTAAATAATGGAACAGTACATTAAAAAGGTAACAGTAAAATACATTCAATTGTAAGCTCTGAAACAAAATGTACTGGAAAAGGGAAGATGTAGTAATTAAAACTGTCTAAATTTTGCTTTTCCTTACTAAACATCTTTCCCAATTCTCTTAAGTACTCATATTAACCTTAATTCCTTCTTTAAGTACAAGAAATTCCTTACTGTATCTAATTATTGAAAAATAGCAGCATTTGTCTCTCCATTTTTATGTGGAACTCAAAAGACAGAACATAATTCATATGTCGCTATATATTTATATATACGTTGACAGCAAGCTTGTAGCTGACAGCGAACAATTTAGAAATACAAGCTTATAAAAAGAATACAGTATGTTCTTCTAGAATCATAATTCTAGAATCAAACTGATTAAAATATAAGCTTTTCATGCAGTTTTAGTATTCATACACTACTGGTGGTCAATTAATGAAAATGTTTACATTTGTTTGCAACACACGCTACAGATTTTTTATTTAAAGTAAGTGTTTCTCACTTGAGTGCCTGGTTCGAAATCAGGATGTGTGAATGGTCCAGATCGCTCGAGGAACTTCTTTACATGGTTCCAGCGACCTTCCCAGTCTCCAGTGTCCCCACACCCACCATCAACAGCCATTCTGCACAGAACACAGTAAATTCAGCTGCAAAATCATAGAGAAAAAGCCACATCTCCAAAATGTTGTTTTTTTCTTTATATATCTTAAAAATAAAGAAATTATTTACCATTCATACAAATGCATCTGCGTATTCTTTATGCATGTAAGTCATGTGCATGAACATTTGCATGAGTGGGTTTTATTTGTGGAACTTGAAAGCAATAATACAAATATGCATAGAGGGAAAAAAACCCCAGGTGTTTCAATAAATCCCACTGATTTAGCTGTTACTAGTAAAAGTTGACCTGAAGTGAAAAAAGGGTCTACCCTTTTTGCTTTTATTTTCTTCATATTTAAAGAGGACACAGAAAAAGTGATTTTCCCCTTAGGTTTTGAGGGTGATGTTTTTTTCCATCAGTCAAGTCTTGTATCCTTCTTTTGACACTTTTTAAGTTCATAAATCATATTTAGAATTATCAGTATGTAACCACAGTCGTGAGGCACTGAATAAATAACAGCAACATGCTCCAGAATTGTCTCCTCTGAATCTTCATAGTAGTTTATTTAAACAAGTGTTAAAAATAATATGAATCTTGAATGCTCTTCACCCTCAATTGGTACTGTGCAATTTAGAACCCCCCCATCTTTCAGTCATCTCCTGAGCCCGTCAGCACTAGCAGTCTCACTTGCAAAAAGGAACGTTTGCAGTTATCGTCTTTTAAATTTTCAAGACAGAATTTTACATCAAATACTCCACTACCTTTTTTCTTTTTTTGCAGGTCACTTTTAGTAGTACATAACTATAAATTTAAACTGTTAAGAGACTTACTGGAAAGGCTCAAAATCAGCTCCCTTAAGTAATTTTCTAACATAAGATCATCACCTACACAGAACAAGCCCTTCCTTAACAGAGTGCACTTCCTTTTTTAAACAGGAGCTCCACTCAATATATATGAACTATTATGTTCTAGGTTAATACAAAACTAAGCTCGTTATAAAAGAGCTTTGCCAATCCCGAGCATGAAAGGTTGTGTCATCAGTGATAAGGAGTGTGCTATTAGCTTCCTCCTGTGAAGTAATATGAAGAACGCTTGTATCGATAACTGTTGTTGGGTAATGTTTAGAATTTATTATTACTTCCTGGTGACTCATCTCAAAACAAAAGGAAAATCTACTGGAAACATATAGAGAGCGAATGCCTTTATCCTCACAGAATTCAGAAGATGAACAACACAGTTATGTCCATAGTAACTTTAACTTAGAGGCAACTAATTCTCTAAAATATTTTCAGTAACAGAGAAAAACTTCACTAAAGCGCAAGAATAAATACATCATAATTTGCCTACATTTTGATTACAGACTGAACTCATTCCTAGTTAACTTGACTGTAGGTAAGTTACTTACTGTATAAGCAGTTAAATAAGATCTACAAAATGTTTTTGCATTCACAAAGGTCTTTTGACTTCTGACTTGCACTTTTGCATCTCCCCCAGTTTTCACAATTTACATCAAAAATTAGTTTTTAGGAAGGTGTGAATAAATAACACACTCCCTCCATTGAACCCTGGGCTCATCTGTTGAGGATGTGCATTAAGCACTCACTTAAGCAAACAAAATGGTTCAATAACCATCACAATAATTGCTTCTATGGATTACATTATAATTTTAAACTTTTCTGGAAACAAGTGCAGAAGCTATGCTTGGTGACATTAAGAACTTTTTTATTTTCTAATCCTTTTATACAGTCCATATAAACAGCCATCAAGCAGCAGTATTCTTTTTCTGGTTAGATGTGTATTTTCCTTTGCAAGTGATAAAACGGTAAGATATAGTTTCATTTTTGCGGTTATACTGTAGTTTGGTTTTTACAGGGTTGGACGTTGTGGAGATCTGAAAAACATCAATAACTCAACCTGAGATTTTATGTTTAACTTCAGAGACAGCTTTTTTAAGTGTTTATTTCCATGTTGTTACAGCATTACCAGCTATCTGTACGATTAGAGTTTAAAAAAACTCTTATTTATTTCATCAAATGGCTTTAATTTTATTTAAAATATCAGAGCACCACAGTCCTTATGCTGCTTTAGGCCCAGACTTTTCCCTGCCACCTTCACATCTCCAAAGCTCCATGCTTTTGAGGGACATGGCATGCACCCCCTCAATCCAACATGCCCAAAGAATTTTGTGACCCTCACCCCAAGACACACACGCCCGGCCTGTGAGTCCACCGCTCAGGGAGGCAGGTCTGCTTTGTGATCTTTGGGAAAAGGGCCACAAGCAGATGGAAGGGAACAGTTAGGGGTTGGAAGCAGATGAGGTTAAAGATTTCTGAGCATTAGTTTTCACGGCCGTTAAGACAGATGCATAGAATTTAGGGTTTTAATAAGCAGAGGCAACTGTTCTGTAGCCTGAATTTTTAATTTTCAGCCAAAATTTAGTCACCTGCTTCTAGGCTAGAGGCCCTCCCCAGGTCCCTGACCGGCAATGCAGCTTTTTCCGCTCCTGTCACAAAGCTCTCCAGCACACCAGCCTTTACTCATGCCAAGCTCCAAGCCCGCAACTCCCATCCCCACTCCGGGTGAGCCCCTTGGTCCTCTCCCCAGGAGACTCCTCTTCCCCAGTCCTTGCTGCTCAAGCGCCCTTTCGCCTTTCCCCTCCTCACACTGACCCACCTAACACCTTTCCTCCGGCTCCCTCCTCCCGCCCCGGCCCTGGACTGCGCCATCCCCCGCCCTCCTCTCCGCTGGCCGGGCCCCGGGCCGCGGACGCACGGTCGCCCCTACCAGCTCCTCTCCCGCGGGCCCCGCAGCCCTGAGCTAACCCGCAGCCTCCTCCCAGCCCACACCTCTCCTGCGGGGCTGCGGCTCGCCCTGACCTACCAGCCGCCCCTCAGCAAGCGCTGCCTGCCCCTGCCCCGGGCCGGGAGCCCGCTCGCCCGCAGCCCCGCACTAACCCATCCGCCAGCAGCTCCTCTAGCCTCCTTCTTTTCTTCTCCCTAAAAGAGAGAGAATAAAAGAAGGGTCAGTATCGCGCTACAGAGACCGGGGAGGAGGGAGAGGGGACCCCGGGGCCCACCCGTCCCCGGGAAGCGGGGGAAGGGGCGGCCGAGCACACACATACAGGGCACTTACGGTTCCTCACCATCCGCCATATTTCCCTCTGCTTCCCACAATGCCCCACAGAGCCTCTATGGGCGGCGCGTTGCCAGAGCGCCGCCACGGTCGCCGGCCTATCGAGTTGGGGACGGGGCGGGATAGAGCGTCCGCCAGGCGAGGCCTCCGCTCGGGGCGCCAGTCTCTATGGCAACAGGGTGGGGACCCCCCCCGCCGCCCGCTCCCCCCGAACCCTCAAGCACAGACCGGGGAGCTGCAGCCGCCTTCCCCGCCCGGGCCTTCATGGAGCCCCGGTGCCGTGCCGGGGCCCGGTGGCGCGGAGCAACCCCGGCCGGCGGAGGGGCCCTGCGCCGCCTCCCTCCCTCGCCCCGGAGCGCCTGGCCCCGGGCAGCCGAGGGCTCTCCCTGCGCCCACCTCCCCGGTGCTCCCCGGGAGCCTCGGACGGCATCCTCAGGGACAGAGCGTGTGCTGATCGCGGAGCGCTAAACCCGACGGGATGAATAAAGCCGAAACGTGGAGGTGGGATTAGCCTCAGGCTGGTCGCTGCCCGCCAGCCGGGCGGCTCCTCCACCCGAGCTGTGTTTTCAAATGTTTTTTGTCTTATCAGCACTCCCTGGGCAGGGGCCGGCCTGGCCGTGCCCACAGGCTGGCCTGGAACCACACTTAAACCGGCTTCCACACCCAGGACCCTTCACTCTCCAGAACTAACATAAGGAACGGCGTCTAGGCGCGGGGCGGGAAGCAGAGGAGCAGGGTTTAGGAGAGTCACGCTTCAGGCCTCAGGCTTCTATCGAAATCCTTCACAGATCGAGCTGCGAGAAGCTGCTGCCAACCTCCAGCATTGCAGCCACATTTGGTTTGGGGCTGGCCTCTGTTTTGGGTAGGGCTTTGTTGCCTGGCATGGAGGTGCAGCAGGCCCAGGGCGTTGTGCGATACACAGAATCACAGAATCATCTAGGTTGGAAGGGACCTTGAAGATCATCCAGTCCAACCGTTAACCTAGCACTGACAGATCTCAACCACACCAGATCCCTCAGCGCTATGTCGACCCACCTCTTGAACATCTCCAGGGATGGGGACTCCACCACTGCCCTGGGCAGCCCATTCCAATGCCTAACAACCCGTTCTGTAAAGAAATGCTTCCTAATATCTAGTCTAAACCTTCCCAGGCGCAACTTGAGGCCATTATCTCTTGTCCTTACACTCATGGGCAGCGTGTGCTCCAGCTGTTGAGAAATTCTTTTACCAAACAATGTTTAACTTTGTATTTATCAAGGCCGATGAGTGATTAAAGTGTGCAGAGAAGATACCCTAACTTTAAGAATAGATACATCCTGGCAGAATTGCTCAGAGAAGGCAGATAAGAAAGAAAGCTTGGCTGGACAACAAAGTTGGGAAATATCCAAGAAGAAGAAATTGTCCTCAAAAGACTCAAGACTTGTGACCATAAAAGGGAAAAGGGAGTAGGGGGCTAACTCCCCAAATGACCATCAGAGACCCCGCACATGTGTAGTGTAGTTTTGCAACACCAGCATTATGCAAATGTAGTAGATAGGTAGAAAGGCAAAGACTTCTTGGAAAATATATGATTATTCATGTCTATAAGGTACATAAATGATGAACTTTTGTTTTAGGGTGTGCATGTTAGGAGGAATGATCCCCCGTACACCCAGTGTCAAATAAAGCAATGTCTGCTTCTTAATGCTACATTGGTGTTAAAGAGGTTTATTCCCAATTTCGGTGACACAGCCACAGGGGACGAAGCGTGAAAGCAGTGAGAGAGCACAGGGGCTACTGGCACCAGCCATCCCCTCCGAAGCGAGAGGGTTTGGGGTGCCATCACCCCACTAGCAGGGTCTCCCTGGGATGACTCTACACACCCCTGGTGCCTCCTTGGCCGGGGCTTCGTGGCCACCTCCACACTCGGCGCCCAACTCCCTGTTGCCCAGAGGATGCGAACTGGATTCGCCGCGTGAATATTAAAGGCAACGTCATCTTTCGCTGAAGAAACAACGACCACGCAGCGACCGCCGACAGCAGCAGCAGCAGCAGCAGCAGCAGCAGCAGCAGCGCTACGGCCCTGCCAGCTGCCTCTCCTGGGCGTGGGGAGGGCATCGTTCCCCCGCTGCTCCACCAGCCCTTCACCGCCCGGGCCCGGGGCGGCGGCGGGGCCGGGCCCGGGCGGTGGCGGGGCCGGGGCCGCCCCGGGGCGGTGCCGCGGCGCTCTTAGGCCTGCGCGGCGGCGGCGGGGCGGGGGTGGCGGCAGCCATGGACGTGCAGGTGGCTCCGCTGCGGGCCTGGGACGATTTCTTCCCCGGCTCGGACCGCTTTGCCCGGCCCGACTTCAAAGACATCTCGAAATGGAACAACCGGGTGGTCAGCAACCTGCTCTACTACCAGACCAACTACCTGATGGTGGCCGCCGCCGTCGTCTCCATCGTGGGGTCAGTGCGCGGGCCTCGCTCTCCCTCCGGGGGGGGTCCGGGGGTGGCCCCGTCCCCGGGCGGGCGGTGCTGCGCCTCGGCTCGGTGCTACGGGAAGGGGCCCGGCCCGGCGGCGGGTGGGATGTCGCGGGTGCAGGGACGCTGCCTTTCCCTTCCCCTGCCTCTCCTTAAACCTCTTGATTTACCTCGCGTGGCTTAAAAAAATTAAGGCTTGGTTACAGGCCTTGTGGACGCAGAGCTTGTTAGGTTAGGAGTAAGGTTTAAAATTTATTTACTTCTTGGTGGGGGTCTAACAGAGCTGAGGACCCCCGTTTATTCTCTCTTCCGTGGGCTGCTCGGCAGGCCCCGTGGCCCAGGGAGAGGCCTCCAGGCCCCCAGCACCGCGCGCCTGGCAGAACGCAGCGATGGGTTTATGTGCTGGATGGCACTGCTCTGAAAAACTGAGCAGCATCCTGAGCAGTGATCTGTGCTTCCTCACTAAATCTGTCCGGTGTGACTGCTCAGGCTGAGATAAGCTTCACTTTGAATTAAAAAAAAAAAAAAATAATTCTGCTCTCTGTTACAGTTCTAAGCTTCTGTGCAGGACAGAGCATGCCTTTCCTACTTCTGAGCTAGCTTGTACTGAAATACCTTTAATATAAAGTAAGTAAGGTACCCATTCATTTCATTTTGGTGTGTGGGATTGAGACCTTTGAGGCAGGACCATCTGCAGGTATGATGGTCTGTCAGGCCCAGCTTTCCTGAAGAGAATTGGTAAATAACCTTATAATCATCTTTTGAGTCAAAGCCTGTGTGACTCTTCTTCAAGTATTAGTCCAGGATCTTTGGTCAGAAAGCTCTTAAGCAAGACACACAGCAGAGGCTGATGATTAAGCTTTTAATATGGAAACTGGAATACTCCACTCTTCACAACGAACAATGCGCAAATGCTTAAATTGGAGAATTGCCCAGCCACTAGGCCAGAGTGGTTTTGGCTGAAGTGCATCTTATCTTGGATGTTGCAGAGGCTTAAAATTCTTCCCCTAAATCCTTTTTTTTTTTTTTTTTTTTTTAAGCAGTCAGCATCTTGTTAGGGCTTCTGAAGCTCTTGACACAGCATCTAAGTTGGTGAAGAGTGTCGGGGTTGCAGGAAGCTTTGACCTGCTCCCTCTGAGACGAGGGGCTGAGGACCCTGCTTTTTCTTCTTGATGCGTATGATGGTTAAAGGTGTGGTGTAGGCTTTCTTCTTAATTTCGGTGTGGATATGTTGCAGTCAGCTCAATATATTACTCAACTGGTAAAATGAGACTTCCGTGGTCTTGCTGTTCTTATACCATCTTGGTCTCAACCATCGTGTGTTTAGCAGTGTGATGTTGTAGCCAACTCTCAATGAGTAGGTAAATCACAGTGGCCCTGGAAAGCAGGGGGACAGCTCTTCTTTCCAAGAAGCGGGGGGGGGGGGGGGGGGGGGATATAAATAGTTTTGATATCTCCGGTTGGAAAACTGGGATGGCAGCAGCTTTTACTCAGTCTCTGAAATTTCTCCTTTTGAACTCTGATCTCTTTTCTTCAGATCAAGGGTGATATATCTCCCACATCTTTTCCACTGTTTTGCTGGGGTGGGAGGTGGAGAAGGAAGAGAGCCACAGGAGATGGAGATTAATATCGGAACTGCAGTTCTGTTACCTTAATATTCAGTGGTAAGCCTTTGAGTTGAACTTATGGATGAGGAACACCTGGAGTAGGATCTTGATCTCAAATATTTTTTTATTGTGTGTCTTAGAGCCTTTGGTATCTGACGAATCTGATTCTTCTAACACTGAAATAAAAGAGAATAGGAGAAGAACTCTAAAGGAAACAGGATAACACTAGAAAGAAATCCATTTCTTGTATTAAAAAAAAATTTCATTTGGCCAGACTGTAGCTTTGGGAGAAAGGTAAAGAAAGTTCTCTCCATAAATTTAAATTGGTGACTAAGTTGTTGCCTTGCACTTCATTCTGTAATGGGCAGGAATCCCTGAGTGATAAATGATGAGTCATGGCTTTTTAGGAACTCCAGGGCTATACACAGGCCTAAGGGCAGGATTATTGAAACGGTTAATGTAGTGGTCTTCCTGTGATCAAAACTAAACTTAGGCCATGACCAACTCTACCTGTTCTTAAACCACCTAATTATATAGACAGACTCGTAATGCAGAGATGATATTTTCAGCTATTTTAATACTTGGTAACTGTGGTGGTGCTGGGCTAACATGGAAACTGTAGCCTAGAGTTTTGTTATTGGAAGTACAGTGCTTATTGCCACAGCTTCAATTTACTGCCTCTTGTACAACAAAGTTGACCTCTCTGACCTTTTACCATCTCTGCAAGGTATGGAATAACCTTACCATGAGCGCAGTGGAATTGTAATGCATCGTTTCCCTACCTTTCTCCCTCTGTTGGCCTGTTGCATGTAAATGATATCATGTGCTTTGCAATCATGTAAATTTTACTTTCAGCCTACGGGACTAAGTAGGAAATAATAAATCTATGAAAAAGAACCTAAAACTACTGAATTAGTGCCGCTCTACTAATACAGGCTGGTGGTAGCAGCCTTGTCTCTTCCACCTTCCCCGCCCTGCCAATTCCTTTAAGAATGAATCTGGACTAGGGTGATGGTTTGTTGTTTTTTTTTTTTTCCCCCTTACAGCTCTGTTGCAGTAGACTGCTAATAAAAATCTAAGATCTTTACTAAATCAAATTGTGCCCTTTCTCCCAGTTGTATAGGAATTGGACTGCCCTGTTCTTACCCTGAGCCAGGGCCCTGTCATTGTGAGTGCTGTACCAATATCTATTAAAATTAGTGCCTTCTGCAACAGCTTGCAACTCGCCCTCAAACAATCAGTCTGGTTAATAAGTGGAATTTGTCTGTGCTTTCACCTACTCCAATAAGGCTTCTCTGTCTTGCAGTTCAACCCTAACTACTTAAATTGATGTAATTTCTTCTAGGCTTTTGTTGCCATGTACTTGCTAAAAATTAGTTTCTAAATCTGACAGTATTAAAAGGTGTACTGGATTTCAGAGTGCTGCATCCAAGAGTGTCTTCAATCTCTTCTGGCATAATGTCTTCCCTGCAGCCTGAGGTTTGATGTCTTTCCTTTGCCACTTCTTCTCTAAAACATCTACTGTCCATCTGCAATCAATAAATGTGTCTTTTTTTGGTTCTTTTTTTCTCCCCTAGATCACTACCTTAGCTGACATGCTTGTAGTGATTCCCTTGCCAAAACGAAGACTCCAGAGCAGCAAAATGCTTAGTTTCTCTAATGAAAGATTAAGGATGAATGAGCAAAGGACATCGCTTTAAAACACATATTGTGTAATAACATTAGTACATAACTTCATAAAGGTCTGGCACTTCTGCAGAAAGGAATCTGTCCCCTGTTCTCAAAGCAATGTAAGTGAGCAACAGTAAGTAAAGAAGCATTGCTGAGGGCTGTCACCTGGAGAACATGCCATATACAGTCTTATGTGCTACCTCTAGTTACAGCTATATAACCTCATTAAAGCTAGAAGTATGGGGAGAGAGGAGGCAGAACTTTGTCTTTAAAGTTATTTAACTTAATATGAATTAAGAAGGAAATATTTAAGTGCTCTTAACCTGCCCACTGCTTGGAACATGGTGGAGCAAAAGGTTTTCTAAAGGGAATTTTTATGCTTATTTGATGTAATGGCCTAACTGAGCTGCTCTGAGTAAAAAGATGTTGTTCTTAATGACTGGAAGTCTTCTACTCAGTGCCTTTGTTCAGACTTGTTTGGTCACATTCAGAAGAAACAGATGTGACAGCAACTGCTGAATAATCACCCTGAGACAGTCATCTAAAATGGAGAGGATTTAAAGATGGAGCTAGCTTGCTTTTGCTTTTTATGTGGCCTGTCCTATTTCTGGGCACATGCTGCTGGAGGCTTGCACAGAGGATGCATGTGCCTAGCTCTTTTTTCCCTACACTATAGGGGAAGTAACTCCAAGTAACCGCTCACCTCTCCTGCTATAAGGCTGTGCACAAGTGTGCAGATAAAAAATAACATGACAAAAGAGGTGATGTGGAGTGTCACTGAGCAGAGCTCTTCGGGCTTTCCTGCACCTATGTGGAAAATCTAATCTGTCTTGTAATGCTTGTAGAGCAGATTCTAGAAATATGAATCCAGTAAAAAAAAAAAAAACCTCAATCTGTTTTTGCTGGCCAGAGATGGCCGCTAGCACTCCTTCCCACACAACTGCACCCCCAGCTGCTAGCATCTCTGCTGTCTTCTGATACTACTGCAACAAAGTGTCCCACATTGCTACTTCTCAGAGGACAGTGCCTGTGTCCCTGCAGCCAGGCAGGGTGTTTATTTTATTTATTTTTCCCATCTCTTTACTTTGTATTGAAGCAGATGCTGAAGCAGACCTCGTCTCTGAAAGGCAGCAGGAGTTCAACTGCAAGTTGCCCTGCAACACTGCTGTACTGAATTTAGGGGACAGCTTTTCCTTGTCAGTTGGTCACAGCTGTACTGGAGATCACAGCATCCTACCAGGGCTGTACCTTGTCCGCCACAGAGAGCAATGCAGGAGATCATCCAGCTAGGGTGCTCTGGGCTGTTAGTACCCCCAAAGGCTGTTTAGTCCTGCCATCCTGACTCTTTTCAGGGTTGTGAAAGTTGGTGGTTTTCTTCTCCAACTCCAAAAGAGGTTTTTTTTTTTCCCCCCCCTAAGTCATCTGAGTAGTGTAAACTCAAGTTACCACACCATTGCCATGCTAATAGTTCTGTGCATTACATTTTTAGGTATTTGAGAGGTCTCATAAAGTCCTACTAAAAGGAATTATATTTAGAAAGTATCTTGTAACATACTTAATGGTTGGTCACCTACCTTGTCTCTGCAGCTTTGAAAGACTTCCAGCCTTCTTGCCTGAGCATGAATTTGGCATAGTGTTCTGATCTCTACATAAATAAGGCCAATATCAATGTTGGTGGTTCAACTATAAGGTGACTTCTAGGGCTGTTATCCAGCTCTCTTTCTCCCCAGACACTGGTGTTCTAAAACAATGTGTCCATGTTTTTTCCTTTTTAGTCTTTAGCTATTGTGTTAGAGCGCCGTGTGCCAGCAGATCTAAGCGAAACTGGGTAATGGAGGTCTGCCTTCCTGAAAAATGCCATTGCTGGAAAAGAAGTTTCTGTGTACGAATTTCTAGGAGAATCTTAGATAGTGCTGTGAATTATGCCGTGGGCAAGTCAAGCAATAAAGGGGAGCTTGGCATATGACACCCTATCTAGTACTGTAATCAACAGTATCGAAGTCTGTGGACACATGGCTGATAATTTGAATACCAGTTTTTAGTGACAACTGCTATCCCCATCTGTTTTCATGTGGCTCTGAATGACTTCATTTGATACTTATGTTCACTGTTTCCTTGTATGCATTGGAATGCAGCCCACTTCAGAAAACATGTAATTCAAATAACTTTCCTCAGGAAAGTGGGATCTTTTGAATGCATTCTATTTTTCCTTCATATTCCTTACAGCCAGTCAGTTATACAGAACCTGTGTAATACCAGAAAGAACTGTAGAGCAGTGAAGTCTTTGGTCTCTTCCTTAGAAATATGGAGGGATTGCTGTTCACCACCAGTTTCTGAAGTTGTAATGAGAGTAGAGGGAAGAGTAGGGAAGAGAAAGCTTTAAGAGCATTTACTAGAGACAAGGAAAATCTAGAGTGGTGCTCTGCCTAGCCCTCTGTTGCTTCCAGAATTATCTTGTCCATAGATTTTGGGGGGGGGGGAAGATTGGTTGCTGTGAGTTGTCTGAGTAAGTTTGGCTATTTCTGCTCCAAGATGGCAGTGATGTGGAGGTGACTTCTAGTTTAAGAATTTCACGTGTCCAGTACTACATATATAAGCCAGGCACTAGTGTGGTCCAGTCATGAGTCACCACCCGTGTTCTCCTGCTGCAAAGGAGCACAGATGAAACTGATTTCTTCAGAGCAATGCTGTTCACTTTTTCCAGCCTGGAAACTTTAGATTGACAATTCAGAGCTAAATATAATCTGGCTGGCTACAGGGAGTGACTCAGATGCAACAAGCGAGTCTGCCCTATCACCACTTCCAAAAAGCCCTGTTGGCTTTTCAGCATGAGTAGCAGAAGCAGGTGGGGAACTAGTCTGAATTTTAATCTCTTTCCATCCAGTTGTCCTGTCTCCTGTTGGCACAACTGTCTTAAAGAATTAAGAGCCAGTCTCTGCTCTGAAATAACGCTTGGGGGTTCTTCCTTCTCTATGAAAATGCTCTCTGGCACTGCAGGTAGAGTGTTGGCATACCAGTCCAGCAACAGATTTCTTCTGCCTGTGCCGGATATGAAGCACAGACCACAAACCATAGCATCCTCCTCAGCAGTGGGGTGGAGTGGTGAGTCATTTTGCCTGTTAGCTTTGGAACAGTAAGACTGACTGCAAAGGCTACAGGAGGAAATCTTGACTACGTCTGGCTTTATCAGGGCAGTGCTGTGCTGCTGTTGTAGTTGTAACAGCTCAGAGCCCTCAGCTGCTGTGTAATTAGATCAGTGCACATACAAGTAAATCAGAAGGCACATGAAATCACGTAACTTATTACTATATAAGTGTAATATAATAGAGCCTGGACTTTGTGTGAGTACAGAAACAAGCCAAGCAAAGTGCTGAAAGCTTGACTCCGAACAAGCTCTAAATAGTTGGGAAAGTGGTTTGAGCAGGTGATGTTCTTGCCCTGGTCCAAAAAAGGGACTTGCTGTTTATAGTCCAAAGCTGATCCACTCGATGGCTTGGTTTGCTTGGTAACTCCAATAACAATAATAGAACACAAACCTCAGCACCGACGCTCTTGCCAGGCCTGGCTCTTCCTGCAAGACCTTTACCCCATACTCCAGTTCCTACTGCCTCTCAGGCATGCTCGCCTGGGACTAGGCTTCCATCTGTTGTGCTGATGGTGGCAAGCTCCTTCTGCAGGTTCATAAAATTACTTTGTTTGAGTATAAACCAATAAGAGGTTTATTCAGAAATAAGAAATAGTGAAGTATTTCCTTTACTCAGTGTTCCCCTACCTTTCCTATTTTGCAAACCTAGACAGGATAATATGAAAAACTAGTTCATCTGAAGGCCTAGGCTGAGCCTGGTTTTGGTCATATAGGGAAAAGATCAATCCCTTGGACAACTGCTTGTTGGCTCCATCTGCTCTCAGGATTAGCTAACTCTAGGTCTGATATCAAATGAATATGTTGATTGCACAGGTAGGAGGGGTCCTGGTGGTAAGTGCTTCTGTTGATGACATGCTGCAGAAACTCTCATTATCCTGAGCTATGCTCAGGAAGAGAATGTAAAGACAAAGATTATCTAAATTCACTGCTAAGGGTTGCTTGTTCAGTTGCACTTGTTGCTTTATCTTCTACCTAAAAATCAGAGGTTGGTAAAGGTTTTGACAGCAACAACTGACTTCGTAATGCCTTACCTCCTTAGTAACAAGGTACCAGTGAGCTAGATGTTTGCTGCATGGACACAAGTCATGAAGGCTCTGAAACAGGCCACTTTCTTCTTTTTTTTTTCCCCTCTTCTCTCCAGATTTCTGAGTCCCCTGAATATGCTTATTGGTGGTACTGTGGTGGTGCTGGTGTTCATGGGATTTGTGTGGGTATCACACAACAAGGATATCCTCCGCAGGCTGAAGAAGCAGTACCCAACCACATTTGTAGTGGTCATCATGCTGTCTAGCTACTTCTTGATCTCCTATCTGGGAGATGTCATGGTGTTCATGTTTGGGATCACGCTTCCTCTCCTCCGTAAGTACTTTTCCTCTTCTCTGGGGCACTAGGGGTGTGTGACTTGAGCTTTCTCAAACAAGTCTGCAGAGTCTAAACTGGCTGTTGCCTTTACTATCTCTGTTTAAATGAGCCCAGAAGAAAATGGTGGAGGAGGGGACACAAAACAGCACAAGCTATCTTTAGTGTTATTATTTTAAATGGGTACCTGCAGTTACTTAAGCAGTCACTGAGACTTCATCTTCTTCCAGTCATGTCATGGTGTTAGAGTGTGTTTTAAGATGAATGCCACAAGAACTATGAGTTCCTTGGGCATTAACAATTAATAAATTTGTTTCCATCCACGCAGTGATGTTTGTCCATGCTTCTCTGAGGCTCCGGAACATAAAGAACAAGCTGGAGAACAAGATGGAAGGAATAGGCTTGAAGAAGACCCCAATGGGCATCATACTGGATGCTCTAGAACAGCAAGAGGATAGTATCAACAAACTGGCTGACTACATATCTAAAGTGAAGGAGTAGGCAGCTGCAACATGGCATTTTCACCTGTTGCAGGAGTGTAGTTGCTATTTACTATTGTTCAAGCTTGCTTTCAGTTTGTGTACAAAACAGGAAATGCACGTGGTACAGATTAATAGTTGCAGGATACAGGTATTCCAGGGTCTTCAGGGCTCCTCTAAGAACATAAGAGCAGCAACTTTTTTTCTATTGTATAGCAAAATGTTCTGGTGTTTACACAAATACATACTAACTTAAACATGGTTGCTTGTCTCGTCTTCTGGGGTATAGAGGAGGAAGAGGTGGAAACCTATGGAATGCAGTCTCTCAAACTGTCTTGTAGCAAATTCGTCTGTTAAGAGTAACACCCCTTTCATGTCAGTTCTACAAGATGGCAGTTTAGCCAGCTTATGCTGGGTAGCACCTTCAGGCTGGCGATGTTCAAGGTGAGCTGGAATGTATCAAAAGTAGGTATCTCCTGCATCCCCCAAACCCCTCACTAGAGTGGTCTGTATTGAGACCACAGTGCTAGCTTAACAGGCAAGTGGTAAAACTCTGCAATACTTGTAACGCATATGGGTTCCTGTCCTCACCTCACATTCCTCCTTTAGCAGCTGGGAAACAGTCTAAATAGATCTAAGTGTGAAGAATATATTTGGCACTGTGCCTTTGTCAGTTCCAGTAAAATGCACCTTTGGTTTCTCTGAAATCTTGATCTATAGAAGCTGCTCCTCTCTGCAGGAGAACCAAACTTCCTTGCATACCAGCTAAACTATGGCCAAGCATGGGAGGAAAAAAAGTTTTCAGATACATTGGATGAGCTAGGTTTCTACCCTATTGATGTTTTTAAATACTGCTACTTTAGGACTTACATGTTCTGCTTTAGTCTGTATAGGCTGTTTTGTCGATGGAGGTGTATGTGCATTCTTGAGCGTGGGTCATCTTTTTCTTTCTTCTTAACCAGAATGCAAAGACATAAGTAAAACATGCATCTCACTGACTGTACTTCTAATGCTCTTCAAAGGAATAAACTGGATTTCAGGTTTACAAGTAAAAGCAATAATTGTCAAGATACAGTTTTTGAAAACCCATTCCAAATTCATGAAAATACTTGCCTGTAACAACTCTTGAAAGTGGTGAGGGAGATTCTTTTATATATTTTAACTTAACTGCCAGCTGTGATGGAATTATCTTGAAAACAGGAGCTTACCAATAACAGAGGGGAAAAAAGTTGTCCAGGTGACACTCCATTTCAAGTATTCTTGCATTTCTCTTTTCTAACAAAGTAATTAATTTAACAAAAAAGCAAGGATCCTTAAAGTTGAAGCTTTTATGTAACTTACCATGCTGTTTTCATAGTGAACTGTGTAGAAATCTAAACATGTCATTCCATTTAATTGTTAAGGTGATCAGTATTTATTGAAAATGTCTGTATATTCCAGCTGAAGAGTCAATGGCCTGTTCCTCACTTGTAGCGCATGGTCTTTGTTTTTTGAAAACTATTTCCACACTTAAAGAACATAGTAGCCTATGACTTCATCATTACTGTAGAATTTTAAAAACTGCACAGTTATGAAGAAAAATAAACTCTAATGGTGATTACTGAGTGCATTTGTTTCAGGTTGGGAAAAGTGGCTGAAAATTTGAGTTTGTTTCTCTTTCTCTGGTTGGTGGAACTCTGTAGAGTGGTGGTGGGAGATCTGCCACCCTGCAGCTCGTGTCCCAAGCCCATGCTTGTGATTAAGCTGCTGGCTTTGAATGCTCTGTATTAACTTGGTTGAGGCACGAGGGACCTCTGAGCTGCAGGAGTGTTACTGCCTTGCTCTTGCATCTTTAGAGGGGGAAAGTACTTAAGGCATTTGTTCATGCTGGTTCAGTCTCTTATATAACTCTTACCTTACTTAACTGGGATTTTACATTTCTTTTAATTACCTGAGAGAGATTTCTGCTTCTGGGTTTACTGGAAGCTGTGCCTTGAGCAGTACTAGGAAGTCAGCTCTGCTGCAGTCAAACTAATGGTGCCATCTCCTGCGATCAGTGGGGAGGCTGCTCAGTGGGATAAGGGGTCAGAGCAGGGCTCCAGAGGTCCTGCCGGACAGACCCAGGTACTACCTGTCAGCTGCAGCAGCACTGCTGCTTTGGCTGCTCCTGGGTGGAGCAGTAAATTGCACATGGTAGCTTGAGATGGTAAAGTACTATATTATATTTTCCTTTGTAATTCCCTGTCCCAGCTGCTGAAGTCTGAGCTGCCCTAGCCTGGCCTTGAAGCCTGTAGGGAGAGCAGCATGCACCAAGAGCTTTCTGGGGCAGTTGCTCTTTGCACTTGTCATTTGCTGCTGTGCCCCATGTGAGCACTTGGTTAGAAGTACTAAGTTCCTTCTCTTTCCTACTTTTAGCCTTTACAAAAGGAGAGGGTTGTATGAAACAAGTGTAATGAAAACATTACTTCCTTTTTTTATGTCTCTGCCATGCAGAAATAGCTCTTCCCTCCCCCTTACATGATACTTAAAAACTACTTGCTGTGTCTTCTGCAATACATCAACCAGGTTTCCCAAGTCTGCAGTGTTTCAGCTGCAGGCAAGAGCAGCTGAGAAGAAGCTTTACAAGTTTGGAAGATGGAGATGGGAAAGAGACCAGGTGATAGATGCAGAAAGGACAAGGATAAATGAAAACTGGAACCAGTGATTCCCTGGGACTGGGATTTAGCTACCAGGGGAAAGCTGCTAAGAGTTCTTGTCTTTCTGCTGGAGCAAGGAGAGACTCACCTGAAGGAAATCCTGCCAGGAGCTGCAAAGCTGTGCCTTTTGAGCAAATGTATCAGCCACAGGAAGGCAGGGGAGCTGAGTGTTAGCAAAGGGAAAGGCTTTGTTCTTTCCATATGCCTTACAGCTTTGAGGGCTTTCTTAAAAAAAAAACCAAACCACAACACAAAAAAAACCCCCAAAACAAAGCACAAAAAATAACTGGTCTCTTGTGGATATATTCCACAGGAGTCTGACTTGCCTGTAGCTGCTTTACAGAAAAAGGATTGCAGCAAAAAAATCTTAAGGTGATTAAAAAGGGGGAGGAGAAAAAATTTTACAAAAATATTGAGGAAAAACTAAGTTGTGTATACGCAGGTTTAACCCCATCATATCCAGCCCTACTAGGGGTGAGAAATGCTATTCACACCCCAAACTAGGAGGAATGGTGACATTCTTAAACCACTGGCAAAGAGAGGGGTGAGGCTCATCCTCCTGCCACAAGAATAGTGTGCAGAGAGACCTAGAACGGCATTTCAGTGTGCTCCAAGGTGGCTGTAATTAAGGAATACATGATGGACAGAGGCTAGCCATAGGGAATGAAGATTACAGCTCTCAAAGCAGAGCATGGATCATCTTTTATATGCTGATCAGGCACAATATCAACTAGACTATGTTCTGAAATAGAAGTAGCTTGAAACCATCAAGCCAAGGTGTTTGATGTACCGGAGCAGTTGTTCTGTTCTGTGAGTGTCTTGTTAGCCATGGAAGTGCTGCACACATCTTATGGAGAGAGCTTTATTTCATTTCTGTTTCCTTAGCCTAAAAAATGAAGCTGTATACATACATTTCTTATGGACAAGAGAATAATAGAGGAACATGTGTGTGAAAAGAAAGATAAGATAAAGCACAGCATGTTCCTGGAGAATCTGGCAGCAGAAGGACAACGTGGAAGCAAAATAGTTTGCTGACAAACTAGAAAGACAAGGTTATTGATGCCTCTGAGAAAATACTCCCACAACACACTGGAGCCTCAAATCCACTTGGCAGACAGATGGCACCGGGATTGTTTGATACCTGATGGAAACACTTAGTACTGACTTTTCCCATGCCAGACGTTTTCACCACACATAAAAGTGTGTATTGCAAGTTTTGTTCCCAAAGAGTCGTATATACCACCTGGGTTCTGCAGAAAACATCTGCTGAAACTGTTGTAAGCAAAACTTGAATAGTCTTTATTCCAAGTTGTTTTCTTTGGGTCAGTCTGGTCTCTCACTCCAGCTGCTTTGGCAATGGCACCTGGACAAGGACAGTAAGTATTAGGAGGAAGAAATTTCTCAGTCTTTTTTCCCAAGCCAGTTTAATACAAACCTTCAGAAACTGTGAAAAGATCAAAAATATAACAGCTGGGAGCTCCAAGGAGCTCTGGTTGGGAATTTCTTTTGTTTGTAATTCCCCACTTGCTGTTTGCGATGCTTAATGCCCAGTAAATCAATTTGCAAGCAATGAGTCCCACCATGGATCGAACACCCAGCTTGGCTCAAGCAGTAAAATCCCACTTTAGAGATGAAGCTGAGGATATTGAGGCAAATCAGGAGTTGCCAAGATCATGCAGGCAGGTGAGAATAACACCCTAATACCCCAAATCCAAGCCATGTAGCCTGGTGACAGAGGACCAAAAAAAAAAACAAACCCCAACCCCCCAAAAAGCACCAAGCAAAAAACAACCCCAAAACATGCATCCAATGCTTCATCTTTCCATGGTCTGTGGTAGCAATTGTTATCTGGCCCATTTAGGATGGACCATGAATTGATCCCTCCACCCCAAGCACCACAGCCCTCATATATAAAAAAACTCCCAAGGATTTTGGGGGGAATGGCTGGGGTTCACTATTACTTGCTGGCACCCAGCAGCACCCAGATTTCTTAACCATTGCTGTGCAAAGTGAAGGCTGTGACTGACAGAGCACCAGCACCATCATCCTCCACCTTCCTGAGAGGAGGGGAAGCAGCAGATCCCGTGGCCGTGACAGACCAACCTGCCATCACAAGCACCACCTCGGTCTGTACAGATAAACTGTAACCTTTGCGAGAGCAGGTCTTGTTATCTTAGACATGGCACTGAAATGCAAAACAGACTGAGATCTAGAAAGGCCAAAAATGCCGAGGAGAGGCTCTGGCTGTAGCCAGGTCAGACTGGTCAGCAGAAACCAACAGCCCCAGACTTGGTCTGGGGGCAGAACATTCATGTTAAACCTGGACCAGAGTCACTGCAGGACCTGCCCCTGCCAAAATTTCGGGACAAACTACTCTGTCTGGAATTACTGAGGGAAAATTTTTTTCTGTGTCAGTATAAATGAATGCAAAATATGGCCCACTATATAAAAACGTCAATATAAAACAAAATATGAATTACAAAATACTACTTGACCATTTTTAATTGCAGAGTATTTTCTATCCTCTTCCCCTAGCCTTAGCAACACAAACAGATGCATCAACATCACTAAACAGATCAGTCGGCTTTCAGTATTTCTTGAATAACAGTACAATGCAAAGAAATATAACATTTCAGGAAAACAAAAGGTTACATCTGGCAGCTAGCATTTTGAGAAGTGGCCCATGAATTTGGTACCCAAGTAAGAGCATCACCAAGTGGCAGCTATTACAGTTTGGGATTTGGATTCTCAAAGCTATGATGATGTTGAGCTTACATTTGCACTTGAGTTGTGACCACTGAGCACTTTCAGTGGCAAAGATTACTTGAAAATGAACATAAAAAAATCCTGTAGTATCACTACTTACTTTCTATAACCCTGCTCCATCTTCACTGATAGTGGATCTAATTTCCTTTTTCCTATTAGCACTAGAATTTTGCAGCTCATTTAAATAGAGACGAAAAAGATTAAGCAGCAGAGGGTCACTAAAATAATGCACTCCTTGCTACCAGGTGGGGCAGGCAGGAGCAAGTCTGCAGGCTGTGCATCTAGGCTAGATTTCAGTGTGGATATATGTGCCTCACGTGAATTTGGCCCCGATCCTCCCTACTTTTCATCAGCTTATTGACAATTTTTTAAACCTGATGATAGTAAAAATAAAAAAAATTTTAAAAAAACGAACACAATTTGTACCTTTTGTCACCAAACAGTATTTTAGAGGACCAACTATGTTATCTGAAATGTTTTCAGGCAACTGTAAAAATGCATTATGTGTTGAGGCAACGAAGAAAAAGCATCTTTTAGTTGTTCTGTTGTTACAATTCAAAATGTAAGGCTCAAACACATGGAAAAATACTGTAGCAAGGGTTTTTGCAGTATCAGTTACAGAAAATAACTCTTAAGAAGCATATTACATTCTCCCTCACACTAAAGCTTTTCACTTTGAAGATCATCCAGTCCAACCATTAACTAATACTGACAGTTCCCAACTACACCATATCCCTCAGCGCGATGTCAATGCGACTCTCAAACCCCTCCAGGGATGGGGACTCCACCACTGCCCTGGGCTAATTTCACTTAAATCAGACCAACCGAAGGCAGTCCCGGACACGACTGTACCACAGACCCTTCTCATTTCCCAAAGCCTTGGCCCGGCAGCACTGAAGGAGTGTGGTTACACACCCTGGCCAGCCCAGGGGCCTGGGCACCCCCCATGGGGGCAGGCGGAGGCAGGGGAGTGCAGCCAGTGCATCACTGGAACCCCAGTTCCCACCTCTGTGCAGCTCCTTAAGTGACTGTGGGTGACCTATTTTGCTGCCAGTGTTTCAATTTACCCTTTATTACATGGGCCAAGCAGTGGTGCTTTCTTGTGTAAAGTTAGAGCTAAAGAAAAACAGGGCTCCCAAAATGAGAAACATGGTTTTTATGGGGGACCGAGGACAGACTAATGTGAAAAATAATACCTGTTGCTCTCCTGACGCAAACATCTTATAATAGCATTTGCCTATCACAACTAATACGCTATTACTAGCATGCTAACGCTGAGTTTCTGTGGGTTTGTTTGCCTCCTGAGTGAATTTCCTTTCTTTAAACCATATGGATGCGACAGGCTGCAGCCTTGGAGCTTGCTGTCATTTTTCTGTGCAAGCCGGACTGTAGCGCTGCCAGGGGAAACAGTCACCCACATCCCAGGAATGGCAGCGTGATGCAAAAAGACGAGGATACCCAGGACGTGGGTGCGTTTGCAAGCCCCACCAAATGGCCGACGTGTCAAACGGCAGCTCCGGAGCGCGTGGGGTGAACACGATTCCCTCCCCTCGCAGCCATCACTAAGCACTTACCGGTTTAAGATAAGCGACGTTACTCTGACGAATGTCATTCAGGAGCTGATCTCTCGGGGTTATTTCAACGAGAGGAGGCGGCCTTCTCCTGGGAACAGGTTTAAGCGTTTTGATGACATCTTTGAGGTTGGTTTTCTCAGCGGGTTCCACGTACTTTGACACGGTGGGTTTGCGCTGAGTCTTCTTCAACTTGACCACTCTGAAGCTGACGGGTTTCTCTCTGCATGGCTGCTCGGGGGCCGGCTGCCTTGTGCTCTCCTGCCTTTTGCTCAGAGACATGGTCGTGGGGATGGGTGGTTTTGGAGCTTGTGGGGGTTCGTGCATCCTTGGCTCAGGCAGCGGTCCCCCCAGCATTTCCCACATCCCAGGAGGCAACCCAAGTCCATTTTCCAGCATCGCTATCAACTCCCTCTGCTCTTTCATTTGCTGCTGCCTTTGTTCCTCTTGCCTCTTTTGCCTCTGCTTATCCAGGTTTCTACTGAGCAGGTTGGTCACCACCATCCTGGGCCCCGGCAGTTCGAAGTGGTACCCCATTTTAAGGAGGGTGGTGTTGGCTTTCAGCAGCCTGGCGATCTCCATTTCTGCCTGGTGGCCCAGCATGCTCCGCTGGTTGTGAAAGCGGAGCTCTGTCACCGTCTCGTTGTACTGCAGGCATCTCATGATAGCAACGACCCCTTTGCCAGAGATGAAATTGGAATCAATGTTCAATGTGGTGATGCTCCGGTTCTCCCGCAGCATGTTGGCGAGCGCAAACGCCACGTTGTCGTCAGCCCCCACGTTGGCCAAACTGAATGTTTTTACATTCTTATTCTTTTTCATGGCATTGACAAAGTCTATCAGCATTTCTTTGGGGATGTTTTCTATGTTGTTCAGGTTGAGCTCTTTCACATTTGGGTTGTTTTTTCGGACTTTCTCCAAACTCTCTTCTAAGTTGGTTTGATTTCCTGAAGGCCTGGCACTTAGCTTCAGGAAGCTGGTATCCAGCGCTAGTTTCTTGGGGATGTTTAATTTTGATATTTTCTTCTCGTTTTCATTTGTTTTTTCTGTGATTTCTCCTGATTCTGTACCTGACTTCTTACTTATCTGATCACTGCGATGGTTCTCACTGGTGTAAGTCTCCTTTGTTTCTAATTCAGTCTCATCTTCCTCTTCATCCTCTTCCTCATCTTCCTCTTCCTCCTCTTCATCATTATCATCTTCCTCTTCTTCTTCATCTCCCTCATCCTCCTCCTCATCACTTCCATCTTTCTTTGTCTCCCCAAATTGTGTTCTTGAGTTGGACAAGTGCTCATTTTTGTAGCGTCTCTCTTTTCCCTCCGCTCCTGGCACCCTCCCACCGGCCACCTCGCCGCTGCCGCTGGCCTTTCCTTCTGTCTCCGCCACAGCACTTCTCTGAGGAAGACAAAACCTCACAGCTGAAATAATTGAACACAGCTTTGTTACATTAACTTTCTGCTCAAACACGTAGCAGCCGGATTTAGATACCTCTATGCCCATACATAGAATAATCCTTAAAAGTGTCATTGCCTATAAGTCAGGGCTGTGCTGGCTTGCTTGAGAACACAGGAACGATTGCTCTTAAAGAGGCTGCAAACCACTTTCTCATTGTTGCCTGTTAAATCCTGTACATATTTAGTGCTATGTTAAGGTGGTTCTTGAACCCTTCTGGGCCTTAAGAGTCTCTGATACAAAGTCTCTTTTTGGGTTTTGTGTAATTTTTATCATTTTCTTGACAAGAGAGGAAGTTTATTTCATATGCCACAAACCACTGGAAAACAGTGTTAACCACTGACTGTTTGCTCAGCCCAAGGAGGAGTGAAGAGGGGGCACATCGTAACAACAGCGGAATCATCCAGCACAACAGACAACAAGGCTGCCTGCTCTGCTACCTGCCAAAGCATCACAGCTGAGGAAGCACGTCACTGAAAATAAAGCAAAATATTAGCTCAGTTTTATTTTGAGTCTAGAGATAGGAAACTGGACTCTGCACACAGATCTTGCAAGACAGTGGGGCTTCTAGCATCAAAATAAGTGCAAACTTCCACCATCTCCAGAGATCCTCCTAGCTGAGATTCTTTTTTTCAAGCCTCTTTTTGCAAGTGGATCCCCCATCACTGAGAAATTAATAAAGATCAAGATATTTTCCTAAAAGATTTGCACTAGTTCAGGCAGGGCAGCGTCATGGCTTGTGCTTCACTGAAAGTCAGACAAAGTGGTCACAGTCACTTCTGCCCTCAGGGCTGTGGTTCCTATTTGCTGTGGCATTCACTACCACAGTTTAGTTTAGGTTTAGTACCGAGATCACTCGACCAGTTGTAAATACAGCGGGCAGCTCTACACTCAAGTTCCAGATTTAACCTCAGAAATATTAAAAAAAATAATTTGTTTCTTTGAAGGTAACAGTGTTGCAAGAGGGGAAAAAAGCACAGATTTCCCCTCATCTCCAGAAACAGCCCATGAAACTTGCCCTGGGAAAAATATTTAAGTATGACCTTAACTTTATTTCAAAGTTGTAGGGATATTAGAATAAATTTAAAGTATTTTATTAAAAAGGATTGGACTAGTTCATGAAGTTAGCATGCTTGCTCGTTAGCGTATGTTTCACATTGTTAAAATTCAGTGTTTTGGGGTTTCATCCAGTATGACATTAAATTCTGTCAATTAATTAGTTTAATACATATGATTAATGTAGTCTTCCGTGGAAAAGCGTGTTATTCCATATACAAAGTCAAACAAATTTAAGTTACATCCTCCAAACTGATTTTATGACAATTTCTCAGTGATTTGCTTTACTGAAACAGAATTAGAATTTTCTTATATTAAAAAGATTAAGTAAATATTTAGGAATAGCAATTAAAATTTTACTAACCCTGACGTCAGTCCAAGCAGGATCCTGACATTGCTGAGGCTTTTAGGATGAATTTAAACTTGTTTGTACCATACCTTATGTAAGGGATGGAAGCAGAGGCAGGTGAAGGTATTAAAACTATAAAACAGATCCCACAGCAGATGCATAATAAATATTTGTGATTTTTTGCTTGTTACCTCAGAGGGCAAGAGGGTGACGGGAACTCTCTCATCCTCGAGCATGCGTCTGGATGCTTTCTGCCAGTACAGGTAGTCAACCAGAGACCTGTGGTCAAAGCTTCCCGTGGGAGGTTTCTCTGTCTGATCCTTCTGTATCATCCCAGTTGGGACTTCAGGGTCTGGGGCCATGACTTCCATCTCACACTGCAGCTCCTTTAGCTCCTCGGGTGACAGGTTTGCCAAGATTTCATCTTCATCAATGTCCTCAGGACACACTTCTCCATCAGAGTTTTGGCTGAGTTCAGACATGTTTGTTCTTCTTTCCTTCCTCTAGTACTTTTTAAACTGAAAGACAAATTTTAAAAGATTTTTTTTTTTTCCCTCACTAGCAGTAAATTGACAACTTCATGTTTTGGTCATGAGCTGTGGCAGCTCTCGGTCTCAGTGCGGGAGACAGACCGCGCAGCTTAGTCTATATTAAGCTGCACTTGGCTGGATAAAGAGAATTTATGGTGATGCTGCCATGCTCCATTTTCAGCAACCTGTCAGCTGTGCAAACCCTTCTGACATTTCAGTGCAGCTGGTGTGTCCCCCACTGAGTAAGGCAGGAGACGGACATTTTCTAGAGGATTCCTGGGGCACTACGCCTTTCAGTGCTTCACCCCAGGCATGAATTGCTGTAGGTGGGTGGAGTGACATTAATGGTACCTGTGAGGTGTGGGGGTGAAATTCTACACTGTGAGAAGAATCAGCACAAGGAACATCTCGGATATCTCAAAAGGACTGGGGGCTGCGGGGTCTTCACTGCCTTTAGCCAGGTCTAAACCCTGACTGAATATTGCAGGTGGTTTTGGTGTGACTGCAGCCATTGTGCAATGGATGAGCTCTCCCAGATTCCAGACCCTGGCTAAGGTAGAATCATCCAAGATGGAAAAAGGCAGTCAGTACAACACACACCTTGTGCTTGAGGACGGGGTTCATGCGGGGTCAGGCACCAGCCCTTTGAACCAGCCTGAGCGGTCCCATAGGGAGCATTTCCCACAGCACATCCATACCCTGCTCCCCTCCAGGCTGCCCAGGGGCAATGGCAGCACCCCGTTTCTTGACTGGCCTGCCTCTATCATGGACGTTATTTACACTGTCGACAGATCTTGGCTGACAGTTCATCTCAGGTTCATCCTTTTCCTACTCTCTACCATTTTTTTTACAGAATTATTAAGGAACTACAAAGATTTACTTTGCTAGTGTTCACAGAAGCGATGTAACTATAGAGTATTGCCCGAAATCCTTTTTTTCATTGAGTGTCCATGCCAGCTAAGAAGCACCTTCTTTGTTCAGAATATTTTATAGGTTTCTAAATTTACATAGCAAACCAGAAAGCCGTGTCTCCAACACCACTGCACTCATGGCTGCTTTGTAAAAGGAGACTAGCACGGGCAGGTAATTTTTCCACTACAGTGCGATTTCAGTACACCACAGTTTGGACTGTTCATTGGATAGGAAGATTTTATCTCATAATTTCAAATATTCTTTGCAGGGGGTATCAAATCAAATCCTCACCTCGCAACTGCATCTTTTGTAGGAAAGAAACCCCAGACTAGAGGCTGTGAAACCAAGCCCCACCAATTTTTAAGCCATATTTCTCGTCACAGTCTCAACCACACTCTGCTAGAGACTGCCAGCAACAAAATAGTCTCTTCATGACGATGGTCTGTCTCTCTTTGCTGTGTTTTGTAACAAGAAGCACAGTGTTCAAAGCCCTGTTAACCTCTATTAAAAAGCCGTTACCCAAAGCTCCTCATTTAATTAATGCTGTTACACAGTGGTGAAGAGGGCAAAAATTTAAGAATGAAATAAGTGGTAAAGGAAAAAATAACAAAAACCCAAGCCAAGAACCTAATGGCTCCATTTGCTCCTTTGGTATTTCAGGGGACATCCTTATTTTATATCATGCAGTAGCAAGCACAACAGCAGACCCACACATCAATCTATCTGGTCTAGCAGTTTTAACCCCCAGAGATTGCTGTCCATAGAGTCCATAAATGGTTTCCTGATGTTGTCAAATAAATCAATGCTCTTCGGTAGCTGGTATGTTATTCTCCCAAACGATGCTGTTGGGCCACAGAAGCTGTCTATTCCATGGTTACTTATCTCTTGCTAATTTCTTGACTGTAAATAAAGCCCCTGGCCATCTTCTTGTATTTCCATGATCTTCAGCCAGACCATCTTCGGGCCATGGTCTTGTCAAATCTAAGTTAAGTAGGGTCAAACCCATGAAGCGCTCTTGAGAACAAAAACAGGGATACTGAGAACAATATTGGGTATTTGAAAAGCAAGTTTTCTTCTAAGTAGAGACATATATCACTTGTCAATACCACGATTAGGAAACACTATACTTCTGAGAGCGATGCCTTCTTCGTCAGATGCAGAGCGAAGGGCTGCCTGGTGACACCTCTCCTAGTGACATGGGTGCTAATCCCACAGATTTCCAAGGTGGGTATCACATTTTGCCTACTTTAGGTCTCTACTGCATAAATTACCCTGAGTTCAGGATTCACTTCCTTTACTAACATGTTGCTTAGTGTTTTGGTTCACTGGAAACGGCACGTTCAGGCAAATGACACCCTCCAGGCTGGGGAGACACAGCCAAATCTAGAAGTCTTTTCCAAGGCAAAACTCCCATCTTCTTCCCAATAACATTTGCAGGTATTCCCCTCAGAGCTTTCCAAAATAATCACTGATTCCTCAACCAACCTTCATTAAGACAGGAAAGCCACTTCCATCAGTAGCATTGGCTATTTTCATGCCAGTTTGACACTTGCTCAGGAATCTCCAGACTAATAAGCTGCTGCATGAGGTGCTGTTTCCAAACAGCTGAGAGCTGTGCCAGCAGCTACGCTCAGAGCATAAGCGGAAGACAAGAGGTACCTGCAGCTATCGCAATGCCATCCCTATGGGTAGCAGCTCAAAATTCACACTAAGGAGGTACCTAACAAGTGTTAAATAAAAGCAGTTTAGGAGCAAACTGATAGAAGAACAGGTCTGCCCCTGGTAATGAACAATTCATACTTACTGCTTACTGTTTCTAAGGCAGGTACTCGTGTATGGATGAACTCTTGCATGAAGCCTGAGAGGTTCTTGTGTAGGACTGTTTCACTTCATTGATTTTTCTCACTCGTGCATTTCCTTCAAAACTTCTGACCCATCTCTCTTGAAAGCAAAAGAATTGACAAGTTTTTAACTCCAATATTGAGAGAGGCCAGCCCCTGTGTCACAATTTGATGCAAAGCAGGCCATCAAACCATGCTTTAAGTGCCTAAAATGTGTTCTATTTTTAAGGTAATTGATGGGACACATGCTGATGCCAAATGCTTGAGAGCAATTTCTATAACGTTGGCTTTCATTTTTTTGCTTCTAAAACCCACACATTTATTTCTTTATTGCCAATCCATGGCATTTCCAAGTGCCAAGGCATTAACTGGAATGAGTCGGAGAATGTGTCTGTGTAACATAACCTCGCATCACTTTTAAGAAACTCATAGGCTTGATGGGGCAGTCTAAAATTGACCAACAGTAGCATACACCAAGCATGTCCATCAATGCAGTGTAATGCAATATAGGGATTATAAAGGGTCAGATGATGGGATCTTAACAATAACAACCACTAAGTAACGAGAGCAATCATAGAGAGACACCCTGTGGGAAAAACACCAGGGATCATCTTGGGAAAAAAAAAAACCTCACCACACCTCCAAACTTACAGATATAAATATATCAGATTAAGTTTGTTGCTTAAATAGAGTAAGGACATCTGACTTTTGAAGTATTTGCCCAAGTCACTTGACAGGGAGCTGCAAAGTCAAACCCCCGTGCGAAGCAGCAGGCGCAGTGGTGGCTGACATGGGGACGGGATGGAGCAGCGGGGAGCCCCTTGCCCCTGCCTTCACCAAATCACCACATCTCACTGCGTGGAGGGCTGGCTGTTTCCTTCAGCTCTAAGAGTAGCAAGCAGAGCTGCGTTTCCTGTTTCAGTGGGACCTGGATGCCTCTAATTTGGCCCCAAAAAAGAACATAGTGATTTTATTAAAAATTTTTTCTGGCTTCCATTTTCAGAGAAGTCTGAGAGCGGCTACACTGGGTCCTCCCTATGCAGTAGGAAACCACCTCTGTCATCATCCACATTCCTTACTACAGGGAAAAGAAAATATTAAAATGTGTAAGGGAGAAAGGGGGAGCATGGAAGGTACTTTGGTCATGTCAGAAATTAAGGAGAGAAAATTTTAGCCTGGGGCAGGGTGGCACTGACGCCCCACACTGGCACGTCCAAAGCAGTCCTGCAGGGAAAAGTACACGTGAGTCAGATGTGTACATCTTGGTTTGCATCAAGAAGGGTTAAATAATTGGCTGACAGATGTCTAAACCATTTCTACTGTTTTAAACCATTTTTAAAAGATCATCCAAAACCCCATGTTTGGGGCAGGGAACAGCTCCACATATGAACGTTGACAGTGACATTTTGCTGGCAGGGGGCTGGAGATGACACTGAGAGCAACTGAGCTGGTCCTGGGGGTCTGGGCTGACTTTTGGCAAACCTTTGCCCCATTCAGAGTCAAAACATGTTCCAAATTTCACCCTTGAAGCCCGAGTTTCTGTGTCACTTGCCAACGAACAACACTACGCCTCACCTGCCATCCCTCCTGCCAATATAGATGCACTTTTTTTTTTTTTTTTTTACTTACCTTGAGCAGCACCCCCAGCACAGAGGACACACAACACCTATTTGCACCGCTCATTTATAAAGAGGCAAGTCAGTGGCTACAGCAGGGACTTTCTACTCCCAGATATCATTTCTAGCACAATCACAGGCAAAACACCAAAACACCCAGCACTAGTTACATCCCTGCTAACTTGGTATTTTACTTTCCCAGCTCATGTTATTTACATGACCTTGGTAAAATATTTCCAAACACCTGAACATTTTCATCCCTGGATGGTGGTTTGTTGCCTCATCTTCTCAAAGCACAGCACTAACAGTTGCCAAAAAAAATAACAACCAGCCTGTAGTGAATTAGAATGAGTCTGTGAGAGACCATGAGAAATTTTGTTATTTTATGGAGAACAGGCGACCATGCGGGGATGTTGAATGTCTGACCGTGACTCCAGGGAATGAGCTACCACTCTGCCAATGGGCAAAACCAAAAGGTGCCCTGAGGTGCCCTAATGTGATTTCACTTGGTCTGGAACAGAGCTGAGGCTGGTTATGGCCAAAGGGGGACACCAACCCTCTGTGCCAAGGACCCCCAGGGACAGAGACCCACTGCTGCCCTGGGGCAGCACTAGCTCCTGTCTGACGGCCACAGCTTGCCTGGAGCACAAGGCAGTGCAGGCAGACACAGTGCTAAACTGCACACTACCCGTGGGCATTACATAGGGCATTTCCCAAATATTTACTATTATTAAACAAGGGCTTATTCCAAATCTGTGTTCAAGACAGGCCCAGGCTCAGGCTCGGAGATTCAATACTTTGCATCGGAAACACAAGCTCAGACCCTCAGAGAAGATATTCATTCTCTACAAGAGCGTATCTGTGGCAGTATATGCAATTTAGCAATTATTTACTATTAACTCTACCTTTATTCTTATTTGTCCATGCTATAGGTTTGCATAGCAGAGCCTCAACAAAAGCCTCACATGGAAAGCCAGTAGCTAGAATTTAACTTTAAAATGTCCCCTCCCTTTTTTGGCCAAATTTATAGTTTTGCCCCAAATGTTGCATGGCAGTACTATTAAATCAGAACTGTAAGAACATACCACCAAGGACTCTTTGAGGAGCAACAGCCATCATAACCTTTTGAACAAGCGATCACCTCCATGTTTATATGAAACACTGAATTCAGCACAAGCCAGACCAGATAAGAAACAAAGTTGTTCTAGGAAACAATGTCCCCCTTCAGATTAAACATAAGGTGTACCTTTCTTTTATAGCATCCAAACCTATCACAGCACCATACCTTGTATCATCCCACCACTAAAATGTGCCCACAGGCAATGATGTTGGCAGGGCCACGTGGCTATTTCATTCCGTACGCACGAGGCACGTCCTTCCCTAACCTCGGCCCAGGAACAGGTGGAAGGGTTTCTTCTAGAGTTACCCAGCTGAGCCCTGGCTGGCTGCAAACTCTTCTCCATCTGCAGCTCTTCGACAACACTCTTAACGATTAAATATAAATTGAGACTCATGCCCTCTGCGCTTCACACAGGCAGGAGGTGCTCTGGGAGACTGAGCACATCTCTCTGCAGTCAAGGACTTGCTGAAGGATTTATGGTGATTCCGTCCATGAGGAACAGACACAGATAATGAAGTTGGATAGATGGCAAGGAGCTACTTCTTGGCTAAAGGTCTTGCTTCTTTTTTCATGAGGGCCCTGCCGTCTATGTCCTACATCCTCTTGGGCTACCAGCGCTGGTCCCAACTCACACCATCCTTCCAAGGAGGAAACATCACATCAGGTTTGACTTGCTGCATCAGAGCATGGGGTCATTGTCTTTGATGATAAATCCTGCCCTGGGAGATGATCCATGCGGTCCTGAATCTGTGCCTAACAGCTATGAGGGGAAGGGGAAGATCCTGTCAGAGAAAGCAGGGGTTTGCGCATCAGACAGGGCATCACCACCTTTACCCGCTGGTAGTGTGGGCATTACAGCAACGCTGGGGAGGGGAGAAAGTGTCTTCTTGGGAAAGCTCAGCCAGGCATTGCAGACACACTGTCCTGACACACAAGGGAGCTTGGCCAGTTTGTGACAGGACAGGGCAGGTGGAAGAGAGCACTAAGTAGAAGGGAAAGAGGGTGCATGACAATATAGCAAACATACAATTGCCTCCTCTTCCTCTGTCCAGGCCTACAAGGGGATCAACCCTGAGGTCCCACCGCTGAGGTCAGACTTAGAGAGCAACCAGAGTTTCCAAAGTCCCAATCACACATCAGCATGGGCCAGGACCATTACTGGAACCACTAGCCACAACAAAATCCATCGCACAAAGTTTATACCTGAAAACACATGCAGCCCATCACTTCCTCCAGCAACACCACCTATGACAGGATGAAGGTCCATTTTCTAACTGCTTGGCAAAACAGTAAACATCCGTACATGCAGAGTTACCCAAATGACAAAAATCTACATGCTAATTGATTCTAATGAAGGCTGCATTATGTAGGAAAACGTGGGCTGCCCCCAGATTGGAGCTGTAGGTCCCCTTCCCCTGCTCTACACAAATACCACATTCATTGCTTCACTTGACTGGAAAGCTGGATTATCCCCGACCAGTCTGAGGAATGACACTGGGCTCCCTGTGCAGTCGGTGCCAGCAGCCTGGTGCCTTCAGCACGAGAAGAACAAGGGCGAGAGCAAGGGATGTGACAGGGAGAGACATGACACCCAGCGTAGCACAATAAGAAAAAGCAGACAGAACTGTTTATGTCTTCACACATTTGCAAAATAATTCTTTTTTTCCCCCACTGTATTTATCTCAAACAGCTGCAAAAAGTGACAAAAGTAATCTGAAAACTACTCCAGGAAGTTTCTGTTACCAACAAGATAAAACACTTCTGAGGAGAGGGAATTTTTCTCCTAACACAGGATCTCTAGGAAAAAAAAATCCATAGAAATCAGATAGTTGGACTTAAGTTAATAACCATTAAATAAAATAAACACAATTAAAACTTTGCTCCTGTTTGCTTTAACTTGATAGATTTCAGTATTTGCATGAGGCCCTGCTATAGCTGAAGCTCTCAGCTTTCTACCTTAGAAATTTATTAAATATGATAGAAAAGCACAAAAAAAGATTAAAGAATACTGTAGAAAAGCAGAAATCTTCCTAGGAGAGGCGTTAACTTATCCAAAAAGTGCCAGGCAAGCTTCTCCCCAGACTCAGAAGCCGCCTGCAAAAGCAGCTCTCCTGCATTAATCCCCAAAGCCCAGGAGATGGAGCAAACCTTCAGCCCTGATAGGATTTCCTACAAACATTTTGGGACTGGCTGGGCTGTGGTGGAGGCTTCTCACTCGCCTGGGAGCCACAGAGCCTTGCTGCATACAGAATATTGCTGCAACATTGCTCACATTTAAGCTGAACAAATCCATGGTGATAAATGAAAAATCAGCAGAAAACTGCAAGAATCACGTCAGATATTAAGTCACCTTGGCCAATAGGTTTCATGTAAGTATGCTCAGGTGAATTAAAGGTTTGTGAACCTTAAAGGTTTGCCTGTGCTTGAGAAGGGGGCTCCTGCTTTGAGCCTCATCCCTTCCTGGTCCCTGCACCGGAGGAATGTCAGGCAGCTCCCACAGGAGTTTGTCCTCCCACATGTCAGAGTATTTCTGTTCAAAACAGCAGAAAAAAAACAGGCACCAATTAAAAACATCAGGCACTGCTTATTTTAGCACAGTGCCCTAATGCCTTTTTAAGGATTCCTGGCAAGGACTGGTTTTTCTTCTTCATCCATCAAGTAAAAAGCACTCAGAAATGCTTCATTCTGTACACTTTTTACGTGGATTTTTATTTCCTCTCCACACATCTCATCACCAGCATGTTCTACCTTCTAAAGAGACACACACTTGTGACACTAAAACTGAACCCTGTGGGTCTGTGGGTCTTCTACAGGGTGTTTCATGTTGTTCACATCTTGGCTTTGTTCTGGATCATACTAAAAAATAATTTCTAAATATTTCTTCAAACTGGAAGGGGCAGAAAGGATTTCAGAGGAGTACAAGAGGCAGGCAGGCTCTTCCCTTCAATGCTGCTGGTCAGTCACTAGATGTCCTCGGTAATCCTGGTGAGGAAAGGCTGTGGTTAACAGCAAAAAACATAGATAAGGTAGGAATTCAAACAAAGCACAGGTAATTTGTGATTCAGCTGTAAATATGACAATAATTACAAGTATGTCTTTATTACCTCTTCAGCTGCATTACAGACATGGTCGCAGCGCACGGTCATACACGTGTATCAAAACATCACTCCAGAAACACAGTACAACAAAAGAAGCTGGAAGTGTGCAAAAGTTACAAAGTTAAGGGTCCTGGGGAACAACTCGCAAGCATCAGGTATTGCACAAGCTGCACAGCATCGCCAGCTCCCTTGTTGGCCATGGGCAGGAGGTCCCAGGGGGATGTTGTGCCCTCCCTCTCCTTCCCTGTGCCACCCATGGCCAAGCCCAGCCCTTCACTACCTGCCCCAGGCAAGATCTGAGAAAAGGAAGTTGGATCTTCTTATTCTCTCCTCTTCTGGGCCTCCTTCTTCACTCTGCACTTACACCCTTCATAGATGTTTCTAGGAGCACAACTCTTGCAGGGCCAGGCATGCAGGGAATGACAAGAGGGGTTACAAGTGCCTCACCTGCCACACTACCACTCTTCCATTTCCAACCCCTCCTCTGCTTAGCTCTTGCTTACTGGAAGCTGCATCAGGCTCTCAACTCTGGTCCTAGAGGTTTTATGCCCAATATCCCTAAATACAGCAAACCATCCTCAACCCAAACCCACCTCAAATTCCCATCTTCTCCACATCATCATCCAAAATTGTCCTGGTCCTGGCCAAGCAAGCCGTGAGGCCAGGCCGAGTGTCAGCCTTGTGCCAACACTGACGTGCTAGACTGAACTAAATCCTGAATGCTAATGGAAAAGCCAATACAAAACTCAATGGCTGCAGCATTAAAGGAATGCAAACAATGCTTTAAATGGAGCAAGACCTCAGTACACACCTCACTTGCTTTTTTAAATGGAAAGCGTTGAGTGCTGATAAGTAACTGCCAGCCTGCACTGACACCATTAGTTCTGGGTAAGATATTGGACTTGCTACTACGCAGCTTCCTGCTCAAAACAGCCATGTTTTATAGCAGCAGCAACTGTGATTCGATGAATGAAGAACTTAAGAATGGACAAACCTCAAAAACTTGGGAGAAATGGAAAAGTATGACAGCACGGGGGTGTTTTTAGAGGGCACATCTGCAAGTTCTTATTAATCGCTATTTTCACCAACAACCTGGAAATAAGAATAAAATTCAGTGGTGGTGAAGCTTACAGATTCCACAGAAAGTAGGAAATTACAAATAACTCTGAATATAGGAGAGTGAGGCTGAATAACCTCAACTGCTTGGTGACCAGGGTGCAAAAGCAGTTGTACATCCAGAAGCTAAGTCGCTCTCCCAGAAAGGTGGGCATCTCCGAGGGCACAAACTCAAAAGACCAGATGAGCAACACAGACCCCAAGAGCCATGCTCCAAATGGGAAGGGCTGCAGCAATTTTTAGGTGCAAGAATAAGCAAGAAGTATTTTCAGAAACATGAGGCCACCTCTGTGCATCACTGCTGGGCTGAGGCTGGGCAGCAGGTCCAGGATAGCAACCCTGCTGTGGGGATGCTGGATGAGCCCCTCTCAGCTCCCTTGGGGCAGCTGTGCCAGAGGGGCCCCTGCAAAGGCACCGAATTGGGGCAGCTGTGCCAGAGGGGCCCCTGCAAAGGCACCGAGCACCACTCCTCCCTCCCCTTGCATCATCGGAAATTCTCTTACAGACATGTTTTGGGAGGGCCTGAACTGCCCTGGGCCAAGCTCTCCCCAGCCGAGGCCACCAACCCTCTGCACCCAACCTAACACCACAGGCCAAAAGAAATCAGACCATCACATTTACTCTTTTACTTTAAAAGCCCTGAAATAGCACACACTGCACTTTTCCAAGCACTCGAGTAGAAACACGAAGAATGCTGAAGTGGTTTTGGTAGCACACGTTTTAGTTTATTGACCTATACAAAATAATAGGTCTAAAAAATTCAGAAGTAGTAAAAGAATAAGCAAAAAGAGCTTTCGCATTTCTAGAAGGCTATACAAATATGCAAAACCAAGGAAATAAGTTATTTTTATTTCGTTTTTGTTCGTTTAATTCCAAATCGCGACTCTAATAATACAAACGACTAAGTACCAGCTTAACAAGTGTGTCCTTCTGTATATATTACATGCTCTGGAATATTGGTAAAAAACGTCAAAAAAGTTTATCAGAAACCTTTCTATTCACAATATGAACAAGGAGTAACTAATCCTTTGTATAAAAGAAAAAAAAAAGAGCACCATTTACGGAATCCTGAAGCACAGTACAGCTGAGAAACGAGAGAGACTTTACCATATGCAAACGAGTCGTTGGAAATCGCGCAAGACAACCCATGCCAATTTGTTCCTACAGATGGATGACGTGAGGTAGGTTTAATCCCTCTTAGATCAAGACTGCAGTCGCACTTTTTTCCTACACAAACGGTTTTGTGAAAATGCTGTTCTGTCACTTAGTGACTTTGCAATGCACCTGGCAGTTCAGATGACTCGCGGTACAATCCTAATGCCCCTCATCTTAAGGCACCCACTTGGCTGTTTGCATCCACCTTAAAATACTGGCCATTACAATCAAACTGCTTGTGGTGTGATCACTGGAGCTCCCCACTGCCCATCCTCAATTCAGTGTGGCAGAGCAAGATGTAATCGTCACCCAAACGGGGGTCACTGTGCAGCCACCATGAAAATTTGCCTACTTCTCTGCACAGTGAAGTTGTACCATGGAAAGGTCATTAAATGGGAGATTATTAATTATACTTTATCGTGGAAAAGAGAGTTCAAAGTTTACTGCGTCTGTTTCCAAAATCCACAACCGCCTATAGTTTTACATGACATATTGTGTCAGTAAATTCTTTTCTTTCCAGAACTTGCTTGTGGTGCTAACAAACACTCTTAGCAACACCCCAAAAACTGGATAAACTCATTCAAACCTCCATAATAAAAAAAAATAATCCAGCCTTCCTTCAAGTAATGTTCCAATACTGATTAAGTCACCCTTTGCGTCACTCACACACACAGTATCTATCCTTCATAAGCTTATGAAAGTCCTTCCAGGTCATCATAAGCCATGGCAGAATAAATTTTCATTTCTTCTTCTTTCAGACATCAGAATTGTGCTCCTAGAATTCCTGGTTTTTCCACAAGAGTCTCCTTTTCACATTTTTTTTTTCCTCTGAGGTTTGCCTTCAACACCTTCCAATCTTCCAAAAAAGTGCTTGCTAAATATAAATACTTCAACCAAGTGCTGCATCTAGTCATAGATTAAACGGTGGCTTGCCCTTGCTCGTGTAGGCTATCTGGACTCAAAAAGAAACGCCATTCGTGGTTAAGATTTTGTCATTTTGCTACAGTCCCTCTTCATGCTGAATTTAATCTTTCCCAGCAAAACAGCCTGCTTCCTTTTTTTTGTTCGGTTTGGAAGTTCCACCCGAGATCTGCCTCAGAGTCACAGCGTTTTGTGCAAGGCACGCAGGGGTACAAATGCAGGGCTGCAGGCGGTCTACACCAGTGTCCCAGGCTTTGAATCCTCGTGCCAGAACAACCTCTGCTCGTTGCTGTGCAAGTCTTCTTCCAACCGGCTCTCATCATCACCACCCAGCTGGCTCGTCTCCGCATACACTCTGCAAGAGAGACACGGCATCAGGGATGAGCAAAAGCTGAGGGTCTTCCCCAGACCCCCAAGTGCTGCACAAGCTCACACAACTCCCCTGGGCTTGAAGTAATGCTGGTTACTGTGAGTGCACCCAGGCATAATTTGGATCCAAACACAAACCCCGTTTTCTTGCTGTAATTAATAAAAATTGTCTGCAACCAGATCTCAGCTGCTCAGAATTGTCAAGACTGTAGGGTGTATCGATTGCTCATTTGCCATAGTCACATTAAAATAGAAAATAAAACAGATGAATGATCAGACAAGTGATTCAGAATATAGAAAATTAATAGCTCATTTACATAAAGCTGCCAAAATTAGTAGTTTTCAAAGCCCAATTACAGGAAGTTAAGAAATGAGTAGAAACTATTTTTAAACACTGTTACTGCAGATCTTTAACATCACTGCAATAAGAAAGCCCATGTCATTTAGCTTAGAAACAAGGATCTAGCAGAAGCTTTTACATCTTCTCTTACACTTGCATTTATTTTAAAACAAACAAAATTAAAAATTCATTAATTTCACACAAGTCAGCCTGGCAGCAAACAGGAACTGCAACCCACAAAGCAGGAGGCACAAACGTGGGTTTCTTACTACGGCTGGCTACGCTTAGCATAAGCGTACTTAAACGGGGCAGCATTTGTGTGGTCAGAGTCATTCCCCTGGGCAGGAGGTCTCTGTCCTCACTGATAACTGCTGGAGCATGATAGCAGGGGGAAGAGACCAGAAACACCGAGCAGAAGCAGCGAGAACACTGCAGGGTTTTCTGCAAGGCCAGAGCAGACGCTGGGCTCCCCACAGTCCTCGGGAGAGCCCCACGAGCAGGGCAGCTCTGCAAACAGCAGCACGTCCCACCTCGGTCCTGGGTCAAGCTCTGCCAAGTGAGATGCGCTCGGCAGATGCGGTACCACCTTTGAACGCCAGCACTCAGACATGAGGTTGAAGAGAGGGGTTGACTTTCCTTCTTTATCCCCAAAGTTTATCAGCACAGAGACTACAGCTTCAGAAACACACGAGGACTGCATCCTACCAGACTGCTGATGGGGGGCAGGAGAGATGTCCTGTCACAGGGGGTGAGAGGGACTGGGCTCGGCGGGTGCTCTACCCGCAACACTGCTCTGAGCATCGCAGCTACCAGCGAGTGCAAGATCTTCAATGGTTCCAGCATCAGCCAGAGGAAAAGGCTGTGCAACAAATGAGTTCATCCTGCACTATGACTGCTTCCCCCCTTCCTCGAATATCAGGGGTACAGTTCGCGGTGGTACACCTGATCTACTCCACACAGAGAAGACTTGCTCTCAGAGTCAGTAATTACTCTGCATCCTGGCCTTCTGAAATCAAATTGATTTTCTCAGAAGTTTTAACAGCCTGTGAAATGCAGGAAGGGCAGAAAATCTTGATGTACTCTACTCACCTGCTCTGCAAAGGAAGGTTACCATAAACATTCCCGTAACAGCTGGTATAAGAGGAATGAGACAACGTATCATAGTCTGAAAGTCCCAGTGCAAGCGGGTTTCGCCAGTTCCCAGAAGCATTTGCAGAAGATGCTGGAATTAAAAAAAAATTACAGCAAATTAGCTCTTTCTCCAGATAAATCAGCTGAGACAAATGAGACAATTCTCATTAGCGATCTCTACAGGATTCTGCAGGACACACAAGCAGACAATGCAAACACAATGTGATTTACAAGCCCTGTAGGGAGGAAAACACTGTGCAGGGTGGTGTTTTGGAGCCAGGGAATCTCCTTAAAAAGACTTTCTGACCCAGCCAGTGATGCTCACTGTACTGTATTTTGGAAGCCATCACGGTAACTGCATTTACATGGCATAAAGTTTTGCGCCTTGCTTCTAGCTGATAAACACTCCTGTTTGAAACCCATATGGCTCTTTGTGCTTCTTTGGACTACTGTGCTTTTAAAGAGTAAAACGCAGCTTTACCCACAGGAGAGGGCAACAAAAGCAATTCTTTCTTCCCAAGCACAGAACAACAAGATCCTATTCAGCTCCTCATCTACCTTTCCAAGACAGAGCTCTAGACTTGCGTCTGCTGACTTCACTGAGGCAGAGGAGGGGGGCAGAATTTGCTGCACAGCAGGGACTTACAAAAACACTCGGCATAGAAGAAATCAGACATTACCCGAAGAGAAAGACGACACCCGACTGCTAGGAGAGCACGGCACCTGCAGACCAGCAAAGCCCAAACTCCTTTGAGATCCTCTGTCAGACTCAAAGCCTGCCTGCAGGCTATGACTCTGTTCCTTTTGGCTGGAGGCACGTTGGTACCAACCACGGAGATGTTCTGCTACTAAGGCCTTGTGAATGTTTTTGGTTATATGCTCCGTTTTAGCAACTTGCTTCCTTGGAAGCCTTAGGGTTGCGTATGGGTTGTGCGGTACTCTGTCCACTTCATCCTCATGGTAAGACCTGAATTCCCTGTAACGGTCGTATCCGTAATGTGCCGATGAGCGATAGGAAGGATTGACACTGTACTGTCCTTCCGTATCACTCTCATAAACATATCCTCCATTGTAATAAACGTCAGATTCGGTGTATGGGGAATATCCAGAAATATAGTAACTAGAGGAAGGCTGCTCCTGACTTTTGTGGTAAACACCATTGCGGACATCCTTCTGGGCAAGATTTGGCATACTTCCTGAATTTGCAGCAGAAATGTTTTGTTTCTTTGACCGTCTTCGACCCCTGGTCCTGTTGTCAAGCGTCTGAGTAGTATAGTAGGGATTGGGAGTAGGCGTCACGCAGTAATATTCTGCACTTGACTGGCTAGTGTAGGATGATCCATCATCAAGGATCTCTGTGCTACTGCTTCGCTGGGACTTTGAGAGGGTGAAGGCTGACTTTTCAGCAGGAGTCTCAGACAGCAGGTGGGTTTGGGATTCCAGACTTCCACTGCGCTGCCGGCAATGGTGCGGGGAAACATCTGGCCTGAAACAACACAGATGTAGGTTGGTTAAAGGCAGTCACACACAAACATAGAGTTGGAGAGAGCACGCATGGCAAGTCAGGCATGCTGCCTCCCCAGTCAAAGCACAATACAAACCCAGTCTTATCTTTCCACATAGGACACCTGCACTGCAAGAAATTCAGCTTGGCTGAATTTTAAATTTGCTGCAACAGGAGGAGATATCTCATAAAAATGTATCATGGTGAGCAAGGTTAATTTGTGACAGGGATACATGCAGCAAAGCTCAAACACTCACATTTTGTAATAATTTACAGGAGGGCACCCATCAGTTTTTAAGGAGGTGAAGTTTACTCATGTAACTGAGCGAGGAGCAGAACACAGGAAGACGGGTTTCCTGTGGCTCTCTCTCAAGGACGCACTACCCCAGACAAATAAACCATGAGTTCTTGATAACATTGTAAGATTTATAGCATCTCTCCTTACCCAGCATGGATTCTCAGCTGTCTAATAATTCAGGTGAGCTCACATTACAGCTCTCTTCCCATAGTAAGGGCACTAATTGGGATCTCTCTCCTCTATCCGGCCACTTTTTCAGGGGGCTTGTAGGAATGTAATCCACAGGAGACATCTGTCAGCTTGTGATCAAGTTTTTGTGGGGAGACCACCAGCTGACAGACAATACAATTTTGTAAGCATCACTTTGTTAGAAAACAAGGCTACAAAGGAAGTTTAAAATAAATTCTGGCTATCTTATAAGTATTCTACAGAAACTGTTTGAATATGCATTACTTGTTAAAACTCCCTATAGGTGCCTATCTGGAAGCAACTCTTCTCCTGTAGTCTTTCATGATCAGATGAGCAATATTTGTGTGCCAGCTTCCATTTCGCTCCTAGTTTTTCAGACACCCACTTGTGTGTGCTGCTATTTGCCCAGACAGGGTTTGTGCTCACATAAATGCTCTCATTCGCATGTCACAAAGCTGGTGCAGAACTGTGCCAGAGATGGTGGCCAATATTAACCCTGTGCCTCCAATATCCAAGAAAAAGCATTTTTAGAGCCTGACCCTGTGGTAGAGAAAACTGCATCTGCTTTTATCCTTCTGCTAAGATAGACACTTTAAAACAAAGTCCCCTTACTGTAAGTGGCTGCTACTGTAGGCATTGCGTGTGAGTACGGGTGTGGTAGGCATGCTTCTCCCTCCGTGGGGCTGGGGCGGCCGGTCCAGTGTTCGGTAAGGACTGCTGTGAGTCGAAAGCGGGTCCCTGTAATGAAGGGGACAACCCCAGCTAGGTTAAATGCCATGCAAGTCGCAGCACACAGAATACATGCACCCTAAGTCTTGAAGAGACAAAACAAAGGGCAGAAAAAACAGGTAAGGGTATAAGCCAAAATGTCTTGCTAACAATTTTTTTTTCCTTTTCATCTTGCTTTTCGTCAAGGGCATAACTGGATCTGTTTCCCCGTATAAAGAACAGAATTGTTAAACATGAAGAAAAATACAACCCCTTCTTGTAGTTCAAGGGGCATCCTCACAGGATGACTAGTAGGAAAAGCTGCTGCCAAAGGACAAAAGTATGAAGCAGACAAGAGAGAGCAGGTAAAAGCAAAGGAATCGGGTTTTTAAGTGAAGCACATCACAGATAAATGGTTATATATGGCTATAATTCAACCCCTGAACTTCATGTGGAGGAGTGTTCTGCTTATCTTGAGGAAGAGATGAGAAGCACACAATGACATGACATTGCTCAAAACTTTTAAAACATTTTGAAGCATGCCTTCAACAGCCTGCTCATACAAGGCACAGGCCAAGAAGTATCAAGATCACTGGGAATTCTTACACCAAGAACAACTAGCACCAGACCCATATAACATGGTCACACAACCATCAGCAGAGCTACTGCTACCAGTGCGCTCCATGGAACTGTTGTTCTAGCTCAGAAAGTGCCCAAATCCCATGGTTACATACAGGAACATCAGGCAGGGACTGCAGCTGGCACTGCTGATGGTAGCTGGTTGAATCCCAATAACTCTGCTCTTACACAGAGTTGTCCATTAGGAATTCTGTACGCTTTGACAATGTACCTGCTGAAACATTGATACCATCAGGAGGGATGGGTATGGTTTAGTGTTATCTGAAGCCATTAAACACAGTCATCAGGAAAGCTACAAGTTCTTTAATTAATACTGAAAACAAACCACAGAAACAAAGGACGACAATACTGGTGGGCGAGAGCAATCCCTTAAATACAGCCCTTACTATTAAATTTCTCACCCGTCTTGAACCTCTTCACAAAGACTACACTCCCCTACAATTTCAGAGACCGTGACAACTACTTATATGTACTTATACACACTTTTGTTACTGAACAGGAAATTTAGCTCCCATCACCAAATCCTGTAATCGGAGAGGAGCATGAAGGCAGCAGGCTCCGCTGGAGCGCCTCTAGTAACAGGAGTCATGGCAGGGGCAAGACGGAGCTCATGCCAGCAAGGCGGAGAGCACGGCAGCAGCGAGACGGGCCCTACCTGGAGTGTCTGGTTTCCGAGAGCTGCTCGTTTATGGATGACTTTCTGAGATGAATTCTTTCCACCCCGAGGGACTTTGGTGGAGGAAGCCTTGGAGAAAGCTGCGCAGAGCTGGGTCTCTGTGCTGGCACAGGAAGCGATTCACTGACTGTTGGAAAGGAATATGTATTTTGTTAGCAAAATCCTTGATATTTTTGCCCTGTATGCAAATCTACGAGTTTAGAAAGGCTCTCCTGCCTGCACCAAGCTCTCCTCCATGCAGACAGGATATCACAGAGGCTCACACAGATCTCAGCAGCACCAACTCTTACGGAGGTTACACACAGCTTGGGGCTGTGCCAGATTGCAAAGTGGAACTTCCTTGGGAAAACACCTGTTTGCAGCACAACCTTTCCCAGAGCCAAGCAGGCAAGCTCAGCCTCTGCAAAGGCCAGTTCCTCTCCCTCACCTTCCAGCTCTTGACTTGAAAATGACATTTTAAGAATTAGTTTTGAAATACAACCTAGAAGGGACTGACTTCAAAAGCAACTGAATGAGCAAAGACGGCTGACAGACACATTTGGCTGAAGGCAACTAGGAAGACGCTGGTTTGATCCTGGTTCTCACTTTGCTTAGGGCACAACCCAGGTCCCATCAGAGCCAACAGGAAACTCCAACTAATACATATGAATGCAGGACGAGCCTCACAGAGGACACGTTCACAAGGCAAAGGCCTGGCTCTACTTCTACTTGTACAAGTAGGAACCAGGTGTAACTCCATTTTAAAGCACCAGATGGATTATACAAGTCTAAAACTGGGACAAGTGAGATCAGAATCAGGCCCTAACTGAAAAGTGAGTAATAATTTAGATAATGTTTGTCCCCAAATGGTGATTATCCAGTTTAAGGGAGAGGCAAGCCAAGTCCCTTCTACCTTGTGGAACAGGGTGTGAATGTGTGTGTCTGTGGGTGTGTGTGTGAAATGAGTAAGCTGAGCAAACACCAGAGCCATGCAAGATGCAAGTTCACTAGGTAACAGATAAACGTAAACAGATCGTTAATATCTGTGATTATTCTACTTTCTTATAAGTTTTATAGTAGCTGTGAGGACAGAAGGGCTGGGCAGACCCTCCCAGCTCGTAAGTTCTCCAGCTACCCATACACCTCTGGCCATCCACAGCGTGCTCAGCTTGCAGGCTGCTCATGTTAAAACCAACCACCTTCTCTAAAGGCAACTTGGATCTGCTCACAGAGCAGAAACTTTCAATAATTAACTCACTACGAGGAAATACATTCCCGATTAAGCTCTTTTTTCCTCTGCTATGAAGTATTTTGTGATCGAAAGCCACTAAAATAGTAGGCTAAAGGACATTAAGTCAAAGAAATGTCTCTGAACAGGCACACTCCATAGGAAGAAAAGGATAAGCAACATACCATCGTCATAGGTGGTTGTATCAGACAGGGAGCTGCTCTCAGATGGAATTATATCATCTGTGAACAAAAACAAGCACTTTAAGCATAGGAGAGCCAACATCAATTTCCAAATATCACATCCAGTTTATTTCCTACAGCTTCAGAGCCAGCTAGCTGCTACTTGTAATGCTGCAATCTGTATGCTTTAGCCCTCAACAACTTGAAGACAGTCCTGCTTTGGAGTGTATCATGACCTAGTTGTGTTTGCTGCAGTTCAGCAAGCTACCTATGTAATTACCAAAGGAGATTTTTTTCAGCTGCAGCAGGAATCAGGCCAAGATTTACAAAGGTGTTTTCCACCCAGCTTCTAGCAGATCTCACAGGGTGTTTTAGTGCTTCAGTAGGAGCCAGGAGCCTACAGACATGTACATCTTGGCTGCTAGCATCTAATCTCTAGGTACACCTCAAATCCCACCAGGTAGGTACAAAATGCCTTTTGAAATTTGGCATTCACTTTTGAATGTTTCATCAGCATACAAACTCTGTTTCAATTAAATCAGTATCAATCCAGAATATCCACTGATTTCAATCAAGTTACTGCAAATTCCAGCAACTGTTGTATGCACATTCCAATTTTTTCCTGTTTCTTTTACATTTTGTTATTTATTCATTTGCCTGCATTTGCCTGTCCTCTCATCTTGATACTACACACTACCACTTGCTCAGAAACATTCTGTCCTTGCTAAGCTTTAGAACAGACCAGCAGCAGCAGAGAAATTAGGCTGGTGATAAAAAGGAGCACTAGAAATAATTAACCCAGAGAAAAGTCTGTTCCTAGGCCATTTCTGGCAAGACACAGCACTGGTGGGGTAAAAAGTCTACAGGAACCTCCACACGATGGAAAGCAAGCAAGAAAAGACAGTGGCAGCCACTTTGTATATGACACCTGCTTCTTCCATCATGAGCACGTGCAACATACATTGCTCCCTTGCTGTCGCAGTTTGCTGCGAGGAAAGACCTGGTTACAAGAATTTGTTAAATAGAGCAGCTTTTCAAGAAGAGCAAAACATCAGGGCTGGCCCCTGCCCTGAGGAGACTTGTCAGACCACTGAGGATGGGTTGCAGCTCTGCTTGCAACCCGACACTGGGAAAAAGCTTCAGGGGAGTTAATTCACATGAATTTGACCACATGTTGGTGAAATATGGAACTGGGCCCAGTGCAAGGAGGAAAAACACATCTACCCAGGGGGGGAAAAAAAGCCAGTCTAAAGCTATGCTGCTGGATTCGGGGGGAAAAAAAGCCAGTCTAAAGCTATGCTGCTGGATTCACGTTGGGTGTGCAATGCTGATATACGGGGGAGCTCTGAATTTAAATTCTCTATCTGTGCAATTCCCTGCGAAAGTGGAAGAAACTGTGGGCTACAGAGGAAGCAAAGGAAATGGGAGTGGAACATGAAGAGCAGGAGATGGTCCAGTATGTCCTTCACCTCCCATGCCTCGGGGGCTGGGATGGAAATAACTATGGTTTGATTCAATAAATCAATGTTACTATTGAACATGTTCTTTCCAACGGTCATTCTGCAAATTGACAGACACAAGTGACTCATCACTGCTCAGCCTTCTGAAACCCTGTACATTGAGACCGAGAGTACCATCAGTGATGGTGAAAAGCTTACACAAAATCAACTACTGAAGCAGACAACAGTTGTGCTTCGGATGAACAAATACATGCTGCAGGGAAAGAGTCAAGAACTGGAAGGGAACACAGCTAACTTATTGCTGGCTAATCTTTGCTCTCTTACAGTCCCTACCTGCAGGGAGACCCTCCGAGACACAGAGTCTAGTCCCTTCTGGCTGTGTCCACCTTCCCAGACAATAAACAAGGATGTCACATATCAAATATTGCAGAATGATGGGCTAAATGATGGACCAACTCCTAAGTTGCTTGTTTGCACAAAAGGACAAAAAACTGCCTGCAACAAACAATAGTGACTGTGCACGGATGCTGCCTCACGGGGCTCTTGATGCTCATGGGCCTTCAGTAGCTTCCTGGTCGTTATTACACATCACATGTCCCAGGTAATACAGGACTGTCTACAATTAGTATCCAGGTTCGTGAGCAAGAGACTGGAAAAACAGATGTTTTCCTCATCTCTGTCGATCAGGAACTAGCTGGGCCACATTAAACAGCAATCATCAACCTTTCAGAATAAGCACTTTGTGATGATGGATAGCCCAGTGCTGCTGTGGTTCATGTTGGGTAAGAATCCAAACCAAGCTCTCAACAGGAATGGGACACGGCAAAGGTTTTCCCAACAGAAATGTGGCAATGCACAGGAGAAGAGCCTCCTCCAGGGAAAATACATGTTGGCAAGAGGTCTCATCTCAAGGGTCAGTAAGAGGATATCAATATAAACAGCAGAAAATTCTTGCATTTTCTTTCCCACCCTGCAATTCCCAGGAAAAACCCCACTAACCTCACAAAACAGCATTTCCTCTGGGACAAAGGGGAAAAAATAAAGCAATTAAATATTAACAATTATTCATATATATTTTCCACAGATGTTTTCCTTCTCCCATGTCCTAAAACTGTTAATCACTGTGGAAACTACAAGAGCCTGCAATACCTATGAGCTTTTACAACTCCCGAACTCCTTCAATTGGCTTGGATACTACCAAGTTTCCACGCTTTATCCTACAAAGCAGCAAGAATCTCACCTCCCCTGGGAAGAATCACACTTTCAGAATGGAGGGGCCAAGGGTATACGCTTTCACTATGTTAATCAATGGCAAATGCATTTAGTCAAAAATGCTCGTCTCTATTTGCGTTCATAAACTCTTGAACTTTGCTTATGTCTTCCTGGAAATCAGTAATTTTTAATCACGAAACAAAGTCTGTAATCCTTTTTTTCCTTGATCTCGTAGAAAAGCTCACACACTCTATATTTTTGCTGGAACTGCAGCCTTGTGGAAGGAAAGGGAGAGAGATCTTACATGTGGCAGCTCAGACATACAACTGCCCGCAATACACTATGAATTCAGACACCACACCGGTTTCAGTCGCGATGCTCCTGCCAGCCTTTCTAAGTGTGGCACCTTCAGTCTGTACCTGGTGCTGGAACATGTCTCCACTTGTTCCTAAAACTGCAGCTTATTCTGCCCTCAGCCTATAAGCAGTGCACTTATATCAGATGCAGCAATTGCACCTCTCCTTTTCTTACTTAACTGCCATGAAGAAGATAAAAATAATATAGAGGAGATGTAAACAAAACTTTTAAGTGAGCCAAATCACTTTTTTTTTTTTTTCCTCTGTTTTCATCAGAATGCTCTCATTTACCTGGTAAAGTAAGAGTTGATTTCTGGGTTGGTTTTTTGCCACACTTGATTCTGTACTCATTTATGGAATTTTCTATTTCTTGCAGCTTTTTTACAGCATCAGCATACTCCTGCTTTCTTTTCTTCTTCACGTTTTTGCAGAGGTCTGGCTCACTAGCCAGTTTCTTTGCAGCTTCCACCAGCTTTTGCTGTATGATAAAATTGCTCTCCAACTCCTGCAAAGTGGGATCCTGCAAATTCATGAGATGAGTTATTTGCTTGGATTCTGGGTGGAAATTATCAATGAAGGTTATTGAATAGAAGATCTGTTTTTTGGTAATGAAGTGAAATCTTGAGCACAAAACACAGAAATATCAAAGCTATATACATAAAACAATCTCAGCATATAAAACTCAGATTTTATTTCTATGACTAGTGTAAGATTCTGAGATCTCTTGAGAAAGGTCCAAAGTTCTCAAGCCTGGGTGACTTAAAACACACTTAAATTCAGGTTTAGACAGCTAAACCTCCTGTTCAGAGTCCAAGCCTGAAAACATCTGTTCAAAATCTCTCTACTTCGGAGAAAATAAAAATGGAAATTGATACCACCATACCTGCGTAACAGGGACTTAGAGGCTTTAATTAATTGTTTGTAAACAACTGAGATGCTCAGATGAAAGGCACTGCAGCATTGCTAAGCAACACATTACTGAATCTGGTCAGTAGGATTTTGTTTCAATAGTGTTCAAGCAGTCTACATAAAATCAGTCTGCTGCAGACATGGATTACAGCAGTCCTGTAAGCCAGGGCAGTGAGGTTTTGGTGAAAGACAGATTCAAAGTGCCTAACACCTGCTTACTACTTGGATGATACAGCTTGTTAACAAATCTCATGAGGAATGAGGGGGAATGGTACGTGTCCAGAAACTACAAATATCTGAATTACCATATCTCCTGAGTCAGTCTCTGCCAGCAGAGTTCATATTAGCTTCTTGAGCAACACAGAGCTTTTACTTAAGTGAAACTTGTGTGAAGCCAGAGATAAATCTCCCCCTGCTGTCACCTGATACACAACTATGCTCACAGACAGATGATTTTGCAAGGGGGACAGTGCACACCCCTGCCACGTTCTCAGTTCAAACACAACTTCAACACGTCACAAATCAACGCTTGACAAAAGCTCATAGCCATGGGTTGCCAGTGTTACGAACATGCTCTTCTCTAATTAGCAGCAAAATGTCCATTAAAATTTGAGCAGCATGACCAAATCAGGGGCTCAGGTCAGGGGATTTTAAAGCCTTTTGAAACAGCCAATTTCCTGGTCATTTCAAAGGCAGTATGGCTGAAATAAGGGTGGTACCTGTCTAAATTTCCTAGTCTAAGCAAGTGACTGTCCCAGCTGCCTCCTCTTAAACAATCAGGGAAGAGCTGGATTATTTACAAGCTCTGGCCCCAGGTATGGCCACCCCACCTCTGCTGTGAAAACAAACTGCAACACTCACCTCTTCACTTGGGAGCAGGTTGTCATCCAGCTTGAAGGCTGTGCCAACACGTCTCCTGACCTGGGGAGGTTCCTCTCCAGTGCTCAGAGGATACTCCTTGGGCATCTTGCCCGTCAGCTCCTGGGGAACAGAGAGGGCTCCATGTGAAGGTCCAGAAGGAGAGAAAAGCCCTCACCCACCCTGACCCCACTGTAAGGTGCAGTTCTCACCGCCTCACGCAGGCAGATTTTCTTCAGCTCCTCAACTTTCTGAAGCAGTTTCTCCTGAAGGAGTTTCTCTTTCTTCTTTAGTTCCATAATCTTCTCCTTCTTTTGTTCTTCACTGACCTCCGAATCCTGAGAGCCTGAAAAATACACTCTCTGTATCAGAGGATTTGCAGGCAAAAGCCATTTTTTTCTGGTCAAGGAAGCCAAGATCTCCCCAAAGCAGTCCAGCTCAGCAAAACAACACATTATTCAAAGTGCAACAGCCAGCTCATGTCATCCAGCCAGCAGGCCTTAAGGAAATCTGCACTTTTTCAACCCCCTGATATATATACTTGCATGGTAACTCCCAAGTATACACCCCAAAAATCCACCACCCAAAACATAAGTCATTGCATTAGCAATATCTACAATTATACTTGATATTTTGGCTTTGACTTTGATTTCGAGACAGACACTAAGGCTCCTCACTCAGGCTTCACCTCGAGGCACCTACATGTGGCAGCCAGGCTTTTATCTCCCCTCTTTTTCCTTCCTCCACAGTCAAGGGAGAGATCCAAAGTCCACTCCAGAGCGGAGCTTTATTTGGAAGCATTTATCTTGTCTGCTCATTTTTGAGGAAGCTCAGGGTAATTCAACTCCTAGAACAGGTGTTTAAAGTTAGCCTGGATCAAATTTCCTTCAGACTTTGATGAGACTTAGAGTCATTCAAGGACTGACTGGTAAACTGATATCAAATTATTCATGGACCAAGAGTATATGGGTGCTTATCAATCTAGCATATTTTTATTTACTTATTTAGTTACGAGGGAGGAAACAGCATGAAACAGTTACTGTTTCAGATACATAACTATACGTGCCTTCACATATGTCACTATTTATGGTCAGCTAGCCTCATTTTCCCTTTTAACATACACAAGCCCCACGGTACTTCGCCACCTTGCATATACACAAATTGTTACCTGATGAGATCAAACTGCCATTGCTGGCCATAATAAGCTGGTTCTTTGCCTCCAAAGTCACTAGCTTTGAAACTTTTGGTGTTCCCATCTCTGTCAGATCCATGGCGATATCATCCAAACTTCTGGCTGAAGGAATTTTTGCCTGAAGGAGTTTAAAAAAAAAAAATAATTCAGCCTTCTCGAGTTACCTCTAACTTCAGAACATGGGGTCACAGAAGGTGACGTTTCACAGCACATCTCCCACAAAATTAAGGGCTAAAGCAACAGCATCGTGCAGGAGCTCACGGTGCACAAGGCTGTGCTGGCATTCTTCTCCCCCTCTGCCCCCAATGCCTGAACCACCTCCCAACTCAAAATCTTTTTGCTGTTTGCAGTGTGCTTAAAATGAACAGGAGAAGGAGACAAAAGAAAAAGCAGATTAAACACTGAGACATGGGAATTCCCTCTTCTGTGATTACACTTCCATAGCCCTTAATTGCAGGCAGGCTAGAATGGATCGAATAACAATACTGTCACTAATAGTCCGCTCAAAAAGCTGACAAAAAAAGATATGTAGTTTTTCTCTGGAGAGTAGTTCATCCATGTAAAGACATAAACCAAAGGATATACAGGAGAAGTGTTGAAACTTATGCCCACAGTAAAATGCCTTCTAACTTACTTTGCTTTGCTTTCTGTCCAAGTAAAACTGGTGTTGACTGATTGCCATCACCCAGATGGACTTGATCAGGGAAGTGTTTGCATACCAGGTTTGCACTACCAGTCCACTCTGACCAAAGGTCCTTCTTGACACTGAAATTCTGAGGAGGTGAAAAGAAATACAGTTTCAAGACAGGTCTTTGAGGTTTAAAGTCCCAAATGCCTCTCTCTCAACCAGTTGAGGCTCTGCCTTTATTTTAGAGATGTGAAAACTCATGTTTCCTTCTCCCCACCACCCGGTGCTGCTGCCTTTCCTCCCTCCTAACCTTCCCTTAATTTTACAAATTTAAAGTCTCTTGAACTTAAAGTTGAGCTTTGCAACATGGAGCAGTTGTGCTGCCAAGACCAATGGCTGTGTATGCTACAAACCTAGAAAGGGCAAGCAGACTGTCATGGGAGCCTGAAAGGAATGATCAGGCAGGACAGGGGATCTGGGGGGATCAGAGGAACATCATGCTGCTCTTCCTGGCCCAGCTGAGAGGCACGGTGGTCCTCTGCCAGAGGTAGAAAGGATGGCAGCAGGAGAAACAGAAAGCAAGGTGGAGTCAGAAATTCACCCTGGGCAAAGGCTCTTTCTTCTTGGGAGGGATCTTGCGGGGAAGGCACAGGAAAGCAGCCTGCAGGTGAGCTCCCACCCTAACTGGCAGTGCTCCTTTGGGCCCCTGAAGGCTCAAGCTCAGAGGAAGGAGCATCCTTGCCAAGGCAGGGGAGGGCAGGAGGTGAGCAAGAAAGTCATGTCCGGGTCCTGTGGGCTGCGTTCCCAGGTCTCATGCTGCACAGGCATGTTACAGCAGCCTCCTGGGAAAGGGTTTCATAAAGTGAGCCAATTTGGCCATGACAAATAGTCCTTCCTCTGTTCCAAGAACTCCCTCGGTGGACACCACAGGCAATCTGACAGAAGGACCCCAGATACGTAACACATCAACAGTTGCTCCAGGTTGCTCACTACGACTGTGACCTTCCCCCTCTGCAACACCACAGCACTGCCTGTCCATCACCCACAGCCCAGATCCAGCCCCACACTGCCCTGCCAAACCCAGGATCAGGCTCAGTGTTGCAAAGCCCAGAGTAAACTCAGATCAGTGCTGAACTCAGAGGCACCTCCCATCCCCACCTGCTAACACGAGATGATGAATCCCCAGTCCGGGTAAAGATTCATCCTGCTGCTACAACTGCCTCCTCCAGCCTTACCTGCGGGGATCGTGTACTTCCACAGCAAATTTCTTTTCACGGAAATAAAGGTTTTCCAGCTGTTTCCACTGAAATAGCTAGGAGAATTGGGAGAGAGAAGCAGAGCACTGTCACTCTCAAGAATCACTGGTATTCTCCCTGCAAGGTTATGTAATTTCTGCAAATTACAATTCCTGTGTATCTTCAGCTATGGCATGGACTCAGCCATAACAACATTCATAACATAAGTAAGCACATAAATATATAGGATGCCCCTCAAGTAATTTCACACTCTTACAGACAATGCATTGCAGAATGAGGATTTTGCCTGTGACAACATCTGTTTCCATTAACAGCGCATTTAATTTCACTGCTAGAAGTTCACTGATATCTTGGGAGGGCAGCTAAAGAAATTTTCTCTGATTAAATGCAAAAGTCTCTGTACAAAGTAATTGCAGAGACACCTATGGTCACTTCCCTCAGTCAGAACACCCCCAGGGAACAGCAGCAGCTCAGGGAAAACCAGGACCTTTCTATTCTGAAGATACTGGGTGAGAGATTCAGCATAATCTTGTGGAGCAGGGGTACAACATGTACAGAGAAAGAGCAGCTACAGGAGGAAGCCACCCCACCACGCATACTTCTGTAAGGAAACCACAGATTTCCTGCAAAGTGCCAGCTGGGAGAAGAGATCAAAGTCAACCAGGGCTTGACAGCTGCACCCGTGGGATCAGAATTTCATACAAATCCGCTCTCCCTGTGCACCAGCATTAGCCACCCTCTGGAGATGATCCACTGGGGGTTGCATCTTCTCAGCCCAGCTTTGGCTGAGCTGTTCCCTGGCCCCGCGGTGCAGGTTTCTGCAGCACCACCTCCTGCCTCTCCAGCAGCACCAGGGTGTGTGGGTGCACATGGAGACCTGTACAGGTGTCCCCAGGGACGTGACCTGAAGATGTTGGGGGGCTCAAGTGCAGCAGCACACGCTGTAGTTTACAGCCAGCTACTTCCCGGAGCTAAAGCCCACACCAAGGTGCCTGAGGAGCTTCCACCCAGGCTGGGCAGGCAGGGCCAGCGTTATGCAGGAGAGAGCAGCCTGTGACACCAGCGATCCAGCCCAGGCACCCAAGCCATTACTGTGACCCCCTCCTTCCCCACTGGAGTGTTTCAAATGCCTTCAAGGCTGCAGACACCACACCAGAATTCCCCAGCACAGGCAACATTTCTGCTGACCTCCACCAAAACCCGACAACACTGCACTCCGACTATGGAAGCACTTCAAGTTTTGTAAAAGATTACATATTATGCCATGCTTCATTTGAAACATTCTTAACACAGATCGTAAATGAAACGTAACCCAGTGCATGTGCTCGTGGGGAAAACTCTGGCTCTTTCAGTGACCTTTCCCTCTGTTTAGTTAAAGCTTTCCTTTCTAGTACTACAATTTATTATTAGATCCTGCTATATGAAAAACACAGCAAGGGGAAATGTCATGTACTTAAACTAATAAGCCATTTTCTAAAAGACCGTGGAAGTTTTACTCTGCTGCTTAAGTAAGTTTATCTTTGTATTAAAGGCACCCTGTCTAATTGCACTGCTTTCAGAAGTGCCCTCTTTATAACTTGGCACTGAACTTTTAAACAAATACATTTTTAAAAATAAAATTAAAAAGAAAAGAGCTCATGCAAGTATGTCAGGATGTTGAGTAATAGCACCCGTGGGTGCCCCAGCACACAGGGATCCCCAACACAACCCTGGCAGCTTGGCCGCCTCCCTCTCTCCCTTCCCCGGACTCACCTCCCCGCAGCACTGGCCCCTTCTCCCCGGCACCACCGGCCACTCTGGAAAGCATCAAGGGCGACATGAGCAGAGCAGGGCAGGCGGTGGCCGCCGTGCCATCCCTCCTCTGTGCCGCTCCGCTTTCGCCGGCTTCGCCTCCCACTGCTGACACACGCCTGACATCACCGCCTCTCCCGGCAGCGACGCCTCCCCGACCCACCCTTTCCCCTGGATAAAGGAAAAACTGAACCGAGGAGAGAGCAGAAGACTGTTTCAACCGAGGGGCTGTGCCCTTTCCGAGCACCCCCAGGCCTCGCGGGGGGCTGAGGTGTGAGCGAGCGGGGCGAGGGGGGCTGCGGCAGGCAGCCCAGTCCCGGCTGGCCTTGACTCACGCCTGACAGCCAACAGGTTGGACCAGAAGCATCGCGCCGCGTTCCAGGCCGCCCCGCTCCCACGCTCGTAAAAACGATGGGCGTGCTTCAAACATGACCTCTGGAAAAAATACTGCCTTGCTGCCTCTTATCGGTTGCGGGTGATGACTCCCGGTCCCCTTTATCACTTCCTCTGGGTTTTTCCCCTCCGGATGCACTCGCCATTCCCGAGGGCTGTGGGAGAAGGAGTCACCCGTCCCAGGGGCAGTGGGAGTGAAGAGGGTCGCATTTGGCAAGGGGACAAAAATGCAGCTGCCCCACCACCCTGAGCAGCCTCCTGCCCAGGCAGAGGGACACACGAGCCCTCCAAGGGTCTGGGTGGACCCTTCCATGAGGAGCCACCTGTGCAAATCCAAGGCCAGCCCCAGGTGGGATGCATCCCTGATCATCCATGGTGCCGAGAAGGAAGAAGAAAAAAAAAAATCCTTTGCATTTGTAAGGAAACCTGCATGGAATTGCCTCAGGATGTGGGTAGAGCTTTGCCCCATTTCCTCCCCACCCTGCGAGATCCAGCCCAGCCCACAGTGCCCGAAGCATTTGTAGCCGGGTACATTCAGCACAAAGACATTTGCCTCTTTGCCCAGAGACACACAGGACCAGGATAACTCCAGCTCCCCCCGCTGCTGTTCCACTGAAGAAGAGATGGGGAAGCAGCGTCTGAAATTTTGCACACAGGACACATTTTTGCTCTCAGGAACTGAGAAGTGCCCTGTCCTTAAGTTATCTCACTTAAGAACAATATAAGCTCCTTAGCAATCAACTCCTATGACAACACTTCTGCTGTCAGGTCCTTTAAAAAAAAAGTCAGTGATTACACAAGTAACGATCATAAGTTGTGGACTAATAATATTTATGTAGATGTACTTAAATTAATACATTAACAAGTTTCTGTCTAACATGTCTGCATTCATGAACACAAGAGGAAAAAAAGGCCTCAACACAAACAAGGGCAAAACCACCATAATAAAGAATAAACCAGAGTAAACCAAATGAAATCCTATAAACTCCTTCAAATAAAATCTTTCTAAATTGTGATCAAAAGGCAATACTCAAAGCTGTCACTGCACTAAAGTTTTCTTGCTCTCTTAAAATGCTCCCTAACTTTGTATAGACATGTTTCTAAATCATTCCTAATTTCAATCTTACCTAAACTACATGCATATTAAATGACAAAAGAGTTGTAAAAAAAAAAAAATCCGGAAATCTGAAACTGGTTTTTGAGGGCTGGAAGAACAATTAGCAATAATTAAAATGTTTTTGTGGAAGTTTTGCAATGTATGTTCCTTTTAACCAGATGATTAGGTCCACCTGAGCTAATGAATGTTTTCTTAATAGCCTTCCCATCCATTTTGATTGCCAGATCCCTAAAGGCTTCTGAAAACTCTCACTGAGTATAGCGGGGGTGGGGGGGGCAGGGGGTGTGTGTGGACTGCCTGTCCAACTCTACAGGCAGAACTGGGCCTGGTCAAGGTTTGTTTTCTGGGTCTTTTTGGAGAAGGTAGAGGTGCAAAGTTCTCTGATCACACCTCATTACTCTGGTACCTCTGTGCACCAGCCAGACTCTTAACACCCAGCTGATGCTTTTGCCAGCCCATGAGTTTAAGCTTCCTGCATTTCTACTGTGATCCTCTTCGAGATATTACAGAACACTGAACAAAAAGATAACCATCCTCCTAACCCTCTTTCCCATACAAAAAGAGCTGTAATTGCAGTCTAATGAGACACAAAGCAGTCACAGACTGCTGAAGCAGTGAGACACCTTAATAAAAGAAGCAGCTGGTTTTTTTACCTGGCTGATCTTGCATACAGTTTTGAATAAAACACAAGTTTGTCTGGGCCTGACAGCAGGAGCTTGCTGGCTTGGAAAAACGGCCCCATCAGGATCACAGGCAGGAACTGGCAGAGCCCCTACCTTGAGAAACGTGCAAAAGAGCTGCTCAAGGGGCCCTTTCCTTGATATTCCTATCAGCCTCATTTATTTTGTTTAAACATTTTTAATTTTTTTTTTTTTTTTTTTTTCAAGAGGGCAAAAATCTGGAGAAGCTGGCTGCAGGGGTTGTGTGGCCAAGCACTGCTGCACCAACCCTGGGCACAGCACGTACCAGGGTTGCACTCGGGATGTTTCCAAGATTGATGGCAAATCCTGACCAAGAGCTAAACTACCCAGATCTCTGAATTTCCACCCGAGGGTAAGGTCAGCGTGGAAGTGCAAACCATTCTGCAGAGTTTTCAACAGTTTTTCATGAAGCACTTTCAAAGCACCTCGTGGTACATGCAGCGCCTGTAAGGAGGTTCGGCAACCAGCATCCCAGGAACGGGCTGGGAACAGCAATCTCCAGACAAATCTGGCAATTCAGACCAAGGAAACATAAAAGATTTCTGCCCACAGGAATGCACCCCACCCCGATGAAGGAAATTACCACCCTGCCAGCAACACTGGCAGAAGGGCAGCATTTCAGGCCCTCCACTCCTGTTTGCTGTCTGGCATGCTACCTCCAACTAAAATCGTTTTGTTTTAAATTGCTATGCCTGGCCATGGAGGGAGGCATCTGAGGAGATGGCAGGAGAGCCAAACTGCCCCACCTGCAGCAACTTCTGAGAGGAGGCAGCAGACAGCTCCCACCTGTGCCAGCATTAATTGGCAGTGTTCACCTGGAGGCATCCTTCATCTCTTACATATTAAGCCAGTCCTCTAAAAACCTCCTCAATCACATTTCTAATACATTACGATCCATCCTTGCCCAGTTTTCACTGGCATTAGCATTAACCAGAATCAGAGATCTCAGCAACAAACTGATCCAACACACGTGTTTTGGGGCAGGTGACACTCAAGCAACTTTCCACGCATCTGGAAGGAACTGAATTTCAGAGCAGTCTCATAACAGCTCTGTGTTTACTTTAAATAATTATGCAAGCTTAGTATCTTATGTCTAAATCAATGGCTTCTACTTCATAAGAAATAAACACCATAAAAGAAATCTGCCTAATTAGATTTGCCTGCTGAGAAGCCTGTATGAATGCAGGACAGCAAATTTACATTAAGTGTTCTGCAAGGGAGAACTTTCAGCATCAGCTCTTAGTATATGTTGAATTAAAAGAAAAATATCATAAATACCACCCATTTCAAAATTAGTATACTGTAATAAAAACATTTCTGAGAACATAATGTATTCAAGACAACCAGCATTAGAACTGAAATTCTTGTAGATTTGAAACAATACCATAGCAAGATTAGTTGTTCTCTTCAGACATTATAGTTCATTTATCATCAGGGAGTCGCCCACAGAAACACAATGAAGTGGGAGAACAAGTCAAAAAGCCAGCAAGCTGCCTTCTCAAATTCCCATCCCTCAGAGGATCACCACGTATTGGCTGAACGCAGAATAAACTCAACTCATACCATAATACACGCTCCATAAACAAGACAAGGCATTGTTTATCTCACCAGTGAGACGAATAGGGGTAGAGATAAAAGAAGATCTATTCTGTTTTGAAATGGCATCTGAAGTCCCGGGACCCGTTTTATGCTTTTCCTAATTGATTCAGAGGAGACTGGGGACAGGATCTTGGCATGACACCCCATAGCAGGCAGGGGGCATTTCTCTAAGCAGGAGGCATCTCTCAGTATTAAACTGCAGTTGAAGGGAGAATATATTTGCAAAGCAGCAGGACTGCAGAGTTAATCCCAGGTCTGAGCTGAAATCTGAACAAGGGTTGCCAAACCTAGTCTTTTTTATGTCCTGTGAGACTTCAGGATTATAATCAACTGAGCTCAGTGTAACCTCCAGCCAGTGTGGAGCCACACTGCTTTTATCTACAAAAAAAAAGACAATTTTCATAAGTGACAGAAAATAATCCTCCATTTTCAGTCTATTACAGTGCTGGAGCACAGTGCTTCCCTCGGTGCCCATCAGCTTGCAGTCCCAGGCGAGGGGTGAAACATGGGCTTGCTTTGCTAGACATCGCTTCCAAAGCAATACAAGCTTTCAGGAGCGACTTAGAGCAACAAAACTCCTCTCTCCAAACCATCTCAGGTCAACCAGCAAAATATTAATAGCTGGACTCAAACCTCCCCAGCCAGCTTCACACAGACAGACACGGCAGGTTCTCCTGGTCCAGCCCTGAGTTACACACCGTCCGCCCCAACAACACACATTCCCCTCACGGATGATTGACGATACATGCGCAAGCGTTGGCAAGGCTGGGCGATACGGATCTGGAGATTGCTTCATCCAGGTCTGTCGTGCAAGTTGTTTCCTGTGAAGAGTTCTCAGCCTTGGACTTCACACAACAGTGTTGATCCAACAACAAAATCTTGGGATAACCACTGTGCTCCAAGGCTCATATTTAGGTCTCTTTGCCTGAAGACCTACTTGGATAAAGCCAAAAGATTTCACTTTTTTTGAGGAGGATGGTTATATTTGTTGGGATCTAACTGACACTGAATTAATGGGTGCAGCTAATTCTGTATTTTTTTTTTTTAAATTTTACTTTGAACATGGACTTAGCTCTTTAACAGATGCCTAGGAACACATTAAGCAAATGCAGCTACATCTGACAGCAGCCATTAGCACTGCAGAAGACACAGGAGCAGAATAAAACCATCTCATGGGAATTCAGCTGGAGCACAAGCACCAATTCCTGTTCAAAGCCTCCCACCAGAAACTCAGCAACTTTCCCACTGCAGCCAGTATCGGAGAGATTTGCACAACGAGAGATCACTTCTACCTTTAAAATTACGAAAGGCCAGCTTGGTATTCAGACTTGGACTCAGCCCTTCCCTTTTTGTTGAGTTAATCAGCTGCACATATATTTAAACATCACTAACTGGAGAAGTAGAGCACAATAAGGATGCTCTTTCCCAGATGGCTAGGGATAAACACAACAGCACTTTTGATCCACAGTATAAACAGCAGGATAACATCAGCACATGGCAGTTGTGAGTATGGCTCCATCCCGAAAAGCAAAGCAAGAAAATTCTGCTAAATCCAGCAAAACTACCACCTCTGCTCCAAAAGACAGGCATAATTTACATGCCTATTCTCCTCTTGCCTGCTGCTTCACAAAGGACTGTGCTTGCTGACTCCTCAGAGATTCAGGCAAGCTATACACAGAGTCTTCTCCCTCTGAAACACACTCTGATACATTTGTAAATATGAACAAACAACAATATGGTTGAAAGGAAACTTCTGCCTGCTGCGTCACAGGCAGCAAGGCTATAGCTACACTGAAATAAACAGAAGTGCCTCAACATTTTAATTCCAAAACTAAGTCTGGACTTGGGTGCCTCTCTAGACCCAGCATCTGCTCCCCTCTCCGAAAGCGATCTGATTCCAATTACTTCCATGGATCAGACCAGAAGCACACTTTGTATTTCAAACCCTGAGACACTTCTTGTATAAAGAAACTGTTTGCATATTTAGCCACATATTAAAAGTAGTCATGACTCAAGACAAGTTGTGGCTTAAGTCATTTTTGTCCCCTCTTATTGAAATCAGACACAAATCCATAAGGATACTACAGCCATATCCATTGCATTAAATCTCCCCTCTGCATTTAGGTTCTTCTCTCCCACCTTCCATTTTAATCTGTCCTCTGTTGTAGAATTATAATTACAGGAAAGCAGACAACTAGTATCATTTCCATTTAACACTTCCACTGCAGAGGTGACCTTTGTTTTTTATTTTACTTTTCTTCAACAGAACTCCTGTTGCATTCAAAGGCAACGCCTCATAACTAACTGTAGCAGGGTGTGATTTGGTAACTGGGCCCTGCTGACCTTAAAAAAATTTTCTCAATCTGCGTGGTTGATATTGTAAACTGAAATCCCACATGCATAAAAACTGCTTGGCAAAGCAATTCTTCTAGCCAGGCAGGCTGCATTTGCTTGGAGAGAGTTGCTGGTCACAGCTGGACATCTTGGCTAGAGAATGATCTGTGTTTGACCTGACTGGAAAAATCTTGTGAATGTTGCCTAAAAACAGGGAAGTGCTCAAAAACAAGAGGAGCTCCTTGATGCTCTCCTTTGACAATCAATGGCTGCCTTAACAGTAACTAGATTTTCTAAGGTTCCTCTTGTCACTGTCATATAGAACAGACATGGTAAGAGAGACCCAAGATGAAATTATGTGCTTTACTATATAAAGCAAATGAAGGACATATGAGTTCAACCTTGGACACACACGTATATAAATATACCAAAAGAAACCAAGTCATAGCCTGGCTCTGGAAAAAGAGATCAAGCTGGGAGCTTAAAGGGGAATTACTCTTAACAAGGAAGTTTTGTTAAGCTGTGTTTTTTGGCACAAATACACTAAACAATATCATTTTGCAAATGTAAAATTCCCTGGCAGGATGCACACACTTCATGTGAACTCCTGCCCAGATCATTCCCGGGGAAGGAGAACAGCAAAACTCCAGGTCTCCATCTCCTCACAGCTTAGATGTTTCAATGAAGACATGACCAGAAAGAAACCACACACACCTGGCCCAGCAGCACAGCTCCTGCATGTGCAGTCCTGGCTCTTCCCCCCAGCCAAGTGGGTTCAATAACCCTTCAAAGACTGTCAGGGCTCAGTCCTGTCACAGGGAGACGTATGTGGCTACAAGACTGGGCGAGCTCCCAACACATCGTGTGCTTGGGCCGCATGATGGGTTTCCAAGGCCGCCGGCAGAAAAGCCTGCTAGGGCTCGCTGAGAGGGGCTTTGAGAGTGCGATATGGGACCCTCTGCCCTGCTTAAACGGCAAGGGAGGTTGTTGGCAGAGTTCAGGCTAAAGGAGACACGTTGGGGAGCAGGGGGGTGGGGGGAAAAAAAAAAAAAAAAAAAAAAAGAGTAATGACTTCCAGTACTTGGCATTTACTCTCAATCCCCCCTTACAATTCATTGCATCATGGAAACAGAGTTGCTAAACAGGCTTGCAGTTTCATGCAGTTCCACTCAGATTTCATGGCTATCAGTGGAGCCTTTTATCACTTCACACACAAAAACCACCTACTACAGCCAAGTGAAAACACTGCTCGAGTACAAGGCCTTTAGTTTGAGACTTGCAGAAATCCGGTTGCTTCATACTTCGTAGCTATCCCTGGCTGAGACCACCAAACTCAAGACGACACGCAAGCCAAAACTTCCAAAGGGAGTTTCCACTATCTAGGTGAGAGGGAGTTTTACTGTCTCAGTGCCAGTAGAATTATCCTTCTGCCTCCAATCCTTAGTCTTTTGCTCACTAGTCTAATAAGTAACAGCTTAAAAAGTATATTCTGACATGCAACACCATCCCACCTCCGTCCCCCCCCCCCCCCCCCCCCCCCCCCCCAAAAATATCAGATGCAAAAAACTTACTTTTCTGGGCTTAACTTTGTCTTGTAAGTCGTACTGGCCTATTCCTTTGTAACTTATTCCAAGCCACCATGGGATTCCTTGTTTATCCTGAAAAATGGATGTCCACATGAACGAAGAGCTACTTAAGAATTAAACAATTCCAGGATTACAGCCCATTTCATTCTGTGACAAGTACGAATAGGTACAGAGCAAAGATTTTTTTGCAAACAAATTTATGTGAAGTGGATTGCTGGAGTGAATGCTGAAACTTTCTCCCCCCGCCTTCTCAGGCAGAGGCAAGAAACTACGTGGTGGTTGTGCACAGTGGACAAAAAAGCAACAGTGCTGCTGAAACAAGGGGGTGTCACTCATTGCAGGAGTGGCTGTGAGGGGGGGAAGGATACGGGACAGAGAAAACTGTGGCCAATGACTGCATCCACTAAATTCAGGCATGGAGAGGCCACAGGAGGAGAGAACAGTGCAGAACATCAGCTTCCCAGGTACCAGTCATGGCAATGACTCAAAGTAAGGAGACATCATCTCTGCTGAGCTCTTCTGCACAAAACACTTTGGCCCAGGCTCTTCTCTACAAACAGGAATAAACGGTGTATTTCCATCACTCAAAAAATATTTCTCCGCATTTCCCCACTCCAAGTACGCACCCACTAATCACCTGCCACTTAGAAATAGTCTTTTCTACACCGTATTTTTTTCTAATCTTGATTAGAAATGTCTCTGGGGAAACTATTAACTGCTTTAGCTCTAGAAGTGATATCCAGTTTAATTAAAATGATATGAATTTAGCTCCTAAAGAAGCTTTTACAAAGAATCCTTTCTGTCTTCTGTAGCACATAATGCTTTGCGGCTCTCTGGAAACAATTTTTGAAGAATATTGAAGGGTTAAAAAAAGGTTGAAAAATGCAGGATTTAATACCAATAGAAGGGTACTGAATCACCAAACTACTCCTATAGGAATGTAATCACACGTAATAAGCTAAGCAATCACATTATCTATGGGCATTTACTAACCTTTACTCCATAGTAATGAACTCCATATGTTGGCAAAGCTTCTACCACTTTCATGTACCTGTAGACAGATTTATAGCGTATCAGATGATTTTCTCTGGAGAGAATAACATCTATTAACATATTTTTTTTCACACATACATTCAGGACATGTCATTTATCATTTGCATATTTTGAAGCTCTTAATAATTGAAGGCCCATGTTTTCAGAAGAAACTTAGCATCCTGGCTCAGGGAAAGATGTGGTATTTTGGCCCAGGTAAAGCAAATGGAAAATCTCTCATACAACAAAACATTCAATCTCTTATCAGAAGGTCAGAGAACTGAAAGTAAAAATTCTGAACTGAACATGTGAGCCTTTTGGGAAATGCTGGCAGTAAAAACCTGCCCATAATTATTCCATTATGGTGCTCTGGTTACAACAGATAGGCTCTAAATGAAAGTGTTTATGCAGTTGTATGACTGTTTCGTGAGGCAATTCAGACAACCACCAAACAGACAATTTTCTCCCTTGTTCCTACTGAAAGAAGCCCCTGAATTATTGACGCAGTTACAGGCATCGAGGTACGTTAGAAAAAACTACAAGTTGTCTACATCTCGCAACCATGGCAATCATCTCAAACTTCTCTGTTCGTAACACATCCCACTGCATTTGCCTCTAGGAGTATAGTAATATTAACAGTAAATTAAAAATAAAATTCCACAGGCTCTGCATGCATCTTGGAAGATCTTGTTCTTTTGCAAGCCAAATTCAGAGCATTTCAAACATGCATTTGTTTTTTGAGCAGACCTACGGTAATACTCGCCCTTAAGTGTTTGGTGTGAATACTAGCAAGCAGGGTATGGAGAAGAGTCTTTCGATAAAGTAAGGTCCAGGTAATTTCTTCTATATTTAAGGTGTCTGAATGAGGATGCACCACCTTAATTGCAAGCCTGTGAAATCTGAAACTTCAAATAATTTAACTTTGAAATATAACTCAAAAAAACCAATCTGACAGGTACAAATGGTAAAGTTTGTGAGCAATAATGACCAAACAGCCTGCACTACCACTTCTCAACAAAAAAGAAAAGTAAAAATACCATCTTTACAAATTAACAAGTGTCATACTCACTGAACAATGGCTTGTCCTCTGGTCAGACCTTTAATTTGTGTATAATGCTCAATTACTCTGTCCTCACTGCAAACCAAGCGCAAAACCCAAATTAGAGGCTCAGTGACTTTTTTCATGTGTGACGGCATCTGTTGAAATTCAGATGCCTGCTCAGCATGCAGAGAAGTGTCCCTCTGTACATTTCTTGCTCTGGTTTACATTCTGTTTCTTACTGATTTCTTTCCCACCCTTCATTAAGCAGCGTGGAGCTGCCTGGCTGATACCCACCATTGCATGCTGCGTTCCAGACTAATTAACGAATCGTTTTGGACCAGCCTGCTCTGCTGCAGATGCTGCCACAGAATAATGGCACTAATTGTATAAATTCATTTTCACATTCTAAAGGACCGAAACTTCAAAGGATGGTTAATGCTCCATATGCAAGACAAAAGTTAAACCAGAAATGTGTTTATTCCAATATATTTTTTTCCCCTGACATTTCATAGGGGAAAAAAAAAAATAGATTTGTCAGCAATGACCTTTTTGCATTTTTCCTGTTATATACTTCAACATTTTGTTTTAGCAGAATGTGAAATAAAATGTGCATTTAAGTGTCAGACACTTGAAAGCAAAGAAAAACCCAGCACTATTCATTCTGAAAAAAACAAATCATAAGTACTGGTATACTTGAAAATTCATTAGATATATCAAGCCTAAAAAAAAAAAAGAAACAAATGATGGAGTCAAACTTGCACAAAGGGCATTAATTCCAAGGAAACAGTATCATTGATTCACCCCAAATACTGTGTTCCTTTACAGCAAATTCAAACCACAAAATGGGACCTGTCTTTCTGTTTCCAGCTTTTCTAGCTTATTTTCTCCCCATCCTGTTGAGGGGAGCAGCTGGGTGGGCATCTGACGGCCAGCCAAGGTTAACCCACCACAGAGGCTCTACCGTGTGTCAGCTGAAGAGCAAGGTGCTCTTTGCAAACCCAGGCTTGGCTGGAGTTCAAGTTTGGGCTCTTTCTAACACGTGGTCTCCACTTATTCTGATCCTGGAGTTTCTGATCCAGCAATTTAGTTTGAGTGAACTCTCAATGAGGGATTTGCATTGGATCTCGTGTCATTTATAACATTCTAAAAACAGCAAATGCTTGAACACAAACAATTAACTCTAAGTCCTGTATTATACAGGCTGAATTAAAAGAGTTTGCAAAACTGTTTAAAAGTGATCTTGTCATTACCATTCATAGCAATGATTTACATTTTTAAAGTAAATAGCTCACCAGTAAGCAAGTGATGGATGCTCCTGCAGCGTCTTGGTAGGAAAGACAGGCAGTGTCTTCAAGTCTTTTCTAGTGTTTTCATCGCTAAAAACCAAAAATGGCACAGAGTCACTGCTAGTGAATCATGGATGCATTCATTAGTTTCAGCAGACGGAAGGGGCTGTATTTGCTACCCAAGAACATGGTGCATTACCCCATATCAGGCTGTCATAGCAACGTAACTCTATAGGGCCTCTCACATGACAGTGATGTATATGGTGTCATGCAGACTCATTTTGTAACTCATTATACAGACACGTGATTCTCGAGCCACTGTGGTAGGAGCACCGTATCAATATTTACTTTGCACACACTCACTCTATTTGCTGAGTGCAGAATGAGCCCTGAAACAGCTGCAGAAGGAAAGCCTCTGCCCAAAAGGAAGGCCTGTAGTGCTAATTCTTGCTCTATCTTGAGCTAAAATCCTACCTCTACACAATAAATTTCACAAAGCAGAATAGTATTTGTCAAGTCTCAGGTCCAAAACGAAGTGTTTCAGTTCATATACTTGAAAATATTTTCACTGGAAATAGTTTTTCTGTACTGCTCATTCTGCAGAAAAGTTCAAATATTTTGGACTCCAGGCCCAGCCTGGAACAAAATAAAGGAGGTTGAAGTATGTGAATGCATTTTGTCACAAAAAAACCCCAGCAGAATATTTAAAAACCTATTTACAAGCATCAGTAAAATGGTTAGTATTTTCTCCTTATATGTTCCATTAATTAATCAGCTGCAACTGCACACCTCATTTCTGCAGGACTTCTGCATGCCTCCTCAGCAACACCAACAAGCACGAACATGACTTTTCTACGTAAAGAATGCATCAGTCACATCCATCAGCATCTGCCTCATCTTCTGCATCCAGGCTTTCCTTGAAGGTGTTTTCCTGCTCCTGACCTCTGTTTTCATCAGATTCCACTATTAGAGATTTCATCTGAGCTACGTTCCCACTCTTCCCTCAAAATCAGCATCCTGTGCGCATCAGTAGAGTGGACCCGAGCACAGAAATCTGCTCCATGGGCACGGTGGATCAACCTCTGCAGATGCAGGAGGGAGCAAACCCCTACCACATTTCCATCTTACATGGCAGATGTCACATGGAAGGCACAGTAAATTAAAGCTTTTTGTTCTTCAGTGAGCACAGGCAATTGCTCTGCAAGCTTCTTCCCCAGCCCTGACAATGTGCCTCAACCCCGACTAAGAGGGACCACCTCTGGGGACAAGGAAACAGTTCAATCAACAGCCTATTTATTCTACAACCTCTTTGATGAAGGTGCCAAGAATGGGGTCAATTAGTGCTTAGGAGCTGTTGTTTCTGAGCTTTGCCGGGCTGGCGCTCTTCTGCCAGGAATATGCACTTTTCTTTGCAAGCTGGCCAGCACCCAAGTGCCACAAACGGGGACAGCTGGGTAGAAAATCAGGATCTCTCCTCCCAATACTCAAATACAGCCAATGCTCACAAAAGCTGAGAGGGTTCTATTCATCCTTTAAAAGCTCATTTTGTTGGGATCAGAAGGCTGTAGGACACCTCAGCTTGCAGCAAGAAGATAGATTACCAGGGGTTTGTAAGGACACATGAAAATGTAGCCAGAGCATACCCTCCTGAGGCCTCAGAAACCAGAGCAAAAAATAAAAACACTCCAAACCAAAAAACTGAGCCCTGAGCAACCTGGTCTGAACTCACAGCTGACTCGTCTCAGAGCAGATGGTTTGGCCAAATGACCTCCTGTGGTCCCTTCCAACTTCAAATCATAGACTCAAAGGATAATTGATTATTAAAATATAAATTTCCTTCTATTTTTAAGCCTGACTCATAACTGCAATGGCTGCTGTAGCAGTCAGGGTTGGCAGGGAAATACAATGAAGTAGGAGAGGTTTTGAAAGGAAGCAATAACAAAATAGCTCATTTTTACCAAACAAAAGGGCTGTTCCTCTCAACCTGCAATATTCATAATCAGAGGTTTAATGGCTGGTCTCTAAACCCCTATTTAGAAACCTCATTGCCAGTGAACAACAAAACGCCCAAGCGAGCGCTGAAGCACTGACGAGGCTGATGCCAGGAGGCAAGAGCTGAGCTCTGGCAGAGGCAGCTGGGCAGGGGGGACAGGACAGGGGACTCCCCAGCCACCACCACCGCAGCTGGGTGGAAAGGTCCCAAGCTCTCCTTTGCCAACCATGATGGGCCAGCCGCCTCCCCACCACTGCGACTCTGCAGAAATGCCATGAATCCTGGCAGCTGCGTCCTACCATGCTCTGAAAGGCCACCTTTTGCACAATTCCTGGCCTCTAGCAGGGCTACCCGCCTTCCCCTTTGGTTTTTGGTCCCCTTGCCTCTGGACCTGGTTGGGCAGCAACTTACTTTATCCTCATCAAATGCCAAAACAAGGGTGCTAGTCAAGCTTGAGTGATGAGTAGCACCTCATCAATATGGAAATATCTACCACCAAATTTAAACTGAGCATCAGCCAGCCAGCACACCCACCTCTCCAACAAGGCTTGTGGGCTCTGAGCTGGGACATATAGTGACCAAAGGGCTGCAATCACATCTTGCCATGACATGGGGCACGTCTCCAGCACTGACCCTGAACCACGGGCCCTAATGCAGTTCTTCAGCAGAGTCCACAGAGCTGTGACAACTTACACGAGAGCTGGACCTTCTCTGTTCTGCCAATCCACAAACCCATCCAACTTCTTGCAATAATAGAAAAAACACTATTACAAGGCAAAGTTTGCCCTTGGGACTTGCCTTCCAGAAGGGACCCAGCCTCATACCCTGAGGTTCAGATACACTGTCCCATGCATCTGCAGCTGGAGGAAGTCAATTAAAATGGACTTAGAAGGCCTGAAAGTCTCTTGAGAAGCCACATGAGAATTTTACCTTTTCCTTCGTAATTGTAAGATAAAGCATGAAATAATCCTCGAAAAATGTAAGAGACTTGGGAGAAACGGGGCACAGCTCCTCGCATGCTGGATACTTTCAGACGGTGCAGGTTGGCACGGCGCAGCCCAGATCTGCTGACTGTGTGCCGAAGGATTAGCATTCGGGATGATTCACGGCTTCAGGGATAATAAAAGCCTCGAATGGTCCTCCCCCTCCTTCCACAGAGTTCATTATCACTTCATCTGCACCGAGGAGCCCAAGCACGTCTCCCCTTGACCTTCAGGATCACTTTCCCAAGCCCTTTGAGATCCAGCCGTTCCCCGGAGGTGACAACTCCAGATAGCAGGAGTGACGGTTTGAATTATTACCTGTTCCTGTTTGGTTTTACAACGATCACAAGGCGATACAGAAATCACAGGGCAGACAGCCCTGGCTCCAGATGTCCAACCATCTATGCTATCCACCACCCAAACACACCAGCATTGTATCTGGTGTTTCCATGGTCGGTTCTGATCAGGGGAGGAGAACTCGGCTGTCGGGACAGAGAGGCCCACTTGCAGCTAATCTGACCTCTGCTACGGAGGGGGCTTCTTGACGGGTGGTTCTTGGCATAATTTCAATACACATAAACTTAAACCACCCGGAGTAAATGGGACTGAACATTTTTTGGCAAAAGGTTTGTTTATTCCCCAGGAGGGGAATATAGGAAACTCATCTCAAGTATTTTTCCACCATGGAGAAGAATTAAAGAAAACCAGCAGACGGACCCTTTCCTTGCTGTTCCACCCTCTAAATGGGAGTTCTCTCTCTGGCAGCCATCAAGCAGAACTTGAACTGATCTGGGCATTGTAAATGAAAATATACATCAGACCATCCTCAGGCCAAACCGCAGCTTGCATTCTTGGTACTGTCCCTATTTAATTTTCTGTTCCAACATGAACAAATGTTGGACAAGACGCTGTCCCCAGCAGCATGCCCTGCTCATCAGTGCCAGCTCTATGGAAGGGCAGCTTGTCTCTAAAACAACCAATAGCAATATTTAACCACATACCATACTATGAATAGGAGTTACCACATTCAAACTATCTCTAGCAGCAAACCAGGGCCAATCCCACTTGTTTCCTACAACCCGCTGACATTACAGTGAAGTTTTAGGCATCTTGCTAAAACCCCACCAGAAATCTGGGAAGGAACTGAGCCAGACTATCGTGGCATGCTCTGCCTAAAACACATTACTGAAAATTAAAAAAGGCTTACATATTTATGTTCCCAGAAAGTGCATCTTCACAGCTTGTAACCAAGTGATACAACACTCCCTGCTAGGCAAAGATTTACAGAACTGTGCTAATGAGGAGCATTTCTCAATGGCTGCCCAGGCTTTTCCCTGTACCCACTGTCAAAAACAGATTATGCCTGTTGCTAACACAGGTAAGAGCTTAGATGTAGTAAGATGTGGTTAATGACATTAGCACAAAACGTGAAGAGCAACAGACACACCCAGAGCAGCAAAAGCAATATATTGGACTACAACATAAAAGCTTATCAGCCCACAATGTCTTTGTAAATATTAACAGCTTGATAAGGACAGGACTTCAGACAACTTTTAACTGACTAAAGTGATGGCAGGTGTGTCTGCCTCTGCTGAATTGTGTTGATAACGCTGTATAAAAGTAGGAATTTATCACTGAGGCAAGTGCATTGTATAGTGATTTTCCTCTATTCTCAAAGCCTCTTGACCTCACATAAATACCTACTCTTGTGTTGCTATGTGATCATTAGAATAAGTCAACTCTTGGGTCTTTCTAAATGTCACTACATTATATTTGGTTAATTCTTGAAATGAATTTTAGGCACACGACAGGGAGATTTTAGACTGGCCTTGTTTTTTAGAAAGTATCGACCAACCTCTCAAGTCAACCTGAAAGTTATTTCATGGACACCTAAAAATCAGTAGACACTTCTGAGAACTGCATGAGAGATACAAGGAAATGTGAAGCTAAAGGATGATACAATATTACCCTACATTGTGAAGATGCTTTAAAAGCTGTCCATCAGGAGTTTTCTTACTCTGTTCATGATATTTAGAACTAGCAAAATAAATACACAGAAACACCACACAATTAGACTAGACACCTGAAAGCTTGACAATCTAAGTTTTCAGAAGGCTGGGCAGGTTACTCAGATGGTGTTAGTAATGACCCTGTTTCTCGAGAATAACCACTGTATTCCTTTGCGACTACAAGCAATAGCATAACAGTACAAGAACATCCCATGTTGCTGCCCACACCCCAGCCCAGTCCTAAAGTGACTCTCTAAGGTCATCAGACTTAGGGTAGCATTACCAAGGTCTCCAAGGTGCTCCCATTCCATACATTCACAGACAAGAGCCAGCAACATGGACCATCACACTGCAGCTGGACTGCTTCAGCAACAGGTACCTTTTCTGTCAGCTTTCGTTTTAAATAAATGGAAGGGCAGAGTGTGGCAACCTTGCACTCCCATGGAGATTGGTCTGCCTTTCAAGGTACCACAAGAAGCAGGTGTGAGGAGGAAGCAACAAGGCAATGGAGGGGAAAAAAAATGAGCAGGGTTAAAAGTGCAAGAGAAAAAAGTTGGGGGGGAAGGAAGACAGAGCAGGGAAGGTACGGGGAGAGCCAATGGATTTAGCAGCTTTCGAGTATGTCAGAGCAGCAGGATCTTGGCAGCAGGATTTTGAAATGTGCTCTCTGACAAATCCTCTTTTGTGACAAATGCCAGACGTTTCCCATCATTTCCCAACCTTTCAGTTTATGGTCTGCTGGCACACTCAAGAAAGTTATTCTTCTATTGAAAGAAGACCAAGATCCGGAAAAGCCACGAACAAGGGGCTTCCATTGGCACAGGACAGCCAGAGCTGAACCTTAACCCCCACAGCCAGTGGGGAGCTTTGCCTGGGGCAGGGCTGCAAAGTCTGCCACTTGAATACCAGATAGGAACCGCCTGCTCAGAAAGGTATTTGAAGGAGCATTTCTAAGAGCCTTCCAAACCCTGTACGTGAAAAGGAACACGATAAGCAGTGCAGATGGCTATTTCAACACCAGGCTTGTTGTACATCTACACCGCGGCCATGCTGTGGATTCCCACACTGCAACAACAGCTTTAGTTTCATAGCTTGAGAGGGACCTGCACCAAACACAAAGTGCAGCTGGGGCTGGGCAACCCTTCTCCACATTTACAACAGGCCGGACCACAGCCTTGGACCCCCAGGCCTGACCCTGTAGCTCCAGCCTTACTCCTTTAGGCTAATTTGTCTGCTTCACAAGGCCTGCCTGACACTGAAAGAGCAGCAGCAGTGCCTACTGATCTCATGGGTGTTTGGTGACCCTACTCATTGACTTTTAGAAAATGGACAAAGAGCACCAAGGAAAAAGCAACATTCCGCATATCAGCTATATACATACACTCCTCTATCTAAGGACATAGGGACCAGACAAGTGAGAACACCAGCTGCTCCCAGAGCCACCGTGGCAGATGAGGCACTGTTTGTATTTCCACTTTGCGGACAAGGAACAGCATCCTGAGGAAGCAATTATCCACGGCTAGAGAAAATCTGTGACTGGAATCTTTCCTAAGTTCTCAGGTCGTCTTTTACAGGTCTTGATGTGAAATACCAAAATTCTGAAGATAAAACCTTTTGATCCTTGAGCAACACACCTACCATTGGTGATGGCTCTCAGTCCCACGGATCTGGTACAATATATCCACGTTTACAGAGCTGCTCAGCCATACCAACAGCACGCGTCAGCAGTGCTTCTCTATCAGACCAGACAGGAAGCAGAACGGCTCTGCTTTACCTGGGGATTTACTGCAGAGCAAAAGATGACTATTCACAGTTGATACAGTGCTTGAAGGATCCCAAACCCTTCCCTCGCAACAACAGACTGTTATTTCTAACATTCATGCTTTCTTCCTGTTCACACAAAAGTCAGCTTAGCCATATTAGTTGTGGGTTTTTAGCATGTCTGAGTACAGCAGCAAAGTTTAAAGCTTGTTATCACAGCCCTGTGTGCTGATACAGAGATACATGGAACCACAAGAAAAATAAAGTATCTAAATAGTGATAAAGACCTGACAAATCTGCAAAAGCAAAAAAAGCTGACGCTGAAAAGTTGTCGTTCCGTTTCCTCAAAGCACAAAATACAACCACGTGATAGATCCCAACCACCACAGGAAGGAAAAGCAAGAGAGATTTATTTTTGCTTTTTTAAAATGAGGATGTTGTCTGGAGTCAGACCAGAGCCCACAGTCCTGCTCACAGCTGACGGCGCAAGACTGGAGCAACTCTGTTGACCTGACAAAGTTTTCCAGATATTCAACGGAAAGGAGATGAATACATTAGAATGCAAAAGCCATTACATTTAATTTTACAACAGGAAAAGGCAATGCGTTTAATATTGAACCTGTGCTTGACGAAATTTCTCGGGACAAGGGGGAGAGCATCTTTTCCCTAAGGCTGTGGATGCCATGATGCTAATCCAAGCCTAACAGCTACAACAGCAACATGTCTCCAACTTGTCCCCTGCATAGGAGACAACTTGGGGGATGATGAATTTTCTGGCACCGTGCTTGCCTTGTCTCTCATCTGCTTTAGATGCAAAGCACACACAAAAGCCCTCCTTAGGTGGCTGGGTTGTACCCACTATAGCATGGCCTCTCTGAGTTAGAAGGGCCTTAAAGGAAAAGAAAAACAAAGAAAGAAAGGACTGTGGAGAGACAATTGAAGAGGACAAAACACAACCATCCCTTTGCTGCCCCTCAGGAAACTATACAAGCATCATGCATATGAAATCTAAAAATGCATGTTCCTTACCAAATTGCCATAATTATGTGTAAGTATTAAAAGTTACTCTGCCATATATAAAGTAGTAAATCCCATGAGATCAGATTATTAAAATAGTAAAAACATCCTTTTTTTTCCCCTCTTCATCTAATCCTTTCTACTTATTTTACCCACAGTGCTTCCACCTAATTCATCTGCTACATAATAAGCATACTACACAAATTCCTTGAGAGCCCTTACAGCACTGCTTTAAAATAGGAAATAGTAAAAAAAAACATTAAAATTACATCATCGCAGAGACTATGTACGCTTTGGTCTACTCTGAACCATATGAATCTACAAGTACCACCAGTAGAAAAACACACTCTTGCTGTTAAAAGTCTAGCAGAAAATAAGGGTCTTAAAATATTTTTTTGCAATTGCACCTGGTTTACACAGTGAATTTCCACTTTTTATAGAAAAATAAAATACCAAGAGAGAACAACATTTTCATCTCCGAACTGCTGAAGTGCTCAGGCAGATGGAGCTCCCTGCCTGGCTCCCCTCTGCCTGCTGCCTTCCCTCAGCGACCCATTCCTCATGATAAACTGGGGTGTATAACTCCAAAAACGAACTGCAGTGACTCATCAAGAAAAACAAGACTTGCACAGTACTAGAGAAAAATTACTGCAGTTTTCAATCAGCTTTCTTTGAAAAGGATGTAATACTCAATTAAGCAGAGAGCTCTTTGGCAAAGTAGGTATCTGATACCTGTCAAGTAGGGGAATCATTATCATTGCACAAAATATATATCAAACATGACTTTCCCTAAACTTGCTTATTTACTACCTTGGTTCATTAGATATTCCCAAATAAAGTGAAATAAACAATCAACCCCCTCAGCAAACAGGCTCTAAATTAATAAATCTTTGCTCATCTTGTTTCAAATGAGTTCTTTATTGCAAAAGAGCAAGCTCAGAAGAGCACACAGCTGGGTTCAACCAAGGCAGAGTTAATGGTTCACAAGCAAGTGCCTAGCTAGGTATTTGAAGAAAAACTGTGCAGAGTCACAGCTGAAAGGCAAAATACACAATGACTCACTGGGCAAACAAGCAGCCATGGAGCACAAGGAGCACAGCCACAGCGCCAGTGCTGAGCACTGATTTCCAGTGAGACAGACAGCCCACGGGGAACAGGGGGTCACGCCAGAGAAAGCCTCTGTAAATATCAGTGCATGGGCATTTAAAAAGTGCACCTGCATGGAAAAGGAAACCAGAAACTAAACCACAGTGCTGCCTATGACAGGTACCAGATGGATGCCCTGAGAGTGAATCCTGTAGTGATCCACCAGCTCCGTGGTGTCATCCACTCACACACATGGAAGGAAACCCTCAGGGGCTGAAAGGGGCACCAAGACTGTGCTTGGTGGTTCTTCAGCCTCCGTGTGAGACCAGCAAGGACATCCCCTTGTAACCCATCCCCAATCCTGATGGCCCTGGAAAAGAGCTTCTAAGTGAATAGTTCACCACAGGTCTCCTTCCAGCCTAAGAGGCAGCAGGTCTGTGGAGCAAAAAGCTTTGTTCTGGCACTCATGCTGAACCCATTTCAGGGCTTTCTTTAGGCCAGCTCTAGCCTGGCCCCACCACCTGAGTGCCCATTAGTGGCTGGCATATATGAGGTGGGCTCCAATGCCACACAGACCCATCTTGAACCCTCCAAGACCTCTCCAGGATGCAAACCCAAGAGAGTTAAGTATGAACAACTGGGAGATTTGGTCCAAATTTGTGTTTCTGCTGCAACCTCAGTCCTCATGGCCACACCTGGAGTTTTGATCATATGAACCTGGTGAGACTTCCAAAAACAGGCTGGACAAGCTGCCTGCAACAAATCTCAGGTGTGTCCTGTTTCTGAAGCTACCTTAATCTTGGGGTAAGCAGTACAGCAAACAGGTGCTTTGCTATCAGACAATTATTAACTTCTCTCAAGCAACTGTTTTCTAGCACTACCCACATTATCATTTCCACATTCTTTTCTAGGAAGAGGTTCTCCAGTTTGGCAAAATAGTCACCTTACCAAGCAAACACTACCCAAAAATCTAATAGTGAGCACTCCTAATTAGGAGCAAATTGTTAATAACAGTTTTTTGCACACATACCAAGCACTTCATTTTTTCCTCCGTAAAGTTTTTAAACTCAGGAGTTTGAGCCAATTACTCCATAGCTGCATCTCACAGGGGTATCTTTCACACAAACCTTTTCCTTTTACAAACTGTGTTTATCACCCATGTAATGATAAACCCTGGTGCCTCACACATGTCAGCTATCAGGAATTCATTATTTTGTCTGTGTTATGTTATACCAGTCGGGAGTTATCTTTGCAGCCCACAGGCCAGAATCAAAATCGAATGCGTCAGCTATTTAAAGAAAATGGAAGCCCTCCTCCAGCAATTTAATTAAATTTCAGGGAGCACGGCTGGGTTTCAGTCCTGGAAATGTTACTGAGGAAAATACGATCCAAGATTATCAGCCAGAAAATAAACTTTTTAAAAAAGTTACTTTCTTTATATAGTTCCTGTAGCTAATCTGATTTTAATAAATGTTCTTCTACTGCTAGAAAGACAGCAGTCAGGACATCTCAGTTATAAAACTGTCTCTTTCATCAAGCTACAAAGAAAAATAATATTATATACTATTGCACAGAATTTTTGAGGGCAGATGCTTAGTTTGTAAACTATGAACAGCTAAATCACTTCTCTCCCAAGGAGACAACACTTTGTATGTTGCATATTTACATGATGAATAACTACCAGACCTATCTATTATTTTACTGGCCTGCCATAACATTAGCTTTCTTTAAAATTTAAGTAGAATTTCTAATATAAATAGAATATGGACTTTTTTCTCTCCAAAACTGAGCCATACCAGAAGCTGCAACTTGAATCAAATTCTCTTTTTAACATCCTTGCACAGAGTTCAAAACTCAAGATTTTGTAAAATCAGGCTTGCAGCTTTTCCTGTTTCATCTGCAAATACGAGAGTGGAGGAGCGCAATTAATTAATGCAGAGTTTCAAAACTACTATTAATAGCTAATACTTTGCTTTTGGTTCTTATTACAGGAGCTGGAGAAAAACTGATAGGAATTCAGTTTAAACAGAGTAGTCATCAACTGGAAGCCATAGATGAGTCATGAAAAGCAGACACGAGCAAAGCATTCCATCCCTCCTCTGGAGCAAACCCTGCCCAGTCGTTGCACAGGAAGGCAGAGGATCAGGGGTCTGCAGCATCCCAGACTTGCTGGGAACATCAGAGCTGCAAAAGTCTCGGGAGGAACCGCTCTGCCCATGGCAGCCCCAGCACTGTCCCGTGTAAGGGGGAGAGGACCGGCTCATCGAGCATCCCTGCAACATGCTCTTCATCACACAGCGGGGAATTATCTTGGCTGGGATCACCAGTTTGGTAAACAGGAAAAGGAACTGGGTGTGCAGTGGGCTACACTGATCACGGTCCGCTGTCATCTTCGTTAATCATTCCTCCTGTGCCCCGCAGTCATTTTAGACTGCCTTTGAGAAACCAGAGCTGCCTAAAACAGGCACATATGCAATGGACATGCTGTGGGTGCAACGCTGAAGCACGTACTTAAGTTCTATCAAGATGTCTTAAAAGCCAGGGTCCTCTCGAAGTGGGACTTGGGTGGTTTATCTTACATAAAGCCTCTCTCTGAACGATAACGCGCATACCCTTGTCCTAACAGCCCAGCCCAGAATCCTCAGGGTCTTATTGCAAACCACCTGCAAGGGCCAAACCCCAAAGGCTCTGACATTTTCCGATATTTACTACCAGACAGCAAAGTCCTTCTGGAGTGACCTTTGTGGTATAGAAATCAAAAGTTTTTACTTTCTCCAAGCACCCACGTCAGGTTGCTCACTGAAATTAAACAGATTTCAAAAGAATGTGCTCACCCACTCAGCATGGGGTAAGGGAGGGTGTTTCTCAGGAGTTTGCTGCTCTCTGCCATCAAGACGTTATCTGAGAATTTGAGCAGTGGATTGGGAAACGGGTCACTGCAGAGCCGCAGGAGTTTGAAGCGTTTGGACCCTGGTACCGATCTCCCTGTTCCCAGCTGAAGCCAGTGGAAATGCTGCAGAGTGACCCCACCACAGGACACGTCCCCATGGAAAAGCTCCCTGCGGGATGCGTGAAAAAATCAGCCAGGCAGAGATCACCAGCGCTGTCTGGACTGGCCCATTTTTCACTTCCAGTAAAGATAATCTCTAGGACTTGAGGCAATTCCTGTATTTACCCGCATTCATTCAGCACTAATCCTATATAAAAAAATTAACCCGTGTGTTCTCACGTATGCATAAATGGTGCAAGAGCCACATTCCAGAAAGTGATTCAAAGTGGAATTGCCAAACGACAGCAAACACCGAACACAAACCCATGACACCGCAAATGGAGACAACCGCACTGCACAAGCAGCGCTGCTGCAAGGATGCATTGTGTGTATCACAGGCCAGTTTGGCAGGGGAGACCAGTCCAACAGTATCTTTGCTAAGATACAACAGTAATTAAGCTCGTGCTTTATCAGTGGTGGTCCAAACGACCACTTGTGATATGTAAAATGAAATTCCTTCACTTCTGGTGCGCTCCCCGAGGCCTGTGACAGCTGGCCATGCTCATTTGCTATGGAGGCACAACATATGTTTTGTTTAAGAGGAAACAATTGCTGCAGCTATTTTCATGCAACTGTTAGGGGAAGAGCTTCACTTGGAAATCACTCTCGTAGCAGAGTATTTCTCTCTCCAATTTTCTTTATACTTTTGAAGGTAATCACAGGCAATCCACTCCTTGCAACGTGTCCATGGAGGCATGGAAAATAACCACAGACAGTTCTTGGGCAAGTGAAGCAATAGTTACAAACCTATTTATGGCAAATGATAAGGAGTCAGTGTTAAATTTAAACCACATAAGGGAGGTTTTCACCACAAAGGTAGTTTTTAACCTTAAGACCTTTGCTTGAGAACTGAAAGCAGGTGCCACCAGTTGCTACAGTTTAACTACTTCTTGTCAAGTGAACAGCGATTCTCTGATTATCTGTGCTTAAACTGAGTTCAGCTTAGGGTGTCCTAGGGAGCCCCTGTGAGATCAGGCAAGATGAGCAGTCTTTCTAGAGAAAAATGCAGCACACTGTGGCTACAAGCAATGTCATGTGGGTTGCAAGGCAGTTCTACAGCATGACTAGGAACAGAAATTGTCTGTACAGCCAGCCCATCCAGTTTATCTTAGTCACAAGGACATCTTTCCCTCCCTGCAGGCGTGACAGGATGCCAACAAAAAGGAGAAGGAAGTTGTGATGGACTTCACAGAGCATGTTCTTCAGTGAAGGGACTAGCATTTGGAGAAGGGGTCTTGGGCAGCAGCATCAGCACTTACCTGACAACCGCCCACTGAAGGAAAAGCAGAATATGCCACTGCTGCAGGCTTTGGCAGTCTGACATGATTTGCTGCCTGCATTTGAGCAGACGGCTCTCTACTAAGCATTTTCAAAGCATGGTTCTTGAAAGCTGTTGTAGCTAAAGCATAAACACACCTCTCTTCCTATAGGGAAACTTGGCAAGTAGTAAAATATTAACGTGACCAAAACCAACCTTCTAAATTTCTATTTGCTTAGTGAGCTGTTTCTAATTGAAGCTCTTTTCCTTGGCTCTAACAGGTCTGAGTGTGACCCCACCTCCTCGCCACAGCCAGTTATCATAACCAGTGCATGTAAAAAGCGCTCTCCAAGGGCAAACCCAGCCTGATGATGCAGCTTGAGACAGCTAAAGCCCAGCAACCGGGTCGCACACCAGCTACAACACAACTGTCGGGTCAAGTGCGGGAAGGGGGAGGCCCTGGGGGCAGCTGCAGAAGAAAGCGGCTCATTGATCTCCAGGCAGGCAGCTGACGGGGCTCCGCGTCTCTCTGCATGTGCTGCCACTGTACGGGCAGGGCTGCAGGCAGGGTTGCGGGCAGGGTCACCCAGATGGATCCAAGCCACACTGCAACGCACAAGCTTTCTGGTAGGAAAGAGTGGGAGCGTTCTCCCCATCCCACTCAGGGAAGGGAGCAAAGGGGGATGGCCTGAAAAAACGCTCTTGACTCAGAGCCTGCTCACAAAAGGCATTACTCACCCTACAGACTCAGATTTTATCCAGCCCAGCAGCACATTTCACTTTCTTCAGCCACTGCTCACGGCTGGACTTTACCCCCATTTTTGATTGTTTGCAACACAATGCCAACACAGAAAAACACATCCATCAAGCACAGTAGTATTAAAAAGGAAAAAGTTATTACCTGGAATAGTCCCCTTTAGCTTCCTACAATTGAAAAACAGTGACAGAATTAAAACATGATCTCTTCAAAAGTCCTCGATTTTCCCAGCATTGTTCACTTCCCCACTCCCACAGCTCTGTGGCCAGATCCTGACCCCAGTTACACTCAGTGCAGAGCATGGAGGCTGCCTGCATGTATTCAGGCTCAGAATTTGGCCCTTTACGCTTCCAAGCGTAGATTATCCACCTACACCATCAATAAAACCGCTTCCAAAATGGGGATGAATTTCCCATTGGAAATCAAAAGATCACTTTTACTGCAGGAGAAGTGAAATACAATTCTCTCTCCGGCTGACCACATCCAGCTAAAGGTCGGCTTCACAGGCAGGTCAGCAGTTGAGAGAAATTGTACTCACTTGAGACGAGAACAACAGTTCAGGCAGATCAAGCCACTGCAGCTTTGCTGTGGCACTTTGCCACTGAGAATGCAACAGGGAAAAAAAAACCCCAGTGTTATAAAGGTAGAATTTTTTTTTGTAGAAAGTGGTAAATAATCAGAGTTTAAGTCTGAGTACAACAAAACTTGACAAGGAGAGGAAACACTGACATATTTCAACATAACAGAAGTATCAAAAACACATGCTCTGAAAGATTCACAGGCATAATATAGAAAATTTAGCTACAGCATTATATACTCTTCTCTTCCCACATCTCCAGAACATATTTAAATTAGAATAAGTGATAAATTGGATGGAAACCTGCCCAAATAAATTACTTCCCTTGATGAGTTTTCCTCTTTCCTTCCCTCTTTCAATTTAAAATTCCTGAAATAGACGTTTATCTCATTTGCCTATACGGAAAAACAGCTCCCAACTTTTTTAGCGCCCCCCCCCCCGCTGCAGAGACTATAACCAATGCAGCAAGGTTTTGTCTTTATGGGGGGGGGGAAACCCAGTAAAACAGCAAAGCTAAAACAAGTCCGAGTGGCCGGTGGCAGAAAGCCGACCGAAGGCTGGAGGAAGAGGCACTTACCTGCAAAATCAGGGCTGCCAACTTGAAGACGGTCTCACTCTCCACCTCAATCCGGCCCTGCGCAGGGGAAGAGCAGAACATGAGCCGCCAGCGCCGCCCGCCCCGCCCCCGGGGGGGAATGGGGGGGGGGCGGCTCTCAGTGCCCAACCGTAGCCCCGAGAAAGCGAGTGTGTGTGTCCCCGCGGGTGAGCATGTGGACGGACACCGAGGCAGCCCCCACCCCCCTTTTCTCTCCCCCGCGTGTTTTCTTTACAAATCTGTTCCTGCATTTCACAGAACACGGGTTTGCGTTCCTGCATCTGCCTGCGCCCGCCGCGGCAGGGGCCTGATCCTGCACGCTGCAAACCCCCACAAAAACCCTGTCACAAAGCAGGGAGGCAGGGCTGAACCAGAGGTATTCTTACGGCTTGAAGCGCATCACCTCCTCAGGGCAGGGACCGCAGCTCGTTGGCGCGAGGCGATGGTGGCACACACGCCACTGATGGTAAATAAGTAGTATTTATCACAAGGATAGTGTAACTAAGCTTCCCTTGCCCCACACAGTCCGGCTCTTACAGCCTCCAGTTCTTACAAGTACGCTGGAGGTGTAGTGCAATGTTCAGAAAAACTTCAGGGACACCCATGCTGGCAATCTCCAGTGTCTTGACCCCACTCCAAAACCAGTCCTGTCCTGACAGCCCTATGCTCTCTGTGACTTCAGAGGTGCACAGCTCATAAATGTCAAAACATCAAAACTACACACACATCCTTTTTTTTCTTGCTTGCAAGCTTAAGGGCATTCTTTCAAAGGTAGTTTCTTACAAGGAAAAACGCCAGTCTTGGTTCTACACTGGGACCAGCAGTAACGCTGGAAAAGTAAAGCTGATGCACTTACAGTTGGACACTCACATTATTAAGGATACCCCTTACACCTACTGCATCCTGCAAACCGTGCATAAAGGACAAGACTGAGCTCATGAACCAGCCCATCAATACAGAGGGGTTTTTTCTTATTGATCTTCTGCAAGGGAAAGTAGTAGACACAATGCCTGTCTCCTGCCACTGAGGTCCCAACACATTCTCTGTCCCCAGGATCTGTTGGTTGAATGAAGGGACAAAGCAGACCCAAAGCTGAAATAGTGCCAAAACCAGGGTAGCAGGAGGATCTACAGAATTACACACAGATACAGGGAAATGACATCTCAAAATATATAGGGCACATCTGGAGCCGAGCTAATTTACCACAGCTGCAGGTCTGGCCCACAGAGACTAAATTCAAAAGCAAGCAAACAAATAATTCAATTTTCATGGAAAGGAAGGGTTTTTTTGCCAGCTTTGTCAATAAAACATTCCAGCAGCAGTGCTCCCCCAGGCTGCTCCGCAACAGCAGACCAAGAGGAATTTCCCCTTCCCAACAGGTGTGGCAACAGCTATGCAGAAGTAGCCTCCAAAGCATTCCCAGACATATTTTATTAGAAGAAGAGGAGGGGCACATCACAAGGAGGAAAAAAGCTTCAAGTTCATCCTTCCTTCAGATCTCTTTCATGTTGATGTTTAAGAAAAAAGGCAAGGATTGCAGACCAGAAACTCTTCACATAGGTGCAATTTTAAGGCACTTTGTTACTTCCAGGTCTGTATCAGGTTAGTCTTTGTCATGCACATCTGAGCTGCCTTCTTTTAAGCTTAAATTGCTTCTGCTCAAATAGCCTCTGAGACCAACTGGGACAGTGGGAGGATTACGGGACATCAGGTCATCCCAGCACCACGCTCCGCACCAGCAGGCAGGGAACTCTGACATGAGAAAAAGCCATTGCAAGGAACCTTTGCTCAGCAGGAAAGACGGGCTCTGGTTCAGCAAAGCTGTCCTCGGACCACGAAATCAGGGAAAACAGGGCCAGAAGGGACTTTAAAAGCTCATCATCAAGACCATCTCCCTGCCCCAAGGCAGAATCAGCTACATGCGGCTCATCATCTTTTAAGCGTATAAGAAACTCATCAAGATTTAACTATCCAAATGCAATTCTCACATCAAAGGCACTCTTCTCTTTGTTGCTGGCTCCAAGAAAAACTGCAGCACTGGGCGAGCTACCACAGCAACGAGTCTCTGCTGACCCATAGCAATAGCTGCTGCTGGTGTTACAGGGGTGTTTGGGACTTAATAACCAAGCACCTCTTCACTTTTCATCTTCAAAGCACCTCGCAACCATTAACTAATTAGCAATAGTAATTACGAGGCTGCTCTTCTGTGTTTATTTACTTGGTCCTAAATATGAGCGTTAAGAAGCTCTGGTCACTTTACCAGGCTGCAATGGCATTGCCACAAACATTAAAACTGATCCCACAAGCCACTTAGGGTTTTAGAAAACCAATAAGGCTGAAGGGGGACTGCCTTCTTCAGGTGATGAAGTTTCCATCTTTGCTTTCATGGTGGGGGTTTTGCTGTGCTGATGTCCCCAGTTTTTCACAGGTTTGCTTAGAAGCTATGTTAAGGAGTGAACAGGAAAGAAGGTCATTCCCTTACCTGACCTCTCTCAAACAAGAGACTAAAGGTGTCTTGAGCAGAGCAAAGGGGATAAGCAGGACACCCCAGGCACAGGGCTCCCACCACAGCTCTCCAGCTGTTCCAAACCTCAGAACAGGGTAGGTCAGCCCTAATTATTATCACATATCACCATACAATAACAGTGGCAGGAGACTGGGGCCACGCTGAGGGAGGCTCTGCACCAAAAAAAAAAAACAAACCCTGAAGAGCAATCAGGAGGACCCCTACCCTTTCAAGGGACCAAAAAATCAAGTAAGAAGAGAGATGCAGGAAGGCAAAGGGACTGCCCTGAGGTGACGCAGCAGCTAAGTAGCAGAACAGAGGATTTGAAGCAAGGGATCCCAAAGCCCAGATCAGCCTTTAGCTAGCTGACTAATGCTATACAAGTGACAGTCTCTTGGACAATTCTCTGAGCCTGGAATTATTTTCCATCATAATATTACACTATTTGCCATCTGGTTCCCCAATTGGCCATTGCTATAATGTAATCCAGCCCTGGGCTGTCAAAGAGTTTGGACAGCCCTTGGCTTGACACAAATCCATATAGCGGTACGTGTCACTCACACAGGAGTGCAGGACCACGTCTCTTCCCACTTGGCAATATTTGGATATTATAACCATCTTTCTGTCCCTGAGGCTGGTGGATGGGAGTCTTTGTTTTAGCATCGCTTTAACAGCAAGGGCAAATTTCAGAAATAGATATGGAAAATGACTGTAAGAAGATTCATTTGTAATGTCTGGAATTGCCAGGGTAATTTAAGCAGAGACCAGTAAGCAGGTGGGGGACCCGGGGAGCCAGAGCAGTGAGTGCTTTCGTGGCCACATGTTGAAGAATAAGATGGAAGGCTTTCCTAGACTTATCCCAAGTGGGAACAAGGTCACTAGTGCAAGGTTAAGTAGATAGATGTAATTCAGATAATGGAATCTGAGTCTTCTACATGTTAGATGTAAATAAGTTTAAACAGAGTAGCTGGTGCAGCTCCAGGGAGGGAATGAAACTGATATTTTTCAATTAGAGTTTGCACAAGGACCAATCATTTTAACCAGCGAGACAGATTCAGCCCCTTGTGTAGCTCTCCAAAAGGCCACTGGCTTATCTAAACATCGCGTTTGGTCCAGCGGATTCAGGTGGTACCTTTTGTCATACTGACAAACATCAGAATAATAAAAGGTTGTAGCAGATGTCCAACCCAGGTGGCAGTTACTGTAGAGCAGGAATAGGTCACTAGCTCAGCAGCTAGTAAAGACCAACTCCTGCCTTCACTGCCCACGGGCAGAATTTAGCCCCCGATTCAGATGGGAGCTCAAGTCTTTTGCTGCACAGACACAGACTTATGAATGTGATAAAAATCACAAGCTCAGTCATGAATAGAGCAGCAAACCCTCATTAGACACAGCAACAACACTAGAATTTACTGTCGTAGAGATACAAGTCTGAAATCCTGATGAAAACACAGATCAAGAATGAAGATAGTCAGATGAGCATTAACTGTGCTAAGCAAATCTTTAGACTGTAAACTCAGATTAAAGCAGATTAAAAAAAATAAGCAACACAGGAACTGTCATGTTTAACTCTTTAGAGCCAGAACAAGAAATGAAAACTGAGACTGTCTTCAAAGCACATATAACCTCCAGAAGTTAAAGGCTGACAAAAACATTCCACCTAAAGATTTGAAAATTGAGATACCAACATACCTCTTCCCTCAAACCAACCCCCTTAAAAATTTATATTAACCAAAGACACCCCCAAATACACACTCTATGATTGAATAGCCTCGAGACAGCCACAGTATTGAATATAATTACCCATGATTACTGAAATGTGATTAAAAAAAGCTGAAGAAAGGGTGCAATTAGGCAGAGGGAAAGAAAGGACCCAAACATCTGCAACAAGGTGTTCAAACCAAGGGAGGCAATTAGTTGGGTGTGGACCCAGCACAAGTGAACAAAATGATGCCAGTGCCCATGTCCTTACCCAGCACCACTGTGACTTCCCACAAGGAATCCAGTATCCCCACAACGTGTCCTGACAGCCAGAGGATTTGAAGGCAGGTCCCTCCAGTGCAGAAAGCTTTGCAGCTTTTCCACATTTAAGGCTTCTTTGGGAGCAGAGGCTGCACAAGGCGGCCTGAGCTCCTGGGATTGGTGGAGTAGGGGAGTGGTTGTTGGCCACAACCTGTTTGGTGACACAAGTTGAGCAGCGCAGGAGGAACTAGGTCAGGCAAATTCAGCAACTCGCTCCATCAGTGTGGCTGCGCTGGGTAATTACACCAAGGAGGCAAACAACGGCAGCAAACAAATAACCCTCCAACTTTAAAGCACCTGTCCTGCTTGCTGGCATACACACCTACATCTCAATCCTAGTGGTGTCACCTGCTGTTCACGCTGCCCTGTGATGCACTGGGTGCCCCATCCCTTCTGCATTGGAATCTCAAAACTTTGAGCATCTCGACTGGGACCAACTTCCCAAACACTGAAATGCTGGGCTGAGAAAAAGCACAGCAAAGCAAGAGCCCATCTCCAGCACATTAGGGAGAGGAAGTAAAGCACTAAACCAGCAGGAGATGCAGAATATGTGCCCTTATAGGAGCAAATTAAAGGTTGGTCTTTCTGACCCTCCTCAAAAGGGCACTGCACTTCAGATTTGCACTTGTGCTGCACTTACCCCAAGGGGGAGCACAACCTCGATAGCTCAGGAGGCCTCACAGCTGCTTCACAGCATTAAATGATCCATGACACCTTTCATGTCACCCACCAAGCCCCACAGCCCTTCCCCACCCACATGAGAGCATGACCCGAGACCAAACACAGCTCAGTGCACATGCAGCAGCCACCACAGCTCTCTCCTGGCAGGACCTGCTGCTTCCCACCACATCAGCTTAGGCCAACCCAGCCAAAGAAAAAAGCTAGTAGTGCCTCACAGTAAATTAAAGCTTCACGTTTCTCTGTTACACCCTTATTTTGCTGTCTCTGCCAGCCACCCTCATCCATCTCCCTTGCTTGCATTTTGTGCTTCAGCCAACACCTCAATGAAACTCCAGGGACAACAGCAGCTACTCTGAGACTTGTCTGCACAGTTCAGTGCAACAGGAGCACATTAAGTGCTGCTTATTTTTTTTCCTGCATTAATATAATAGTAAACATGGAGAATGGGGGAAGGACATAAAGACTTCCCCATTTGCAAGCCAGGTATATGGCAAGCGTCATTAGACTTAACATATAATCACAGCTTTTTGCTTTCCTACACCTGCACCATGGCGAGATACCCAACACACACCAACAACAGAACAGGCTGAGCTGTCACAGCATCTTCACCCTGTGGCCAAGAGATCAAAAGCTGAAAAACTCTCCATTGCAATTAAGACTGGTAGTAAGACCCAGGAGGAGGTGACTGTGTCAAGAGATGCGAGGTGTGAAACTTTGGCTGCAAACCAACTAAGCCTATGCAAACCAACTATTCATATGCAATAGGCCAGCTGGGACACAACCTACACCTCTGCTGCCAAGAGCCTCAAGAGATCCCTGGGGCACCATCACCCTTTACTGCAGGCAGCCTTGGACCAACTTCAACTGCTCTCAGAGGCATTGCACAGAGTCCCTTGACTACACCCACACCATGGCGAAGTCCCTCCCCAAGCCACCAGCACAGCCCCACGTGAGGTCTCATGGGGCAACGAGTAGGGGGGATCCATAGAGATCTGCCAGTTTACATCAGCATGGGGGTCCTACCTCCTCCTCCTCTCACATTTTGTTCACAGGCACAACCATGCTCCATCCTCCTCATCCAGTGACATGCTGCTGGGGGGTTTGGGCCATGGAGGGGACTGACAGCACCCATGGAAGATAACAGCCCTGAAGACCAACTGGTCCTGATGATTCTTATCCTGGGCTTTACACATGCCATCTTTAGGAGAAGAACAGCAAATACAGGCAATGGACAACGTATTTTAATAGCCTTGGCTAGGATCAGACTACACTGTGTTACGAGGCTGCATGGGAACGCTCCCCTCTCCCTTGAGATGGGGGAGAATTAGGAAATATCTGTTATAAAACTTTCGAGAGCTCTCTGATATACGACCACTTTGCTCTCCACAAGCTGGAAGCCAGCCAGACTTTATGCTCACACCAGGGGTCTGTTTCAACAGCTCTTCTTGGTAAGCACTGGTCTTCAGGCTGCCAAGTGCTCACAAGCATTGCTGTTCACAAAGCTATCAGAGTTACAGACTCCAAAAACTTCCATTTCCTTTACCTTTTTCTTTTTTTAAAGCAGTTCTTACAAGTCCTTGAAAGAAATGGGAAATTAAACAAACCAACCTGCCGACACCCAAATTTAGAGAGGAAAAGGGAAACACAGCCAACTTGACCAAGATCTTGGTTTACTGAACATATTTTAAGGACTGGCAAAGAGTCAACTGTACGGCTGCAGAGCTATATGGAGGTTAGCTCTAATGCATAATAAACTTGACAGTGCTTTGCTAGCCAAGTAGGGTGTTATTTTTCCAAACTTGGCTGTTTTGAAAGAAAAGACTAATTTATCTTTCCAAATTTATCATCAACATGTGCGTGACCAGTTCTGACCCACCTCCTTGAAAGTATCCCAGCTATGGTCATGGGCTGTGCAATAACACACTGAACATTTTACAAAGCTCCCCTATCCCTGTGCAAACACATCAATTCTGAGATACCCATTTCACCTGAAACCATGTGCTATTTTAAATTCCAGCTGTACACTAGATTTCAGAGATAGCTATAAATCTAAACCCAGTTTCTTAAAGTCAATGACAGGAGAGAAAGCTTTTAAATTGAAGTTGTCACCACTGAAGGTTTTCAGGCAGCAGTTCTCAAAGCCTTGAAAAAGGGAGGCATGTAAGAAAACATGAGCCTAGACATAGACAAAGCATCCTTCTAGCCTTTGCATTCTCCCAAAATACATGTGGATAAAGCAGCTTTTAACTGTGAAGCCTTTCCATGGACCTGGAGATCTGTCTTACCAGCTCCCACCTCCTGCTTGGTGGCCCAAGCTGTTCCTGGCAGCAAACACAGCTTCTCCAAGCTCAGCCCAGGGAGCGCGGATGCTGGAGAGCAGAAGCCAGGCAGCTGGCTGGACCACACAGGACCGAGACAGCCTGGGGACTGCGGCATCAGACCAGGGAAAAAAATATGGGCAGCTCGACATGAAAGGAGGGTAGGGCGAGAGCACTGGCAGCATTTGCTATATCGGCTGGCGGCCAAGGCCTGTGCACGCACCAGCAGAGAGGAAACACCGGGTGCTCTTAGGAGTGGAACAGCAAATGTTGCATTCAGTTGATATGCAAGGAGATGTGGGGAGGGCAAGGCCAGCAAACACTGAATGGGTTATGTTGCAAATCAAGCAAAAGAAGTTTATTCTGCAGGCATATAAAGCAGAGTTACATTACAGTGTGCAGAAGGAAGATGCCAGTCCTGATGTGGTGGTGGGTTAAGATGGGGGTGCAGGGAAAAGGAGCAGCCACAGACACCTCGTGCTCAGTGCACAGCAATCCTTCACTCCGGGTACAGAACTATAACACTGCTAAAACATGACTTGTAAAAGTAGAAACAAGGTCTCATCTCTTGTGCTTTGGGCAAAGGGGGGCTTCCCCGGCTCCCCAGCTGCTTGCAGAGGCTGAGGGCAAGGCAGGAGGGAACTGTGCAGGGAACAACACAGCTCATAAAGGATGCACAAACCTGGCGTGTGGCAGCAAAGATACCAGAGGCACAAAGGATCTTTGACTACATAGAAGAGCACAGAAGTGGGGGAGTGGGTGGGGAATAGAAAGAAATACATTTTTGGCGGCAGAGACTTTATTGTCTATCTTGTGTCTCCCTTGCCAAAATGTCTACAGAAACTGCAAAATGCACAAGCTCCAAATTCCTCCAACCCTTGGCAGGGGAAAGCAGTACTCAGTTTTCAGAAAGGAGCAGAGATCTGCAGGAAGGAATGGGGAGCTGAAAGGTGAGGAAGAGCCATGTGGCTGTGCACTATAGAGCACCAAGCCAGCCTTCACAATTTTCAGAACTTTTATGCAGGTTTTTATTCCATTATTTATTATTCAGAAACCATCTTTTGTAACTTATAATTAATAATATATTTAATATGCTATATTACTTATTCTGAATTTTTATTCAGCTGCAAGCAAAACCTCTCTGAAGTTACCTGGGTCAAGACGGCTGCCCAGCAGCTCCAGCCTAAACCCAGAGATGCCAGACTTAGTTAGGGATATACCATTCTGTTTGATAACATACAGCCACTGACAGGACTTCAGACACAGGATTGCCCACAGATCTCTTGAAGAATATTGCAGATACATTTCTGATGTAGCCTCTGAACCTTGTCAGCCACAGATAAATCCCCTCCAGAGTGGGGACTGGCACGAAGCTTTGCCAACACACTAGCTGTATTCACCCAAGCCTTTGGTTGGCTCTCATGGCACTTCCTACGTGCTGGCAGGAGCACTGACATGCATCATCTCGCACACAGGGCAACATCACCCTCCCACCCTCTGCTCAGGAAGCATCATTTTTCTTTAAGGCACACAAGCCATGGAAGTGCAGGTACCTACACACTGCTGTGCTCTCAACACATGCCAGTGCTCAGGAACGTCAAAAGCGCATAAACACAAACTCCTTCAAGCACCAGAGCTTTCCACCACCCTGGATTTGGGCTTTTCCACACACTGTGTCCTCTAGGGGGAACAAGCTACTATGAAAACTTTGGAAACAGCTTTGTAAAAGTGAAAAACATGACTGGCTTTTAAGCAAGCTTATCCACGCAGGTCTTCTCACACCCCAGGTATTGCAGCATTTATCCTCTGAGCCACATTCCTGGCCCACACAGAGCAGAAGCTTCATGCAAAGATCCAGGATAGGCCCCCACCCCCATGGAGCATCCTCCAGCACACCTCATGCATGAGGAGCACCCCAAAGCACAGGGGCTAGGCACAAGTTGCTGCTTTTTAAGACACTGGGGTTTCCGCATTCATGCGGCAAGGGGCGGGGGGGTGGGGGTGGGGAAGGGAAGGCGAAAAACTAAGCTGAAGCAAGTCAAACCTCCTAAAGCAGGATTAATGACTGAGAAATGCCAGGAAAAATTCCTCGCTGTCATCAGCAAGCATCAGCCACTTGCTTCACCAGAGCTGGGGATCTGCTCATATCTCGGAGACGACACTGCCTGTCCCGCATCCCACACCTCCCTCCCGCAGCACAGCGGAGCCTGGGAGCACGGATGCTGTGCAAGCACATCCGAGGGGCCTTCGTGCATCCTGTTGTCCACGTCCCTACGTGGGCTTAAATAGGAGAATTGGTCCTGTGTGTACTTCATGCACTACTTCAAACTGAGAGACTGACCGTAAGTTTACCAATTAGGATAAAATATTTTTTAAAGACCTAAATTTGAAGGTTAAAAGCCACTGGACCAAATGTATCTTGAAAGTAAATAAACTGGCTTCTGCTGAAGCCAGGCTATGAAGCCACCCAGCACAGAAGGTGCTGCAGGCGGAGCAGGGGCTCTCAGCTTTCGTTACATGCTGAATTGTGCTGCCCACAGAGATCCTCCTCTCAGGAGGAGACGATGCTCCTCAGCCGCCCACAGAAACTGGACACAACAAAACCCTCTCTGATTCTGGCAGTTTAGCGTGCAGGAACAGGGAAGCCAGGACTTTGGGTTGTTACCAATTAGAGCACACACCTCGCAAGCCACAGGGGAAAAAGTTGAACCAGCCTTCATTCAAACCTCTCCCAGCTCCTGAAGCCTTGAACTCCACTGGGTGATGCAGTGTCAGCTTATTGCAGCACTCCATGCATCACCAACGCTTTCCGTGCTATCAGCACTTCATTTCAGTAATATGAAGTTACGCTGCTTGAATAATAATATTTATCCAGGCCGTAAGTGACTCCTTATTGGTTTCATGACATGCCTCTCTATGATCAGTGAGGGAAGGTTATTTTATGCTTCTCTTCCTTTTCTTTCTCTTATGCTTTATGCATGTACATAAACACATATACTTGCACCAAATGTTTTGATGTTGACAGCATTTGCGTTTCAACCAGCAGTGGCATTTTTCACATTCCATCCTAAAACAGGACCCATTTTCCAATTCCAAGACTATTTGCACTTTCTGTGTAAAGTGCTCCAGTTTTCCTTGAAAGGATGACTACAAGTTACCAAGACCCTTCATTTAAAATGGTAGATATGCCAAATGGAGATTTACTTTTTACTAATCTTAAACAGTGAGGCCCCAAGTGCTAAAAAAGTCTTTAAAACTTTAGCATTTTGTAAAAAGGCCCTAGTTTCCTCTATGCTTCCAGAAAGCAATTCCTGTATAAACCACAATCACAACTTTGCCATTAACCGCTTTCACGTTGGGTTTCTGACCCCACCATAAAATAACAAATACTGGATATTGAATAAGAATCCTCTAAAATATGAAGCATATTAAAGGTGAAAACTTTGGCTGGCTACACTAAGCTCCACCACCAGCTAATGATACAGGATTGTTTTCCAAGAAAAGGTTATAAGAACCGAGTGACCCTTTTAGATTGATTGAACTATGAGCAAAAAAAAAAAAAACAACCAACACCAAAAAACAGATGCCCGAGTTTGACGTTAACTGGAAAATACAAGAAACATCAGGCATTGCTAAAGTTCATTGAACTGCAGCTGCTGTTGCACCAATGGTTATTAGGGGCATGCTGAAGGGGGCTGCCACACGACCCTTTTTTCAGACCAAGATGAATCCGCAGCAGACCAACCTTATTTAAGATTTTGGCTATCATATAATAAAGTAACTGTTAAAAATATGTTCTACCAGTTCAAACATTTTAAGAAAACACTGGAAGCTTCTTAAGCAGAGAGTAAATATGAAAAGTATTTTAAGAACTACTTCTGATTACTACTTCATGGATTTATTACCTTACTACTTCACTAAGGAAGGAAATCAGGGAACTAGGAACCAAATTCACAGCACAGAACCTTCCTCACAGGGCTTTTGTTCTTGAGACAAGTTTGACTCGAGATCAGTAAAAAGATACTTTCCTTAAGCATTTACTATGCAGTGTCTAGAAGGATACGCCACTAGGACAGAGCCTACCTGCAAAGTTACAACCCAGATTTCAAACAACTTAAAAGCTTTTGAGTATTTAAGACTTACTCGAGTGCAGTGAGCACACAGCGGGGCTGTGAAAACAGGACAAGGAAACCATCATCCTCATCCATTTTCTTGAAGCATCAGCATTTAAGTGAATTAAGAGAGAAAGCACATTGAGATTTTAAAATTTCAATGAGATCTAGAAATTAGATGCAGCTCCTCACAAATTTGCAGGACCACGTAGGTGGCAGAAAAACAATAAATGGGAGATGCACAAGGATCTCCAAAGGAACACTGGGGCTTACCTGGTGCACACAGGACTTGGCATTCAGAAAGAACAGCTCGACTGTAGTTTTGTCCTTGAGAAAGGAAATGCTTTCAATGTAGAACCTGAAAATTAAGAAAACCCCAAACAATTACTTTCTTGAATAGGTTTCATCTTCCTCCCAAATCATTTTATTTCTTCGGTGTTTTGTTCTCTTAATAATAAAATAGTGCAAAGGAACTATGAGCTACTGCACTTAATTTCCTGACTATTAGGAGGGAACAAGCAGGAAATCACGGGCTGACAGCACACAGGGAACGACAAACTCCCTGTTCAACAGATCATAGATATCTGAAGCCTTATGTCATTTGAAAACAGTGTCAAATGTTAAAGCAGCAAAGCCCATCCCTCCTATGCAGACAAAAGCATAGGAGTGGAAAAGGTGACTCCAAACAACGTGTTGCAGGTTGGGAAGCCAGCCCAGCGCTTTCCTGAAGAAGAGGGGCTGGCAGCAGCCCCGTCCTTTTTCCAGGAAGAGAGCGCAGCCATGGGCTGAGAGACATTAGTTTGCTTCAAGCAAACAGGGACAAGCAAAAAGCCACACAAGGAACACTTTGGGGTCAGGTCGATCCCACTGGGCACATTCATCCTAATGACAATGGGAGCCCCAAAACTAGGGGTTTACAAGGAAGGGCAGCAACTGGGTCAGCCTCACAGGCACTGCTCTGCACTGAGCACTCTGCCTTCCTCCTCCCAGGGCCACGGGTGCATCTCAGAGGCACACACCAACAAAAGCCATCCCATTACTGGTTACTCCAGCCCAGCCAAGATTAGCAGATGGGTCCCACTTTGTTATAGAGCTACATCAAACATCACATATGCCAGTGTCACTCTGCAAAAATTGCACACAACCTGTCTGTGCGCTTCTCTGACTCACTCAGGGCACGAAACCAAACAGTGCTGGGACGCATTAAACGGTGTGGAGAAAACACATCTATAATTTGAGGCGCGTGGAACTGCCAAGTCAGTTTAAAGAGATACAAATTTGTGTGAATGTGGTCCTGTCAATCCTCCTTTAGCTGGATCCAAAAGCAGGATACCTGTGCTTCAGGTTCCTTATGGAGGATGAATGCATTGGATCCAGACTCCTCTACCTGATACTAGACAGAAGGTACACTTTTTTTCCAGCCAAGCAAAGACTTGGGCCACCACCACCACTACAGACCACATCAGGGCTTCTCAGTGTTTTGCCTTTGATAGCAGGAAGGTTCAATGGCCAACACAGGGCACGCAGTCCACTATGCTTATCAACCAGGCCAATCCCTCCCACAGCCCCATGGTGCTCCTGAGGCTCCACATAGCCTCAAGCTCCAGCCACTGATCTCTTGGGGTAAATGATTTGCAGGACATTGGAAGAAGTCCACAGCAGCACAGAACATGTAGTAGAAAGCAGTAAAACTAGCACCTTCTGTGCTTATTAGGAACATACGAAGTATTTATGCTATGACTCAAGACAAGCAATACATAGTCATTGTTTCACTATTTCGAATTCCTACAGCACATTCCATCAAATTAATTTTAAAGCACTGCCCAGAACACTTCTTCAGGATAAGGAGATAATTTGCCCATTTTACAGGCATGCAGCCTGTCCAAGGGGCAGACCCAAGCCCAGCAGCCTGCCTCAGACATTTGAAAGGCTATTTTACATTTCAGTGACTCACCTTTCACCAAGAACTGTAGGAGCCACAGGTATTTCCACCCTCTCTTGATTGCTCCTGATATAATTTTTTTTCCAATACCTTTGCTAAGCTCCACTTTAAATACAGTTGAGTGTTTCCAGAAATGCTGAGCATCAGAGGGCAGGAGCCTCATTCTTCATCCTTTCCCAACCTGCTGCCAGACCGGCCCTTCACTGCATGGACCTTCCTCAGCCTGCTAAAGCCTTTCTCTCCCTTCACTGCACCAAAAAGGTGATTTTCCTTAATAAATGACCTCGTTTCCACTTGCAGTTTCTTTCAACTAGAAGTCAGGCATGGCTGACTTACCCTCAGAAGCAGGAGAGTACTCCTGGCTCCCAGTCACTGCTGGTACAGGCCAGGAGACTAAGATCTGTGGATTTAGGGAGAGGGCACTGAGGAGGCGTTGCCCTCTACCCCAGCCAGGCTGCATGCTCTATTTCTTCTGTAGTTCAAGCTATATGCTCTTATCACCACAGTACAGATGGGGAACACTGGACCACAGAGATAAGGGTGTTTAGGGGATGACATGCATGTTTGGGAACACCATAAAGTGTATGTTTTGCCTTTATTTCCAATGCTGTCAGTACTCTTGACACTAGAATGAGACTTTTATAAGCCCTAAATCTGCATTATAGAACCCTTCACCAGCTGAGTGTATCATATGAAAACTTACGTGACTACACTGAGTTTATGCCAGTTAAAGAAAATTAATTAAAATCCAAAAGGATTATGTGTTTCATTACTGAACAGCAAAAGCTCAGGGTCAAGGAGTTATGAACAAAAGGAGGGTCATAACCAGGTATCTGGGGATAACCCCCACTTCCAGTATTGCTACTGGAAACTGTCCAGTGAACAGATACAGAGAACTGAAGCTGTTGCACATTTGCCACTTATGAGGACAGCAGCTCAGTGCCCTGCCTCGTTATATCTGCATCTCAAACAGAAGTGATACTGAAGCAGTACTTACTCTATTAACAGTTGAACTTATTTCAAACACGTAGAAGGCACAGCCCATGCAGGAGGGCTTACCCAGCCCAAGGGACACCCCGTCCCTGCGGCAGCATCCACCACTGTCACATTGTGCACGGCTGGAGACCATCCAGTCCAGGGGAATGAGAGCCAAGTGCTGGGGCTCTCTGTCCATCCCCTCTGTACCATTGCCCCATGCCCAACTATGCTCTTCCAGTCAAGCCCTGGGCACACACAGCTGCAACTATGTATTTCAGCTGCTTTCATGAGAGTTTAATTAAGGAACAGGCTATGACAAGGCAAGTGTGTTCACAGAAGATAGAGGGTCTAAACTAACCACACATGCCATGGAGCAAAGGCCTGGAGTCACTCACTTATCCAAAAAGTTGTAACAAAGTAGAGAACTGCAGGTTTTGAACTGGCTTTTCTGCTGGAGTATCTATTTTCTATAGATCATACAGTTTCTATATTGCTAATTATTTCTGCATCATCCTCCTCCTGTTCTGCTTCTCACTCACTGCCTACCTCCTTGGCTCCTAATTGCTTGTTTTGGATCTCACAACCCCGGAGAACTCAGGCTTAAAATTAGCTCCTAGAAGTTGATCTTTCCAAGCCCACTCTTAACACATTAAGTCTTGCCCAGGTCTCTGCATACCCTGTCCTGTAGAGGACCATCTTGCAACAGAGAGGGCCAAAATGAACATCACAAGCCAACAGCATTAATCCCAAAGAAATGCTCAAGTATTGTGATTGCCTTCACAGCTTTCTTGGGCAGTCATAGATTTGAACTTCCTAAATCCTCAAACAACAGTGAACATACTGCAGATCCCATCATCCCTTTTAAAATGGATTTTTTTTTTCTTTCTGACAAAAGTGGGGAAGGGAAGAGAAGCTCTGAACTCCATCACAAATAAGCACATATTCAGCAAAAACAAAGTGCCACTTGTTTGAAGCATTCCCTCAATGACCAGGGTGCAGAGGACGTGGCGAGGCGACAGTGCCAACCAACCCAACTACACAAGAGGCTCTGCCTTGGAAGTGCTTCAAATAATTAAGCGCACAAGGCATAAATTTACCAAGATATGAAAAGCAAGTGAGGTCACTCTGCTCTCATTTTCCTCACAGATTGTAAGGAAAACAAAATCTCCAACAATATTAAGAATATTATGACTGGTCTTTTCTGCCAGCACAGCTCTGTCTTGTAGGACATGGGTTTTTTCAGGCCCTTAACCAGCAGAGCTTTGCCAGCAAAAGCCCTAAAGTAATGCAATTACATTGGCCAAAATCATCACTTTGCCAGGGATTTTATTCTCTCCTGGGACTGTCTTAAACTGTGTGAGCAAAGAAGCCATCAGCAATCTCTTTCAAGTACAGACAACCCTTAAGTAAACAAAAAAGTAAGTACAATTGTTTAAACAAACTGTATTAAAATTTAGCACTACTAAAGACAAGTCAGGCAAAGAAGATATTTAAAATGCTGTGGGTTTAAATAAAAAACAACTAGGAACAATGTCCTAGAAGCATTTTGAAAAGTAGCAGGTTCCAAGATATATTATTTTGTAGTTAAATACAAAAGAGAGCAGCACTTATCCGGGACCTAATCTCCTTCTAAAAATATATCGCTTTGACATTTGTTTCCTTTATCAAATCTGTAATCAGTTCTTTTAAACAAAAAACCCTGGTGATAAATAAACCAAAGTGGTAACGTTTTCTTTGTGGAAACAATTACTCACCTAACAGCAAAGTACAAAGTTGCCGGGCCTGGTTTCTTGGGCAAGTCATGGTCCAGAACTCGGTGATCCAGCTGCAGCCACACACTCTGACCTCTGCGAAAACAGGTTGGAGAGATGGTTAAAAACTGGGACAGGAAATACAGAAATGGGGTCTTTTCTTTCTTTAGAGTGTTACTTTAAAAAGTGCAAGATTCAGCTCTGAGACAGACAAGCATCTCAAATGATTTCCTTTTTTCCTAACTTTCAGATTTTGGTGTCACTCACTTTTGCATGGTAGAGAATGCTCTTTGCAATTATATTTTCAGCTGCAGCATGAAAGTCATAGCACGGCACCCAGAAAAACTAAGTATTATTGAAATAGTCTCCTTTGCTATAGATGGAGACACTTCCATTGACTTCTCATGTCTAGCAGGGGGAACTGATCTGTAGTAGAGGCTGGGTGTTTGCCCACAGCAGAAATAGGTCTGATCAATTCTGCTACACAGGGATCGCACAGTGCTGCTGCCATATCCCCCCACTACTTCTGTTCTGCACGATCCCCAGTCCCAGTGTGAGATAAAACCCCATTTTGGAGCAGAGGGGTTTACCGCAGGCACGCTCATTAAATGAGGCAGGTGTATAAAACATGGTGTTCTCCGCAGCAGCTTCTCTGATTGAAATGGGAAGCCAGAAAGAAAACAAAAATCCCCCAAACCCCAATAACCTCCCTGAGGACCCTGGGGCTGAGGAGGACCGCAGAAGCCTATGGCTGCCCCAAAAGGCTGGGACATGGGTGCCCTCCAGAGGCCACACGCTCCCTCCAAGCACCCAGCCCAGCCCTGTACACCCAAGGCAGCCTCTGGAGTCCCACTGGTGTTTCTGGGGAAGCCAACAGCTTTTAGGTAATCCCCTGGCAGCACTTTAAAGCTCACCATGAGGGAATGCCAGCAACCAAGAACATCCAGAAGAATTTCATGGCAGCTCTTCTGGGGTAAAAAATAAGCTAAGTGCAAACAGCACCCTCAAGGGATTTACAGAAGAGGTTGAAGAAAGTATTTTCCAACATCTGAAAGGACAAGGATGTGGCAAATATATCCTAGGGAGAACCCAAGATGTGAGTGGCTGGTAAAAATAACACACTGCTGCAGTTGGGACTCTTGGAGTGAGCAGCTCCTACCAGGTCCGTGAACACCAGCCCCTTCCCCAGAGCTAGTCCTGTACCTGCAGATGGGAACTGCCTTGGCAGGGTGGCCCCAGACACAGCTCCAACATGGTTTGTAGGTGAAGGCTTCCATCCAGGAGACCGTAAAAAGCAGCAATGGAGAGCAGCAGGGACTAATATTACTCCCATTAAACAAGAGGATGTTTATTTAGGGGCTGTATTAGCGCACAACTCCATTTCCCCACTGCCTTAAACAGCTCTGCTCCAGCTTTTTTGAGGGAGCTGAAGGTAACTCTTCTGGAGGTGCTGGCCCTGGGGAGCAGAGTCGTGCACCCAGCAGACACCGGGAAGCATTTCAGTGCAATGCTGACAGAGGAGTCTAAACACCAGCTGAGATTTCAGTTAACCCAGATGACTCCAGGTTAACACCACAGAAGCGGATCTTCTGTGGTGCTCCAGAGCCCGGCCACAGCATCTCACCCGGCCCGGCAGCAGCTGTCGGAGGAGAGTGGCCGGGGATGGGCAACGGCTGCCTGAGCTGCCCCACTGCATCAGCATCCATGAGAAACCGCACCCAACACCCCCACGCACTCCCCACAGCCCCACTGCCAGGAAGGGAGGGTTGGGCATTTCCAGCACGTTCTGCTTTTACAGCTCTTTTCAGCAGTCTGCAGAATAGCTTGGATACCTAAAAGTAATAGGGAAGCTAGAGGAAGGTTGTTTATGGTAAAGACTAACCTCATATTTCACTGCTGCTAGGGAAGTTTGGGTTTAAAAGACTCAATAATACATTTGAGATTAAAGTGCAAAGCAATTCATCTTGAACATAAATGCAAAACCTTTTTGTTGTTACTAAAAGTGCAGAGTAGGAAAGCTAAGGGTGTTCATGTGGGAAATTATTGCTGAATCAATTTTTTCACCTTGTGAGACAAACATGAAAAGAGAAAGCACCAGGAAGGTATTTTACAAGTATTCTCTGGTTTACGCCCAGAGAAATTTTCCAAATATTTTCTGTTTTGTGCCTTCCCCTTTCCTCAGCCAAGCAGCACAAGCACAAGGTAGGAAAATCTTTCTTCAAAAGAAAAAGTAATTTTTCCATCACAGTGAGCTGCCACAGTGTCGGGGATAGGTTCCACATTGCAATAATCACACAGCTGTTTAAAATAAATGAACATACTTACGTATCATCTATAAATGTTATCCCAAAATACTCCTTTTCTTTCAGGTTGAAGTGTGAGGCCACCAGATCCAGTAACTCCCGAGACAGAAGTTTGGGCTGTTGAAAGAATAAAAATAATTTAATTAATTTCAGTCCAGGCTTTTCATATATAATAAAGATTTTCTCTGCAAATACTCATATTTAAGTAAACATGGCCAAGTTAAAACCTTGTTGTACAACTCAATAGAGAAGTGGCTCCAGACTCAGGCAGTCGGATTCGGTGTCTCCATGGAGCTGCGCAGGGTGTGCAGAGCACAGAGAGGCAATTATGTACTTAACCCACGACACCAAGCTGAAGTGCACAGACCGACTGCTGCTTTCCTCTTTCTGGGGGATAAAGAAGGCAGCTCACACTTTCCTGCAGTTACAGCAGGAGGGATTTTTCAATTAAGACAATATTGTGTACTAGAGGATCTCATGCTTTGGGTTCCGTTACAGGAATAAAACACATCCCCAAACATAGAAACTCTTCTTCCCTTCTAAATTAAAAAAAACCCCACCAACAAGGGGTGTGTTTAATACACCTTCATGGAATTTGGTGAAAGCAGATAAAAAACTCAGCGCAGAACTGATGGCAGATATTTTGCCCACTGTGCACCAATGCCCAAGGGAACCTTCCTGCTAATTCAGGTCTGAGGAAGGGCACGCGTGCCTGAAAGCATGCCCATTTATTCCACTTCTATGAGTTGCTCTAGTAAGAGATGTAACTTCGCTTCAAACATCACTTATGCATCAGCCCCCAATAACACTGCTGAAGAAAATAAGCAGAGGAATCTGGCACTGTGCTACCAGTGCCCAAAAGAGCGGGGTCTGTACCTGAACCAGCAGCTCCAAGTTCCTGTCATCGAGGAGATGTACCTGGCAGTGCCGGCCCTCTGTCATCTGCAAAGACAGAAACACAGCCCTGTGAGGGAGGGCAGGATCCATGGCTTTCCTGGCTTGCACTGGATCACATGTGGCTCAGAGGCAAGAATAACATGTAGCAAGCATTTAATCTGCACCGATAAGGGAATCGACTCCAAGGACTCGGTCTGGAGAGCTGCCTCAGCACTGTGAGCTCCCATGAACTTCAAAATGGCATTAAGGGTGCTTAGCAGCACTCAGGATCAGATAGAAGTGACATAAATGCTGCAAGAATTTAATCTGGGGATGAACCAGCCTGGCTAGTACCATAGACACAAGCAGCAGCAACGGCCTTTTGCTCTGGTGAGGAACATTGATGACCAGGGACTCATGAAATCCCCATCTATCCAATCATCCCTGCAGATGGATCAGCCTAAATTTGGTCCCTTGACAGAGGACCTTGTCTCTAGTCTAGATGAAGTCTCTACTGGTACATTAATGATCTCCCTTGGATAACTTTTCACAATCATTAGAAGTCATTACCTCCATAGGATTATTATACAGGTACTTGCACATGTCAAGACAGGTGCTTGAACTGAATGATTAAGAACAGGATGAGCTTTACAACTTCTAACATTACATCTGGACCACCTTGGTTCCCACTTTGTGTCCCATTTATCTCCTGCAAACAACGTGCCCTTCTCTAAGAGAAGAGCAGTTCAGAAATAGCTGCACATTATGCCCTTTTAATATCTGCCCTTTGAAATCTAATACATTTCCATGTAAGCTTTTACATTATTTAAAATCTGTTCTAATTCTGGACCTCTCACTGGCTTTGGCGAGGACTGGCTTTGCAACACTCTCCGGGTGAGAGCTGGTAAAGGAAACCTGGCTTTTATATTTATTCTCCTAGCCTCAGAGTAACTCATTTTCCTGACAGCACAAGCTTCTCACAGACTATAAATTCAGAGCTCTGAGCAGAGGCCGAGGGTGGTTTGCTTAGCTAGGGGCTCCCGGGGGATTAAACGGCAACACACAGCGGTTTCTCCTTTCACATCCCTCTGGCTCCACAAGGATGGGGACAGTGATAGGGCTGAGCTCTGCTGCCACCAGCACCCCCCTCATCACTTCCTGCCCCGGGATGCCTCATGTGCAAACCTTATAAAGACTTAAAAATAAATACAGTTTATACCTAATTTCAGTATAACCAAAAAGAGACATCCCACCTCCCCCCAGCACTGCCCCCGTTTAACGCACGAGTGTTTGCACAGCAAGGGCTGCTGAGACACAGCCTCTTCTGTCACCAGCCAGCCGCTTCAGATGTAAGAAGCCAAATTAACAAAGCTTTATTGTTTCAACTAATTGAGCTCATTTTGACCAAATGCCAAGAGGGAGTTCCCTCATGAGGAGCTCCACAAACAGGTCAGAGATGAGCATCTGTGGGCACAACTCTGTCTAGTGTTCAGGAAAACAGAGCTATGGCATCTGTGGCACCAGCACTGGCAACTTACAGCACTGCCAAACATGTATCATTGCATCACTCATCAGAACAGCAATACTGGTGAAAGGACCATTTGCAGGACAAGTCTAGCTGGAAGAAACCCCTTTCCTTTTCACTTCTACTGTTGTGAACATGAATCTGTAAAGAAGTGCCAGCTGAAGAGTGACTTGTGAATGGAGGGGTGCAGAGCAGAGACTGCACCATCACGGAGACAGCAGCGATGCCCCCCACACAAACCACAGCCTCACCCCACAGTACTGCACCCCGAAGAGGCATCAGCCCAGAGCTGCACCAGCCCCAGGCCCCTGCTCCCAGCAGGGTACCACTTCCACTGCTTTAATCTTCAGGTTTTGGAAGCAAAGCTGCAGCATCCCAATTGCAGCTTCCAGCATGCTCCCTGCAATTTATCCGTTCGCCAAACATGCTGTCTGGAGCCCTTAAATCCATTATGATCTGATCATGGGTCCATTTGTTCCTGAGAGCTGAAGGTCTGCCATTGCATGGTCATAAATAAGTCACATGTTACAATCAATTAATCATTTCATCAGCGCACCCTTCAAGGTGGTGCATATTTCTGGCTCTGACATACAGTTACCAATCTGCCCCCGTTGCGAAGTGTCTGATCCAATAGTGCTTTTAAATCATTTCCCATCTGTTGCCCTGAGATAGCACAAGGGTTGCCATTATTTAATTGCTAGCTCCTTTAGCTTTCACCCAGTGAAATCACATTAATCACTTCTGACTGTTTTAATTGCCTTGGTTGTCTGTTGTTAAGTAAAAAAGGTTTCTACTATAGCAAACACATCCACAAAGCCTTGTGCTGAGGAGAAAGGAAGGTTGCCAGGAAGATTAAAACATAAAAGAAATACCAACTATAATCTATATTTCTATTCAGCTATCCAAAGTAATTGCAAAGCACCTTAAAAGTAAAGTAATTAAGCCTCATGACACCCCTGAAGATAGGCAAGGTATAATTATCCCCGATTTTATTGATGAGAAAACGTAAGGACAGCTCAAAAGCCTGATTTACAGATATAGATAACATTTAGTACCTGACTCTCCAGGAATCTCATCTCAGAAGAAATCATACAGCTGCTTCCCAGAGTACTGGAAAGCTCAGTCAAGAAGTTGCAGAAGATGCCAGGGTGCTCAGCAATAGAGCACTGTGAAATGCCATTACTGTGACAAACTTGCCAGCTCCCGCCTGTATCCCCAGGGCTCTACATGGCGTTGGGCTCCTGTCACCCCAGGAACGCTCTGTCATACGGTGGGACATGACAGCAATGCCCAGGGCCATGCTGACTGTAGCTCAAGGAAGAGGGGGACTCTGGAGCCCTTTCCATTTGCTGCTTGCGCCCCTCTGCCCCCCCAGCCCATGCACACACATCCGAGCGCTACACCCCTGCCAAGATGCCTTCCCCACCTAGGCTGAGAGGCACAACATGCATACTCACTGCGTGACACCACAGACCAGCCAAAGGACACAAATCTGCTGGGGTGACTACCAGCTTTGCACTTGCAGGCTCCAGTCCCTGAAGCACAGTGGTGTTAGCTAGGGCAGCCCAAACATCAGCCCTTATCCTCCTCTTGCAGACCCAAGGCTTCAGCAACCAGCACCCTGGTTTCTGCAGCTGTGCGAGAGCTTGCTTCAAGTATCCCCACCCCATTCCTGATGGGGCAGAGAGCACTTCACTTGGCTTACTCGGTACTTACAAACACAATCAGAAGCAAATCACTCCCTGTTACTATTACAGAGCAACACGAGCCCATCCTGCATCAGGAATGTCTCCCACCAGAGAGGTCATCTCCAGGGGACAACCCTCTCCTCACATGGAGCTGCCCCCTTGTGCAGACAGGTTTCCTATAAACAAGACAGTACTCACACTTTGCAAGCCTCATCTGTACAGGGGGCAGAACTAATAAGCTCCAGAGGCTATTGCAGCCTCAAGACCACCTCACAAGCTTTGGAGTATCAATTACCTTCCACCAGCCCCATATTGCCCCAACGCAGTAACAGAGGCGCAACATGACTGTGGCGCAGCAACGTCACACACCCTGGCACAGTCACAAGTATCAATGGTCTGGCCCTCTCCTCTTGCCTGAAGAAAAGCTGGAAAGCTTCATAAAGGGGACTTCACCACCACAGTATCACTGGATACAGAAAGGATTTTAGCCATGGAAGAGTGCCTCCAGCTCAGTGACCAGAGACCCTGAGCTCCTGGAGCCGAAGCAGCACAGGACTCATTTTCAACTCCCCCAATGACACCAGTGTGATTTATTTCCCCATAGCACACCCACTTGCAGGCCTGTTTCCTTGGGCTCTGGGAAGGGATTCATACTCGGCTCCCCAGTTCTCAGGACGCTGGGCTCCTCAAAGACCCAACACCCTGGGAGTCCCTTGCAGATACGTTTTCTTTCATCTTTAATTCAGCATGCCTTACTAATCTGAACAATATAATTGATTTTCTATGTAGTTGGACCAATCCATCACAAGATGAGCACAGCTGTCTGGCTCAGTTAAGAGGTGGCGTGAGCAGTTTTGAGATGCATATACAAACATCTGTTTTCAGCTTATTCTCATTGATTTTGCATTGTTTGTAAAAATGAACAATTTTGTTATATTTTTGCAACATGTACCCAAATTGGTCTTTTTAGCAGTTATTTTAAAAAGCCTGCTAATATTTAAGCTATTATCCAGTAAAAGAAGTAGCAGCATAAAACCCATGAAGTATCCCTGCATCTCATCTCATTCCCAATAGGAAATTAGCAGAGTGACATAACACAGCTCCATTTCTGGCAAAACCATACTGAGATACCGGGATGCTGGATTCTTATTGTTTCCCAAAGTCACTTCTATGCTCTGCACACAAGTAAGCAATAAAAACTCGAAAATGGAGAGGAATGAAAAGGCAACAAACACTGTACAATGCAAAAATGAAGTAACATCAAAATACTGCAGCCCTCGTAACTTACAGGCAGGTACTGGCAGCGAGCTTTCAGAAACCTGATTTACCCAGATCTTCAGTAAAGCAGCTGATAATGAAGAAACACACAATTCTCAGAATCTCCATGCACAAAAATTAAAGCATAGGGCAAGATTGTGATTATAAATAGCATGTTAACGTGTTCAGAAAGGTTTCATATAGCTAAAAAAAATTTTTTTTTCATCCATCTCACTTGTGACACAAAAATTAAGACAAATTCTCCACCTAAAACCAATGAGACAAGTTTTCCAAAACATCAGTCATTTAAAAAGAAAAAAAACAAGGCAGAGAGAAAAAACCTACTTCTTGGCTACTTAAACCAAGTCCCTGTGATATCCTGAGCCTGAATGTTTATTTGGGAAAAAGACCATATGGGGGATATTTATGCTATTTCTCTTCAGCAGAAACATCCTCCCTGTTCGAAGCTGGTTGTTATGTGCAATATTTTTAGACATCCATGTGTGTCATCCAGTTCGGAAAAAATAAGAAACAAGAAAAAAGTAATTAGACAGGGTGTAAACAGGAAACCTCAAAAAAAATTAAGCCCGAAAAAAAGCTGACAGAATATAACGTACCTCCTGAAGCATTGCTTAGGAATGGGAAATGGTGAAGGGTTCAGGTCAGAAGCAAACTCAAATGTGTTGCACTCCTCTCCAGACCAGATTTCACCTTCCAGAACTGGGCAAATTACAAAGACATGGCATGGCGCAGCTGGACATAACTGACACCAACTTCTATTTTTAAGCCTTTTTTGTTTTAAGAAAGTCTGGAGTCTTTGCTACTAGGGAATGCCAAAAAAATCCCAAACCCTAACAACTCTGTGGCCAAGGAAGAGAGGATTATACATAAACTGCACATAACTGAGACAAAACTGGGAACTGCTTCTGCCATCAAAACACTGAGAGGTCTGTGCATACATCCCAGCTGCTCTTATTTGGGATGTGCCATGATTTGGGCAGCCCATGTGCACACACTTCTGGCACAACCATGTTGCACATGGCACAACTGTTGTGTAACCGCGACATACCCAGGGATGGGCTGGCCATGCCAGGGTCCTGACTCCAAACACATCGCTGGAAGCTTTAAGACCACCCCTCAAACCATGTGATGCTTCACATCTTTAATACCCCAAACTCCATGAGAAAAGTCTTCTGGAAGTAGCAAACCTCTTCCCCCAGTTGTCCTCTTCACTTTCTCTCAAGATAAACCCTTTCGCTCAGTACAGGCGTTACTGAGCACCCGCAGGGGCTCTGCCTGGAAAATGCCTGAGTGTGACACTGGGGATTCAGTCCCAGATGCACAGAACTGCACTTGTTATTTCCATAAGCTCCTTGCAGGGTAACTATGTGAAATTCAACTTCACTGGCAGGTGAGTCAGCTCCAGACGATGTTTTACAGGCAGAAAAAAACCCTCTTATCACTGGATGCATCAGTGGAGAGAAAGGGGAACCATTTTCACTAAATTAATGGCCAGCACACAAAGCCTTAAACTTGCAGTTTTAAAAGTGAGAAATTGGGCTGCGGTGTATCATTAGCACATGGATTATAAAAACTGGCTCATTTATTCCTGAAACAGGCACATCATCCCACAGTGGCTCAAGCAGTCAGAGCACTGAAGAAAATCATACAGATAACAAAAAGCAAAAGAGCAATATTCCCACTCACTCACAAGAGGCATGTGTGCAGTTAGGAAATGCTGCCCCTTTGCCACATTGACCAGCCTCCACAATGCCTGCAGCATGGGGGGGGTCCAAAAATCTTGCTGTCCTGCTTTTGACCGGTGATTCAGAGGCACCAGTGCTGCTTTGCAGGTGTAGGAGCCCAGAGAACCAGCCTTACACTTAAGAGAATTTCATCTCAAAATCCCTACCTGAGCTGGAGTTAACCAGCTATAAAGCTTCATCAGTAATTTCCTGTAAGGGTGGGGGGTTTTTTGGCTCCCCTCCCCCCCCCCCCCAACCTCTCCTCTGTATCTCATAAGCCTGTAAGATTTCAAAGCTTAATACTGAAGCCCCTACACTGACCTGAGATTTTCATAGGCATTTAGTGGGTTTTATTCCTTCAGTCCTGAAGGCATTTAGGATCAGATCCTCAGCTGCCTTAGATCAACACTGCTTCACTGACTTTGATACAACCAGCCAGCTTACGTCTGACCTGTAAATGTGCACAGCTTGATAAAAATATCAAATAAGATGCAAGAATGTATTGCAATATGGAGCTGCCCTAACCGGGCACATCTCAGGAAAATAAAAGCCTTTGCCTATCCTTTTGGAAGGAAGGGGCCTGCATGCAGCTGGGGGGAAGAGGGAAAGAGTTAGAATGGTTTAAATGACCTCAGCTTCCTGGTGTGTCTGTTGGGAGAGCAAAGCCTCATCATGTTCCAGCACTCAAAGTTACTCAGAGCTTTAAGAAATAAGCTGAAAAATAACACACAGGAGTTTGGTTTTACCCCAGCATTTCTGCGGAGACTTTTTAAAGGATCCACATAGGTCTCCAAAACTGCCTTGATGCACACTTCCTGTGAGCCTGTTTGCAGCTCACAAGCCCTCCCTGACCCAGCACAGGCACCCATCACCAAGTGTCCCCTGGTGGGAGGTGCTCGGGGGAAACAGATGGGTGTGGGGTTGAAAACTGTCCACCCTCTCACTGGTGAAGATCCAGGGAAGGGCAACGCAGCCCCATCCCACTGTCACATCACATCCCACTGCGTGCCTCTCCATCACCTCCTCGGCCACTGAGGGGTGCAGCACAAAAGCCCCCAAGCGATGACTCCACTGCATGGTTGCCCTCCCCTTGCTACCTCCTGCAACTGCTACCTCCTGCAAAACACAAAATGTTGGCTCTGGGTCCAAAAATTCAGGTTTCCCCTTGGTCTCTGCACACATCAGCCTGGGCAGCCGGTGGGTTCCCTGCTGCAGCACCGCAGCCTGGCTCATGGCTACGTGATAAACTTGCCATGATCCCTTGGACGGCAACAGCACAGTTTCTACCAGCTTTACAGGGGGCAGACCATGTCTCCAGACATACTGCCTCTCCTTCCTAATCTTCAAGTCATAAAAGAAATGTTTGGCTGAAGTTCTGGCTCCAATGTAGTTGATTAATTTTACCGTTAACTTTAACGGGGCCAGGATTTTGTCTTAAATCATTTGTCATCTTGCTATTAACCTTACCAGAAGCCACTATGTGCTTAATGTTAAATAGCCAAAAATGCACTGAAGTGGCTGGCTACATCTTTCACCCTTCATGCCATGGCAAGCCACCTTGTAGGACCCACATCACCTCACCAGGGTGACTCCAAGTGCCACCCCCATCCTTCCCAAGGGCTCCACAGCCCACCCTGGCTCTGCACACCCTCGTCCCCAACACTCATGGGGTATATACCTGCAGCAATTATAGGGACTGGACAGAGGCATTCCTGACCTCAGGGTGTCCTTGTGCTTCTTGTCTCAGGACCAGCCAGGCAGGGACAGAAACTTGAAGACCTGACTGAATATGACATGCACAGAAATAATGTTTTAAGATGAGACAGGCTGGAGAAGACTTAAATGCAAGCTGGTACAAATGCCCCTTTGATGATGCTTTCAATGGAAATGTTGGCTCTGCTGAAGTTTGGCAAAGAGTTAGAGATAAAGCATAGTGCCTGGAACAGGGGGCCAAGAGGCTCTCTGGGTTGCATGGCACCTTCCTAAAATAGCCACATGAACTGAAGATATGATGAAAAAACTGGCTCCTGCAGAGCATCAACTGACTTTCATGTAAGCCCCACCAGCTGAGCCAGTTAAAAAAAAAAAATCTGGCAAAGCAACAGCCCAAGCGTTCTCCCTCACTGCAGGCACTGTGGCTTTCCAGGGCCAATTGCCAACACACTTTCCATGCAATTTTCTCCTTTTCCCCATCTACTCTACTATTTCTCATTGCAGGGGAGGGCAAATCTAAGGGACTCTCACTTGCTTTATTGATGGTTTGCTGATTTGTAAAGGATTTGTGTTGTACAGGTTTCAGATTGTACAGGTACATTTGTACCACATCCTCTTGCGGTCATCAGAAAGATCACACTCACTGGAGAAGGTCGTGGGGCTCTAAATCTCATCCTCCTCTCCCAAAACGCTCAAATGCAATGCTCAGAAAATGATGATCATGCTGCAATAAAAACCCAAAACCAAATAACAAGTGATAAATGAAAACCCAGGCAACAAATGAATTCAGTCTTCCTCAAAATGATAAATACAGTATCTCAGCCAGGAGATAAAGCCCTTTGCCAAAAGCAAAGTATCAACAGGAGAATTGCTGCTTCTTGGTCTATACCAGGAGTGCACAATGTAAAAAAACTAACCCCTCTCCTCCCCGCAAGGAAATTTTGCAGTGTGGCTGCCTTTCTTGATGCTACCGATGGTGGTTTCACATACTCGCTGCTGCTCCCTCCCAGGCAGGGGTGCAGGGGGTGCCCAGATGAGCACGCCACAAGTGAGCAGGCAGCATCGGTTCCCGCGGCACAAGGCAGAGGGACGAACTGCTGCAGAAGAGCCTGTGCTGGCCCCACATTTTTCAGCTGACAAGCGGCATTCAGACAGCTTCTCACCTCTGACACTGCCAAAGGCCACGGGATCTTGCTGGCAGTGTTATCAGTAGATGCCGAGTTGCTCTGACAGAGGGGTAGAGGTTAGCCATCTTCCTGAAGGAACAGCCACCCCTTTGTTGCATCAGTATTCTCCTTATATTAAATAAAGGTCTCATACTCAAAACTGAAATGTTTCTCAAACGGGTCATGTCATTCCATGAGTGCCGATGTTACCATTCCTACCACTTTGCATTGTATTTAAAATAACAGCAAGAAAAGACTAGACAGGCAACTCTACAGCTAATCCTAAAAATCAGGGAAGTTAATAGGAAACAATCAGTGCAAGTCTGCCACAAATATCAAGTCAATGAAATACTTCATCCAACATCTGCTTTCCTTGGCAGAACACAGCTAGTAAGTTAGTGTCTGGTGGAGACATGCTTATCACCGGCAGTGCTGAGGCACTGCAGTCGGGTCATTACTGCGCACGAGCCCATGGTGATGTTTTGTTCCAGTATGATCTCTGGAGAACTCAGCAGGGGGAAGAGATCCTGTGGGATCACACAGCTTTCCTGACAGTACACAAAGGAGCAAATGAAGTGTTGGTCCCAGAACTGGCATTGCATGGAAGGGCAGCATCCTCCGTCCTTGACCAAGCGGTACCCACTGTGGGGCAGGACCAGACGCCTGCCCTCCTGCAACCTGTTCTGACCTTCACTCCTCAGCCAGGAGGTTAGAGGCAAATCAGTTAAGCTCCTGCTTCTTTACTTAAGTCTCTACAACACAAATCTCTGGAGATATTCTGTGCAGAGATACTCTGGTAACTTCCCGTGTTTTACCCTACCCCAGAAGCCATCTCTGACCCACTTGAAACAGAAACTCAGCTTTCCCTGTTACAGAGGACTAAAAAAAAAAATCCCCAGACACCCACACCCTGCCCTTGATGCCTCTTTGCCTCCCTCCAGCCCTGAAGCTCTCCCCCATCTCTTTGATGGCTTCTCACAGGCTGCTCCTCTGTGTCCCCCACCTTCTTGCTTCTCCACCACCCCCCTGCTCACCCCTGTGTCGGGTTTTTGAGGGAAGGCTCTTGAGGCAGGAGACACAGGCAGAGCAAGCCTTGACCAAATATCTGCCATCCTCTCCAGGCAGCACCACATCCTTTGAAGGCATCTTCCCCTCTAGCCCCATAGGGGTCCTTGCACCCAGCTCATCCCTCATCCTCCCTCTGGACTTTTCCAGCTGCTCTCATGCTTGGCAGCAGCGCCTCAGAAAACCCAGATGCCAGCCTTAAACAGATATTAGGTACGCAGGTGATGAAAAATAATTTTTAAAAGAGGCTGTATCACAAGTCCATTGGAATTGCCTTTAAATCTGTAACTCTTTAAAAAAATGCAAAGAGCAAGCAAATAAACCAAGAAAAGCCTGAAATTCTAAACTCTCTGGAAGAAGCCAAAATAGCGGGTATTGGCTGCAGCGGGCGCTGAGCAGCGTTTCTGCAGTGGTGCCGGTGGCGAGAGGCCAGCCAGCCTGCCCAGCCACCAGCACCTTGCCAGGCACTCGGGGGGTTTGACAGACTTGAACTGCTCCACACTCCACTTGTAAAGCAAAACAAGCACTTCGGATCAAAGGCGCTTTCTCAACAGCCGTTAACGAGCTCCATGTGCACTGCTGTATCTCCCGCACCAACCTCTTCATGAGGGGGTGTTTTTTTTTTTTGGGACGAGGGGGGTGGAGACCTTACTGATGAGACATTTAATAGTTACATGCTGAAAGGAGCTACTGTACAAGGCACTGACTGCCTTTTCTCAGCATTTATGAATCTGTGCTTTGTTCGGTTTAAATCATATCTCAGAGCAGCCTATAAGGGTAATCTCTGAAACTGGGTTTTCTCTATAATCAGAAGTTACAGACCTGCTCTTCAGCTAAGCAAAGTTACCAGAATCAAGCTTGGATTTAGCACTTTCCTAAAGCAGCCAAGGCAGCACTTAAAACAAAGGCAGGAAAAAGCAGCTGTAAATGCTGGGAGTAAACAAACAGCCACTTATCTTCACAGTGGAGTGCAAAAGATGCAAAGAAATTTCTATAGACTGATATTTCAGGGCAGAGAGCAAGCAAAAAGATTTCAGCCTGCACTACCAAAGTACCCCAACACAAACTCACTTTGCTCCGTGCTGCTTCTAGCTGCCTGCTCTCCTGCACTCACATCTCCAAGCTCTGTGCTATATTTAAGTCGGGGCACAATGTAACAGCACTAAACATTATCTGTCACTGCTAAGCATCAGAAATTATAATATAGCCTCTTACCTCTAAGTCACACACTCTTCTGGTTCAAAAGAACAGAGAAATACAAGAAATACTCAACAGCATGCGTGTACTAAGCCTTCACGTTTTCTGTACATCTAAGCTGGGGGAAGAAGGGAGACACGATCCCGGACTTCTTCCATTGCCATACAATCTCAAGGAAGTGACCTTCGCATTTGTTGCTTTGATTACAGATTCAGAAACAAAAGCCCTTCCAGCATGAGTCAGGGGACACAAGAGGCTGAAATGCGACTGTTAAAAACAGAGGCAAGCTGGGAAAGCATTACAATTATTTTATTTCCTTTGCTATATTAACCCCTTTATTATGAAACAAAACCAAGTAGTAAACCAGCAGTTACTGACCAAAGGCATAGCATGACGTGCCAGCCCCGGGGCAGTGAGACACCTTGGGACCCTGCCACCCCCCTGCGCTGTGGCAGCCAGCTGAGGACCCCCACGCCAACAGTTCTGTGCTCATTGGGAGCTATCGTTGCCTCTCTGGATCTTTCACCCCAAGCATCCCCATCCAGGGGACAGAAAAGTCTTTATGCCAAAACTTGGCACAGTGCTAAAACTTCAAGCCGTCTCCATTTTCAACCCCTGGGAGCAGGGGCTTAGCCCTGCAGCAGCAGGGAGGCTCACCTACCCATCTGAAGGGTATACGGTAAACAAAGATAACCAGAGCTTGTCTTCTCAGCACACCTGCCCTCACTCCACATGCTTACATCTCCATAGGACCCTGCTGCAAAAGACAGCCCCAGGTACAGCATTTCACTGGATTTCCCAAACTCCTTTCCAAAGCACAGGTCTGCTGCCTCTGATGTGGGCTGCTGCATGCTGGGGAAGGAACCAGCTGTGGGGACAGAGATTACACCCTTGGCCATCAATCTCAATTTGTTCTGGGGTCAGAGTCAGTCTCCGGGAGTGCAGTTTGCTGCTAGCAGAGGTGCAGGAGTTTATCATCTACCTGCTGCTCCCTTTGCAGGACTGTTCTGTGGCAAAACATCAAGTTATACTTAAAGGACATCCAGCTCCTCTCCCTGATTTTTCCTGCTCTGGTGTATTAATCTACAAGGCTTTGCACACCTCTGGGCTTTGACACAGCAATGCTGATTGTCTTAGGAGGAGCACAGGTATCACAACAGCACAAAAACTGAGTTCTCCTCCAAAAGAAATGTCAGACGACTATATAACACTGCTTTCACTAACAATAGAAAAAAACAAAACAGAAAAGAAATGTGCACCCAAATCCAGGAGGCTGTAACCTCTGAAGCTCTAATCCGACCTCCAGGCAGGTACACAAGAAGCACAAGATCAAATTTACACATGCAGTTACTTCAAAATCTAAAATACAAGACCATTCCTCCTTCACAAACACAGCTCTACATTATTAATCTCCTTATGTGATGTGAGTATGGGTACCCAAGCTTTTAAATCAGACCACTGACTCACATCCTCTGGCTGCATAAATTAGGGTAGGAAGACTGATGCCAAGGGAAGAACACTGCCCAGGACCATTGCTTCCAACATAGGCTGGAACATACAGGCCAGAGGGAACATCACAAAACATCACTAGAGCAGGAAGGAGCTCTGGACACACACCAAGAAAACCTCACCTGGGTGCGAGAACAACCTCCTCCCTTTAGCTGGATGCTCTCCTTCAGTTATTTATGCTCCCAACTGAGGGGTCCCTATGCACAAGAGAATAGATTATGAAGACTTTTCCACCCCAATTCTTATAATCCATGGCTCTATTTTAACAGAAAAAAATTAAGTTCAACACCTGGAAGAAACTAACTTGCTTTTAATCAGAACAGGAAGCAAGAACCTTGGGGCCAAACTTTTGAGAGCAACACCTCAGAGACACACAGCTCTCATTTTTTAGAGGTACCAAGCCCTCCTGGTCCGCTCAGCTCCCCCACACAGGAGGCTCTGTGTACCAAGCATCTGAGGCCAACAACGGGCTCCATTAAGCTGCAGAGCACTGAATAAAGCCCGAGCCTTACTGATACTGCTGGGAAGAGAAGCAAGGCTGCCTGGTGCACAGGCTCAAACAGCAGCAGTCAGTCCCATCCCCTCGCCTGGGGCTGCCTCCATAAATTACCATCAATCCAGACACCTTCAGAGGGCAGCTCAGCCCAGCTATCCCAGACACCTGGGATGCAGTGAGGTGCCAGAGGTGTCTCGCCCTCCTTGTTTAATGCTGAGAAGTTAGCTTTGATCAAATATCCACCTTTTAAATAGCTGCAGACAAAGAGGTGTGTTTTTTCCCCCAAAGTTACTTTGTAAAAGCTAACACTCTCATAGTCATGAGACTACAAAAGCTCTCCATAGAATACTCAATATCACAAGTTTCATGAAAAAAAACATAAGCTGGCTCCACATCAGGCAGGAGGATGCCAGGTCAGGTCCAGCCAGCTGGTCCAGACTGCACCAGCGACTTGAAGGGTGGCAGCTGAGACAGTTTTGGGAGGGTATTTCAGAGTAACAAACTTGCATTTGTCTCCAAAACATAGATTCCAAAGCCCCAAAATAAGATGGAAAATAGACAGTGAGTCATGTTTCCTTAGAGAAATGACGTGAAGGTTACCTGGGTGGTGCCAATTTCTGCCCTGCTGGGATAACCACAGGGACAAGAATAGCTGGATGAGAGGAAGAACACAGCTGCTCAGAGGATCTGGGGCTTCCAAACACACAGATCTGGGCTGTGTAATTCAGTTGTACTCTAGGCCACAGATATTTTTTCTAAACAAGAAAAAGTAGAGATTAAAAGAAATACAGTGTACCCATAAGAGGTTCCAGCAGTGGGAAGCTGCTGGAGCAGCAAAAGTTGAGCAGGCGGAAGTCTCTTCAACTTGGAGGCCACAAGGAGAATTGCATGAAGTAACAAGCAATAGGACAAGAGGGAATGGCCCCAAGTTGCACCAGGAAAGGTTTAGACTGGATCTTAGGAAGTATTTCTTTACAGAATGGGTTGTTAGGTGTTGGAATGAGCTGCCCAGGGCAGTGGTGGAATCCCCATCCCTGGAGGAGTTTAAGAGTCACGTTGACATCACGCTGAGGGACATGGTGGAGTTGGGAACTGTGTTAGGTTAATGGTTCGACTGGATGATCTTCAATGTCTTTTCCAACCTTGATGATTCTGTGATTCTGCTCCACACTGGGGTCTGGGGATGGCAGCGCTGCAACTCCTCACCAAAGGGTACGGAACCCTACAGCAAATGCAGCATACCCTGGCCTCTCTGAATAAGGTCAACAGATGGAGCGTCCTTGATATTAGAGAGGACTTACTCCCACTTTCACTACAGCTTAGCCAACACCAAGTTGCATGCCTGCCAAGTGCACCTGCCCAACCAGATTCCCGATGGGCAACCAACATACAACTACACCAACATACTTGTTCTCTCAAAACAACTGTGGCAACCAGACATGCCCAGTCCAGCATCAGCCAAACTCTACATTCAGCATGATGGAGACCTTGCCTACAGTAGCCACCTTTCTGGAGAGACTGTTCCCCTCTTATTTTTTTTCCTGTCTATATACCACCTCAGTTTTCCTCTACTGTACTTCTGCCTTTTTTTCCCTATCTGTTTGTTTTCCCACACTTACTTGCAAGTTTGTGCTCAGTTTGGAGTATTGGGGGTTTTGACATACACCTGAATAGGGTCAGAATTATCATTTTTTTATTCCCTGGCCTCTCCCCTCTCTTTCCTTGTTTGTACAGCCTGTATTTTTCATGCTATGTAATTCTTCCACTGCCCTCTTCTGCTCTTCCAGCTTCTTCACTCTCCATCACTACTCCAAGCTCTGTTGGCGCCCCATAATTCCACCTGATATGAAGCAGGAAGATGAACACTGGGGCACCTATCACCAGGACAGCACCTATTCTACATCAGCTGGAAAAGCAGCCACAGAAACATCACAGTCTTAATCTGACATTGCTTGGACTGTCAATGATGGCTTTTAATGGCTAAAACGACCACATTCAGGCTATTTACAGCCTTTTCATGATCCTTATTCTCCCCATCTCTCCTTCCCCAACACACACACTTGATGCATGTTTAAATGAATGACAGACCAATTAGCAAGGAAAAGTGTACATGTATGTTTGTGTGGGAGGGTATTTAAGCTAATATATTCCAGCACTGATAGCCTTATCCTCTTTGCAGTCTCTGAGAATGAACTGGCCTCCATCTGTACAGAAGATTAGTAGAATTTCTAATCACTAATTATGACTCTGAGGTTTTAAGAGCAATGCAGACTGTACAAAAGGGTGGCCTGATTTTTAGAAAATGAGGAGACAAAGATAGCACAGTGTTATTTTAAGCACATGGACAGTCCATCCAAGATTGCAAAGAACTGCAGTGACAACACTAGCAAAAGGAGTGAAAGCTAAACACTCAAAAGGACAAAAAATTAAGTATGGAAAAAGCAGCATGTGCCTGAAACATTTTTAATTTACCTTTTCATAAGTCTTTTGTCCAGTCAGAGCAAGCTGGGCAGCCTCTCTGCACAAGACCAAAATGGAGATTTATCCAGGCAAGTTCATACAGTGATACCTTTGTACAGGAGTCTGCTTCTGAAAAGTGGCGCCAGCGACATTTGAAGTCTAACGTATTTTGTGAACTGCGTCAGATTGAAGAAAAAATATTTATACAGGCCAAAGCGGTTAGTGAATAGAAGGCACTGTTTGATACTGGCACCGTGACACCCTGAAGGAAATGAGATGAAGTTCACAGTCTGGTTGTGAAGTTTGTCTGCTAGGGAAGAGGGAGGAGCAGTATAAAAATCATATTTTTGTTTGAATAAACTGTCTTGAATAGAAAATGCTATATCATGAGCTCAAATGGAAATATGTCTGGCAGAGAACTTTGGAAAGCTGCTGTTGGAAGCGTGCAAAGCCAAGTTTAACTCTAAGCTGTCAGGAGGCAGTGCCCAGAGCCAGTCCTGTTCTCAGCTCTGTAAGAGGCTCCCCTGAAGTCCAGCCACCGGGAAGCCTTCACGTGCCGTGTTTGGATGTGACGGGGGTTTCAAGCAGAGCCAAAGCTCTGCAGGTGATGTACAAGCAGCGTCATAGCATTAGATCAAATACCTTAAAAAAAAAAAACAGCTGGATAAGAGCAGAGCAAAGCTTTTCCAGAACAACCAGTAATCCCCAGTGCCAAGTTTAAATCTTTCAAGGGGCACATGTTCAGTGTCCTCTAAAAAGGTCTTCAAGCTTCCTTTGGAAAGCTCTGACCCATAAGGATGCCTGAGATGCTTCCTCTGAGCATCACTCCCAGGGTCTGTCCGGTGCAGAGGAAGGAAAGCTCTGCCCTGATGACACAGCACTCCCCCTTCATGCTCACCCTCACCACTCCAGCACCACTTTTCATCATTGTGAAAAGACAAGGGGACAAAGGCATCTCCAATTTCTCGTCAGCATTTTTTGTAATGTAAAGTTAAGGTGTGGTAGCAGAGGAAACAAGGTCCTTGTTATCCAAACTATCTACATTAGCACCATAGGAAACAGAAGTCAACTGCTTCCTCTCTTGTTCCTCCACCCCAGGTACGTATGGGACGGACATGTACAAAGCTTATTTATTGTGCTTCGTCAGCAAAACTTTTTCACTTCACACAGAGGAAATGACCTTTCAGAGGTTAAAAAGCACTTTGTCCAAAAAACCCACATGAATTCAACTTACACTTTTATACCAGAAGTTGTTAGCCAAATTACCAGTGTAACCGAATAGCATAATTGCAGAGATGCTCCCATACCTGGTTTCATGTCCAGCAGACATTAATCACAATGTGTCACTGTTTTCTCCAGGGAGTCTGGGGACAGTTTGCCTGGTTTCTCTTTTCCACTTTGCATCAAGCAGACTGACAGGCATTTTAACCCTGACATTAAAGCATTCACTTGACCAGTTTTTAATTTATAAAAGTTAGTTGAATTATCAATTAGACTTTGATGCAATGTTTCTCATGCTTAAAGCATAGGGGGTGATGAGGAATGACACTGCTGTGGGATGTATAGGTGAAAATTGGTATTCATACCTCAGGGGAAGACATGCAGCAGAACATGGTAGTGTTGACATCCCCATGAAGGGGTAGTGGTAACGTAACTAAGCACAGGATCAATGTCGATACAGAAAGTTTCTGGTTTTGCCACTGCTTATTAAATTTATATGAAAATTTCACTTTGTTTTACTTCTTTATAATTAAATCTAAGACAAGTGGCCTATTAAACCAGCATGTGGAGAGCCCTGCCAAAAGCTTTATTTTGAAAGAGTATCAGGGCACCCAGAAGTGTCAAGCTGTCCCATTGTGGGCATCAGGAGGGGCTCTGGGAAGACCCCCCCAAAGCCCAGATGGCAGCCCCAAGCACTATATGCCAGATCTCCACAACAAAATACAGCTCTCACTCCTTTCTCTTGTAGGACATGGGTACCCTTGCATGAAGTTTCTATGCTGAATTCTCACCTAGGATTTTTTTCCAAGCCCTAACAGCCCAAATAACTTGTATTGACTTGCTGCACTTCGATGATCTGTGCCAGCTCTTCCATCAGCTATCTCTGCAAGTCTCTGGTTCTTCTAGGACAGGCTTTCAGATGCTCTCTGCCATGAACAAGACAGCATTCCCTGGCACACAACCCAAGCACTCACAGAGGATAAATGCACGTAACTGTACAACCCTCCTCCCCTCGCATCGGTTCAAAGGTTCTTTCAGAGTGAAACGGGACATCCCGTCCGCACTTTGGCTCACAAACTCCTCCAGATGAATAGACTCTGGGCAAATAGAACATGCCTTCTTTTTTGGCAGATGAGACAGATGATGGCAATCACCCTGGAGCAGAGACCAGCTTGGGGAAGCGCCTGAGCTTGGCTTGCTGGGCTGGGGCTGAAGTCCCTGCACCAGTAACTGGGTGAAATAAAAGACAGTAAGACTTTGAAAAGCGTTTCCCACACACACATATGCTAGAAATAACATGGCAACTGACAAAAGCTGCTTAGTTCTTATTGGGGTTTTGTTGCATGGTGGTTTGTTTTGTTGTTTTTTTTTTTTTTTGTTTTTTTTTTTACTTAAAGCTGCTAATGCCAGTAAAGGCTTTGTGCTGGCAGAGAGGATTTCAGCCTGCCCTGGCCAGCCAGCTCTGCACACGTGACAACCTCTACACCTGCTGACTTCAAAAGACATTGGTGAGAGCCCTGCATAGAAGCATGAAGATGGTAGTGGCTTCTCGATTCTGGGATTCAAGCTCAGATCTCCTATGAGGCTAGCAAGCATTTTATATTAAAAAAAAACACACCAAAAAACCCCACAGTAACAAACTTAACAGTTCAGGGAAAAGAAATCCTACTGGGTTCCCTTTCACCACAATAACGTACTGATGATTAAAAAGAGACCTACTAGCAGTGTCCAACTCACCCAAAAATAGCCACTGACCTGCAAAACAACATGAACCCAAAATATGGATCAAAGTGAACTGAAGCCTCCAGGGCTGACCAGCAGCACAAGTGTCTGTCACCTCACCCTTCCCTGCATGTCCCTTGCACATAGCTCAGTGACAAAGTTCTGACTTGTTTCCTGATTTGTTACACCATGCACAGCCCTGGGAGTCAGAGGGGGCAAAAGTGTAAGTTTAGTCAAAAGAGCTTTTATATACATCCCATGTTACTTCTCACACCTGAATATGAATGTGATGGAGTTACAGAAATACAAAACATTCTTGATGAAACCAAGGTAGGAAAGGACTTTGTTAAGCATCTGTCCAGGTGCCAATATTAATAAGAACACAAAGCAAAAACGTGCTCTCATATGGCTGCACTAACTACTAGACTTCTAGCAAAAATCTGAGAAGACAAATAGCATCCCTGGCAGGTAGGAGAGCGTTGTTATATCCATTTTACAAACAGCAGGGGCACAGAGGAGGAAGACAATTTGCCCAAGATAATGCAGGACCTATGGCAATGATGGGACACAAAAATCTTGTGTCCAAGATTAGAGCCCAGTCCCACAGACACTGCAATGCCCACCTCCTCGGAGAACAACCCTGTTGAGAGCTCTGCACTGCATATTTTGCTCCTGTATTGCTCCACTGAGCCCGAGGTGAACAAGTGTAACACAGCATGGCTCAGAGTACATCTCTGTATGCAGGGGTCATCCAGCTGTCATCTCTAGATGTTCCCACAGCTTGAAGTGTTTAAAAAAAATGGCAAAGAAAAATAATATTCAATTCAAGCTCTTAGAGGGCTCAAATATCCAAACAGGCCAGCGACATTTAATGCTGTGTGCTCAGTCCTGCACCCACCAGTCTCAGCCAGGATACCACCAGTGGTTTTAAGAACAAAGAGCCAAGACTTTAGCACAAAAAGCAATGTGTTACACAACCCAACAAGGAAGAGCTGCAGGGCATTCTTTCAGCCATCTCTTTAATACACCCCAAATCACCATTAGGAAATTCCTGACATTAAAATGTCAGTCACCTTGTTCCTCCCTGGTTTCATTACCCAGGGATGACCCTCAGAGCTGTGAGCACAGAGCAACAGGTCACTGCACACCTCCAGCTGCACTCTCCTTGTGACTGTGACAAGCGGTGGGCACTCCCCATCCACCCCCCTGGAAGGATGACAGAAGGACTAATCTCTGTTTTTACCTGTTTTCACATCCCCACTTTAGGACACAGGCACAAATCAGTGATGCTTTTCATAAAGACAAGACAGATTAATCCACCAACATCCACCAGGTAAGTTTGGGCAGAGATACAGTCACACTTCGTTTTGAAAAAATCTCTTTTCACTTCGAGCCAACCATTGGAGAATCGCAGCTGAACAGGCTGAATACAGCTGTTGTCAGAGCTGGTCCTTTGAGACATTATTCCAGCCCTGAAGGGATGGGGTTTGCTTCCATGGGGATGCAGCAGGGAGCAAAGGCAGTCCGAGCTCCACACCGTACACGAACAGATTGCAAAGATAACATGCACGCAGTACAGGTGTAGCTGGATTTTATTTATAGAGAAAGAAGAGAGACAGGGCTGCATCCCGCATTTCTTCAGGTCAGTAAAGGTGGGCAAATGTGGAGCAATGATGCCTGTAACTCCTGCATTCCCTAACTATACACGATCCACACTCCTCGGGTGACACATGCGTCACAAAGTATTTACATCCATCATCTGTACAAGATGCCAAGAAGCATTCAAGCACTTGGAAGCACTTCTACCACAGTAAAACTGTTCTCCCACTCCTGGACATACCTTAAAGCTAAATAGTCACAGATCCCTTTGGGATTAAATAGGCACAGATGTCCTTTTCGCATGACTTTCCTGTGGAAGTTACATCCTGATGGTTCTGGAGAGCTGTTTGCTACAAGCTGTGTCATTCTCTGTATTGCAACATACCAGGGAGAGGGGAGAAGCAGCTTTGAAATCTTCAACATAATCTAGCAAACACACACACCGACACTGTGACTGGGCACACATCACAAGTTTACACGTGAGACAAAAATAAACACAGACACACAAAAATAAATAACTGCCAGCAAAAACAGACTCCAAAAAGAGTGGCACCACCCTCACTGCAACTGGATACCACAATAACTGCAAGTACGGTGCTGTATTTTTTGTCTGCAGGGAGGGGAGACTCCCAATTGCTGTTTCAGAACTCATTGCAGCCCCCCCACCCCTCCCCAGCAGCAATCCCTTTGCAATGCAAAGTACTATCACATTACAATCTGGCACTACTCAGTGACACAAACACAAAGCAGGAAAAAAAGCTACAGCCAGTCTCTCCCATGGCAGCATCGTGCTCCGAGTGCCCGATGGCAGCGCAGGCTGGGAGCTGAGCTCTGCCTCCCAGATCCCAAGCGCAAGGATGGTGACAGCAGCAAAGGGGGCTCCGAGGGGCTGCGATAGAGGGGACAGCTGGCTGCCAAAACACCTTTTAGATAAATTGGCTGATAAAACATGTTTAACATAGAAAACGTATCCCCCAAACCCTGACTTCAAGGGATTCGCACAGCGCTGGCTGTTTGAAAGCAATACTGGGCACCATCTCGGACTCAGATTATAGACCTGCCGAGGACCTTCACAGCGGGGCTGCGTGAGCTGGGGCTCTGGCTCGATGCTCTTCCCCTCACCCCGTCCCAGTGCCTCACCTGGGGTGTGCGCACTGAGCCATCGCACAGGCGAGCCAACACGTGCCCGTCAGGTAGCACGATGCTTTTTTTTTTTATTTTATTTAAACAAAACCTGGGGTGATTACTGGGGGTTTTTTACCTGGTAGACATCCCGAAGGCCGCACCACGCTCGCAGGGCTTGCCGGCATGCCCTCAGCCGGGCAGCGTACCACCTCCTCAGCGCTGCCACCGTCACCGTCCAGACGAAGCGGCTGCCGCTGAACAGCAGATCTTCCACCCCGCACATGAACACCGAAGCCATGAGCTGCTCCGCCGGCAAAACAAAACCCTCGTCCCGGCTGGCTCCCGCTGGCTCTCGCTCCCTGGTTCAAACGCCTGGCATGACGGCAGCCCGGCTTTATACGGCGGGCGGAGGGCAGGGGTGTTGAACAGAGCCAGGGTCAAGCCTTAAAACAAACTCCTCTTTCACGGCGCTTCCTGGGCAGATTCCCAGGCATGCCCCGGCCGGCGGCGCCTGAAGCCGAGCCAGCGGCTGCAGTAGCTCAGCCCTACCAGCAGCTCACACAGCAGCCTTGTCCTTCTTAGCAGCTTATATAAATCTCTGTTAAGCTCCAGTAGCTACCACTGTTTTCTAATTAAATTTTAACCCTTTTGCCATACTCCCCAACAACCACCCCCTTTAGATACTGCAGGAAACAGCTCGCCAGTGTTAATCACCACCACACTTCAGTAAACTGGGCAGAGGCTTCACGCAGCTCCCGCCTAACCCACGGCAGCCTCCCGCCTAACCCACGGCAGCCTCCCGCCTAACCCACGGCAGCCTCCCGCCTAACCCACGGCAGCCTCCCGCCTAACCCACGGCAGCCTCCCGCCTAACCCACGGCAGCCTCCCGCCTAACCCACGGCACCCTCCCGCCTAACCCACGGCACCCTCCCGCCTAACCCACGGCACCCTCCCGCCTAACCCACGGCACCCTCCCGCCTAACCCACGGCACCCTCCCGCCTAACCCACGGCACCCTCCCGCCTAACCCACGGCACCCTCCCGCCTAACCCACGGCACCCTCCCGCCTAACCCACGGCACCCTCCCGCCTAACCCACGGCACCTCATCTGTCACACAGGGAACTGTCGGGTACAACTTTAAGTCTGTCATTGTTTTCTCCTGGCCGATCCCTTGCTCAAATTATACACTAGAAATCCTATTTTAAAAAAGCACCTCTGGGAGCCAGCAACTGGAGGAAAGGAGAAAAAAGGATCAGAATACTCCTGCAGAAATAGATGCACTAACTTCTCTTACAGCTCGGATCGCAGCAGATGCCCACAGCACAGAGCCATGTCTCTGCTTCACACCTCCCCCTTAGTTGTTGCATTGGACCAATTAAATGCCTAACACCTGCTAAAGGATGATTTTGCTCTACTCTTAGACTAGCTCCATTAATGCAGCACTTGCTACATGAGAAAAACAAAACTGCTTATGCTAACTGAACTCTTCACAAACAGCCCACAGCAAATAAACACTGAAATAATAGCCCACAAGAGACTCCAGCCTTGCCCCGATAGTCGGTTTAAAATTAAGTAGCACCCTGCCCTTCTGGGGCTTAAATTGTTAATGCTGCCAAGCCGCACCTTTCATTTGTGAGCTCTCTCCTATGAAAAGCTAAAGGGAGGGTGAAGTCAAAGGACAATTAATCTTTTTAAGACCCTCTCAGAGGATTTGACATTTCTTAAGCTTTTTAGGACAAAAGCTGCAGGCAGCCCCACATGCCACCATCAGCACCTTGCTGAAGAAACTACTCAGAGCAGATTTTTGGCTAAAACCATCAGCAAGACCGACCTGTGAAAGTGTTCTCTCTTGTACAATGAAATGAATGAAAAGGGAGCAGGAACAGCTTGCCTAAATGCTGCATGGGAGAGCTAAGTCCCATGGCATTGCTGGTACTGCTTCCCCAAGGGACACTGCCTGCAAACAGCCTCTACACCAGCTGCAGCAGCCCTGTCCCAAACGCTTCTCATGGGAAGACATCCTGCACGCTCACAGGACAGTGCAAGTATTCACAAAACCTATTTCATTCCCTATTTAATCAACCTTATTCATATTGCAAGAGCCTACCCTCATGCACAGTGAGCTCCCATGTTGTAGTTGGGGTGATGTAATTCTGTAGACAGGTGACTGCCTGTTTTAGACAGGCTTTGTACCCACGTGTCTCCAAGCACCACACTTTTTTCTTTTTACACATAATGAAGAAAAAGCAGCTCTGCTCCTCTTAGTGCTGATATATATTGGCTACGCTGCTGGCAAGGAGTTTAAATCTCTCCAAGCCTTGCTTTCACACAGGGAAAAACAACAATTATTTTTCAAATATTGTTAGAAGCTGTTACAAAGCAAGCCAGTGCAGAGAGAGATACAGCTTGTTATAACAAGAGGCAAGACTTGGGCTCTACACTGAAATCCAGCATCCATATACCCACTCCAAGTGTTTTATTGCCCCTTTGAATGCTGTCTTAGAGCCTGGGGCCACAAGGAAGTCTTCCTCCTCCTCCATTGTTGCCCATCATCACTGTTCCGTGTTTAGAGGACTTGAACATCAACAGAAATGTACCAAATGGAAAAAGTTTCCATCTTCCACCAGGACAGCATGGTGACAGATATCTACAGAGAGTTATTCCAATAACCAGCAGCAGGCTCAGCAGCGGGTAATTGCCATTCCCTCAGACAACACTGCTTTGGAGAAGAACCAGCCAGGAAAATCTCCCATGGCATCTATGCACTATGGTCAAGTCATACCCAAATTTAAACACAGATAAAAAAAGAAAATCCAATTTTCAAGTTCCATTTCTAAAAGAAAAGGAGCTTTGTAGTTAAAGGAACAGTGCTGTCCTGCGCCAGGAAAATTCAGCCAACCCACTAAGTAAAGTTTAAATGCTTCTGCTCTGTGTCTTTTTGTTTTCCCACCTAACTAGATTGATAAATGAAGAATGTCAAGGATTTTCTCCTTTAACACAGGACAAAAGATTTGTGGTTTTTTTCTTAACTAGTCTATGATCCATGGTATCTTTAAATTTAAACTTACACGTTTTGCACAGTTACTCTTTACGCTTCACAAGTTGCTATGTACCTGAGCGATGGCCTCAGATGGTTCTGCCTCAGAAGGCAAAGCCATATGTACTCAGGCTCTCCCTCCTCAGTACTCCCATCTGCTTTATCCATCAATATTTCCATTACCTTCTGCAAGCTTTATACTCTTATAGTAAAGTTGCAGCTCCATGTGTAGACTAGAGCAAGGCAAGAACCTTTTCCCCACCCTTACTTAAGATACATGGACTTTGAGTCCAGTCTCATGAATAAAAGTTTCATACACATCTTGTCATCCCTCCTGCAGATGAAATAGGTGATAAAAGAAATAAGAAGCAAGTCCCATCGGGACTTTACCTTCCCAGTTCCCAAGTACATGACACAGTAATCACTGTGGTACACTATCCCTTGAACCTGGGGCACAGTGTTAAACACCCACAAAACAAAACAAAGCAAACAAAGTTTATGATGCAAAGAACAGCTAAATGCAATTTAGAATAATTTTGGTGTTTTGATATGCAGCTGATGAATTACCCATTCAAATCAATCTCAGTCTTATTGACTTCCACTTTTGGAACCTGATTGCAAGTGGGTTAATTTGAAATACCTAAATAACATCCAGACACCTTAGAGTCAGAATAGAGATGACAAAATGCTGCAAGGAAACGCCTGTAGAATACCCAGATGGTTTCCAAAGGCTGTAGTATCCAGATCTCTATTCTATAAGGAGAGCAGGGAAGATAGATATCTCAGGAAAGGTCTTTGTAGACCTATGTAGCACTTTCAAGGAAACACAAGTGACAGCTACTGCAAATCTATTTGATGTACAGTCATATGAACAACAAGGCATTCATTCCTTGTAAGGAATAAGCCTACACAACAGGAATCTAAGGAGAACATCACTTAAAAAGACAAGAGAAAACTTGATGTATGGCAGATCCATGCTTTCCCTTATATTATTGATTGTAGTTCCAGAATAATGAGTATTAGAAAAAGAACAAAGGTTTGCTACTAACATAATAGGAAAAGATGATCCCAAGTGGATTCTCAGGCTTCATTGCATGTTATCTTCTGTGCCAAAATGAATGGAACAAGGCTTAGCTGAATTGCTGCTTTTCTTTTCAAAGTAGCTCATATGAAGAATAGAGAATTCATCTACCTGTGAGACCACAGGACAAGACCATCAATCTTCCCTTACATCTACAAAGCACTATTGCCCCTAGATACAACTTTTGATTAGACATAGGAAAAAGGACAAAGTCCCTAGTGGCAGGTAATGAAATTAAAGTTTTGATCATTTTTGGTCTCTGAACCTTCAACAGTAAAAGGTAAGTTATTGTGCAGATGCACAAAATGCCTAATTATACAGGCTAGCAGATGTCTGTCCTAACCAGACCTTTAAAACACACTTTAATCCATAACTTGTCCTCATATATTGACTACATGATTGCAACTAATATTCATAATATGTAAAGCAAGCAGTAAAGTCCAGCAAATACCACAAAACCAGTGACAGCCCTCACAAGGTTACGAGAAACAGTTCTGTATCATGGCACACATCACCATTTTTCAAAATTGCTGTTACCTCAACTCCAATGATTCAAACCCTCAAGCCCTGATACCCTGTGATGGTCTCAGGGCAATGATAAGCATTGTTGAGGTCCATGCTAGGACCCAAAGTGCTGTGGTACCACACTGACCACTGAATTCCCACCAGAAGCCAGCTGCAGTGCCACCTCATCCTGCTACACCCAGATGTGTTTCCCCACACAAATCTGTGTATAGATTTTCAAAATTTTTACTACTTCACTCCAGTGACAAGCCAACAGCACATAATTACACTGCTTTTAAAAATACATTTTTAAAAATGCCCAAAGGTGCCGATTTATAGGAGTTTAAGAGAATGACAACAGGATTACTCGGGAATCAGGACTTTCTCAGACAATGCTGAAGCTGCACATCCCCCTTACACTTTTTTTTTTTTTAAAGATTCCTGTCATGGAACAAGCCTGTCAAGCTGTGAGCATTAATGCAATTAACCCCAAATAAAGATGAAGCGACTTTCCAAAAATCGTTTTTGCTACACTCTGGCCCTTAATTACCAACTCGATAAAGTGAAATACAGTCATTGGGCGACCTCTCTTTGATGTTGTAACCTCTCAGTATGTAAGATGCTTAAAAAGCGGCACCGGTGCATAGGATAAGTCTGTAATCCAACCTGCCCTGATCAAGAGCTTTTGAAGCAAGATTCAACTTCCGGTAAAAGGTGTCTCCAAACCAATTTGGTTCTTTGAGATTACTGGGGGGAAAAACGTCAAACCACCACAAGATATTCCTAACTAACCTACTTCAATCCTTTAATATTAGCACAAATCTGGAGGACCTCTCAGAAATAAGTCTACACTTCCACAAAGATTTATCTACTGCCATTCACATTATTAAACTTTAATTTAGAAAGAAAATTAAATCTGCATGAAAGGGCCATGCCACTCTCCTTTAAGGCTAATAACAGCATTCATTATAGGTATTTGGACCCCTCATCAGGTGATACACCAGGGATCTCAATTCCCACTGAACTGCACCCAAGTCAAGTGACTGATGTAGCTGAAAAGCCACAACTACACCCAAAACGATCCACAGCTGCAGAGGGAGGCTTTGGTACCTACTGCTCTCCTCTCTGGATGAGGCACAGCCTCTAATAAGCTTATTTAACAGCAGCCTTACATACTTCCAAATGAGGTGCTGACTTTTTTCCCTCCTCTTAGGGAGCTTGGGCTATACATATTGCTCTGTGCTAATGATACAAACATAACACCATGACAAATAAACACATTTTTAAAGATGAACAGCCACTGTGCCAGAAACAAGAATTTCCTGCAGTCTGTATCCCATAGTAAACTAATTAGCACTTCACATCAGAAATGAAATGCCACTGCCTTTTAACTTTATAAATGATTAAACAGCTTGCAGCCTGATTCCTTGAACAGCAAACTTTCATACCTGCTATACCTAGAACTACAAAATCAGGTCAGGTTCAAAACAAGTAGTATATGCTCCAGTTTCACAAGTCAGGGTTTATTGTCTTTCACTACATACTATCACCATCAGAACATGTCACCCAGTGTTTATAACACAAATCTAGCTTCACCATCCAGTACCTTATGGCCAGCACATCAGGGGTATAATTTGGCACAGCTCCACTGATTTCAGTGAAGCCTCATATGTCCATACACCTATAATCAGGTGAGAATGTAGTTCTAGAAGTCTACATGCAATTTGGCAGCAGTGAGAATGACTTCTAATGCATGTCACTATTTAACATATATACAAGTTGTATTTGAATTTTTATACATACATATTTCTAAGTCAGTAGAAGTCTACAATCTCATAAAGTCAGTTTGCACAGAAAAGATACATAGTAAGGGGGAACACCACCCCAGCCTTCTGGGGAAAGAAGGATGAAGAAACATGAGAAAAAAAATTTGATCTCCAGCTGAAAAAAGATTTGTTTCTATCATACACATGGGGTCTGCGAATGCTTTCAGACAAACTGCATCTTTATGTCCTTTCTCAGCAGCACAGGTGATGGCAAGCACGGGACCAGCAGGAAGGTTGACATCTACCCAGTGACCAGCACCACTGTCTGTGGGTCTCCAGGCATGGAAACCTGCCCCAGGGGCATGGTACAGTGGGTCAGGATGTCTGCAGGGTTAATGCAACAGTCCAGGATGGAGCAGGCAGCCTGCAGAGCCATCCTCCCTCTTCTCTGCTTCGTGGGAAGGGCTTCCTTCTCAGGGAAAGCTTCATCAGGAGGGGAGAGCCACCGCCGGTGACATGGGAGTGTCACGGAGTGCAGGATGATTTCCCAAGTCACATCTGGAGGAAACCAGAGAGCAAACGAGCACAGGGTGGAAACCTGGGGGCATCCTCAGAGCAGCAGAGCAAGTGACACCACCACTGCCTTCCTCAGTGAGGGCTTCACCCAGAGCCACGCTGTGACTGAGACGGCTGGAGGAAATGACTCAGGGTGCGCCAGGCTGCTCCCGGGCCAGGCCCTGGCAAGGGAGGCACCCCCCCAACCTCCACATTTGCAGGGAGGACCCGTGGGAAGTGACGGGACAGATAAGAGGCCACAGCTGCCTTCAGAAATTGTGGCAGGAGGAGTGATTTCTCACCAAACTGCCGGTTTTGCCTTCCTAGTATCCAGCCCTGGAGCAGGCTGCTCTCACTTGCATGTGGACCACAGCCATGCCTTCTCTCCCATCAACCAGTCCATGGAGGTGTTCCCCAAGCCTAAAGAGACAAGAAGCCTCTGCAGAAGAGGGGTTGAAACCCTGCAGAGCAAAAAGACATCTGTCACATGCCACAAAAATAAATGACAGAAAGGGACAAAGCCACATTTTCCCTCTATGCCTGCAGTCTTAGCAGTCACATACCTCTACTTCCCCCAAACTGGCAGGAGACTAAAAGTGCACAAAATGCTTTCAGCATCCTAGTTTTGGAGGCAAAATTATAATAGCTTCAGTGCACTGACACACCATTCTGACAAAACTTCCACCTCACATGCCCAAATACTCAGGTGGGTCAGCACAGTCCCCTCCACTTCACACCTAGACCTGCTGCAGCTTCCCAGCAGCTTGGAGCAACACCACACACCTCTGTGGTTTGCATTTAGTAATGATGTTGCTCTTCCTGTCCATCGCCTTACTGGAGCCATGAAATGCTTCGGGGTCTTATCAGAGGAGTGGCAGGTTCAAAGTCTGGAGGGCCAAGGGGCTGGAGTTCCAGGCAGGGTGACACATCCAGCCCCACCGGTTTGTCCTGCGCTTCCCACAGCCCGGGCAGCAGGAGGGTTTCTTCCCCGGCTCTGCTGACTGGTCACTCAGACAGGCACTGTGCTCCCCGACAGGTACCAAACCTGCTTGGCTTCCCTCGGGCACTGGCCCATGATGGGTGCCAGCATCACCTACTGTCCTGGCCAAAAATGGGGCAGCATCTCCTGTGTTTTTTGTGTCGGCAAGGAGTATTACAGGGAGTCTGAAGAAATCAGGTAATTACTTTTGGATGAAGTATTTCACGGTAGATATAAATACGTGAGGAGCGTGAAAATCCAGGGCTGCCCCAGCTTTATGATTATTTTATAGCCTCATTAATCTATGGCAAATGGGGTAGAATTACTACATAACCTAAATGCTGGGCAGAGATCTACAATGCTGTAAGAGGATGCATAAATGAGATAGTAAAGTTTCAGCATTTTGCATGATATATATGGCCACGAAGACAAAAATAACAACCTAAACCTATCAGTCTCTTGACAAGAATCTTTTAAAGAGTGAGAATAAATGATGTCTAACTACTATAATTATATTCTCAGTGCATTCATTCTCTCAGGATGAGTGACCCAGGATGCTGTAGCCTCCAGAAAAATCATGACTCGGAGCAATGCTTTGCCCTTGATAAGACTTTACAGGTCATGCCTAGCCCAGGAAAGGCGTACACCCAAAAACGGACTTGTCCTTCCCTACGTACATGCTCAGATGACAAAGTTTAGACCACTGCATCCTGTCAAACTTGAGACCATCTTCGATGTCTTTGTGCATCTTCTCCCTACCCCAGTTTCAGACCATAAACCCAGCAGAACAGGACTCATTTGTGTCCATTCAGCAGGTGGCACACTGAAGTACTGATACTGATTTAAGCTTTTCATCAAAACCCATATTTAAAGTAACCGAGCCCCATCCCCCTTGTTGCTGGTTGGTAGCGGTCAGCAGGGATGAGGGCAGCAGCATGGCACGGGCAGCAGATGCTCTCCTGGGGCCACAGTACTTGCCTGACCTCCTCTGGACCACCAGCATCCAGCCCCACCACTCTGAAATGCTCAAGAGAATGGTCCTATTACCATTTTTATTTGGGGCTTGATCCAGCATAACCCAAGGTCAACAGGTCTTGTTCCACCTGCCATGGATGAGTTCAGTTCAGATCTGAGGCACAGCAGTGCATTTTCCCAGACAATTTTTGCAGAGAGAGAATCACAAACCACTGGAAAAAGACAGCACCAGTAAATAGAAGAGGCAAAAATAAATTGATGCTTTAAATCTATATAATAAGTTGTCAGCGCTCTTGGTGCTATAGAGCGATGTTTTCTGAGAATGGAGGTCTGCTGCAACTGCGCTTCTGGAGCTAGGAAGCAAATAACATAATTTCACAACGTATCATCTGTTGCTACAGCAATTAGTGCCTCATTTTACTAACAAAGTACATGTACAGTGCACATTTGCCAGCTCTGGACAAATAAATGGGGAATAGCCATCTAGAATTCGAAAGGAGGCAAATCACTGTATTTTGTTAGAGCAGATGAACTCTGGTACAAGTGTTTCTTGAAGGTGAGCCTTGGTGCTGAGGGTTTGACCATGAAAAAGGAAACAAGTCAAGCAGCTCATTGGCATTTCCCCACAGAGGGACCACATTGCTTACACAGGGCACTAAGTGTTGCTAACGAGCAAGACTGAAGCAAGCTTTCCAAAGCACACGAGCTGCTGGTCATTCAGAAAGTAGGTGTGCATCCAACAGCACGGAGCCACGAGGCACAAGAAACAACGGAACCAAAGAAGGAAAAAGAGCAGCCATTGAAAGGATGCTTTTATCCTTAGACGGCCTCCAAAATAAACAAGCAGCACGCCATGGGCTTGATCCAAAGCCCATTGAAATCGATGGAAAGTCTCCAAGTGCCCTCAATAGGCTCACAGTGAGGCCGGGCATGCCATGGGAGCTCCACACGCTGTCCCCCCAACAGTGACTTCACCACCACATCCCACAGCTCCTCCTGCCGTTGCTCAGTTCTCTCCTAGGACTCAGCAGGCATTTGGCAATCACTAGCTACTCAAGCCATCCAAAATTATTTACTTACAAAATAAATATATTTTGAAGTAGATTATTTTTTTCTACTCAAGCCCCAAAATACGGGAACATGGACGCATCATGAATCAATCACCCACATAGCTGGGGCCCACAAGGTCTGCCTCTGCACAGAAAGCCTGAACCATAACTCTGCTCTGTACTTCATGAGGTGCCTTCTGGAGCCACCACACAAGTCAGTCCTTCCTCAGTTGCTACCCTTGTATTTGCCCTGAAGCTTTCAGGATTTAGAGAAGAAGTCTGCACTGATACTACAGAAATTCAAAGTTCCTCTTGCCAAGAAAGACGGACCAAGTTAAAACAACATTTATTTTGCACATTCAAGCTGAGCAAAGGCCCTCCGAGAACAAGAGCAAGGAGTCCTGGTTTCCCTCCCTTTTTAAAAAAAGCACCCAGAGAAAGGCCTAAGCCAGCAGTGACTGTTATCAGGTGCCCCCGGGACAGGAGTGGTGACATTGGGAAAGGTCAGAAAACAAACAATGAGTAAGGAAGTGGGGAGGGAAAGGCAGAGGGGACAGGGGATGGTGGGATGGCGGTGGTGGCTGTGGCCCCAGCTGCTGAGTCAGCCCATTCAGGTCAGAAGGGCCTCATCCCTTCAGAAAGCAGGGTGCAGGTGCTGGACATGGACCCTTGTCTCTGCTAGGCAAGGTTTCCCCACATCTCACCCCTTTCTTACGGTCCCCCACCATATACTCGCACAGCACAGCCCCAGGGCTCTTGCCTGTCCCAGCTCCCCACTTGCTAGCACATCTGCCACCACAGCTGGTGGCCACAGCCAGACCCAACAGGTAAATCTGTGCAACCCCTTATCCCGGATTATGCAGAGGGTGAGGACATGGGTGCAGGGGGGTGGGTTACCCCAGCCCACTAAACCAGAGTCACACATTTTGTAGCTTACTGGGGAGAGTAAGAGGGGAGAGGCAACAGCAGAAAGGGAGAGTGGACTACAAAGGGCTGTTGACAGCACAACTGTTAAAACTCATCTTCAGCAAAAAAAGCTTTTAAATATAGTTTGGATCCAATGTTTTGGTCTGTTTTTTAACCCCTTTAAACCTTTCCCTAGTCACCTTGGCAGAGAGGGAAGCAGAACAGACACGCTGGGAGCAGGGCTTTACCCCGACCAGGCTCCCCACAGTTTCCTCATCTCTCTTCTGGCCGTTCTGCAACAATATAAACTCCCCAGTGGGGGTCAATCTGAAACCAGTTGTATGCTTTAAAAAGTTATTCCTGCTATAATGGGCACAAATGAGAATTCACCATTTGTTAACAATTATCCTAGGCAATAACCTCAGTCTCCCCCTCATACTTCAAATGGAAACAACGCAGTAACTGAGTAGTACCTGTTGGCAGAGAAACTTTTAAATAGATGGATAGAAGCGGCTGAAATGGCTCCCTGAAAGAAAAATTCTCATTGCTCTCCCACCCGCTTTGGGATATAAAGCAGGCTTGCAAACTGCCCTTGCCATTATCAGAGCTGTGATTGAATCAGCATTTCATGGTCCTAATTAACAGGTATTTGTTTTCATGGGTGTGATTCCTCATTTGCCAAGACTGCAAAATTATAATGTGTTTTTCCCATCCTCCATAGAGAGAACATGATGAGAGCTTAGCCAGGGAGAGGAAGCCATTTGGAGCAGGAAAAGGATGCTTGGCAACAGAGCTGGAGTACTCATATTAGGTCCTTTCTGAGGTCAGAGTATCAAATTGACATAAAAAAAAAAAAGAGCTGCTATTCTCATTCAGGTTAATGGGCAAAACCGTAGCACAAAGGCCTTTGCCTGCTTGTTTCAGAAGGTCACACTGTCCTGCCCAGGTGCTCCTGGAGGATGCTTCCCAGGAGCCCTGCTCCCATCCTGCTCCCATGGTTGGAAGGGAAGGGGACAGGGTCATCAAGCCCAGGGAAACCAGAGCACCTGGTCCTCCTCGTCCTCCAGTCCTACATCAGGAGGAAGGAGGACTTCTAGCTACTGCTGACTGGGCCCTGCTCCACAGTTTCATTACCTCTTGTCCCATATACCCATTTCTCAAGTCTTGAAAAGCCACACAAGGAACAGAAGGATCAAACTTCCTTCTCCTTACATGCACCTGTCCCTCTCAGTGTGGGACACTGTGGACTACAGGATATAAGGTGGCTCACTAGGTCCTGTCCCATCTTCAGCATCCACCAAAGCTGAGGTTGCTGTACACCTTTTGTTCCCTACATCCCAAACATTTTTCATCCTTCAGAGAGACAAGGATATTTGGGCCACAGTGGGGAAAAAGGACTGGAGGAATTGTCAGGAGACAGGCAGTATCTTTAGGGTAGGAAAAACTCCAGGACTAGGGTCTTGGCAGGGAGAGAGCACAGATGTAGGCTGAAAGGGGCACCACTGTACCATGGGCTGCCTGTACAAAGAATAATATCTCATTAGGGGCACAGATAGAGGGACTGTCCCTTCCCTACACAGCCCCATCCTTCCCACATGTCCCATTCACTAACTGGCCTCAGCAGGACACAGGGGCATCTCTGCCCCTTCTGCACAGAGGCAGCAAGCTCCTTCAGTACACACATCACAGCACAACTCATACCTAGGATTCACACAGAAACATCAAGGGGAAAATAAATTCAGGGATTCAAAAACAAATGTAGTGGATGCTACATTTCCAAATCCCTTGGGAGTAAAAAAAAGTTACATATAATATCCTTTACCCCTTTCTCCTGCTATAAAAAAAATAAATAAAAACCCCCACAAGAACACAGCAGCCACTGGATTACAATTCATGTTTCTGTATTGTTAAATTATGCATTGGCTTTACAGCAGGTAAAATTGTAGCACAGCACCATCTGTTTCTCAATATGCTTGCTGCCAGCTACCATAGCAGGGATTTACTCACATATCCCTTTTGAGGTACGGCTGAGCTGATGGGCAGAACGTCTGTCACCAGAGAAAAGGATCTGTCACCTGCCCACAGCACATTTGGGATATACCCTACCAAAAGGTGGGGACAGATCATTTATTTTCTGACATACAGGATAAGCTCACAGTGACAGTTCTAGCGAATAGGCTTTGGTGATGCTATGCATCCTTAAAATACTGTGGGAAATAGCACATTTTCCAGCTGTTTGTGCCTTATGCCAGAGCACATTTATATCAGCAATTTCATTTCTAAATATTCCAAGGGTTGCTGCAAGTTTTTTTCCATTACAATAGAGGAAGGGGAAGGAGAAAAGCAGCCAACATCTCCACATCTTTAGATTGAAATTTAAAGGACTTGTACACAAGTACACATGAAAGTCTCACCCATTAATCAGGCAGCTTCCAACTTCTTGCCTCTACTGGTTTCAAGCAGATCTCAAATAGTAACCAAAGCACCAGGGAGCTCAGTACAGAGCAGAACCTGAAGGTGACCATCCCCAGGGGGGTTTCAGTGGGTGCCCAGGCCCAGTAATGGGGGTGCAGAGCCCTGCCAGTGCTCAGCTGAGGATGGGCTGCCCCATCCTGCAGCTCCCTTGGCTGGGTACAGAGCTATTGCTGAAGGACAGAGCTGGCAGCTAACAGAGCAAAACCCACACCCCTGACTCATCCCAAATTCCTGCTCTTCTGCCTGCAGAGCAGCTGTTGAGGCTCTGTGCTCAGCAAGGACAGTGAAGTCCAACACATCCCAGAGCAGTGCTGGCTGCTGCTGCAGCAGCAAATGCTTTCAGCTCCAGCACCTGGCCCAAGGCAGGGCAGCATCCCCACACTGATAAGCCTCTGTCCTCTGAGCGTCTACCACAGACATTGTGTCCAAATGAATGCCTGACCCACCAGCCAGCCCAGTATCAGGAACTGCACGAGGAATGGGTCTGCCACCGGCAACACCCCTGCAAAGGAAGCTTGAGAGAAGCTTCTGAATAGCCTTCACACTCAGTCACTTCTGATCTGAGCTCCCAGGAGCACCTCCACCACACACAGAAACACACAGCCCCAACTCAAAAGGCAGTAACAGTCTCCCAGGCTCAAACAACTCAACCTGGCAACTCAAACAACAAGTTTCTCTCACCTGAGACTCAGGAGATAGGTACCTTCTGGAGGGGAAAGCTGCTTGCACACCTTACCCCCTGCCACACGCCATAAAAACCTCTCCTTAACCCTTATTCGGATGCTCTGCTCAGCCCCCCAACCTCAGTTCGGGTCTTCTGCAAAGCCTCCTCTGTGGGGCTGCCACCGGTCGAAGGCTGCTGGCCACACACCACGGCACCCAAGCTGGTGGCTGGAGGCAGGGGAATTCCTGCAGCACAAGAAGAAGAGGCCAAGCACCTCCCAGGGTGCCCAGGACAAGAGAGCGCCTGTCAGGAGACGAAAGCAATGAGCAAACTGGTTCAGCCTGTTGCTCCCTATGCTGAAGGCCAGCTCCACACAGGAGGTGTTTAAGTCATGTGTTTGCTCCTGCCCCAGCTTGGAAAGAAAAAAAAGTGGTTTCGTAGGATTTAAGACTTTCGCCTAGCCATTTTCAAAAGGGCTATTTGATGAGCAAAATAAGAACAAAAGAGTTAGAACTCCAATGCCAAAGACGTAACAAAACAAGCTCTTCCTCCTCCTCCCAGATACTTTTACATATATGCACCTCCTCTTCTACAGCCCTAGTTTTACTGTTCAGAGTCAGGAATGCAGAGTCTTGTTTCCACTTCTCTCCCCCCTCCAGTCTCATCTATCACACAGGCTATAAGGAATCGAGACAACCAGCATCACTTTTACAAGTGACCAGCCCCCATCTCCTAACTTCCCATGGAAGGATGAAGAGAATCCATGAATGTTTCAAGAAAGTTTCATCTGATCTAGAAACACAACTCATGATACCTTTCTTATGCTTTAGATATATCAGTTCCCACAGCTGCAGCTTTCAGTAGCTCTTTAGTTGCCTACAGAGGCACCAGACAAATGCACCAAAATACAGAGCAACTGCCTGCTGCAACTATGAGCTAGCATCGTGCCAAGGGAAAGGCTGATCTCAAGCTGAGCCAGCCCAGCTGCGTTGGGCAGCAGCAAGCACAGGAGCCACTAGCCCATCCGAGGCTGCAGGACTCCCCCCCTCAACTCCATCAGAAACACACTCACACTTCAGCTCAAGTAGCTCAGACCTCAGGTCACTTTTCCTCATTTCCCCCAATAAAATGACTTCCTAAGGAGAAATCAAACTCTTGATCACTGTAGCCCTGTTAGTGTCTGTGCTTTGCTGCATTTCAGGTACCACTGCCTTCTAGTAGAGAAGTGTTGCTATTTGGGGAGAGATTCACCCACTTTGCCGTGCATCCCTGGGGTACGAGTGTAAAACCAGCACCCCCAAAGGAGCTGCTGGCTTGCCTACAGCATCCAGAACGCTCAACTTGGAGAATCTGACATTCAGGAGTTAAAACATCTCTGCATGAGTGCACCTCTGACATGGTATTGCACTGCTTTGCTAGAAGCTTTATCAATTCACATTTGTAGTTATCCTGTCTTTGCTTATCCTTGCTCTTCCACACCATCTATAGATTTCATCCTTCTCATTATTTCACTCCTCTTCCTTTTATCCAGTCTCTTCATGGGACACTACAAAGAGTATCTATTTTCCCTTATAAAAATCTCATCCTAAATGAGTGCATTTTTCCAAATTTTTATCCAGTCACGCCAGCCACCTCCCTGTCCAAGCCTAATAGACTTGGGCTACAGATGAAACCAGATATACAGCCAAGACACTGGTGCACAGATTGAACAGCAGCACGGCTCCCTGATAATGTAGCTGCTGGGAAGGGGAGCACCAGAAACAACTGCTGTATGTCTTGGTTCGTTCCAGATGCAAACCCAACCTTGCTTAATATCTTTTAAGTTCATCTCTGCATAATCCTTCCCTCGATTAGATTAATAAATGAAGTGTTTCCAAGGAACAGAAATATACATGTTACCTAATTACAGGAGTCAGGCTGAAGCAGATCCTTTAAACAAACATATCCTGACTAAGCTCTTTTAACCCCACTTACCCAATCCTGCCCCCTCCACCCCCTGGGTATCCCCTACAAGCAGCTCCTCAAAGCAGCAGCACTTTGCCACTGCAGGACCAGTCTGTCAACGGCCCAGGGCAGCAGCGCCTGTTTCCAGCCCGCTCTCATGCAGGGAATCTGTCCAACTTGCCTCCCAGGTGAATTTTGCCATGATGCCCCTTCTGCATCCCTACACCTGCTCGTCAGAGAGGGCAGCTCTAGCACTAAAACTATCCAATGCTGTTGAGATCTTCCGCTCCCTTTGGCTTTTCTCCTGGACAGGCTACAGCACACATTGCTTACAGTTTTGGAGACCCTCACATGTAAAACTCAAGCGTGGAGGAACTGCCCAACGCACTGTCTGGGCAGCCCCCAGGGATTTCAGCATTGCCAACCATGTCTTAATAATTGTATTTTGAATCTTAATGATCACAATGATGATGGCAGCTGTCAGACAGGACTTGCACTGGTTTCAACCCTCCACAATATACAACCAGAGAAATACAGAATAAAAAAGCCCATCCTGAATTATCTCTCCCCTCTGGAGACAAAGCAAAGCATTTCCTAGTGCTCAGAGTCTGTAGGTGGCACCAAGGCATGCCAGCACACTCTGGTGACAGCAGCCTGTCCTGCAAGGGCACATGGGGCACACTACCCCAGACTCCTCATTCACTCCTGCAGCTGTTAAAAGCCACCCTACAATTGTATTATACGGATAGAAATCTGGTGTAGAAATTTGCCATTCAGCTGAGCCAGCAATTCCTCCCCAGGATCAGTCCCTGGCAGCGCCGCAGTTCACACCAAAAAGTGTAGGGCAGGGGCAGAAACAGCTCTAATGTCAGTGGAAACGCAGAAGTTTGATACCACATCTCAACAGCCACCTTCCCACCTCCTGCAGCAGTGATGCTCGCCAGGTGTGCAAAATTTAACCCCCATCTCTGCTTAACACCCATTAATTGGTCAACAATCAGATTCCTACCAGGAAGATGGAGCATCATCAGGTTAAGATTAAAAGGATTACACTGATCACAAACTTTAGGAGGCTGTGGATGGAGAGCTCCTGCAGTGATTTATGATGGGCAGTGGCTCACTAGAGGGCAGCCAGCACCCAGCTCGGCTTCACCACCCTGAACCTCTGCAAGCAGAGAACCTCACCTCACAGCCTTGGAAGGCTCCTGTATAAATGGCACAGTAGAATTTGCACAAGTGATGGGGTGGTAAGGAATATGTACAAAAAAAACTTATTAACCTTATACTACGCATATGGTGTGGCTCAGACACAGGCTTGCACTCTTGGAGACACACACACCTTGCTCCCAGTGCCCTGACTGCTCAAACCAGATCACCAGCTCCAATATTCAACCCCACTTTTGATTTTTTTCCCCACAAAAGTGCCAATACTTTGTGAACAATATAGGCATTTCACCAAAGCCTCTAAATTTGTCTGCATGATCCCAGGAGACAGATGCAGTAAGTTCTTCAGCTACCTACAGAGGAAAAAACTCAGCAATTAGTAAAAGATGGGTCATTTTTGTTTTCTTGTTTATGCCAGACAAATAGATCAATGAACCAGAAGCTCTAACGAGCATAAGCATATCCCTCTATCCCCAGGGAAGCTCTTCTCTTGCACGGGAATACCCACAACCTCATCTGCTGAGCTCCTTCATGCCAGCCAGAAACAGTGAGTTCTAACCCCACTGCTGGGAGATTTACTCTGCATTTTAAAGTACTTATTCTCTTAGTAAATTTGTACCAGGGTGTAATTGCCTTTGTATGGCAATGATCTATTATCCTATTAGGAAATACCATGGGAATAGGGATTTAAGGTAGATAGTGTAAGTTCTCACCAGGCTTTAATAACCTCCAGGGGGACTGATTTGCTTATATCAACAGTTAATCAGATCAAATATTCCCAACAGACCCTTTCCTGACAGAATGCTGTTTATGCAAGGGACCAGCAACCTGATCCAAAGCTTCCTGGAGCCTTTCCATGCTGGATCAGTCCCTGTCAACACATGGTTCTGCAGGGGCTTGAACCCATCACAGCTCCACAGATGACCCCAGCTCATCTCAGCAGTAGCTAGCCTTCAATCCATTCTGCTCCATGCTTTAACTGACCATATTCAGTTTTATTATAGCTAAAAGTCTTCACAAACTGATATCTAATAAAAGAAAATTGCTCTCAGACTAAAAAAGAACATAATTTAAAATACAACACAAAAAAGAACATTGATTTTCAGAAGAGGACAATTTTCCTCCTTATTTTCTAAGCTGCTCTCAGCTCTTTATGGTCACCATGGTCTCAATTCCACACCCAGACCTAAGTCAGATCCCAAATGTCTCCTCGCATTTAAGGAGTGAAACATGCCATATCCAAGAAATTCCTGTGAGAAGTCAGTCCTTTCCACTACGTAATTGATATTTTCCCACTTTGTGTATTTTAAGAGCATGTCAGCAAGCTGGAAGGCGTTTCATACAATTTTTTCTAGTCTGTCCCTTAATTCACCTGAAATCATAACAAGACAACAAGACAGAGGTCACCTTTTACTCTGTTACTGGAAAGGGAGCCCAGACCACACTGAGGGAAGAGTTCACAGGATAACACATGAAGTCACTTCTTGGGACACCTGCAGTAGCTTAAATACTTGGACAGAATGAAAAATTAGTCCTTTTCCAGGATTGCTATTATTTTTCCTCTCCTTGAAGAGGCATTTTTCACTCATGTGGACACTTACATACAGATTCAAAATGCAGAAGAAAGCCAGTTTGAATTAAAGACCATCCTATCAGTTTATAAGCAATACTCACATGCCAAAACCTCATATGGGTTTTTTTATTTTGTTCTCTAGCTGCAGTAATTTAACAGTGCATATTGATTTTGAAAGAATGGACAAAGCTAAGTAAGCAGGATGCAATGGCAGCCAGGAATAACTGCTGAGGGAGAGAAAGGACTCAAAAAAGAAAGGAAAAAAAATGAAGTCACTTAGTCAGTGAAAGATCAGAGAAAGAGTCCATGTCTTCCCATGCTTGAGTGGCAAATTTCCCATCAGTTTAAAAAGACAACCTAACCCCAAAATTTCTTCTACCAGAAATCTAGGAAAGCCTGGATACAAAAGGAAAACCAGCTCATATTGTCCAGAGCCTTAAAAGATTATTTCAGTTTGTTTTTTTTTTTTTCCCCCCACTAAAAACATTATATGGCAGTGATCCTAGTGCTTCCATGCCCTGTACAAGACCACGGGCACTGCTAGGGCTGGCACAGGGACCACAGCGCCCGTGTCCCTCCTGGCAGTGCCAGTGCCACACGGGAGCACACCTTCACCTTGCTCTCAGCAGAATCACACCACCAAGCAGCTGCAATACAACAGTTTAGGGTCAAGGCAATGTTTCAGGTGATTCTTAAGTTTCACATGTTGTGGATAGGTTTTCTGGAAACCTCCTGACTCGCCAGAAATGAACTGCTGCACAGGGCTAGGCAAAACCTCCCCCAGCCCTGGTGTCAACAGGAACAACACAAGCTTCTCCCTTCTATAACACGGCAAAACTTGCCCATCCTCTTCCTGGAAGAGGACTGTACTCAACCTAAAAACCAGAAGAAAAAAGAAACAGTGTATGGGGAAGGGATTATCATTAGAAATTAATTAACACATGATGCCCAAACAAATGAGTTTCATCCCACTTTATTCACTGCATCCCAGAGGGAGAATATCCTTCTTATCGGAGCAACAGAGAAAGCAAGGACAAGTCTAATGGAGAGACAAGCTGGGCTTCCGAGAGTTGTTATTTTTAACTAATTCTCCCTTTTTGTTCCACGTTATTTTAATTAAAAGGTTAAGATTGTAGTAAGAGCACAATCTCGCACTAGCATTAATCTGCAGCGCCCTGCAAGCAACAAGGATCTTGGCTCAAGTTGCTGAGCACAATTTCTAAAGAGGCTGTTTTGATACCCAGCACAATTTGAAGTCTTTGCCATGTTAAGTCAGTAGAGGAAAACCAATGTTCCTGCAGAGCTGTGACTGTTGTATTTCTCATGTAGCGTTATATTCTCCAAATGATGTTTTCTAACCAGGCACAGAACAAACGTGCAGCAATGGTAAAGTTAACAAGGCAACACTTAGTCTTCTTCTGTTACATGACACACCCAGGGTTAGGGCTAGTTTTTGGGAAAGAAAAACAGACAGGGAAAAGAAAAAAAATCTAGTGAAGTTTTATCTGCTCAGGGTGAGCATCCTGCATCAACTGGGGAGAAGAGGGATATCTACAGCCCAGTGACAAGAGCTCACGCATGTGCAGACTCACTCAACACTCTCAGAAGATGCCACATCCCAGCTGTTCCCAGCTCATCCCAGGGTGGGAGACCTCAGCTGGTCTCCCAGCTGAACAAAACAGAGCCCACAGGGACATGCTGAGACCCCAGTAAGAGGACAGGTTTCCCTTTCACAGCAGATGGGAAATCTCAGCAGTCAGCGGCCTGGACTGTCAACCCTAGGACAGGCTACGGTGCCACTTCTGAGAAGAGACCACATCACATGGAGAAACACAGATGTCCTCCATGCACCCTGCAGAAAGCACAGTGTTAGAGGAGAGCCCTCCTTGGGGCAGTGTCCCCATGACAAATCCCACGTTGGGGTGGGGCACGCAAGGGCAGCTGCTGTGCTCAGGCTGTTCAGAGCTGCTCTCCTTGTCTCTCATCACACAAGAGGGAAAAAAGGGGCCCGAAGTCCCAGTTTCCATCACTCATCACCCATCAGCCAGAAAGTGCCCGTGATAGCCCCCACTAACACCAGTCACAACAGCAGTGAACAAACTATGCAAAGCAACCCCTGTCCTAAAAGTCAGGGCAAGGGAAGGGTGTGCCCCAGTCTTGCATGCTGCAAACAGCAGCTCCACAAGAGGAGCTCAGGGTCCTGCAACCATGCATTTTCAAATGCTTATCTCCTCCCAGCACAGGAAGATTTAATGTGGAGAGCCAGAATGGCTACCCTGGGAAACCTCCTGCCCGAATATGCAGCCTTGTATTATGAGCTGTTACTTTCCATATAAGCTGGGAAGTTATCTGGGCAAGTGCTCGGAGAGACCTGGGCTTGGCAGAAGCAGAGCAGAAGGCTGCAGCAGCATTCCCAGCTCCCTGGGTCAGCGGCAACCAACCCTGACAAGGAAAGAAAACTGGACTCGAGGGATTCCAAGTGATTTTCTCACTTACCACTGTCTCCCCATTGCCCCCCCCTTTCACATATTTTTCTATCAAGCACCCCCCCTTTTAAATGAAGCATTGCTCTGCTCTGTCACAGTTTTTAAAAAGCTCACCACAAAACCAAGACTTGGACTTAGCAAAGACTTAGTGAACTGACAAGCTGTGCCTAAAAGCCATGCTACACTTCAGTGAAAATAGACATCTGCTGCAGGACCAGGGACTGTGCGAAGACAGCAGTAGGGTCCATCCCCAATACACACCCATATGTATCCCCATGGATGGGCCAGTTTGCAGTAGCAGGGTACCAGACACCCAGACTCAGTTACTGGGGCAAAAGGGAGGAAAATATTTTGACACAGGGGTGGAGAGGTTCAGCTGGCAGCATCCTCCAAGTGCAGTTCCCCATAGCATCAGTCATTTTCGGACCAGAGGTGCTCTCCTCTCCAAAAAGAGACTGAAACGGTTTCACTCCAACTCTGTGCCAGACAAATGAATCCCCCATGAAACACCATGGGGTTCCTGGTGCTCATAATCTTCCAACTAGCAGGGCTGGCAAGTCTTCAGCCCCTGACAGCCTGCAGGACCCTCCGCAGCATGCCATGGGCTTGCTCTGCCAGAGCCCTGGCACAAGTGGCAGAAGGACTTGCTGGAGAAATTAGATGATGCCACACAGCACCCTGGCGCCTTAGCTAAGGAGTCTCCAGCTGGAAACTTCTGTCTTCAATCTGGATTCTGATAAATTATCATGTTCTTGGGCAATAATCACTAATCCTGTAAACGAAGACCTTGATGACAAGAGCAGTGAGTCATCCCCCTTGCATACAAGTCCCCAATTCCTTTCACTCCCCCTTCCAGTATTTGATTCAAAACAGCCCCTTCTGTTCTTAAAGCTTCTTATCTGTTCGCTTTAGCCTACAGTTCACAAGCTTGCTTTTTTCCCCTTTCTTTTGGAAAAGGCCACGTACCACTTTGGGCTGTGGGTTTATGCAGCAGCTAGGAGGTATGAATGGACATGGTTCTGTAATTACTGGTCTGGCTGATCTCTGTACCCTGAATCACATTTCCGAGCCACTCCTTGCAAGTCTTGTCCTACACAGCTACACTTGAATTCACAGCCTGGAAAAACATCCATTCCCTCCACCACCTATTGATGTTTATTTTTTTAGTATGAACCATTACACATAGTACAATCTAGAAGACAACAAGCAAAAATAAAAATGGACACATGATAAAACGCAGAATGCATATAAAGTGCAAAATTTTAGTCCCAAGAGAAACAATTTCAGCCACGGGTTCTGCTCATTTTCTGGGATTCATATGAAAGTTTAGCACTTTTTGCAAAAAAAAAAAAAAGGCAAAAGCACAGGATCGTGGAGAAATACATTCAACACAGCTTAAACTGAAGTGGAAGGTGGGAAGAGGAAGCAGTCCCCTCCAGCAGCACATTAACCATATCGCTTACAAATGCAAATGCAGACAGTCCTGTTAAACAGGCTCAAAGCTAGGCTCATAATGCAGTTCACTGAAACTATAGGAATTTGCCCTCAAAAACTTTCCTTCTAGTACCAACATCTACACTTGGAGATCATAAAAAGCATCTAATAGATAAAATGAACACTTTTGAAAGCTTGCTTTAGGTCGCCCACAGGGAATCACATAATTATGGGATGAGAGATAAAGCTTTGTCTGGGATAAGAACACGAAGTATCGAGAAATGCATTATACAGTTATCATATGGACTTCTTTCCATTTGCTTTCTGAGGTTCGTATCTCCAAGATCTCCTCAGCTACCCTGAAATCTACAAACCTACCAAAGCAAAAGCAGCTCTTGAAGCATCAAGACTCCAGGAGTTTGGAATTTAAGATGTAAGAAAACAAAAACAAAGGGCCAGAAGCCTTTAAGAGCTGCAATCATCCTGGTCATCATTCCCCATCATTACTAGGGAGGGCTGGAGCTGCAGCAGCATCTAAAAGCCCAGTACACAGATAGTAAGGGCATATAAAAACCCATTCTTAGGGCACAGACCAACCACTAGATGACAGGGTAAGGATAAAAACTTCCTCTACAGACTGGCTAAGTCCATAGTTGTTCTGTACCAAGACACAACCATCAGCTGGCTCCTATCCCTTAAAATTACTTCCATCTGCCTTTGCCCAGACTGATAGCCAAGCTTCTGGCATAAACAAAACCCTTACAACCAAACATCGCCTCTCTCCATGCCCCACCATGCATTCCCTGCTGGGAAGAGCAGTTTCCATGCTGCTCTATAGCTCTGCAGGGAAGCTTCAGCAGTTGCTTCCCAGCATATTCTTTCTTCCTGTTATAGTGGGAGAAGTTAGAGGATGACTCCTCCCTGGGTCCTACCAGCTTCACCAAGAGACAAAGGACATGGCCCAGCACCAAAACTGAGAGCAATGCTAGACAACACCTAGGAAAGGCCCAGGCATTTTCCATCTAGGAGTTGCTTACATCCCATCCCTTCTGTTGTCATCCCCTTGGAGAGGAGAGCTTTGCCCCAAGACCTCCCAATACATACCAAGGACTCTTGCTGTGTATTTTGAAGCACTCAGCAGCCAGATTCTGAACAAGAACTGAACCTGTTTTGCTCCAGGATAGCAATCTGGGAGTGCTGGACTTGACATACATAGGGCTGAATTACACAGTGATATTCAACTTCAGTGCACTGTAAGGATGCTCCTCAAAAGCCTGGATTAGAGTTGATAGATTTTGCAACTGAGTTGTCACAAAAAAATAGGAAGAACCATATTCAACAGCTACTCTTTTTAATGAAATATTCAAAAAATAAGCACTTTCCTATTCCACTTACCAGATAGATCATGGGCTGCCCTGCATAAACTGAGTGGTGTAACAAAGGGACATTGCCACCTGTATCACTTGAAGCTGCAATTCGTATCCCAGTGCTCAGAATCCATTTGTAGATCATCCATCTGCCATTCCTCCTGCAGCAGATTTTACAGTATTTGATCTACAGCAGGCCAAGGCAGATACAACCCTTTCTACAAAGGCAGATGTACTTAGCTTCAGCATATGAAAGTCAGAGTGTATTTTCAAACCAACATACCAAGCCAAAATAGAAAACACTCCTTGTTTCAAAGCTAGATGAATGCTCTTCCATCACTATAAAGACCTTCTCATGGACCCCACTCCCTTCTCACAGAGCAACTGAAGCACAGACCAGTGGCCTGACTCAACAAAAAAGCAAGTTTTAGAGCTGGGAGCACAGCTACGTCTCAGCCCCGTGCCACATCCAGAGCTACACCACCCCCTCCAAACAGTCCACTGCACTGTACTAAAGTAGCATATAAAATAAATCCTGCAGTAATCCTGCTTTTGCAGCTGTTTTGTTACTGTATGCTCCACTTGCTGTTGGAAAGATTCCTGATGCAGGCTCTAGGTCCATTTAACAGTCCAACTAATAATTGTATTTCATCTCTCAGACTATTAGCATGTAATGGAGCAGCAACAGCAGCCTAGGCTCCTGCTGTCTGAGAGAGAGCTTGTGCCAAGGGGTAAGTGTATCACCTGGGGTCAGCTGGTCCATCTGAATGCCAGAGCACATCACCTTGGGAGCAGGAATCCCCCTCGCCCTGCTCTCAGCAAGAACTAGAACTTCCAGTTGCTTTTCAAAAAGATGAAGGGGAGAAAAAACTATCAACATGTTTCCCAGTACTTTCTCCCTTTCTGTAGTTCTCACAAATAAAGCCACTTAAATGACATGTGCACACACATAAAACAAGTTAATTAATGGTCTCAGCCTAAATTGATGAAATCAGCATGCCTTAAGCAATGATTTAGCAGTTACTCTGTGCTGCCAGACTTTCTCCTTCCAAGCAGTCCTTAATCCCCATACTAACATTTAGCTCCCTGCTGAGGAGCCACTTCTAGAACTCAAGCTCTTTGGGGATTTTGTTCTCAAAACAGAAGCATCCCAGATTCCCCACTGACCTTACCAGCTGGAGCACCTACAGCGGGCTGCAGCACTGAGCAGGAACCAGCATGGCACTGACAGCAAAGGGATGAACGTCTGCTCAGACCAACAGAGATAAACAGGAGAGCACGGAAGAGATGAGCTCTCCAATCCCATTTAGACCAGTGATGGGCCTCATTCTTGAGGTACCAAAGTTTCTGCTGATGCAGGTTTTAAACTGAAATTCCTTCCTAAAGGTAAACTTGATTCCGCTTCATTCAGCCATCATCTTTTCCTGCAAGATGTATTTTCTCATCTTATATGAAAGAGGGCGAAGAAGGGAGGACTAGGAAAGCAGAAAACATTTCTCAGAGCTATACCGTTGTGCTTATCCAGAATGCTTAGTTTCCAATTTGCAGCAATCACTGTACCTAAGCATCTATTGTGCACACTGGAGCAGACTGATGACTGCTCTGAAGACTCAAGAGGCAGTCACTGCCAGGGTGAGCATCGTGTCTGCCTGGGACAGGCTCCACATAGCAGAGGTGACAAGGACAACCAGAGAGGTCTGAGCTGTGCACATATCAAGGCACCTCTGCACAGTCCAGCCATGCAGAGGGTCTGCTGCAGGCTGCATAGAGATCTTACTCCTGCAGAGGCTGAGCCCAGCCTGGGTGCTGGGCAGCAGCAGGGAGATTGGACTCGGGGAGCACGAGGGAGGCCTGGAGCTCAGCCAGGACCCGCTCAGCCCATCAAGGGCTCCTTCCCCTCTTCCACAAGACCTGGCTGATGCCCTGAGATGCAAACCCAGATGCTTCTCACCAGGCAGGGAAGCAGCAAACCAGGGCTCTCCCCATGCCTCTCTACCCACACAGCCATCCCCGACTTTCCCACTTCATCTCCAGGAAGAGCAGTACGGGCAGCACACCGCTGTTCTCTGCCCAACTACAATACAATCCATCTTTGCTGGGACACAGCCAGTTAAAGCACTGGGCCAAGGAGGGGACATGGTGACAGCAAAACTTCAAGCAATCTCACAGCATTTTGGTACTGCCTGACTGAAGCCAGCCATGTAAGCAGGTATGTACAGAAAGCTACTCCAGCACTCACCCAGTTTTTATCTCGTTATGAGATTTATTTTTTTACCTTCCCCAAGAATATTAAAGCAACAAAGAGGGAGCACAAAGGGAAAGGTGGGAGGACTCCAGCAGCATGAGGGAGATGAGAAACCAGGGGCTCCTGCCTTTGATGTCTGGATGATCACATCATTGCAACTATGATGTCGAGGACTCTGCTGTGTCACTGGTAAATAAATCATCCAAGGAAATTAACTGTGCAGGGAGTTTGCACCACAAGTCACAGCAGGTAGAAATGATAACAGAGAAGTCAAAGCATTTCAAATAGAGGAAAAACTCCAAAATACAAGGAAAACAAAGGAAGACATATTTCAAATAACTTCTCTAACATATAAAATCTGGGTATGTTCCTGAACAGGGAGAATAGATTAGTCTACTTTTCTTGGGGAAATGAAGCCATCAGTTAATCATATTCACTCTACAGAGATAGAGAGTATAAAGAACTCAAGAATTTGCCTTCTACAAGGAAGAGTCTGGTACTTGGTTTTCTGGAGATATCTGTCCTGATACAGCATTAAAACTGTGCAATACACTAATTACTTTTCTTCAACACAAAAAATACATGTTGTCTCTTCTCCCCCTCCCCTGCTATCACAATAAATGAGGTGATCTGTAACAGCATGATTACACAGAATTTCATAACCCACTGTTTCACAGAGCACTCCAAAGTAAAATGCCATCCCAAGTACTTAATGATGATCAGTTGATTCGAGTTCCTTACTACGGCTGATGCTCATTTCACAGATGAGTAAACAGATCCATACAAAGGCTAAGACATTTGCCCAAGACGACTGGGGCTGGGAGCAGCCAGGGCTTGCACCTCCACTACTCGGCCACAGCCCCTAAGAGAAAACACCCCAAAACCCATCGAGCAAACCAAGCACTAAAAACACTGCTGGCACAGACAGCACATGGGAGTGGATGGGATGGAGCAGGGGGTAAGGCACTGCTGACCCATGGACATTTGGCCATTATCTTCCCCCCGCCTGCAGCCTTCTGCTCTCATTCAGTCTCAGCCAGTCTAATCTCCTCTCAGCTGCTTGCCCTAAGCACCACCTCATCCCTCCCTCCAAGCACTCCCAGCCCAGAGGTGTGGCTCCAGAAACGCTTTCTAAATGCCTGCTTTGCAATTCAGAACATCCTTAAACTCCTCCATCAGATCCGTATTTGCTTATAATCCCCTTCGGATCTAAAATGTTTATACAGTATTATTTACAAGATTCAACTCAAAGATGATTAATTCAGTTCTGTGATTTTTGGCTTCATTTTGATTTCAAGACAGCAACAGAAAGCCTCGTTTTCACTATCTTATGGACTTTGCCTCAAATCAAAGCACTTATGAATTTGACAAACAGATTTACAGCCCTGAAGACGACTCAACTTTTTTTTAAATACAAATTAGTTCCACTTTTATCCACCCCCTCTTTTGTTTAAACCCACCTAGCAATGGTGGGAGCACAAATTCTATGATCACATTTCTAATAGCTGTATTATGCTTTAGATCAAAATCCAGCCCATTCCATTTGCAAGTATTTAAAGCCCAAAACTGGAGTAGGAGAGTAAATTAAAATGACAACAGCAGCAAAAGCAATAGCACCAACATGAGCAAGAGCAACACATGCCAATGCTCTTCAGCCTGCATGCCCAGGGTAGGGGGGTGCACAGGGAGGTCTTTGGCAGAGCATTGCACCCCACAGTGCAGCAGTAGTGCAGCAGTGCCAGGGCCAGCTTTGGAAAAAGCTAATACAGATGCTGCAGCTCATTACTGGGAAGAGCCAGCACAGCATGGCCAACACAGTGCTGCTGATTCATGATTCTGCTGCCACAAAGAGATGATACACACACTCCAGGGCAGTGCACACACAACATATGTTGCACCATTTAATACCTCTGTTGGGTGGAAAGAGTAAGGGGACAGTTTAGATTAGTGCATTGGCTTAGAGCAGAGCAGGAGCTTGCCACTTGCATGTCAATACCCAGAGTGTCCTCCTTGCTTCCAGCCATTTCAGGACAGCTGAACCATAGCTTGTGGCATATTTGTCCCCTCCCAGCTCAGGCAACAGCTACCAGGCAGTATGCCCTGATGCAGGCACTCAGCACTACTCTACTCACACTGGTAATTAAAAGTCACACTTCGAGGCATAAAGTGGAACAAGATAGGGTCATGAAGAAATGTTATCCCATGGACAGGGTCAGCAGGTATCTTCTCTTTCTAAGCTGAGTTACTGACACCAGCAGTCATCTAACCTGGAACCACACACATTCTCCTGGTTCCCAGTTCTCCACACAGATTAAATAACCACCAGTTAGATCCTTAGCTGATATAAATCATTAGGATAGCATTAAGTTATTGAAGCTTCTCATTTACACCATGTGATGCTCTAACCCACACTACCAAATACACAAGCTTCTCCAGATCCACACAGGCAAACATCCCACATGATTTTCTGCTTCAGAGTATAGGGACCAGGCTTAGCTCAGGCTGCAGATGTTGTATCTACCTACTTCAGTAGCAAAAGCACCTGCTTTAATCCAAGGAGCATTATCTCCTCAGCATTTTATGAATTAAGCAAGCATCAGTAAATAATTTCAATCTTCACTACTGAAAGTGATAAATTTGAGCTCACGCCAACTACAGCTAATGCAGAAGGTTTTCCTCAGTCTTTACAGGGAAAGCAGTGTTATGCCTCAAAACCATGGACTTTTTGCCTTGATACAACAAAGCAAGAAAGCAGGATAAAACTAACAGGAGGCTCTTCAGTTTTGCCTGTTAACTTTTTTTTTGGGGAATGGATTGCCCAGGGAGGTGGTGGAGTCCCCATCCCTGGAGGTGTTTAAGAGTAGGGTCGACATAGCGCTGAGAGATATGGTGTAGATGGGAACTGGCAGTGTTAGGTTAATGGTTGGACTAGATGATCTTCAAGGTCCTTTCCAACCTAGTTGATTCTGTGATTCTGTGATGTTGCTGTGCTCCCAAACAGTTAACTCACTTTCTGCAAGTTTTAAATCAAAGGCCACTAAAGCATTATTTAACAGCTGAAGCTGTTCATCACATACAATAGAAACCGTTCCTCCTCGTTTGAGTTTTGCTATTTGAACTTCTAACCATCCAAGCTATGCTTTTCAATCTTCAGCAGTATCAATGAAAGTAGAAGTGCTCCAATTTTGAAAGCAGGCTTCAGCGGCTCGAAACACCTATCACTGTACCTACTGCAGCCCCAACCTTCACCACTCCTCTCCTGCCCTTTCACGTGAAACCTGACACTTAAATGAAAAAGACCTCAGGCTGCCTCTCAGCACAAGCCACCAGCTAACACCACATCTTCCCTGCAAGAATTGTGTTTAAAATCACTGCACCTTCAAGCACCTCTAATTTCTCAGGCTGATGAAGCACCAGAGTAGTGAGTCTTCCCACCCACACGGCCCCACATAATAGAGTGCTCCTGAAAAGTAATTTATCTTCAGAACAGTCAAGAAAACCTTCCCTGGCAGAAGCATTATTGCTTTCAAAGCCAACACAAGTTACATTTTCACAGCAATAGGGAAACATGATTTCATCTTAGTAATAGATCACAGATTGCTTTACAAACATCAATGAATCCTCACAAATCAAACTCCAACAAAATAATGAGTCTAAAAGGGTAAAACATACCTGAGACAGGCAAAGTCAGGACATTTAAGATTATGCCTGTCCTACCAGAAGCAATGTTGGAAGCAAAGGGTGGGAAGCTGCCCACAGATTTCTCCAGTCCTTCGACTGAGATAGGACACAACCCAATTCTTTCCAGTTTTCCAGGGTGACTACATTGCGCTAGATCTACCTAACACCAACACTATTAGAGCACACCTTTAGTCTTGTGCAATTTCCAGCCAGGGCTCGAGGACCAGCACAACAGACACAAAGCAGCCCAACTGCAAAATGCATTAAAAGCTCCAGGACCCTGGGAATGGCCTTGATCAGTCTTCCCCAGAGGGACTACTTTTACTGCAAAAAAATGGATTTATTATTTATAGCAGAAAATAAGGTGCAGCTGAGGAAGCCACTTTCAATTTAATAGATGTCTTGAGATGGTGCATTATATAAATGACATCTACACACAGAGAGGCTTCTGTTGACACAGTAAGAAGTTTTTCCTGGTTTTAATACAGAACAAAAGCTTCTCCATTAATTTCAATGGAATAAGAGTCTGAAACTCTAAGTCTTCTATAAACTTGATGGGTGACTGCCAAGTTTGCTTCTCTCCACCTGAAGTTCTCAAAGCTCTGTGGGTCACACTCCAGTATCGGGCCACTTTCCGGTCAATGAACTTGATTTGATTTTCAACCATTAATTCTTCATACAGGATGGCTAGTGTCCTCAGATTTGCACTCCCATGTCATTTACAGTCAGGAGTCACGAATTCAGAGCACACAGTAACAAGTGACTGTTTTGATATAGCACTTTGTTGAATGGTTTAGAAAACTGGGTACCTCTTAACCTCTTTAGCACTTGACATAAAAGTTCAAGCTGTTTATTTTCCACTAACTTAGCAGGCACCAAGCCATGGCACTTTGCCTAGGCTAGCTGTATCATCTCTTGTCATTAAGAGTCAGTGAGATTTTTAACACATTCTGGAGAATTCAGATCTTCCCACCAGCTTCTTTATCACTCAAGAGATACAGCTTTGTTTAAGCACACCAACTCTCCCAAAGACTGCTTGTTCCCACAGAAGTTAGTTTATATGCCATTCCCTCCTTCAGATAGACCTGGGAATCCAAGACCAAACACGGAGATTATCTGAAGGCATTAGATGGTCTGAGTCACTTAGAAAAGAAAGATATAGAATGACTACACGTGGATTTGTTTCTGGAATGGACAGGACAAGCATGGGGGATAATTCCTTCTCCCCACAAAAAAAAGTACTATTTTCTAGGAAAGAGAACCTTAAAAATAGTTTGGGCTGTACTCTTACAGGATTATCATAAAAAAAATAGATCAAATGACGTGAATGAATTCAGACATGTTCAAATGAATCCAAGAAGTCAGAAATGTAAAGTTCTGATCACCTTGAACACAAGCCCACTAACAGCAACGGGACTAGTCAGGATGCGCTGTGCTGCTTTCACAGTGAATCATAATCCGAGATCCTCACTCTGTAATACATTAACTCCACCTGCAGAGCTCTGGCTATATACACCAGCCACATGCATACATGGCAGTTGAGTTTGTAAGAATTTGTACCACCGGCTCAAATCTAGTCCAACTTTTTCTGCCAATGCCTCGGCTTCTGCTACAAAGCTGGAAACTTGTGAGTCTGTTTAGACATTGCTGGCTCAGTCTTGGCTGGGTGACAAAGAGCAACCAGCTGTTCCCCATGGATGCCTGACATGATGCTGCTCTACTTCTAACACAGCTCAATAAAGTCTTTGCAAAGGTCCTAAGTAAGGGTACAAGGAAAAAAGAGAACATGAAAGCAGAAATTAAAGCGTAGCTCTAATTTATTGTTTTCAACTGTATGCCATAATTAGGCTAAAGCAACAAACGTGCATTGCAGTATTACGCTCCCCATGAGCAGTCTTTGGGAACGTGATTGAGCTCACGTCATTTTCTGTCCTGAGTGGCTCCACAGAAATCAAACCAGGCACTCTGCACGGGCACAAGATAACTGCAGTCAGGATTTATGTGTACTGACAGAAATGTTTTAAACATCTGTCCCAGTAAGAAACATGGCAGATGAATCCAAAATAGTTTTTATTCTATTCCTCCACCAGAGGAAGGGAAGCAAGAGAAGAGCTTACTCTCTGTATTGCTTTTCTACATTACTATCAGCAATTGCATGGTGAAACAAAGTCCTTTTAAAAAAAAATTCCACATGTCTATTCTGTGAAGTTCTCATCCATCACATAGCATTAGAGATACCCAAGGGACTCTGCTTTGGCTTTACTGTGATTCAACATGGAGATTTGCCCTCCCCACCCCCACTCCATTTTACATTCTTGGGTGGCATTAAGCTTTCAGGATCAGTAGCTCCAAGGGGGGCTTCTATCTAAAGCCACCTTTACTGTAGAAAATTGTTACATGACATTTTTTAAAAATATTTTTTGACGAAAAGGTGTCAGATGACTCACTGACTTCTGAGACATGCAGATGCAATGAGCAAGATGTACAAATCCTGCTGATTCTCCCGGTTTGACTCAGAAAAAGACACTCTCTAAAGTTTAGGAATACAGAACATCAAACTGGAGAGGAGAAAAAATTTTAAAGCAAAATACTAAAAATCCACAGCTACTGGCAAAGAAGCAAGGGGAAAAGGACAGGCATGATGTGATAGAGAGCAAAAAGATGGGAAATTCTTCATTTTAGCTTACATGGGTAACATTAAAATATACACATACATAATTATACACAATATTTTCCCCTGGGAAACCCAAATTTATGCCTGGTCTGTACAAGACAACAGCACAGCTGTGACAGAGAACAGGCCTGTAATTAGGTCTCTGTTGTGCCATCAACAAATATGCCATTTATGAACATACATCCCCAGAGATGTGAATCCCACGCATACACAGTTGAAAGCTCATACATCTCCTGTTTGCAACCTTACCGTCTTATGCATTTCATTTTGGGTTTGATTATTAGATGCCCACAAGCACCTATTAAGTAGATGGAAGAAACCATGGCAGAGCAAATCCCAGCTCTGCTGTTAGACAAGTCCAATAAACCAGGAACAAAGAGAGTCTGTGGCAGCACACACTCACCATGTCCCTGCCGAGGAATGAGATCCAGGAGCAAGGGCTGCAAAGAGTGGCACCAGAACACTTACTCCCCTTGATGGTACATGGAACATGACATCCCTGCTTTAGTGGGACTTATGAAGTAATTTACCATTGCTCTTACTACAAGGGCAAGGTATGGACCTGTTATCATGGCTGAAGATGCAATATCTATTGCAATATCTAAGCCAAGCAAACCAGACAGGGCTCCTCCAAAGGACTCCTGAGGATATAAGGCTGCTCTCCAAAGGGGAGTATGAAAGCCTATCCATTTGCAAACCAGAGAAGAAAGTACAACTGCCACAAGGACCTGGGGATGAGGTACGGCAACAAATGAACATCACAAATCATCCAAAGCAGGGTAGATGCCAGCCTGTCCCCTTGAGCTTGCATGGGAGCAGAAGTGGCTAACACCTAGTGTCATCCATCCAGGCCAGGAGTTCATCCTCCAAACCAAGAAAAAAGGCCTGTCCTGAAACATCATATCCCTAGTGCAGACAGCCACAGACATCCAGAAGACAGTTTGTATGAATAAGTGAAGTATGTTTTCTACAGCTGCAGCATGCTGCTTGTTTACTACCACAGTGACCTACTAGCCTGCCAGGGCAAAGGACCCCAATTATCAACAAATCAGAGCAGCAACAAGCTTTGTCACAAACATATCTAGCTCTTTAATAAAAAACCCAGCTCCAAGATTTGTCTGCTGCTTATATTCCTTGCCCTATCCTAAATGAAGGGGCTATTAAATGCTTTTTTTGGACATGCCCTACAACCCCAGAGCCCTTCTCCTGCCTCTCTCCAAACCCTTCCCTGCACCGTCATGTGCACAGACACTGCTCTGGACCAAGGAGGTCTCCATGGAGGCCTGACCTGCTCTTCATATCCATTAGCGTGGAGAGAACACTGGCCACAAACATCTTCATAAAACAAAACCCTTTTGGGAAAGTCAGTGACCTCGTTGCTCTTCCCTGCCAGCAGCCCAAGAAATTCAAGCAGGATATTGCTGCTGTTCCTGCCCTTGGCAGAGACCTCCCTGGGAATATATTGTACATACCTGCACTGGGGTCCCAGTGCATGGCTATAAACTTCCACATTATGTAAATGCACAGCTAGACATGAAAATATCAATTTGGTGTATGTGTATGTTTTTGCTCTTCCTTTCACAGTCAGTGGCAGTGCAGTGGTAATTCAAACACTATGATTTGGTGTTCTTTTTTTGCAAGTGTCCGCACCAATTTTAAATAAGGCAGTCTTGGTTTTCCTTTGTCTCGGCAACGTAGGAAGCAAAACAGCTATGAGAAGACCCAGAGATCACTTTGTGATGGGGAGGGTGCAGGGGGTGAAGAGTGGAAGATCTGAAAATACCTTGTGACAGTTTCCGAAACAGAGAACCTAAAACAAGGAGGGAAAAGATAAGAAAGTGAAGACTGTAAACAAGAAAAATAGGAATATTTCAAGTGAGTGGATCACCGCAGAAAAGCGGAGCCGCCAAAGCAGCTGTATTCCCACAGCTGTACTCGCCATGCTCAGCAGCATCCGTATGAGCAGCGCACACACACCAGGATAATGTGGTCATAACTCACAGAAACAAATGGTAGTTTTCCTGCTCACTGCAATAGCTCCTTGTACAATTTCACAAAGACACTGACACTGGTCTATCATATTTCTCCTCCCTCAAAGCAGCATCATCACTTTTTCTAGGGTTACTTTGCAGCTGGCTTAAATTTTCTTTAACAAAGAACTCAAGATGCAGCAACCTTTTTACGAAAGTAGCAGCCCAGGTTTGTTGGTTCAGAGCAACCCTGAAAGCCAGATAGCTCCAGTTTCAGATTTCACTAAGCAGCTCTGATGAGAGCACCTTGGCACACATCCCTGTGTAACAGCATCAATGTGCCTGGAAAGCCTCGAGAATTCATACTCCATTTAACGATCAGCTTTCAGAGATACAGGGACATCAAAAGACAACAGCTTCCTTTCACACAAAGCTGTGCAACCACCACGACTGCCTGCAGAAGTGGCTAGATTTACAGGAACTCCTGGAGAACAGCCGTGCAGTTATTCCTGCAGGTAGGCATGCTCCCACATGCACCAATGTGCAGTCCCCATGGAGTGGCTGTGCATCTTCACCTTGGGCACGCCAACCGGAGGTGTTCACCTGTTAAGAGAAATTGCCTTTAAAGCTGAGGTAGTGAAAGGCCATGTCAGAGAGTCCGGGGCTTAATCCTAGCTCAGAGCCCACATTTATACATCCCCTTTTGGAAGGGGAGGGACCAAGACCACTAGGTCTGTTATTCAGACCTAGGATCGACTGCAGCTACAGAGCAGCATTGGACAAGAATCTGCCTATCGATTCAACATCAACATGGGAATTCCTCTATCTCCTTTGCTATTTGCATTCATTTCACGCAGCACCAATTCATACAAACCTCCTGCTTTGCTGCACTCTGATCCGGGGAGCTGCACCCATCTCACCCGGCTGTGCTCTCCCCGCAGGCAGGTAACAGACTGCCAACACCTCTAGGAGTGCCGGGATCCAAAGCAAAAGCAAGCCATGGCTTGCCTGCCCGTTATTACAGCACCTACCTCCAAGGCCACTGAACAAGAGGTCATGCGCCATACCTCCTGCTAACACTTCTCCTCCAGGACTTGTCATCTTTCCATTTAATTCTAACAAGCAGGAGAGCTGCGTAGAAAGGGCAAGCTCAACTACAGTACTCTGCCTAACGTAATGGCTATGTGAGAAATCCAGGTTTACGTGCAGAGACTGTCAAAACAAAAGGCAGAAGAAGTAGTTTACACCGCACAGCTGTGTATGCGTTTTAAGAACACAACTAGCTTTATGTTGGCAATTTTTCTTCTTTAAATTAATTTTTCTAAGATACATCTTGGGGACTTTCTGCTTTCTGTTGTTTTAAATAGACTCTCCCCACTCAAAACATGCTTAATCCCTAATAACTTGCAAAGCAAAAACCAGGAGATACCCAAGGCTATTTCTAGAAGTGGTGCCTCAAACCATTTTGCAGACAGGCAGCTGCTTTCTGGACTGACATTTCAAACAAGCACCTCTGTACTCATGCAGAAGAGCTCCCCTTACCTCCTCCTCCGCATGCACCATTTTCATCCTACTTGTGTACACAGATAGGAACCAAATTGGGAAGAAAAGAGAATCCTGGCAGAGGTATTGCCCAGATTAGATTTTCAATATTTCTGTGAGCCAGCTAGGACTTTGTTTGCTGAGCAATGACAGAGCGTTTAAATGATGCTGATTAAAACCATTCAATCAAGACATCATGCCTGTAGAAATACTGGCTATGTTTAATTCGTGGTACAGCTTTCCACCCCCATCCCTGAATTCAGCAATTCAGACTACATTCTTCCAGCAAGCCAAACACGTATGATGAAATTCTTGCACCTCCAAAGTATAAAGACATGACAGTATTTGGCCTTTTCCAAGTTTGCAATTTTATAAGGACTCGAAACCACTTGGATACTTCTGGACATGAGCCACTTTAACTGGGAGTCAAGAAAGAAAATTTCTTGGGAAAAAACATCCCAATACACATAGGACTTTTGAAAGATCAGCTCCTGAAGAAGCTGTTGAGGATGGGATATTAAACTACCGAATTCATTCAGATCATTTCTACAGATTTCACTTGAGACTTTACATTTTGTACAAAGTTTTCATCACCTTCACAATGGCCAAGCTGAAAGGGCATTTAACACAAGAAGCACATGAATTTCATGGTGCACCAACAGAACAGCACAGAGCTCACTACAACACAAGCATTACAAACTTGTTAAGCCTCCCAGGCAACTGCACTGAGTTAGAGATATTTGTTGTCTCATTTAAATAACCCCCATGGTTTTATTATCTAGGAAGGGGAGTACTTTGCATTGGGACAGTGGTTTCTTAGAAAGCAAAGTGTCCCTCACAGTTCTGTTCCACAGGTAAAACCACCCAGATCCATCCTCAGGGCATGGACAAGACAGAGGGACACTCACTTGGGGGCCCCAACCCTCCCTGCCTTTCCTCTTTCAAACTTGCTCTCAAATCACCCCACACTTCTTGTTTTATGCAAGCTATTGGATTATACACATTAAAATGCACTACTTAGTCCCAGGGTGGCAACCCTCCTGACCAGCAACTAACTCCACACTGTGGAGAGAACATGCTTATCAATCTTTCTGAAATGAAGAGACACGACTAGAGCAACCCTTGTTCAACCATGACGCAGCCCTAACTGAGGGTAAGCCCCCATTTCTAATTACTCCAGCAGCTGACAGAATGGTCTGTCAAGGCTTTTCCTGTGGAAACAACATGAATTTAGTCCTGAGATAAGTATTTAATTATCTGTTGCTTTACAATAGCCTCCCATTTTCCAACACCCGCCTCTACTTTTTAATAAGGAATCTGTAGCAATCCAAGACACAAGTCTAGTTTGATGACAGTCTGACTGAGCACTGTTGGAAGAAGAGATGTGTTCCTGTCATGATGGCAATTAGCAATGACAGTCTCTCAGTCTCTGCACCAAGCCCTCAGCACCACCCAAGACAAGCTTAACACACTTACTTCCACTGCTCTAGGTTTGATATTGCTGTGCACACAACGTCACCTAGCTGGTGGTTATTTAAGTGTTCTGGAAGTTAGAAGCTAAAACACCAAAGGCCTCGATCTGATTCTGACTTAGGACAGTTCCAGAAGTTTAACTGGTCAAATAAAGTCTTCACAGAGTAACTGACCTGGGATCCATGCAGCTGTGACACACACATCATGCCTGCACCAGAGCCTCTGACCAGCTTTGAGGTGTCTCATGCAGACAGGAGGCAGAAAAGCAAAACAGGAACAGTGCAATGAGCTTTTGGAGGTGTTTTGACAACAACAGTTGAGAACCACCACACTCTTGTGTTACTTTTAACAACTTTCTCTGAGTCAGCTCCCTCCCTTCAGTCCACAGCAAACATTATGGCTTTTTTCTTAAACCCAGTATTCACTATAGGCTAGGAGCTAATTTATACCAATTCATTAGGCTACTTTAACTCAGGCAACAACAATTCATGCTGTAACTTTCTAAAATGAATTCTTCACAAAAACACTACCCCACCCTTGCAAAAAGTTAATTAAGGCTTCTTTTACCTGCTCTTGAAAGGTCACAGGGCAGATGCTGTCAGACAGGTTTGCTTTCTGTTATTACCAATTTCAGCAGCAATTCATCTCTCCTAATCCCATTCTGAATATCAGGTACTCACACAGACACATATTAAAATCAAGGAGAGGTTTATTGTAACCACCCAGGCAGCAGCACTGGTTGGGATGGAGCTTGCAGAGAGGACAAGACATAACTGAGTATGTGGGGATGACTTGTTCTTCCTAAAATCTGGAGGACACGCTGTTCTTCTGAAGCCCCCCGGCCCTCCAAATATTTGCTTGAGGTTTGCTTTATATCCACATTTTCCTACCGGAATGACGAGCATGCAGAGAACATTCCTCTGCTAAGTGTCTTCTTCAAAATTTGGGTAAATACCAGCACATTCCTGCCCAGCTCACACAAACAATTTCAATTTAGTCACAGGAGCAGAGTTTGAAAGAACAGCCAACTATCGCCTTGCTGCCTGGCTTTCACTAAAACCAAGGACACAACTAATTTTATCCTCTGCTAATCAATATAGTTAAACCCTCACAGTGGACACATTTACCCCAGTAAATGGTTACTCTAAACTGTATTTAGACAGGTTAACTGTAACCACGCCAGAAGGTTCTAGCAGGTAAAAAAGTGTCCTATATGTAAAGAACTATGCTTTATGGTAATGAAGTCATTGCTAATGTTACATTACTGTCATATTAGTACTGAGAATTTACAGGACAGTGGTAAATTTGAATTTAATTTCTCTTCCTGTCTTGCCCCATCCTCCCCTTGGACACGGGTGTCACAGCTGCAGAGAAATTGCTTGCTTGAAATAATTGCACACTGAAGTGGCAAATGCGAAAGTTACAAAACCTTTTGTGCTTGAGGACACAAAGCACCAAACACCTCTGAATCCTTCCTCCCACCAGAGTAAGATACCATGCCTTATCCAACACATTCATTAGGCACAATAGCAGATCATCAGGATGTAACACAAAAAAAAGTTTCAAGAAAATAAAGTCACAATAGAACAGAAGACAAATGAAACAGTTACACATGGACAAACACAGTTACAAGGACAAATATATTTCTTATAGCCCAGGCTAGTCCCTAGGAGTGAGATGCTAGTGTTAAGGAACTGCATAAAGTCAAAAAATTCCACCCCTTGGATCCTATCAGTACATCTGCTCTAAGCTTAATCTGTTTTAAAGCCTTGAACACTCCTCCACTGGTTTTTCAAACCAACTTTCTGGGGCCTGGCAGGGATTTTTATCTGAAGAATTCCTTAACAGAGCAAGCCCAAATCAGACTTGTACCTGCTTTCTCAGCTTTCTGTGCTATCACCCCATCTTACATTATAGTCTCCTGCCTTCATGTTTGCACCCATCAAACATTCATCATGATGTTTCTTTGCACTGCCCTTTACAAACCCAGTCTTGCTTTGATGTTTCTTTGCAGACCTGGCCTGTGCTGTGAAGAGCCACTCTTGACTCAGAATCACAGCGCTCAAAATTACTTACTCTAGGAGTTACCACACCAGTTACAAGAACCAGCTCATATAAGAGACCACTAAAACATGGAAGAATTTCAGGCAGATCTTTCCAACTCCTCAAAAAGAAAAAACACACAGATTTTGCTTTTGTTTTAAGCTTTATGTGATTTTTCTCCCTATGCACAAGAATCTTTCACCTTCTTTATTCTTCCACAAAGAATTTGAAGTCACAAGCCTCAGGACCTCTCAGGCTCCACAAATGAAGGTACCAGTTACAAACATGCAGAATTTCTCAGGGTAAAGGTACCAGTTAAGACAAGATAACTCCAAGTGAGCCTTGCTTTTTGGGGGGTAGGCAATGCTAAACCATCATCAGGACTGATCCTGGGACCTCCAGAGCTCAGAGGAGGTATGGCGTGAGTTGCATGGGCCCATGCAAGGCCTGCAACAAGAGTCAGTGATATCAGGCACTGAATGACATGTGCAGCCTTAGAATAGAAGTCCCTCCAGCCTGAGGTGACAGGCATTGCTGCTGAAAGCTACTCTTACACCTGTGTCTTAGCCCCAGAGGAAGAAAGCAGGCTACACACAGGTGTTACAATTCATCTACCACAGACTTAGACACCACCTCCTTCTCCCAAACCTTTTATTCTTTTCCAGAAGCATGAGATATCAGCTGCTTTGAGCAGAGCAGTACTTAAGAGTGTTATCAGACATCTTTTCCTGTACAACAGGAATTTCCACTCCCACCTGCCCCAGGAGACAAAGCCACCCTGAACCCCCTTCCCCAGACCTGGGAGAGCCCCCAGGGTTCGATAGCTCCAGGGTACAGGATTGGGAAAAGCTGGGAGGACCAGCTGCAGATAGTATCAGGCTGAAGTCCCCCTCCTTTCCATCCAGCCTTTAGGGACACACTCCAGCAGCACATCCCTGACACCTCCAGAGGCCTGGCACTACCATCACGCTGTACCCAGAATGGCACTACCATCATGCTGTACCCAGAATGGTGCTCTTACTCAGACAAGTTTTTCAGAGAAAGACAACAGGCACAAATGATAAATTGCCAGCAAAATCCATTTTAACCACAGCATGATCTTGGCATCCTGGTGAAGCATCACTGACAGCCCTTTAGTACAAAATAGAGTACACACATGGTATATGTTATAACTGCATGCCATACTGTCCTGTATGAAGCTCACGGGGAAAAAAAAAAAACCCTTTTTCCCCCTATTCTCTCCAGTTTGTTGTGTAAAACAATCTACTTGTTTTAGTAGGGTGAACAGGCTGCTGTAGGAACATCTCAGCAGCACAGCGGATGGTGCCACCAGTAAATACTGCATTAGGTCCACCAGTACGTTCTTCTAAATGGAAATGACTGGGGTTTATGCCTCCTAATTTCAAGGAAACAAGTAAGACTCCTCCTGTGAGAAAGGAACCAGGATTTTAATTTTTGCCAATAGCTTCATTTGCCATTTCCTTGTTACATCTGGCAGTTCTATACAGCACCACTTTGCAGCCTGAGGCTACAAAACCACATGGATAGAGGGAAGCTTGTACCTAAAATCCAGGTCTGAGGGCCAGGTCCCACTGCACTGCAGTTGGAGGGGTGTGGAGGACTACAGCTAGGTCAGACCATAGCCTCCAACCTTCCTCCTCCCCCAGAAACCTACTACCTCTCTACTGTGCACTGAAGGCACTTAACAGCTCTACTGCTGAGTAAAGTATGCCCACTGTTGTTTCAGATTAGGTGTGTTGGCTTGTGTTGTGACAGCTAAGCTTTAGTCAGCTGGGGACTCGAGTAGTTTGTAGTAAGATTTAAAAGGCTGAATTGCAACTATAAAAATTACTGGCACATTAAAGAAAAAAATTAAATACAGTTACTGGCACCTCAAAGCAGAGTGTTGAGCCTGCAACTATTGCTCCTTCATAATACACAGCTCTAAAAGGCTCCTCATGTAGTAGCTGCACCGTTAAACTCAGAGTAGACAGGCCACAGCCTCCCGGCCTGCTACCTGCCGCAGGCAGCCAGCATCTCTCCCCACAGTTTTCACAGTTCAGGTCTCAGCTGAGACAACAGACCACATCTCCCAGATCCATTTCATGCTTTTGCACCAGTAAGGGAAAGGAATAACACAACAGCTTTCTTTACCAAAACAAACAAACAGCCACAGAAGCAGTGAAAACTCCCCACGCCCCCCCACCTTCAGCAGGACTGCACACACTCAGCACAGCAATGGCCTGGGACTACAAATCTCAGATTAAGTTTCCATTTACCTGGACTCACTGGGTGTAGCTTTCTAAGGATAAACTGCCAGGCAGTTCATCCCCTGCAGCCTTTCCACACTTGCTGCTCCCACTGCATTCATTTAACACCGCTTGCCTTTGTTTCTTCTCTGGCTGCTCTTTCCAGCTCAGTCCCACCCATGGCTAGCTGTTCTTAAACTTTTTTTTTCTCTCCACATTTTATTTTAGGATGACAGGACTACAGAACACCACTAGTATGTAAAAACAAAACCAAACAAGTACAACTTTGCAGAGGAAGTGCCAGACACACAGTCTGCCACACAGCACAACCCGCCACCCTGTACTTAAACAGCAGAGCTGGAGACAACAACTGTTAAAGCAAACCGGGAGGCTTATTCCTGGTGCCACCGAAATCCCACGCAGCTATGGTTTAGTCAAGAGCAAAGATGACACACTCAAATGTAGTTAAACAAACATACCGTATCTCAGCTGCTGCAGAGCCCAGGCTCCATTCAAGTAATATGGGGGAAGTTTGAGATAGGGAAGGGACTGCTGTGGCAGGGAGAGGAGAGGTACAGCTTGCCCCAACAAGCATATGAGGCTGTGACAGGGTGTAACTTCTGAAAGACGAGATGTTAACACATTGCTAACAACCCTTTCTGTCATTAAGCAACAAAGCTAGTCATCCTGGGTTTAAAAAAAAAAAAAAGAGATATTCAGGCTGGGAATGAGGGGGTTAAAATGACTACCAAACACCAACTCCCCAATGCTCAAAGTAGAAGGAACCAAGTTAACTCAAGGTAGCTTCAATGTACTCCAAAACAGGGTTAAAGACAGAGCTTACTTTAGCCTGGCTGAATAGTTTTTCCTAAAGTTTTCTTCAAATACCTTTGTTATGAAACTTGCTTAATTATAAATTGAAATCTGATATGCCAGACACCACAGCAGGACCTTTTTCCTTTTTTCTCCTCACAGGTTTCCTCCTCCAGTTTGATTTTTCACCTGAAGATCTAGATTATATACATGCATGACAGAGATCCTTCCTCTCCCTTCTAAACCCACCACATACCCACATGGCTTTGACCCACTTTCCCCCTTGGCTAGGGATGGACAATCAAGAAATTCCCATCCCTAAAGATCATTAAAACAAGTAGTTTTGTGCATCATAACAGGTCTTCCTACAAGTCCATAGTACAGAAGCAGTGGTCACTAATATTTTTTAAAGATGAGCAAGGTTTGCAAGGGAGAAGTAGGATCTTTTATCATACCAGTAAACCCCAGCATACACATGTACACCACTCCTTGCCTCCCATACCTGCCATCAGGCTGGTTTGAGAAAGCCCATGGTTTTCCTTTCCTTCCCCCAGTGATAATCAATTCATCTAAGTGACAAATTTAGGAAGCCTTGACACTAGCGTGTTCATCAGATTCACGCTATTGCCTACAAAAACAGCTGTACAAGTTTGCTGGTGTCCCCTGGATGTCCCAAACTAACAAGGACACAATTATTAGATTTCAACTTCAATCCACCTTCTGTTTAATGGAAACCTGTCATTACATGACTCCTCTATCTTGTTTCCAGCAGACACTCACATCCAATCCTTTCAGTGATTTACTTATAAGCCTAATGAAGGCTAAAGCATGGAAAAGGAGTTACCCTGTTGTCAAGAGGCAGACTCACATGGCCAGCATTAGGAAATACTGACAGATAAGCACATAACCACTTGCTCAGTGCCAGATAATGCATCAGCCTCAAGGCTGCCAAACAGACACCTCCTGGAGCTTCCTATTCCTGCCTCCCATGGAAGCAACATCAGGGGGGGCTGGAAAAGTGATTAGGAAAGGTTACTTCTCCAAACTTTCTCCTCTGCACAAAACCAGAGACTATTAAACCAGATAGAGATGCAACTGATTTTCAAGATGACAGACAACAGCAAAGTTAGAAAAATTTCAGTTATCTACATAAAAAAATCATTTTGGAAGACAGAAGGATGAACCAAGTCCAAGCATTCAGAGTCTCTAATACATTAGCTACATGATATATACACATCTCTCCATCCCACTAACAAGGACGCTCACAATAAATGCTAGTTGTATTTCAGTTGCTAAAACATTAGATTCTATCAACTCTCTGCTTTTTTGACACTGGAGGAGGAACAAGTGATTTGAAACACTATTTTTATTGTTGAGTAATATGGTACAAATTAGAAAGACTCCTACTACAGCACATCCTTTTACATTTCCCACACTTCACCTTTCTGCTCCATAAGCAGCTATCATATGTGGTGCAGTCCTTTTACTGAAAGAATATTATTAAAATTTTGGTCATTTGAAACTTGCTCTTAGCCAGGCCCTGCTCTCAAGCAGCATTCCTGCAAACAAAGACATTTCCTTTGTATTATGCACAAGAGGGAACTCAGAGTTAAGTATGCTTAAATTGCTAGATCTGCAATCCAGAGGGGTTTGTAGTTTGTTTTCTAAACTAGGAACAGAAGTCTAAACTAAAATAGAGTAAGGAGAAAAGTGTCAGAGGAAAGTAAGGAGGAGAAAATCTGCAGATCGTTAGACAACTGCAGCTACCTCTGTGCACTGGGGACTGTTTGGAGATGCTTCCCAAGCACCAGACACAGATTTTCCATCACCATCGCCTTCAGGGACAAACAGCGTGACAGACCACGTCAAGGGTTAATCTTACACATCCCCCTTTATTTTTTTTTAAATCTTTTGACATTGAAGACATTTTACCTTTTATAAGAACTGCTTTCTTTACTGGTTTGATTCAGTCCCAGCTTTCCTGCACAATAGCTACTGAACATGTGTACATCTGCTTTCCATAACATCCAAGCAGGACTGTTAAGACGGATGCAGTAACCATGTTCATGTAACCTATACATTTCGCACTGCAATGCCTCTAGAGGTATTATGTCACATAAAATACATCAATATGCTATGATCTCAGCCTGAGGCTAGATTACTGATGGCAGATGCCTTTTGTGCGGTACCCAGCCCAGTCCAGAACAATGACTGCCTAGCTGCTCTCCTCTTCCTCCCGGTTTTCTAGACTCCTGCCCCCCTTACCAACCTGGGTTTGCTTCCTGCTCTAAAGCAACCCTACATCTATCATCCTCCACCTCACCCTTACATGAGCCTTAAACCAAAAAAGTGAGCACATCAAGCATTGCCATATGAAACTACTCCACAAGGTCTGGCTATAAAGCAACAGCCTCTGCTGTGTTCTCGGGGCCAGGGCAGGCTGACTCAAGTGAAAACACTCTCTAAAATATCCACTGATTATTTTTATTACTTTCAGACTTGTTTCTAAACTAAAGTGGTCTCTGCCCCAAGATACTTCAGCATCTCTGAGTCCTTCTAGGACTTGTTGGGAAAGAAGAAAAAGTATGCACAACTTCTGCTGATGCTGTTTAACCTATTTAAAAAAAACCTGAAACACTACAGGAGTCTGTTTTCTAATCTCATGCTTCAGTTCAAGGGGGGGGAAATCAGCTGGATCATTTATGAATAAAACTGGAAAACCTGGGAACTGGTATTTCAGTAAAACTCCACTATTCAACATCTCTAAAAAAGTGCATAAATACAGTATTCCAAGGAGATACTTAATTAAAACTCCAGGTGAAATTCTGGCCTTAGGATTCCCATTAACTTAGAGGGTCAAGATTTCATCATCGATTTTGCATCTTTTGTCACTTGATTTTCTAAGATTTTTCAGGACTGAAAGCCTTGAAAGCAATCTTTCTTGGAAAGCTTTGGGAGATAATAATTCTCTGAAATATTTTATTTTAACACCATACAGCAATAAACGAAAAACATGCAGAAAATTGTGTCTGCATTTTTGCTTTGTTTCTGCTTTTAAGTAAAAAGGGTGTTTTTTTTTTTTTTTTCAATGCAACACAAGGTAAATGGATTTGTTTCTAAAGCCCTCTCCTACATTGGGATCTGAAAAAAATAAAGGATTAATTGTATGAAAGAGATTTATATATGGGGAGATTAACCAGCCTATGAAACTCTCTTTCAAAGGAACCAGAGATAGCTCAGACATTAGCATGAGAAAAACTATAGGGCTACAGTTTAATTTTTTTTTTTAACACACATATTAGGGTTTTAGATACCCATCTCCCACTGCAAAGGCATGGCCACACAGCAGAGCATGACCAGGCTGTGACAATTTGAATTGATCACTGCCCATCAGTAACTGCAATAACTGATCACCTGCATGCTCCAAGACCAACAAGCAGTGGCTAAAAATGCTTTTGGCTCAGTAACTAGACCATACAATCCCAAAACATACCTAAATGGGTTGAAAAAAATTCAGCTTTGAACTAGAGGAGTGTAGCACTGATGAATCCTGTCCTGGCAGAGAAATGAAAGGACCCGGGTGGATTGGGGCTTCATGTGATTTGAGTTCTGGGACATCTTGGCAAACACTGTTGGACAACAGTTTTTATAATAGTTTGT